>NC_137651.1:16466101-17066101 GCF_963422515.1 Blennius ocellaris
GTGAGGTGGGAGGATGAGGGGGTGTGGTGGTGGTTCAGGGATTCAGGGGGTGTACGTGGCCAGTGGGACAGCTGCAGCTCTGCCCCCACCCTCCCAACCCCCCCAACCCCCCCCCCACCCTCCCCCCCCCCCCCCCGCCCCTCCTCCCCATACCAGCCGCTTCCACTCTTTCTAACTACTCTTCTTGAAAGACCTGTCATTTATCTAGTCTCACATGAGAAGGAACGCCGAATATCCAGCACACAGGCCTCCACCCAGCGTGATGGAGAGTCATGAGGACATTATGGGTGGACTTTCTCGGAGACCTGCCTGTTGTCCATGCTCAGCCGTCTGTGGGGATGATCAGCAGACCACTGATGTGGTCCTCTCTTTTGTGCTCTGCTGTTTGAAAAGGGGAAAGTTTAAGTGCTTGCTCGTATTCAGGGCTGAGGGGCTGTTGGCCAGGCTATTAGGGTTAGCTAAGCTCTGAGGCCTTAGTGATGATGATGATGATGATGATGATGATGATGATGATGATGATGATGATGATGATGATGATGTGTGTGTGTGTGTGTGTGTGTGTGGGCGCGTGCGTGTTTCCACTATCATATACTAAAGTAGTTAGTTCTTCGAATGCTGTGCAAATATTTCAGGCAGGCAAGACACAATATTGCAAAGTAAAATTGCTCTTGGTAACATAGGTGTTAATAGGTCACAGTATAACACAATGCAGAGTGAATGAATAAAAGAGGAAGCAGTATTTAATGTGAGCACCCTTTCAAAATAACTCTCAAATGGCATCACTTCTTCTCTGATCAATTTTGAAGTAATTCAAAAATTATGTTCCAAAAGATGTTAATAGATCTTATTTGGCTGAAGGCGTTTTCAAATTGATATTTCGCTTCATGTAATCAACAAGAATCTTGAGCATATGTACTTCTAATTGGTCCTCATGCCCTGAGATCAAATTGGCTGTGATTGGGATTATTGTACTCTGCGGCAGATCGACTCCAAACCAATCAGATATGTTTATATTGGTGATGTAAGTAGCATTTCTTTCATGCAAGCCTCCAACCTACACAGCACTATTTCTATCAACATCATATTTAAATATTGCATTGTGTTATGGTTGTACATAACCAGTGTCCCCAACACGGGACAATGTTGGCAGACATTTTCCACGACCCGCAAAATTAAGTTACATCACATTGCAACTCATGAGATGGCTCTCTGCTCAGTCTTACATTGCCCTGACATTCCACGTCTTACCACTGTGTTCGACTTGTTGAGTTACAGAACATCTGTCCTGATGTCCGACACTGCTGCAGTGTAACACACGTGGGCTTCCCCCAGTGGGCCCGGTATGATTTACAGAAGCCACCAGACACTGAGCCCTCCTGTCCAGTTCAGCCTGCCCTCTATGGCTCTATAAATTTCCTTCTGCCATTATGGACAGACATGCATCCTTAGCAGCATGTAAGCTGTGTCCACTTCCTCTCAGAAGTAGTCTTGACCAGATTCTTGTTCATAAACAAATTGTGGGGTTTCCAGTATAGGTGGAGTATTAAATGGTGTTTCAATTATTAGTTGGGATTATGTTGGATTTATTTAAGTTGTTGCACAGGGTTCTTACAATACTCTGCCTCTGTACTGTCAAATGTTCCTGTTTAGTAAGGCATAACAGAACAACTCACATCATGACCACGGGGATGGTGTGTTTTCTCTCTCTCTCCTCCTCATGAGACCACGAGCCGTGCATGCACTCTCTGAGTGTGACCTCTGACCTGGGCGTCTTGTGAGGTTAGTGCTGCCTGCACCTTTTTCTCTGCTATGTCGAGAGGTCGAGTGGGGTGGAAAGGATTGGACAAGACCAGATGAGTCGCTGGCTGGATATGGATGGGAGGGGGACGTTAAGTGGTGTGGCCCAGCTGTGATGGGTGCCCCAGCGGTCCATTTAGAGTGCCCACCCCACGCTTGGGTGATGGTACATCCCAACCAGCTGAGGGGACTCTGGTATCAGCATGCTGTTGACTGTATACAAATATCAAAATATGAACGTCAAATCGTCACAACATCACTTCTGCTGCAGGTTAAAATGGAAGCTCCTTGTGTCTTGTGGTGCACTATCAACAAGGGGAGGACCATTTAAAAGCAGAGGCACCGCCAAGTCCTAACGGTTTACATTCATCTTGACTGTGCTGCTGATCTTCCTTGCAATGTGTTGAGAAGTAAAAGTAACATTAATCAAATGGTGTCTTTTATGTCACAAAATGTTATTGTCCACCTCAAGAGGATGAAAATCAGATTCCTGAGAATCTGAATGTCAAATAGAAAATGATTCATGGGAATGATCACGACATATCAATGATTCACATAACACAATGTGTCCATGCACCCAAGAGTGATAGGTGCCACATTGTGAAGAAGATGGAGAGTGGATTTGAAGGTTCTTTTTCAGTAAACATTTAAAAGAGTGGAGATGTGAACAAAAGCGTTAAGAAGGAGCTGTTTTGTTGCCCCTTTTTTAACCTAAATAGGCGGTCTGTCCGACCGAGGCCTTGGCTTCAAAGTATTATCCCACACATGCAATTACCATTTCTATCAACTGGGGAGAAAGATTATGCTTTTTGGGTGTTCTTCTGCGTTTCTTCCAGTGGATTCACTTGGTGAATGTGACACGTTTTGTGTCTCCCACCCCCTATTGAATTTAAAAGTTCTCTATTCTCCGAGTGAGCTGAGGAGAGTCCTACACGCGGGCTGAATAGACACTAAATCTTTCAAGGTTAGGACTTAACCTTCTCCCACTCTAATTCATCTTCAAACTTTAGTCTGAAACCAATCAATATCAGATGATTGGTAAACAATGTGCAGTGTCTGATAGGCAGGTACCAAGGGCTCTCAATGGGATTGCAAATGCTTTGTGCGTTCAGAGTCGCTTTTGCTCTAAAGCACTGTCACAAAAAGTGAAATTACCATTCGCTTGGAATGATGCCATTCATCTTTGTCAGAGCGCCAAGCTCAGCACGCAAGCCGCTCCCCTCAAATTAATTCCTTGTTTTGCATCAGCTGAATTTGCCCAAATCCAGGAGGATGGCTCAGGCTGCACCTCGCCTGCATGTTTTAATGTGGCAATTCCAGCTGATTTCACTATGCACAGGGCCCCATTGCTTTATTTACTGCTTAATCCACAAAGTGGGTGGAAATAGATATGAAAATAAGTTGGGAAAATAAGATAAATGTTGTGGTGAAATTTCACAGGCTGTGCATGTTCCAGCCAGGAGAGTTAAAGTTGTATAATGCAGATATGGCCCTTAGAGCCCAGTGCGATGCTATTGTCAATTTGTCATTTCATGTTGCAAGAGCTCATGTACAAAGGTAATACTATCCCAGAGGCTCTTACCCATGTAATACAAAGGGAACACATTGCAGGAGGAATGTCTGATAAATTCATTTGTTGTCAAGCATATGTATTCCCCCATATGTCAGGACAGTTAAAGTATAATGCAGAGGGGGGGAAATGTAAACAAAATGCAATTGTTTGTTTTTCTTTGATCAAGTTTTAAATGTCAAGTTACCAAGTAAAATGAGCACAGCTACCAATCACGACACTTTGTCCACAAACAGACTGAACTGTGATTTCAGAAGTGCATTGGTCATACAATTTCCATGTATTAGTGACAATCTCTCTACATTTAACTGCGAACAAATGAGGAATTGAAAACTTTCCCCTTTTTTTTCTTTCTTTCTTGAGACCTCCCCTTGAGGTTCACCGAGGTAACTTCTCCAGGCAGGGTTAGCCCACCCCTGCCTCCAAAAGCCAGCTGGCATTTTAGCGGTTACTTCTTTGTTGTTTTCTCTCTCCAACTCATGTCAATGTTATCCTTGTGTTGTTTCATGGCCCTGCATCCACAGTGACAGCCAGTGATGGGATTTTAAAGAGTGGGTTGTTCTCTGCACTCACTATCCTGTCCCTGTCAGCCTCAAATGCTAAAAATGGTTCCAAGGCTAATTTATGGTTGTGGTGACTGTGACCACTGATTTGTGATCCCCTCTGTTTGTGTTTATGGAACATGGCTTATTTTCTTCATCTTATCGACCGGTAGATGGACAACATGGGTTGACAGGGTTTATTTAGATGTTTGCTTTTCCCGGCTCAAAGTATGATGGAGTGCAATTACCAGGAATGCAGAGAGAAGCCCTAAGGTCAAAGGCCTTTTCCTCTCCCTAACTCGGACCAATGTCTTTTTTCAATTTCATGTCTCCATGTATACAATTTTCTATGCTCTGTGAAGTGGAGTTTTGGCCCCTGCTTCATCTTCATGTTTAGAATCTGAATCTCGAGAAATGTGATGACAGAAGTGAGGAGAAGTGAAGAGAAGAGAGAAGCTGCTGAAGATAAGTGGGTCAAGCCTTGAGAGACTGTTCTTCACCTCAGACACCTGCACCTCTCCACAGATCCCTCATCAAGGACTTACATTGTCCCGGGGCTTCACCATTGTCTGATAGAGGGTCCTCCAGATTTGCTCTCAATACCTCCCTGTGCTGCACTGAGTGGACTCAGCTCTGCTCTACCCGAAAAACAGACAAAACAGTGGATTCCAAAGTGCCGGCCCCTTGGCATTCCCCTGCCTTTTGGAGATAAAGAGGGGAACTTCGACTCGATTCACTCCTCCGCTCTTCATCCCTCTCCATGGTTCCCTACAAACCAGTAGATGAGGAGGAGGAGACTTGCAATGGGTAGTAGTGGGGAGGCCTCAGGGTCACAGAGTGATTAGTGAGGAGCAGAGTGGCGCTCCTTTTCCCCTTTAGTCCTCCTCCTCTGTGGTCACTGAGAAATGACTTCCACTGGGCTAACTGGGGAGTGTGGGTGGAGAGGGAAGTGGAGGAATTATTCCCCTCTGTCTGTCTGTCTGGACTATATTTAACCTGCCTGACAAGATGGATGCTTCCAAGGGAATTCTACCCTCCTCCAACATAAATGAAGCCATTATGCTCTTCTCTTGGGTTGTCTTCTTTGCTGTTCATTAGAGGGTTTATGATGAAATGTCAGGAGGGACGTTCAAAATCAGACTGAAATACAACCTGAGCGCAAAGGCAAACATGCCAGACCAGGACAGACTCTGTTATGAATGTGCACAGTATTACTGTAACTTTAACAACTTAAATGGCAGGTGTATTTCACGACTTTAATGTACAATCATATATTTGGTGTCACTGAGTGACGCAGGAGTTTCTAACAGCACAGTAACCTTTCTTCAAAAATGCCCCGCATCCACAGCTAAGTACACACTTGCATATCCGCATGCATACAGACTCCCCGCTGTAACTCTGCTGTGGCAAGCTGGCCCGAGCCATATGTAGGACTGGCGTGGAGGAGTTGGAAGTGATTAGGGAGAAATATGCCTGTCTCCCTGTTTTGTCAGTAATAGGCAGCAGCACATCAAAGTCCAGGCCTGTCAAAATGATCCGGATCAAACTGGCCAACATCTGGAAGCCATAACTGACTTTTCACTCATTTAAACACTCTTAAAACACACTGAACAGACATAGAGCTCCCGTCTCTGCTCACCACTCACCACCACTCATATCAGCAACCCTGTTTCCTCTGCCTCTATGTGTGCGTGTGTTACTTTCTCGCTGTTTTACTGTCATCCATCCCTGTACGTGTTTTCTTATTTATTTTTTTTAATAGTTGGTGCATGTGTTTCATATTAGTGTACTCTATTAGGCTGCGAATTTTTGTTGATTAATGTTTTCAGTCACACTTTAATCCTCATGTTATGTAGATTTAACAAGAGTAAACATCTGCAGTGCGCCAGTGATCCCGTTTTCACAGTTAATGTGATAGCTATACATTACCTAATTCACGGGCAGATATTTTTAACGCAACATAAATATGTGCTGAACCATAAAATCAAAGATAATATTATTCTTTCGACAGAGATAAAAAATTGGCATCACGTGAATGTCTGTTTTTTTGCTCGTGCTCGAAGCTGCAGATAAGTATCTTGTCTGTACGATAATGACACCACGCATTCTGAGACAATGATGCAGACTGCTCCCCTCTTGCCTGCTTGCTCACACTGTGTTGACTGGACTCCTGGACATATATTATCTTTCCAAACACAAGTCGGACACGGCTCTAAGTGTATTTTAATTGGCTTTGAGCCGCCTTCCTAAAGCAAACAGCTGGTGGTGTAGCTGGTGGTGCGGTGTGCTCGGTGACTGACGGGTGGCCTGCGGTGAGGGTGGGGTGGAGTCCCATTGCCTGTCTGTCCACTCTGCCGACAATCAGCCCAACACAGAACCCCATTGTGTTTGTCTATGTGCGTGTACGAGTGCCTGTTTAATACAAGTCTGCGCACATGCTCACACTACTATCTGCGTGGGTGAGGATTGTGGTGTATATACATGTCACTTTAGGGGTGTTGTGCATTTAAGCAGCGCACACTTGCTACTGTAAAAGATCTTAACACCTGGCCGATAGCATCTTGACTTAAAGTGCAAGTGATTTAATACTAACAATTAAAGTAGACATGTCAGCATGCAGCTCGGGCTCCTGCTGCGGCCGGACAGGGAGTAGGCTCTTTTGCCTATCTCCTCCAGACGGGGTGGGGGGGGGGGGGGGGGGGGGGGGGGGGGGGTTCTGGCTCTGAAAACTACTTTTGCTGCTTATGTGCTCGACTTCTCTCCCATTTACTTTGATTTAATTGTCTTCTCTTCAGACTTGCCTTTTTCCCATTCTTTTTTTTTTTTTTTTCATCTCAAGAATTACTGACAAAAAGTGCCAATTTCCACTGAGAACTTATGTCAGAGTCTCTCTCTACTTTTAATGTAAAATTTTATTTGCAGTGACCGGCTCACTATTGTTAACTGCCTTTTGTTGATTTTGGCTGCAGAGTCAAAAACAAGATCTTTGTTGGCTACGTGAACTTCGTGAGCTGAAAATGTAGTAGAGTGGTCTGGAGAGAAGAGAGGAGAGATGGCAAGCCTCAGGAAAATTCTGAGCTCAGCATATGGAGCAAAGCCCTAAAAAACGATTCATTTTACAAGAACCCAGGATCTCACTCCTAACATAGCCAACTCCACTCTCATAAAATCTATAGACATCCATTATAAAACACCCAGGCCCTCATGAATTGATTTGCCCGAACCCAGCAATGGGGCCTTCTGCTTCCAGATCCCCTCTGGAAGTGTTTGAAAAACAAAGCGAGCCTTCACTTCAACCTCATTAACTAGTTATAATAAACAAAACAATGTATTTAATGGATGGTGAGTTTTGTCTCCCCCCTGTTCCCCGACGAGCTCTGGTCCGAAGCGACTGGCCAGCAGAGGGTTTCCCATGACTGCAGCTTGTGGTGTCACGATGATGGATGGGTAAGGTTGGCGGGGGCTGCCTCTTGCCCTTCTCCTTTGGGATGTCCCACAGACTGACAGGCACATTGTGGCGCTCAGTCCGAGCTAACATGCCGCTCCGCCCGCTGGCACAACCACAGAGAGTACCAAAAACTGCTCACTTTTCTTAGTTAACTTCCAGCAGATACGGCGGGAGAGCAAAACATGCTGAAAGTGAAAACCTCAGCACAAGCATACAGTTTTGTGAAAAGTCAGTGTCGCTTTAAATAACTACAGTACAATATTACCGAAGTAGCACTTTTGTAGAGCTTGTTTTCTTTATTTGGGGACATGTTGATAACTTCTTAACACAAATGTATGCAAACTTTACTCTTTAGAATTAGCTTTTTTTTTAATAATTTCTCAACGTTTCAACAACAGAACTCATCACTACTTAACAATACTAACTTAACAATAATATGTTCAAAAGTTGTTAATCCATTCAATCCAAGGCAATCTTAAAAAGACAAAAACATTGTAACAGGCAAGATAGAAAGAAATGCATCAGTTGTGTAGGAAGAAAAAAGTAGCGACATCGATAAACGTGAACCAGAAAATGCTGAAGATCGCACAGATTGTGAGCAACAACACATTACATATCAATTAAAAAGTCGTAAGAAAATACAGCTTGAAAAGAAGAAATGATTGGAAGAATTAAATAATTTATTTCATGGAAATTTGTGAAGTAGTTTTTGTAAGTGTGCTGCTGTAGATTTGATTGTCACACTGCTTTCTGCTCCTTCTCTAAGATGTTGGTACTTGTAGATAGTCTCATCAGCTACGAGGCGGTGGACACTGTACAGTTGTGCTTGAACCTGTCTCCTTTTCAACATGGGACAACTGAGTTTGTGTCATCATAAAAGACATTGCGACAATTGCCTTTCTTTCATCTCAGACGGCCAAACTCACGAGGCATCGCTCAGGATTAGTTCTTTTATCACTTCATCCTTTTTTTTTTCTTTTAAAGAGAAAGAATGTCTATATACCATTTGTTCTCTGATAAAGCATCTGTGTGAGTTTATTTGGCATGAATCGATCTCTGGAAAACAGTTTTAAAAGGTTGTAATTCCTGTTTGTTCAGAGAAGATAATGTCAGGCGTCACTTGTGAAGCTTAGCGTGCAGAACAACCACCCGAATTCGAGGACCCCCGCTGGACCTCAGCAGGGGAGACTTTAGCTTCCTGATGAATAAACACCAACAGAAGCCTGGCATCCACAGTACACACACACACACACACACACACACACACACACACACACACACACACACACACACACACACACACACACACACACACACACACACACACACACACACACACACACACACACACACACACACACACGCACACACACACACACACACAATGTCTTTACACAAGCACAAGAGTGCCACATATATTCTATAGTCTCTCTCTCTCTCTCTCTCTCTCTTTCTCTCTCTCTATCTCTCTCTCTCTCTCGCACCCCACACTGCACAGAGCGCCTCTGGAATAAAATTTTCCCAGCTAGTGTAAAACAATCCAATAACAGCCAGCACCTCTCAAAATAAAACAATAGCTCAGCTCATGCTGGTGTTGTAAAACAGCTCAGCCTATTACAGGCAAGTACATGTAACTAGACTGTAAATTTGCCCTTTGGGTAATAGCACATTTTTCCTCCATTCTGTGATTTTGGGATTATAATAATAGTGGTGTTCATGGATATGCAGTTGGGTTATTTCAGGTGTGATTAAGTACTTTCACACTTCTTCTTACATTGAGTTTTATGGACATACTTGCATTGTTGAAGGAGGGCAATGAAAAGTGAGCACCATCCTATTTCAGTATTCATATTTTTCTCCGGGGGTAGGCCTATTGAATGGCTCATCCAGTCAAAGATCATTTGCATAAAAGGATAAGATATAAGACCGAGATTGACAAAAGTGTAGTGGTCTTGGCGACCGTGACCCTTGTGGTACCGCTGGATGTATTTGTAAACAGGATGTCATCAGGACTGAGAGCTGGCCAGGCTCACAATAACTTTTGTCTCCTCTGGAGTGTCGATGCATATCCAAAGAGGGAATGGAGTTAGGGTGGGAGTCAGAGAGGGAGGGAAGGAGAGAGGAGGGAGAGTTGATAAAAAATGTTTTTTTTAAATAAAACACTTCACATACTTCTACTGATAAATCAACACCCCGGACTGCCCTTGTACTTTTCTGTCCAAACAACATCCAGTTTGACTTTGTCACATCAGATAAGCGCTGGTTAATGTGATGAAATTTATGGCTTGGCGTGGCTGCTGTACTAATACAGCTGTGGATTGTGTGAACCTGTACTAAGTGCACTCAACTGTCAGCTCTTATTGTGGTGTCAGTCCTTCCTTCTAATTAGTGTCCTCAGCGGGCAGGAAGTGGGCCTGGGCTGGACTAATCTGTCAGTGAGGCCAGACCATCCTCGCCCCAGCGACTGTTTCCTCAGATAAACCTAGAGCCCTTTATCTGGCAGAGTTGTGACACTCGGGGGGGTCTGGGAAGCCCCTAGTGATTCCGTTATTACCTCTTAGGTCTGCGGTTTACAGGTTCAATCTAAAATAGGAACGATGATTAATGTATAGCATGTTTCATCTTTTTAATCTGAGATTAAGTGACTTAATCAGTATTCGTTATTCGGACGAGCAGTATCTTCAGGCAGTGCGTTCGCATCTTAGGTCTGATCGCCGCAGTGACAGGTGTTGATTGAGCGTGAGAGGGAGGAAGCGCAGTGAAGGACACTTCCTGGCAGACAGTTTTATCAGCAAGGGAGTAAAGGGGTCAGAGAGAGGGTGGATGAGGTTATCGCACTCATGTACTCATGTATTAGAACAGACTACTTCTCCAAGAGCCTTCAGAGGCCTGGCAGCACCGTGGAGTTGCTGACCAAGGTAACTGTCTCTTTCATATAAACATTGTGTGAGTTATAGCCACATGTTGGGACTATCAAGAAGCAGAAGTTGTTTTTTGTTTCTTGGTTTATTAGTACGCTACTGTGGTTCAATGGGTCGCAAAATAGGTGGAAGGGTCCATCCAAAGGACCTGAGGTTTTTTGTATTGTCTAAGGGCAATGGCACATCCTGGAGAGAGAGGGTCACGCTTGTACAGATTGTTGCTGACTGATGTGTGAACAATCGTGTTTCAAAAGCATGACACATACTGGAGTGGCTTGTTGTTGCACTAATCACAAAAAGTCTGGAGCAAAAGAGAAGCAGTAATAGAAAAAGGATGGCTGTGCAGTTCAAATCAACAAATATTGTTGGCAACTATTTTATGAATAAACTTGTCGTAATGGGGAACTTTTGGGGAACAAGTTGTGGAGCAGTGTAAGATGCGAGGTGTGATTTCGCTACGATGTCTTTGATTTCTATCAGTTGCAGCAGTCAAAAATGTATTGTAATACTTGTAGATGCCCTCTTGTTCGCATATTATTAGTTTACTAAGAAGTTTATGGTTGATGGTACAAAAAAATAGCAGACTACTAATTGAGAAGTTGTGAGGTGAGAGTTCTGTTTCCAATCGATTCATTTAATACATCGGCATTTTGTCCAGTGGGATTCATCAACTAATGTTTGTTGATATGGGGACTGGCACTAATTCTATAACTGACAAAAGATGGTAGGGATGGTAATAACTGTCTATCACAGCTTCTTGTTTAATATTGATTTAACCTGTCCAAATGTTTCTTTGTTGTGATATCTTATAGGAAACACAAGTTCAAAATTGTTCAATCGAGGTAGATCCTTTTGATGTGGTCATTTTAAAATTACCCCGCGAGCTGAAAAAGTGTAGAAACTCTTGCTCTACATGCATTCATCCTCATCTTGCTTCCTTTCCTCCTCTCCTCATCTCACCACCAGCAGGGTTCAATTCCTCCACTTCAACGCTCAGGGCCAGCGGCGTACTGATTAGACCCACACCCCCAGCCGCGCTTCTCCAAGTACTCTGCGGCAAGACGACTTCAAATGCATCTCGCTCCTGCCACCCCAAATAAAACCTGACTGGTCCTAATGGACATGTTTTAATCTCCCTGGGTTATTTGAAGATTTCTCCAGCCTGCTGCTGGCCGCAGCAGAAACAAATTCCTCTTGCTTTGTTGATTAAACCGCTGCCTCTCCACCGTTGCTTATCGTTCAGCAACGAGCTGCTCTTTTTAATTAAAAGTGAGACACCGCAAGTGTGCAATTAACAGCTGGTAATTATAGAGCTCTTCAGAAGTGCAACACTCCACCTTCATTTCAATTATATAATGGACAAATGGCTTTTTGATCTCCAAATTAGTGAACTCTTGTAATATTTGTTTTGTGGGAGATTTGGAGGGTTAATAGTGGCCTATGGTGGCCCACCTCGTCCATGATTGATGTAAGCACAGAAAGAGGGATATTAAAAACTGAGACAGTCCATCAGGAAATGCAAATCACACCTTCATGTTAATGAGCGGGCAATGGACCGGGCTGGCCAGCCGTGGCGTTTCATGTGGCAAAAGCAGCCACTCTGCTGCAAACTGATTAGTACATTTGAATTTGAAAGTTTAATTAAGTGCTTGTAATACGGATCGTTTTGGAGAGTGACACATAACATTAAATTGTTTGATACTTAATTCGGATGCCTTTTGATTGCAAAGCATGCTTGGGTAGAATTTGCTATGCGAGTGTGAGTTCTCTCCCAAAGGAGGCAGAAACTGTGGACTTCATTTAAAGCCTTTAACTGATAACTGATGAAATTGTTTTTAATGACCAGTTCACTCTTTGGCTGTTTAAAGCGGAACACTTGTTCAGTTTTAATTACAATTGATTTCCATCTATGTACACGGTCGTGGCATTGTTGGTTTAGAGTTAGCATTCTTTCACGGAGTCCATCAATATGAAAAAAAAAGTAGACCTTGATTGATTTTTAAGCTGCACAAGTGCATGCAGCAGGTTAAAATGAGGTGATTATTAATTGGCGGTAGCACTTTAATGTCTTTGGGGGATGCTTTCCGTTCTGCTCCATTTTACTGGATTGTCGATGTATCAAGTATTTCAAAAGAAGTTTAATCTTGGTGCTTTGGTGATTTGTAATTGCTTTATTTCCCAAGTCAATATAACTCGTATAGAATTGTTTGATTTTGCTGTACAAGTGCCAGCACTGTGCATGCATTGTATTGTGCTCATTTCCATATGTACTGACACTGACTGGATACCTTTTTTCCCACTCATTTCATAAAATTGGAACGTCAAACATTTTCAGCGTTAAAGAAAATACCTTGGATTTTTTTAGAGCTGAAGATTTCTTACATCAGTTCAGCTCAATGTTTTGGTTTAATTCAAATAAAATGTTCACATAGGAGGCTTAAGCTCAGTTGGTAGCGTGGGATTTCTTCTAAGTCTGTCTTGCTCTGTGCATATGTCGAAGTGTCCTTGGATAAGACTATGAACTATATCACTCCCAACGGTGTACGTGTACCATGGCAGCCTTTGCCAATGGTGTGTGTGTGTGTGTGTGTGTGTGTGTGTGTGTGTGTGTGTGTGTGTGTGTGTGTGTGTGTGTGTGTGTGTGTGTGTGTGTGTGTGTGTGTGTGTGTGTGTATGTGAGTGTGTGTATGTGAGTTTGTGTGCGTGTGTGTGTGTGTGTTATGTGTATGCGTGCTCGCGTTCACAAATGGGTAAAAGTGATGTATAATTTCCACTGCGTCGAGACTGCTAAAGCAATAAAAGGCGCTGTATAAGACAAGTCCATTAGTGCAATAGATATCTGTTGTACTTTACATTTAACGTGTTCAAGTTGGGCAATCTGTCATTAATTCCACACTCATGCCACTTCAAATATGTAGAAAACAGGAAAACCAAAGGGGGGAAAAAAACACATGAAGTCAACAATCTCGAGTCACTCAAGCACTTTGGAATTCTGCATTGATGAATATTGGCAGCTCATTGTGAAATAAACACAGTATTTAAATTCAAACCAGGTCATTATGGATGGTTCTTAAACAAAATGTCAGTCATTAAGAAAGCCCATGTGGCTCTGCTTAGAGTCCCTGTTTGTTTGAATTAAGAAGAAATGGAGAAATGTCGGTGATTCCTCTCATCCTGGTCCCGATCTGAATGACACACCAAGCGCATGTTACAGGAAGCATTTCCCATCTGCCCCCATTAAGCTTGTAGATAAATGGTTGATGATGTGCTTTGGATCATGTGTATGTGTGCATGTATGTGTGTGATGGCAGTTTAATCTGAACTGCTGTTACTGTCATGTTCCGCTCCATCCCTCATTGTCCTTCTGCATTCCCACCTTAATCTCGCTGTCATTTGACAGCTGTCACTCCACATTTAAGTCGTTTCTCTCTGTCCTGCTCCAATGGACACATACACACACACACGGATGTGTATTTTCCACCAGCACCAAATAAAAATAAAATAAAGAAATAAATATATAAATAAAAAGAAAAGATAAAAAATAAATATTACAGTGAACAGCAAAATGATTCCAACTGAAGCAGATTGTACATGTTTTTTGTACTGTATGTTTATAATTCTAACCAGTTAAAGAAGATGTTTGGATACAGTATCTATTTATTTATTTTGATTTTAAAATGTAACACCTTGATGTGATTATTTCTGGTTTACTGATAAATTACTTTAATCAATGTGAGGTGAGCATGAAGGGATTTGTATCTGCACACTAAAATATTGTTTTGTATTACAGATGTTTGAATATTTACTTAGAATCATACAAAGGAAATATGAACAATTTAGACAAAATCAATTAACACCCAAAAAAAATCAGCCTTGATCACTAAGTACTAACATTTGCATGTGAGAATTCAACTTAGTGGCAGGTCTCACAAGGTGATTGGTGCCTCAGTCGTCACATTGACCTGCTGTTTATGTCCACACTCGTGCAGAGCTGTGTAGGGTGTTGGACAGGAAGACAACAATCCCCCATACAGGACCACAATCCCACTGTATTGTCCAGTAAAATCACCTCCAAAATAGAGGGAAATTGACATCCATAACAAATAACATAAACAGCTTCAGTGCTCCAAGGGGGATTTTGTGACTCAGGGCACAGGGCTGAATGTTAACCTTCCAACAATCATTAAACAAACATCCTCTCCAGGACCTTTCCATGCCTGGGTCTGTTTCACATGTCGCACTGTGGTTTGGAAAGTCTCTGTAGCTGCGGACATTATTGCATGTAACAAGTTCTGTAACAAAGTTAAGGTTGAATTGGCCTACTGCTGTGGTAGTGCTCAAGGCAGGCAGACCCTGTGAGTAGAAAAGCAACCCCCAGACAAAGTCTATTCATATCCAAAAAAATTTAATGGAGGGTGTCATGTTGGTAGTAGGTGGTCAGCTTGTCACATTAGAAATACTCGTACTTTGGAGAAGTTTTTCTTTCCCTACCAAACACAGACCTCGTTGTGATTGCGTTCAGCTTTTTAAATAAGGATCAGACCTGTTGTGCTGACCGTTGTGCTTTTTTAGGCTCTGAGCCTCACAGATACTTGTAAAAGGGGGTTTTCTGCATTCACACAACCCATTGTGCACGTTAAACAATGCACGTATTGATAACCTTTGACATGCCACTGTAGTGTCACAACAACATGAAATTAAGATCTCCTTTGGA
This sequence comes from Blennius ocellaris, assembly GCF_963422515.1. Taxonomy (NCBI): domain Eukaryota; kingdom Metazoa; phylum Chordata; class Actinopteri; order Blenniiformes; family Blenniidae; genus Blennius; species Blennius ocellaris. The sequence continues at coordinate 16,481,094 of NC_137651.1, forward strand.
AGCGTTTCAAGAGTCTGCAAGAGGTGAGAGAAAACATTGATTAAAAGCTGAGCAAAGCAATGAGAGCTGCACACATCATTTAATGTTCCAGCACAAACAGAAACTTGCAAGAAGGGGTGGACGTTGAGCTTGTTTCATAGCAGCCTGGTCACACACCCCAAAGAGCCCTGTGATGTGTGTCTCCCTGTTTTGTTTTCCCAGCATCTGTGTGTGTGTGTGTGTGTGTGTGTGTGTGTGTGTGTGTGTGTGTGTGTGTGTGTGTGTGTGTGTGTGTGTGTGTGTGTGTGTGTGTGTGTGTGTGTGTGTGGGTGGGTGGGTGTGCATGTCCAAGTGATGAGTCCGAGTTTGTCAGATGCTTCAGCCCTGAGTTGAGGGCCATTTGTCATTGGTGGGATTCATTATTCGTGTATCTAACCTCCCCTCAGCTGGGCACGGTGATCACCACTGACCCCCTGTGACAGCCACAGCACCTTCATTATGTCACCGCGGCCGCCCTGTCACAACCGCAACTCTGCAACTGTCTGGGTGACACCCCTGGGTGGGACTCCAATCTCTCATCTGGAGACTTGCCTGTCTCCAAGCTTGTCACTGCACACGTGTGAGAGCGTGTGCGTGTTTATACGTTGCTCTTTGTGCCTTTAATTTCTCCATCTTTTTCTTCCTTAAATTGTATCTAACTTTTAACAAACCTGCTAGCAATTTTATGTGATTGCTTTTGGATGAGATTGTGTGACTGAAATATCTACTTATATTCACCATCCTGCTTTCCCAAACAGGTATAAATAACACTTTTCTATTCCATCCATTATTCCACCAACTATAATTTTAGGCTCATAAACTGTCCATTAAATAATTGAAATTATTCCCTCATAGGCAAACTAGATTTTTTTAAACAGTTCCTGTGCCATATTATCATATTGTCCTTCCCAATGGGATCATTCTGGATAACATGCTGGACACTATTATGTTATTACCTCTCCCCCAGTTTTCTAATCAGCAATTATTCAATTATGTCCCATCAGTTGGAAGGTGTTGCCAATGTCACCGCCCTGGGCGTTTAGCCCCTGCTCTCTGTCAGGGGGAGACCCCCAGGGCCCCCGCAGAACGCTTGTGATTAGTGTTGCGTCTGCAGAGAGGTGACAGAATCCCTCTTCAAATATTTTGTCTTCATTTTACGGCTCTGAGATGCAATTATGGAGCAGCAGTTCATTACTGCAGCACGCAGCGCTTCATGTTTTATGCATGCTGCCTCATTTACGGCCTTTATTAACGAGCCAGGTCTGGCCAAGCTGCTTGGGACTATACTACGGCTGTGCTATGGCCACCATTGCTTATTTGTGTGTGTGTGTGTGTGTGTGTGTGTGTGTGTGTGTGTGTGTGTGTGTGTGTGTGTGTGTGTGTGTGTGTGTGTGTGTGTGTGTGTGTGTGTGTGTGTGTGCTGGCAGTAGTATGAGTTAGCAAATCGTGAGAATGTGGTGGAGGGGGTGGCGTGCGCAAGAATGAAGGCTGAATGGAAAATAAAAAAAGGAAGAAAAAATGTGATTGGGAGAACACTGGATGAGGCAGAGAATGTGTGTGGTCAGTCCAATGGTCACTTCACCGCTGTGCCCTCTTTATCCCTGCAGCCAGCCTTCATAATGTGGCTCTATAGCACTGCGACTGGGTGCAGACTGGCTTGGCTTAAAGGCAGTACATTGAAAGGGTGGGGGCAGCAGGGGTGACTAACTGCACCTCCCTCTGCAGAAGAAACTCCATCTGCATCCAACATTGAGACAGATGAGGCCAATTTGGCTCCTTAAATTTCTGGGCTGTGATGGATGTGGGGTGGCTGTGCACATTGAGAGGTTTGTAGAAAGGTGCAAAAGGGAATGAAGGGAGGGACTGGGGAGACAGGTGGGGAAAGGGAGAAAGAGAGGGACATCCAGAAAATGAGAGAACAGGGAAGGGAAGAGAGGTGAAGGAGACCCACCGCTCAGCATGAGTGCTTTGAGTTTACTGTTTGAATTGATGTATTTATTCGTCATTCGCCTCCACCTTTCAATGTAAAAAGGAGATAACTAAAAGAAAGTCAAGTTGCAGAAAACTTTCACAGATGGACTTAAATACTGGACACACTATTTATTTGGTTATATATTGTCTCATGTGTGATCTGACCACTCCAAATAAGGTTACGGGGCTAACAACAGACAGCAGTGTGTATTTTCAATTTGATTTTTGGATGCTGATGTTTCCGATATTTCAACTGAAGCAAGTATGATGTTAATGTACCAGAGACAGAAGTATGTGTGCCTTCAGTGGAAAGTTTTCCTTTGATAAGATAGTGAGCAGTATCATTAACACAATGCGAACACGTTGGGACAAGGTCATAGAATCACTGATATACATGACACTCTATGTATTTGATCTCAGTCCTCTGTGCCGGATTGTTCATGTCAAACTATTGAATATACTAAATCCTAATTGCTTGATGTACAAAACAGCCCTTTTTACATCACAAATACAAATTTGAAATAGTCAGCGAGTATTTGCCCACAAATTTGCCTAGCTTTAACTGACTGATGGCCTTCTTGCTGCAGCTCACATCTGCAGTGCAGATCCCCCCCCCCCACCCCCCCCCCCCCCTGATAAGAACTACCATCCTCAGGCCTACATAAATATTTTATCAAGTATAATGGAAATTGTCAAATCAATCTAATTGTGTAATGCATTACGAAGACATCAAACTCAAACAAAGCACATATGCTATCATTTCTTTTAACGACTGGGCCAGGCTGGGCCGCGTTTGAGCTGGCGGTCTGGTACCCAGGGGGCCTTCCACAGGGCTGGGGTGGCTGGCAGCAAGCACTCGGGATATACGTCTTTCTCTGCTCTGCCCAGACCTGCCTCACTCACATTTCATCAAAGGAATCAATTTCTCAAATGTGCACAACTGTGAGCCATAATTATATTAGGGCCCAATGGCAGTTAGCCATGACATGAAAGTGAATGTGCGGGGGGAGAGACGGGGAATCGTCATTGAAGCATGTTTGCATTAACATGTGTTGTTTTCAAGAAAACACATTTTTAGAATGAGGAGTGTGCTTCTGTACACAGATATTGAAAGATAGATGTTGTTGTTGTATTTTCAGAGGTTAAAGCTTTTTTTCTGCTAGTTAAAAAAAAAAAAATCTTATTTTATTTTTAGTTTGTGATGTATTTCCCTTTACAGCTTGCTGTTTAATTCATGAAATACAATTTCTCGTCAATTATAAGCAGTCCACACTTCAAATCGCTTGGTATTACAATTTCTCCAGATCTGTCCTGGGATGCCAATATCTGTTACACCATCGCAAAGACACAACCCAGGGTTCATTACTTCAGTCTTGCCTGGTTTTCTGTTCTAAAAAATAAATAAATCTGACTTTCATTAATTAGAAGGATTAGTGGCCTAGAGGTGTTAGGGAAACAATACCAGCCTCGCTGTGGAGCTGTTGGCGCTGTTTGCCTCAGAACTAGGCCCTTAACCCCATCTGCTCATCAGGGTGCATCATAAATCCATCCAGTGTAAAAACACATGTGCATCACAAAGTGTACTGTAGTGAACCTGGAAGAGCAGCTCAAGTTTTATTCAGCTCTCGCAAATGCTCGACCTCAGTTTTTTAAAGGCCTTTTTGAGGTGCTGTGATGATGAGATAAGACACAATTCCTTTTGTATTGTGTCTTATTTAATTGATGGAAATCAGAAACAAAAGGAGAAAGTGATGGAATTGATGACCACAACAAACAGTCACTCTATGTATTAAATCCTAGCGGGATAAAAAAAAAGATCACTTTCAAAGTAATCACATTTCTGCAAGTGTTAGTTATAGAGAATATCAAGTGTTGTTCAGGGGTTTTAGATTCTCTCAATTTTATATTATACCTTCTTTCTCAACTTCCTTCCCCATTCCCTCTCACTCATCACCTTTTCTGAAATATTGACACCTTTTCTACTTGCTCCCTTTCTTTCCTCTTATTTCCCCCATCTGGGGGCTCAACGTAGCGATCCCGAGGTTGTCCTTCCACAGACGCTTGCTGATGTATGGCCTGTGGAAATAATGTTAGTGCCGGGTTATTATTCTGTTTGCTTTGCATGTGACAGGCTTGAGTTAGCGTCCGACTGGGATCCTATCTCATTAGGCCAAATGCGGGGCTAAAACAATCATAAAAATCATTTGGCACTGGCATCCCACTTAGGAACACCTGTCAACATACAGGCGGAAGATAAACTCCACAAATTACAGTCAGCACTGAGATTGAATCAGAGAAACGGAGGGAGGAGTGAGTGAGCGAGAGAGAGCGAGAGAAAGAGAGATGTCCATATGCTCCATGTTGTTAGAGATTTAATGGTATGAAGTGGTTCGGTTGATGTGGGGACTCTCTTGTTGATGATATTGATTGTGGTTTTAGGACATAAACCGTGTGTGTGTGTGTGTGTGTGTGTGTGTGTGTGTGTGTGTGTGTGTGTGTGTGTGTGTGTGTGTGTGTGTGTGTGTGTGTGTGTGTTTGGACATTCGTCTTTGTGTTCATCGAGACTTTCATTCATTAGCATTTCATTAGGAATAAATGTAGTTTGTTAATCCTCCATATTGATTGTTTCAGCACAGTGATTTGTCTTTTCTGACAAATGCATCACCAAATTTCTAGCAGTTACTCAGCTGTGTTTTCTCATGTGCGTCACTCAGTAGCTTACAACTGTGTAGAATGGTGCAAGCCTCCCCTGCGCTCTGACATACTTTATTTTTCTTCTTTTATGCAAACACACAGTCTCTTTCCTCCTCTGTATTACTCGCACAAACCTCCCTCTCTTCCTCCGCTGTTTGGTTCCCCTTCTCGCCCTGTCTAAACATACATCTTTATCAAGCGGTTGTTGTCAGACAACATTAGATAATTAATAGGCTATTTGTCAGGCCTGTGAGAAACATGTTAAAATCCCCGAGCAGCTCCCCAGATAAATCCTGCCACATACACAGACTCCTTTGTTGTGTCAGCCTGCCATCGGAGCTGCAGAATTACCATTAAAGGACGCTCATTATTAATCACAACTAATGCTAATTAATTAGGTGTCTGCCTGTGTGTGTGTGTGTGTGTGTGTGTGTGTGTGTGTGTGTGTGTGTGTGTGTGTGTGTGTGTGTATGTGTGTACACAAAGGGTCCGACTCGAAGTTTCAGTTTGTTGAACGTTGATAATTAGTTGCTCTGCTCAGGGCCCTAATGGAGTGTTTTCCATTTGGAAATGGGCAGTAGTTGACCAACATAAGGGTGAAAAATATAGACAATGCTCCCCTTAATTAAGACTGTGTTAAGAGCGCTGCCCTTGTTAGGGCAGTGATTAAATGCACGCGTGTGTGTGTGTGTGTGTGTGTGTGTGTGTGTGTGTGTGTGTGTGTGTGTGTGTGTGTGTGTGTGTGTGTGTGTGTGTGTGTGCGTGCTTTTATGCAATGTCAGTGCCAGTTTGTGACAACATGCAAATGAGGATTTGCGTACAAATAGTATATTATACAATTTTAAACGTCAGTACCAGGCATCACTATCTTTCTTTAATAATATTTTTTTTCTGCTCAATTCTTCATAATTATAACAACACTATAGTATAGTGTTACCTTGTCTTCAATTAAAAAAGAAAAACAACAGCAAAAAACCTTTGAAGCTTTAATTAGTATTTTACAACAATACTGACAAAATTGCATTTTCATTTCTTTTTCTCAAATTTTGAATCTTGGCTGAGAAAACAACTCCCAACGTGTAAACAGTGGACAGTTGTCTAAAGCAATATGTATAGAAGTGTCTACAGATTGAATGCTGTTGGTTAGTATCAGTCAGTTCCACAGTCACCCCAATGGACCCATGGACCAAAAGACTCCCCGAAAGCAGTGTTAAGGCCTCCATTAAGCACAAAGACAGAGTTAATTAGGAAGCTTATTGCCTCTCCCGGGGCCATGGGGCTCCAAACACTCTCCTTATACACCCTGCTGAGGGAATGCAAACGCATACTGATGCACTGTAATTAACAGCAGATCAGCAGCAGTCATTTTCTGACTGGCAGTAGCTGTGAGAGTGTTAAATTTACCAGCGTGGAAGATAATTATTGTCATTTTGCTTCCAATACGGTTCCAGTCTCTCAGGGCATCTTCATTTTTCAAGCAAAGGTCTCTGCATACAAAACAGCAATCTTGTTGTAGCCCCTTGAACTGCTCTAAAACATTTCGAGTCATTGTTTGTTTAATAAGCTATCTACTTCTCTATGTGTTCTAATTTGAGATTGGAACAACAGCTCTGACACATTTTTATATGTTTCCAGTGTTGAGAAAGGAATAGAAAGCAGCTGATTGATAAAGAGTGCAGTTTCAGATTTTGGATGATGACTAATGGTGGGGATCATGTGTGATTATGTTTGACCTGTAATACAAGGGTAAGCCCTCCTTCCCATTTGTCTGTTATCACAGGCAACAAATGATGTCTCCTGATAAGCATGAGATCTAGTCCTTATAAGGTGAGGAGTTCATTTCCATAGTTCACAATATGGGACCCCATCAGTCAACTGATGGACCTCTCTATCTATCTGGCTACATGAAGTGATCTGTGAGCTGGCTCCAGGCTAAGCAGATGAATAATGTTCGCTCTTTACAACATACCGTATTATAGCCTGTCCAGCATTTTCAAAATAAAAGCAGAGATGCAATGGAGGAGCTCCAATATAGAATTTCATTGGCGTTTACTGAAGCAGTTTAATGCAAATTTGCTTGATATAATACAAAATGGACCAATTATATTGTTAGAAAACAAACAAACACGCACGCACACACACACACACACACACACACACACACACACACACACACACACACACACACACACACACACACACACACACACACACACACACACACACGCACACACGCACACACACACACAATAATTGCTTGTAAAAATACAGGGTTGAGTAGTTCACTTAAAATTCGAGTTACACAATAAAAACTATAGGGATCACTCAACTATTACAAAGACAGCATGTGAAAGCAAGAAAGACAGCTGTAAAGGTAAAAAAAAAATACATTCGGCGCAGGGGGGTTGACTCTGTCCACAGGTAGGTTATTCTCTCTGTAAACATATGTATCCATTTGTCCCGTGGGTGCGTCCCCTCAGTGTCCCGTCAGCAGTGGCTGGGTCACACCTCCATTAGGGGCTTTGTCACAGTGATTAATAGCTCTTTCTATCATCTTTAATTCACTCCCTGATGATGGCGGCCCTGCTCGCTGCTCGGGGTAATCATGTGATGTATGAGTCTGCCCAACACCTTGTGGCAGAGGTGAAAATCATTCCACCCATGCAGATAGCCGGCCTGGGAACAAATGTTTTCCCTCTTAATAAAAATTAATGAATTTGGCGTCAAGCATGAGCCTTTGAATGCATGATATATCTGCATGTGTTTGCACGTCTGTGTTTATGCTAAGTGTCATGATGTATGTTCCTGTGTTAGTGGCTGATTTTGACGGTGAGATAATATTGTTTTCCTTACTATTTTGTACTAAATCTTTTGTGTTGTCTTTTGGTTACAAAAACATCAAATGTTTCTGGCTTCTTTTTTTTTTTTATCAAGCCCTTGCCTTGTTGTACTATCAAGATGTGCCATCTATGTTATTAACGCAGTTGAAGTCATGATACTGCTCTCAGCTGGAGTTCCCCTTCTCAAGAATTCCTTTAAAGCTCCGTTGCTGATGAAGGGCGTCAACTTGCAATGATGAAGTAATGTCCATTACTGAACAAACAAACAGGATTATTTTCTTTATGCTAGTAGAGAGAGACACCCCAGCACACGCACACCAATCTTATCATCTTTTTATAGTTACCCTGCCGTCCGCCCACATCTGAGCAGAGCCACGTTCTATGACTTATCACTCATCTGCACATGAGACCACAATTTTTAAAACTATGAACATTACATATTTGTTTTCTGCTAAAGTTTACCTTACAGAAACGTCTATGTTTATGAGCTGAAATGTTCTTATGGAGTCCGTTGGAGCAGGAGAATTTCTGGCCTGAATCAAATATAAACTTTGAGTCAGAGGAGAAACAGGATTGGAGGGATACTGTTACCTTTAAAAGCTCTTGTCCCTCCACCATATGGCAAACTTCACATCCAGCCCTATAACCACGTTACACAGTCCCCATGCTGAAAATCATTACGTTGACTCCCAGAGCCACATTGAGTTTCATACCCTGCCCAGCTCACTAGAGTCTTTAAGAGACTTTTCCTTCAAACACACTGGGCCCACACAGTGTGTGTGTCAAACACAATAGTTGCACTGACACTGTGATCAGGTATTTGCTGTACAGTTACTATGAGAAATGCTTGAAGTTATACATGTGTTTTGACACACACACGTGCACACACACACACACACACACACACACACACACACACACACACACACACACACACACACACACACACACACACACACACACACACACACACACACACACACACACACACACACACTGTGTAACAGAAATCAGACATCTATGAACTACAGGAAATGGACAGCTGATTTGGCACAATGTGCTCATGCAGAGAATTCTTTCCCCAAGCAAACACATATTATGACAGGAGTGATGATTCCTGGCAGGCAAAAATAAGCAGCTCATGCACTGCTTATGCAGTAGGCTCTTCCAATATTGTTTTTGTTTTCCACAGATATTAGATTTATACTTTCCCTTTGCAAATATAGAAGTTGAAGACACCTCTTTATAGATTATGTGTGCTTGAATAAGGTTGCAACATAATTGTACTTAAGTGAAGCTTTACATGGACCCATTCTAACCTTATTATGACATTTTTGACTGGCGAAGAGAGGAATCAAGTCCAACCAGGGTGCAATTTGCTTAGAGCATAAGACGGCATTCACTTCGCTTCTGGTGGATGTAGCCCCCCTTTCTGCTAAATAATTTCTTTCAGAGTGGAGAAAATCTTTGTGCTTCCATTTTATTTCAAAGGTCAAACACAAAGCTTCACATGTCGTCCATGTTCTGTACCACTTTATCCAGTTCAGGATAGCGTGTTGCAAGAGTCAATACCAGCTAACTATGGGCAAGGGCAGGATGCACCTAAACAGGTCACCAGTCCATCACAGGGCAAACAGAGAGACACAGTCACACACACTTACTATTAACCTCACATCTGTATTTTTAGACTGTGGGAAGAAACCCATGAATGCAGAAGGGTAATATGCAAACTCCACTCCAGAAACTCCAGTACTTGAACATCTCCTTTTGAAGTAAGAGCACTAACCACTGACCCACTGTGCAGGCCAAGAGCATACAATAAACCTTGGTCTTGAGTTAATCTCTCAGGTTAGTCCATGACCACCTGTGACCAATCACAGCGACCCATTCAGTCAATCTGAAGTACATTTAATTCATGGCCAGCGAACAAGAAGTGCATGTGTCCATGTGCGTGGATCAAAGGTTCCCTGGCTGACAAGGCAGAAGTACAGTGTCACACAGGAAGCCCTTCAGGAATGTTCTTCAGCCCAGGGATGGGCTGTTGAGCCTCATTAGTAGAGCCCCCTCTCCCCGTGACCTGTCAGCCTGTGTTAGGCACAGACCACCACAGAGCGGCAGCTTCCTGCGGATCATTTCCGGCGTTCAGTGTCTGACTGTCTCACTGTGTGACACCTGGCTGGCAGTCAGCTTATTCATGACACCATAGCCTTTAATTTGTCTGAATCTTTGTCATCTCATGTTGACTTGTTTGGAGACCATATGTGCTGCCTGCTTGTTTTACGGTGAAGTAAACTTAAACCTAATGTTCTGAATTCCACACATCTTTCACTTACGTTCATTTCAGAGGCAAATGATTTAATTTGGAACTCACAGTAATACTATGGCCCTGATCACACTGTGTCAACACTGAGAATCACTCAATCACCCTTCCACCATTGAGGTCCACCAGCCACGTGTGCCACTCTGAAGAAGCCCAGTGTGGGTTCCAGGGTCATACCTCGATGTGCTGTTTCACTCTATTCACAATTAACCCCGCTGCGCTTCCTTCTGTTTTCACTGTACAGTGGTGAAAGAGATCAGGAAAAGGAAATATAAAACAGTCAGAGCAGCACAATGCTGAGCCGACCCCGCTTGCCCGCTTTGGCATCAGCTCAAGCAAATGGCAATCATGCCATGTTTTTGCTGTACACTTTAAAAACCTGTTTTTGACCCTCAATTTGTTCTTCTAAACTAAACTAGTTTGGACAGACTAAGAGAGGTAAAAGGCAGGCTCTCATCAATTACATAAAACTCCCATTGCCTTTTCAGACTTTGAAGACACTCTCTTCTTTAACATTTATTTGTTCCATTAAAGTAACTAATGCTGTTATTGGAGCTCATATAGTTAGATGAGTTCACCAGAAGTTGTTTGTGGCAATTGAGCAATCATAAAAGCTATCACTGAGCATCACCCTCAGAGAATCTGTTTATTTCACAGGTGATGGTGATGATGACTTTTCACTTTATCCATCTAATGTCTTGGATGAGGTAGTCGGCTCAGACCGGAATCCCACACCTTCTTCGGCCCTTCCGGAGGACCCAGCATCGCCTCTACTCTCCGATGATGAATCTTCACCCCAGGAATCCTTGTCAATCCAACAAGCAGGTGTGTTTTTCCCCCAAGACGAGTTGCCCATTCCCCTGGACTTTGAACTGCGAGAGTCATCGGTTCCAGCAGGATGCGTGGGCATCTGGAGTTGCAGGAAGGTGAACATCGGAGAGCGCTTTGGACCATATGAAGGAGAGCACAGGTCTTTTCTCCAAGATCCAACACAAGGCTGGGAGGTAGGAACATGTGTTGTTTTCATTTTTGTCCATTTTTTAAAAACTTTCAACCACTAAAAAACACAATTGTGTGGGTAAACAACCTCCATTAGATGAGGGGTGCTCATCCTTGGAGTCCACCAGATAAGAAATGGTGTGGGTCTCCTCTTTGATCTTTGAATTGCCAAAACATTAAAGTGAAGCCAAATGCTGTTGATGACACCCATTCTCATAAACATGCAAAAGCAGGAACCCTCAAAATATTCAGTGACCAATGGAATTTCACGTCTTATTATGTTTTGTACAACTGTTGAATATCAAGGGGCAATGGAACAAAAGAGAAAACCTTCTGGGGATGCCTTTTTTAAGGCTTTCGAGGTTCAGTTCATGGTAACTGGCTCAGCTTGTAAAACACCTGCTTGGGGCACCGTTCAAGGATAAACATTACTGTTATAACGTTTTTCTGGAACAGTAGGAGTCCTCTTTTTGACAAGGAGGTTTCACCAGTCAGTTGTACACTCCACTAGAGCGTTCACACCAGTCCTCTTTTTATGCTCATGTCGTCATGTTCATATTGAGCCCAGTGGCCACAAGGCTGTTGCTGGTGTTTGGTGTCCAATGATGTAATGTTCGCTCAGTGTAACCCAAAGAAATAAAGTTGAGGTTGTGCTCTTAACTCAATTAAAATGAAAAGCTATAAATCCCTTCTTCATCCTGGTTAGGGACCCAGTGCGGCCATTGGCAAATCAAATATTGGTCAGCAGACACAGACAAAAAAATCGAAGGTCGGGTCACAGGACAAGGTCAAAGGTTAGAAATGGTCTCTGTCAGTGTTAGCCTAGTGCAGTTTTATGGGGCATGGTGAAGGGGTTTGTGGCATATTGGCTTCATTTAATCTCCTCAAATATGTCCTCTCTGATTTGAAAGGTGAAGATTTAGTCATTCACATTCAGGGCTGTGTCTCTTTGTTAGACAAAGTCAAGCTCATTAACAACAGCTGACCATGCAGTATATAAAGTGAAGAGTCATAAGTGTGAATACAGGGATAATTGAATTCAGGATTCCTCCTCTGGATGTGTCTCAATTGTACTTTCTTTAGCTGACTGAGAATATGAAGGTTACATATCAACATTCTGCTCATACAAATAATTAGTTAGAGTAATAATTAGAGTATGGACTCACAACTCCAATTTTCTGAAAAGAAACTTCTCCCCACTGTGCAGTGAGAAGCAATCTGTAAATGTAAAAGTGAGAGAAATCTCTTTATTTTAGTCCATTTTCATAACAGAAATTTTATTATAAAGTCTTTGTCCCAGACGAAGAGATTTACAGCTGGTTGAACAAGCTCTCTGAGTTATTCTTTTTCCCAGGGAAGGAAATAAAGAAAAAAGAGGTTCCATGAATTTTAATCTGGTGGTAATTTATGGGGAGCTTGAATAATAATATGTATTTAAAAAAGCTGAGGAGCTGGGACCTGATCTGTGTGTGTGTGTGTGTGTGTGTGTGTGTGTGTGGGGGGGGGGGGGGGGGGGGGGGGGGGGGGGGGAAGATGGGATCCTGGCGAGGCAGCACTGTATCACAATGTTTAATTACCATCTTGACAGCGAGCCATAACTCTTTCCATTAAGTAAATAAGTTGTAAAGAATTTATGATGAAATGCCACATTATTCAGAATGGATATTCAGTGATGACATCCCTCTGCATTAAATATGGTAAATGCCATTAAGTCCCACGGACCCTCCCCCTTTGTCTCCCATGCCTGCCCATTTCCCATTCCTCAGCTATTGCGCACACCCCCCCTCCAAAACCTCCTCCTGCCTGAAAACCGTCAATATGCCAATAACCCTGCCGAGGGTCTGTAAAAATAAAATTGATTTCGTAAATGTGAGTTAAGATAGATATGTTTGCTTTCATCATCAATTCCGCACGGCACGGCGAGGTGATGTCACCGACCGGGGAGCGATAAAGTGGCGCTCCCATCTGGAGCTTTTGATGTAAGACCCTGAGCAGCTCAGGCCAGTGTTGACAGACTGGGGGAAGTTTGTCACCAGGGAGGCCACTACTCCTCAGCACCATCACCATAAATTCGGAAGCTTTATTCATAATGGGGAAGAGTGAGTTATGGCGTCCATGATGCTTTATGAATACAGGAATGGTGACTTATGGGAAAGATAGCTTCTGTAAATAAGAGGTAAGGCAGGCAGCCATGAGGGGTCTGTCAAGCTCACCTACACAGTGGTATACAGAAATGAAGTGCTGACTGCCCCCACAAGCATGTGCACACTGTGCATGTTTGGATGAGTGTGTTCGTAACTTTTGACAAATACATGAAAAATCATAGGAAGCACTCATTAACTTTCAATTAAAATAGCTTATCCATGAAAAGAGGATTTTCCGGAGAGTATACATGGATCAGGATCCACAAATGTTTGGCCACATCCAGAATTGGTCATGTTTTAATGTTACCTTGATAATAACTAGAAACCTGAACAAACATTTTCAGTATTTGTTATTTTGATCATTGTGAACTTAATTATGGTACATGGTGATACAGTGGCTCGCAGCATTGCCTCATACTGGCAGCGTCCTTGGTTTGAGTCCTGTTGGCTGCAAATCTTCTTCGGGTACGCCGTTTTTTCATCTTACAGTCAGAAAAAGTTTATGCAATAGGCGATTCTTTGTCTGTAAATCACCCTTCTGAACATATACATTATGTGAGCACTCAAAGACTGAGAGAGTCAAAATGTTCCTGACCTCAAGAGAACTGTTTAAAACACTCTCTGTATCATTCTATATCACCATCCGCTGTTAGGATTGACTTGGTGGGCCTGTGCCCATTCAAATACATAATATATATTCATCTACAGTTTTTAACACTTCAACTTTTCATTTGAATTTTGTTAAAGTGAAATAATGATTTGTAATAAGTCATGTTGTCTTAAATTTGAAACACATGCAAATAAGAAGTATCTTGATTCACAGTGTCAGACTTTTGGACCTCATTGTAAATGTTTTATACATAAGTGATGTAAAATATAAGCTATTACTCACTACAGAAACAACTTGAGTGACTTAAGATTTATGTTCAGTGTAAAGAGATTAAAAGGTAAACTGAAACAAACTGGATTTATTATTGACAATAACAAATATCTAATACAGAGAGAGCGAGAGAGAGAGAGCGAGAGAGAGAGAGAGAGTTTTGAAATGAGTCCAAATGGCTTTCGGTGTGTGAATGTAAAGTGACATGCCTTTTTAACTCGAGTGTTGGTGCCAACTCTCACTCAAATACAGCAGAACAAAGCTAATATCCTGTTTTATGGGATGATCTGGGCTGGAAATTATGTAGCAGCTTGTTCATGAAATTCCTTTTGAACATGCACAAACTATAAATAAGCTACAAAATATTGCAACCCATCTTTCATCTTGTAGAGTGGGGATGGGATGGCTTATACTCGGCCACAATATTTAAATTTGTGTCCATGACCTCCCTCAAAATGCTCTTAACGCTTGGATGCCCACCAGTCCATATTCTGCTGTCTCTCTCTCTGAGTCGTTAGGCACATTGAAATTCCAACTCCATTTATGTCTGTCCTCTTCTCAGCAGCGGCAACAATAAGACAGAGAGTTGGAGTCTGCGAGAGAGTTATCCGGTGCTCAATGAGCTTTTGGACTCACCCGTACTTGCTTCCCTACGGGATTATGGGTCCTGGGTTTAGAAAGCTGGGTGCCTCCTGCTGCCGGAGCGGTGGGCGGAGCAGGTTAGGGATGTAAGAAGGGGTGGGATGGCGATGGTGAGTGGGGCGGGACAGGGGTGCTTAGGGTCTTTGTGCAACTTTTGAGTGAGAAGCGGAGGTGGAGGTGGAGGTGGAGGCGATATCGTTGGTGGTAGTGGTGGTGCGGAGGCAGTGAAGGAGATTAGCAGTGATGTTGAATGGGAGTAGAGGATTAGATGACTGGGCTGGGCCTTTCCCGGCTATTTTCCTGTCTTCTCAACCTCCGACTCGGGAGAGGATAGGAGGATGGAAGGAGGAGGAGTGGCAGATGCCTGACCAGGAGGAGACCCATCTTTTCAATTATTGTCAGCTGAAGCTCTTGTGTTTTTCATGATTTCATGAGAGAAGTAAAAAGAGATTCCAGAGTTTTATCAAGATCAAGGATGATAAAAATTATATAAAACATAAAATGACAAGATTCAGTTTTATAGAGCGAGTGGTTATTAACGACATATCATAAATAAAAGACCTGATAAGTTTAGATACCTGTAATGTCCTACTGACTTATATTTGCACAATCTATATGAACTCAAGGAAAGGTCAAGGCCAGAATTAAGGTATTGTGTGCTGGTGTCTTGCATATGTGTCGGTGCATGGTCTTGTGTGTGCATGTGTAAGACAGAGTGTGAGAGTGTAGATGGAGGGCGTTTCAAGAGGGCGTGTTTTTTGTGCACGGATAAGCTGCTGTCCTGAATGAATGCAGATGTCTCTGGCTGGCTGTCCGCATGTCCCCAGTGCACTGACGGCCTGTCACCTCTCTCTGACACAGGCAGAAAGAGCCACTCTCAGTTCTGGCTAAAAGCCCCCTTAATCCCCCCCAGCCCCTGCCACATCCCAGCTACTGTCAGCATAGATGGCCCTGCCCACAGCGGTGCTTAGAAAGACAGGCACTTGGGATGGACCTCTCTGTCACTCACACACTTTGTCAATGGACACACATCTTCACATTTTCACACACACATACACATATACTTTGCTCAAATTCAAAGTGAAAAAGAATCCTGCATCGACAAAGACGATGTGAATGGTGGTCGTCAATGTATTGTGCCGTGTGAACTCAGCGACTGCGCTGACAACATTGTGGGAACTTATGAGGAGAGCTTTAAATGGCCGTAGAGACACCGTTTTGTAATAATAAAGTAGCAGTTCATAGCACACACTTGGGTCTCATTGACACTTAATGAATTGCAAAGTGGACAATAAAGACTCTCAACTGTGTGGGACCGATAGTGTGAAGAGGGAAATGTGTCACCATGTACACAGGATGCTCTGAACAACAGACTGATTTTAAGAAAGCCATGCTGCAGAGGAAACACGCTTTTTCTAATTACATTTCAAACAACAGCAGTACAGCAACTGTGTTCGTTAGATCCACAAGCGTGATGACTTGTTGTTCATTCTGAGGATTGCATAAGAGACTCTAGGAAAACATTAGAAACTCAGATAGAATGAATCTTAAAATGTACTTTTCACACCATCGTCTATACATAGTCAGTGTAAATACTGGTGTGAGCTATATTTGATTCAATGTTCTTAATCCCAACTTGTTAATTGTAATCCATCAAAGCCTTCAAAAGGGCATTCCTTAAAAAAAGAAAGAAAAAAAAACTAACAGAGTGGAGAGTGAAAAGAATAGTTTAGTAAGTGACACCCAAAAAAATAGCACGGCAAGTAATCTCAGCTGTTAGCTGCAGATCAGAAATCTAAAGAGCAGTGGTCTCTTCCCTTCCCTTCCCATACGTTGTCTCAGAATGCCTGATGACCACCTTGTTCCAGATTCAATAAAACATAACTGTGAAGTCTAACACTGATGCTGAACTATACATTTGACTTATTAGGCACTTTTCCATTGATTCGGTGGTCCCCAAAAGTCCTTTGCATTGATTGTCATATCAACCCATTCACACACCCATGGAGGCAGCTGTCATGCAAGGTGTTAAGTCCATTGATTGAGAGCAGTTTGGGGTTCTTGAAGAACACGTTGGAAAATGGACAGATAAGGCATCAAACCTGCAACATTCTGATTGAGAGATTACCGGCTTCACCAACTGAGCCAAATCACCCTTTCGTTTTATGTATTGTTATTATGTTATGTTAATGAGAATTCCAGCAATTGATGGTTCCTGTATTTTGTTTCATAATTTAATCAACAACAAGGTTTAGTGGCCAATAGTAGGAATTCAGTGGTTATAGGATTATCAGACTATCTACTTTGTTTATATCAGGGTATTAATCCTAGTGTGTAAAACAAATGAGCTTTCTTTTATTACTCCATTGGTACAAATGGTGCTGCCTCCCTTTAGTGCATACCCTCAGCCATGTTGTCTCTCCTGGTGTCGATGGGAGAGATTAACTTCTCGTCCAGTGGAACTGGAGCTTGATTGTCTGAGACAGGAGTGATGGCCATTTAAAACCCCAAAGACAAAACAAGCTGGGGGTTCATCTTCCTGCCTCTCAGTTGACTGATAATTCTTTCTTTGGGTTAATCTGTTGTTTGTTGTTGCCCCTCTACGTGTGTGTGTGTGTGTGTGTGTGTGTGTGTGTGTGTGTGTGTGTGTGTGTGTGTGTGTGTGTGTGTGTTGTGTGTGTGTGTGTGTGTGTGTGTGTGTGTGTGTGTGTGTGTGTGTGTGTGTGTGTGTGTGTGTGTGTGTGTTTGGGGTGCTGGGGGTTTTGACATTGTAATCTCATGTGGGAAGACGTGGCACATTCAGAATAAAAACAACATAAACCACAGAGAAGGTGAGGCGACGCTCCTAAATGAGTGCAGGTCAGCCTGTGTCCTCTTTGTTCTGAGGATACTCTCTTCCAATGAAAGAAAATGGAAAAATACTTTTCACATTTATTTCTTTTTTCTTTCATTTCATAGATCTGACCCCCCTTTTCTACTTCCACTTTCTCCGCCATGAACCCTTCCTACTCCTCCTCCTCCTCCTCCTCCTCCTCCTCCTCCTCCTCATCTCTCTCTCTCTCTTTCTCTGTCTGAATTCCCAGCAGGGAGGGGAAGTTAGGTTAACTAACTGAACAAAGTCAGAGTGAATTGCAGAAGGACAAAGGCAGGCGTGAGTGGGGGCTCTGCCAGTCGGAAGGTGTAGCCAGCAGCACAATACCAGGTGAAGGAGACTCTCCTCAGGGCTCCGTCCAAGCAGGGCAAAGGTCGTGCGCCTTTGCAGATCTGAAGTGAATGGGAGAACCTGTTTGACTGAAGATGGAGGTCAGCGAAAGAAAGAAAAAGGAGTCCACCTGCTTGAAAAGCTCTCAGGCAGGGGGTTATCCTGCCCATTATATCTGTCTCGTCAAGATGCAAGCAAAAAATTTGCCTGTCTGTAGGCTAATGGTGGGTCAGAAAACACCCTCAGGAAGTAGAAAAAAAAAGGAGGCCAATATGATGGAAAACACATGGAGGGCAAGCTCAATGGCAGAATGACACATGTCTAGACAGCCATAGATATAATAGAATTTATATGCAGGTGCATTGACTCATCGGTGTGGTTTAAATGCTACTGCCTTGTAATATATATTTACATCAGCTATTCTCAAGCTGTTAAAGCACTTTGCAGGCTGAGATAAAACAAGAAAGCCTCAAAGTCACTGTCAGACCCATTATTCCTAAAAACATTTCTCTTATTAGACGGTTTATAGAAGAAGTTTAAAAAAAAAAGAAAGAAAAGAAATGCAAAAGGCTACCATGTTGCAAAGTTTACCAGCTTGAATTAATTTCACAAGAATTACTTTTTTATGGTGCTGACCAAAGAGTCTCAGAGTCTTGTTTAAGGGTAGATAATAGTCAGAGAACCATTGAGTGAAAAAGTGAAGCTTTCTCACATTATTTTACAACTGTATAGGCATTGTGGTTAAAATACTGAGGTAATGTTCAAAAAGAGTGAGAGGAATGCACAAGAGCTTCTGACTCCACCCTGGTCGGGTGCAATCACATCAAACACACCTCATCAACTGCACTTCTGGGTAAAAAAAAATACTAAGAAGTGCAATTATTCACTTCAACACATAGAGATCAACACTGCCTGTTGGAAAATTGTGTGTGTGCACTCATGCTCACGCTATCAAAACCGCTGGCGAGGTAAATGCACACTTGCACACGCGCACGGCTGCAAAAAGTGCTCTGTGCACTCAGCTCAGATAGGAGTGAGAATAAGGGGACCTCTAAACAGCATACAGGAAACCAAGGTGATGAATTCCGTGTGCGAGGCCACAGAGCCAGGCTCATAGATAACTTATCTCGCAGGATTGATAGGGGAAGGGCCTTCCCTTAAAACACAACACTGATTGTTTCCAAATGTCTTCCCAATGGGGCGGGTTGGAGCAATGGAGAGCCAGCGACTCTGGGGGCAGAGCTTGCAAGGTTTTTATTGGTCCAGTCCAAGGAAACAGAGGGGGGAACGGCAACTTTGTCCTGGCTTTTCTGCCCTGTGTAGCTGCTGGTGCTTAACTACCAGTCAGATCGCATTACCCAGGCAGTAAATCTAAGTACCGGTTAACGCAAATAATCAAGAGCTAATACTGCTCTACGAAACCACTTTCCCTGTGTCTGTGGTCAGAGTTGTGCAAACAGGCACAAGCCAAGGCCCTCTGTCCTTTTAGCCTCTGCCAGACTCTCCCTCGCTCTCTCACGGCTATTATAACCTACACACAGTCTCCATGTATCTTGTATAAAGTGTGCGTCCCTCTGTGTGCAGTGCGTGTGCGTTTGTGTTCATTCATATGTTTAAGTCTCCCTGTTGTCCCTGCGCTGCAGTTCAAAGGGTAATGGCATGGTGTGGTCTGGTTTGAGAGCATATTACTGAGTTAAGCGCTGAAAAACACAGTCCGGGCCATATTTATCACTAAAACTCTGTAGCCCCTCATAGCCCCTCTTCCAATTACTACATACTGCTGCTCCAATTAGAATTGAGCAGGTCTAAAAGCAGGACCGTGAGCTGCCAGGTTTGGAGAGAGCAAAAGCAGAGGCCTGGAGTGGCAGTAATGAGGTCTTAACCCCGACTTTGCTCTATTATGTCATAATGCTTTAATTCGAGCCATATGATAGGCTGCTGTACACTCTTATGTTGTTGGAAAGTCAATATTTGTGAGTGGGCCCTGTCTGTAATGCTCAAATGTGGTTTGGGAGTAAGAGCAAAAAAAACTAAATTGGTGAGGAGGGGTTGATTGATAGGAGCAGAATACATTGGATTGTTCGGGGATGATAATGTGCTAACACCAGCTGTTATTTGATAAATAATTATGGCACTTTTACTCTGAGCCATCGGTAGTTTGTATTACAAATATATTGGGAGTTAGTGGAAATGTGATAAGTCGGTGATAAGCTGGAGTACCACAGCATTACCAGTGAGACTTTCTTTCGAGAATGTGTGTGTTAGGAACACCTTTGAGTGAGGGGACCCTTGTTAGAATCCTGGGCTTCTGGAAGCACTTTATCCTGAGAACGGCTGCAAGGGCCGGAATCTAGATATCTTGTCTTGACATTTATAAGGTACACAATCATCCATAAATACTTTAATTTCCGAAATCAGAGTAGATTTGGTGCAATCTATTACCTAACATGCATGGCCCCTTGAAAAGTTATGCTGTGAAACAGTGCAAACCCCTGCTGCACCCAGCCATTCACTGGTGGTTATAACAGCAGTGGAATACATTAGGAAAATGTCTCAATAGACTTGATCTGAAAAACGGTTTGTTGTGGATAATTATTGCTGAATGATCAATTTTATCTGTAATGCAGTGTTTTGTTTTGGTACTTTTTTTTTCAACATAAATGTATTATCTGGACATTGTTCCTGCCACACATCTGAGACCAGTCTCTTGTGATTGGCTCACAGAAATAATAGCAAAGGAAAAAAAAGATTTTCACTGCATTAAAAATCAGTTTTTTTTGGCCTTGCGTTGCTCCAAATGCTTTCTAATGAACTGCATGTTTATTAATAGTTTGTGCATTGTTTGAAGGTCACACTTTAAATTAGTGTGGTTCTTGTGTTTAATGGGGTTAATTACTTCGGTAATAACCTAGGATCACATCCTGGTCAATAATTGTTTTATAATTGCTTTCAGGTTGCATAACAATGATACAGTCCATCAGTTCCAGTCATTGTGTAATTACAGTAGCGGAAGTTTAATTATGTTCAAAGTAAGCATGCATTCCTCTAATGGAATGGCAGGTTACATCTTTTTCAATAAGAGAATTAACTGTACCTACTCATGCAGATCTTTGTTTTTTTTTGCGTTTGTACCTATTCAGACAATTTCCTCATTCATTTCAACGACATCATAATAGTGGATGCACATTATCTTCGAAAAACTGACCCACATATTCTACAAGCATGTGTTTATGTGCGTCTGTGTGTCTATGTTTGAATTTTTTTAACCATTGGTTTGGGGATTGAGCCCCACTCATGGCAGTCATCATTGAATCCATAGACAAATGCAGCTCACTCACCCAAAAGATGGTGGTCAAAAGTTAGACCCCGTTGTGGGAGGGCAAGAGTGACTGGGATGAAGAGGGGACTTAAAACATGCTTATGCATAGCAACTGAGGGGGATAGCCCAAGAGAAGATAGGATAGGCAAAACCAGACGTCCAGACAGGATAAAAACAAGAGTGATAGATGAGGTAGAAGAGAAACAAAGACAGATAAAGGCGAGTGAAGAGTACAAGAGAGAGCGAAAATCAGTCAGGGTGAATGAAAGAGAGACAGAATGAGCTGAGGAGGTGGAGAGGGAACTCGATGTCCTGTCTCTGGTACGTGCCGAGGGAGACAGATTTCCCAGTGGAGTGTTCCCAAGTATCCCCCTGCAGTCTGTAATAGGATTTTCCAGGCTACAGCAGGTAGTCTGTGAGGGAACTTTGTTCATAGGAGCTCACAGATAAGGGTTAATGCAGCCCAAAGGTTCCCCAACTACACAGGGCGCTCTGGGAGTCTGTCGCTCCCTCCTCATCTGCCTGCGTTGTCAGCACCAATCCGTCACAAAGGATTTCTTCCTGCAAAACTCAGTGGCCATTTCTGACATCTCCAACAAACTAATTGTTGTCTCCAGCCCTGGCAAGCCCTGTGAAGTCCTAACGAGTTAGCGTCTTCAGCACGGATGAGAAAAGGTCTTGTAAAATCAATTTCTCAGCTGAATTACGCTTTGTCATCAGGGCAAAGCAAGAGAGGAGAGCAGAGGAAAAGAGAGGATGCCAACAGATACTATGGTAGAGTTTCTTAGAGCAGCATTTTATCATCACTATGAGCACCTCTATTTGTTTTCTCTCCAC
This sequence comes from Blennius ocellaris, assembly GCF_963422515.1. NCBI lineage: Eukaryota > Metazoa > Chordata > Actinopteri > Blenniiformes > Blenniidae > Blennius > Blennius ocellaris. Next base: position 16,502,960 of record NC_137651.1, read on the forward strand.
AAGCTGTTTTATGGCCACTTCCCATCCCTCTAAGCTATTTTAATGCACACATTGCAATGTGTTTAGTGTTTCTGGGAAGCCTCTGATTGGAACATGTAGTGCTTCTCTCTGGCCTGAGTGACAGTGGGATCAGGTCCAAGTGCCACCCAGGACACAGCACCATAAATCATCCTGCTGGCATCGGGTTGCACTTCCTGAACAGCTACCAGTTCCTGCAAGGGACAAAAAGGTCTTTGTGAGCTTCAGGCAGCAAAAAAACCTCTCTTTTCTTTGAGAAGTTTGAGGTTTATGAGCGATCCTGAGAAAGATTGTGAAGAAGTTTCCACACACACTCTTACTTTCTCTTTCATTAAGCAAGTTTAATGAGGCTATGACTAACCCACTGCTCACTGAAAGTGAACACCTGTTGAGCAGCAGTCCGAGATCAGATCAGCCATTGTTTGTTTACAAGTGTCACCATGGAAACATCCCACTGACATTACTTCATTGAGATAGAATCATCAGTGTTCAGTTTCTGCACGAGCTTGACCTGGCGATTTCATCACTCTTAATATGAAGAATCAAGCTGCCAGAGCTGTGGCGGCCCGCGCCAAAGGTGGCCTCCCCCCATTTCGCTCTCTTTCTCTCTCCCTCCTTTTTACATACCTCATTTCCACCAGTCTCAGTCCCCCCTGTGTGTTTGGATGGCTCCACCTCACTGTCAAGGCTGTGAGAGACGGCTGTTTTCCTTGCAGGCCAGATCAAGACAGGAGATTGGCCCCGGGGGGCCTGAGGATGTGAAGCCTCTGACATGTCCCGTAAATCTAGGGTGTCCCATCTCTCGTGCTCGATCTGTGCACAGCAATGAGAACACCAATGAGGCGTGAGGATGAACATTCCTCAGGCCGTTCTCACATGAAGCCCTGGGTTTTACTTGGAAATAACACCTTGCTGCCCCTCTTTTCTGACTCATGAGTTGTCCGTCTCAGAAATAAAGTCTATCTTTCCAGCGCTGGAGGATCAGGCTCCCCAAACCTCAACCTTTTAGTCATAAAAGTTTTCACAGGGAGGCGGCTTGCCTAGTGTGTACTCTCATGTTTGTATTAAATGATGAATATGAAATGGCGTGTTATTTTAGTGTCTGTGAGAAGCAGTTACAAACTGTGCATGTTGATACACTTAATTCCCATAATCCTCTGCCATGTCTGCCTCAATCCAGAAGTATGAAATTGGCAGAGCTCTGCAAATACATGCAGTCCAACTCTTACACTTGTATCTCTACACATCCTTATACACATCTAGGCAACTGCTCCCGTGTGTGTGTGTGTGTGTGTGTGTGTGTGTGTGTGTGTGTGTGTGTGTGTGTGTGTGTGTGTGTGTGTGTGTGTGTGTGTGTGTGTGTGTGTGTGTGTGTGTGTGTGTGCAGGGTGGTTATGAATGTTTTCATTTGTGCTAAATCAGGTTAAACTATTCTTGTCGAAAAAAGTTTCAGACAAGATCAATTGCAAGTATTAAAATTTCCAAAGCTAAATCTTCCTCTTTTATTACTATTTTTGTGTTTCGTTTTGTTAAATGTCAGTGCTACATTTTCATGTTGTACAGTTGGCCAGATATCGATGGGCAGAGACAGTGATACAGTAACACAAGTGCTAATAAAACAGACAAAGTGAAAAGTTAACTGACCAACTCAAGAGACAAGCGGTAGATTTGCTGGGCTCTGGCCAACCAGTGCTTGCCCCTCTCCTCCTCATCCAGCCAGCTACGTTATCCACGTTAGCCAGATTTTTCACCCAAATGGAAATGCAGCCTGTCACTTCCATGCAGCCTCCAACCGCTCCGTCTGTCCAATCCGTCACAGTGCGCCAGCAGCCGCGCAAATAGGCCTGCCACTCTCACTGTCATCTGAGTAACGGATGTCCCATCGTTACCAAAGGGTGGGATGGGGCAGCACTCAGGCCCACTTTCGCTCCTCAGCTGTTTTTTACCGCCTCCATCCTGCTCCCTCCTCTTCCTCACATCCTTTGCCACATCCTGGTGATGAGCATTCGGGACCTCTCTGAGAGATTAAGTAGGCTTATGTGTATGTGCGTGTTTGTGGCTGCTTTCTATGAACACAGGCATGTGATTTTTTTTTTTTTTTTTTCATTGTGCAATGAATGCCTCCCCTCCCATCAAGACTCAAAAGCAATGGTATAATAGGAGCAGGGGTGGGAAGAAATAAATTGTGTCCTGGACTGGTAACCTAACAGCCATCATAAATTATGTAGACCTATTTGAAGGGGAAGATGGGGCATTAGAAGCTATTTACACTGCAGGAGCCATGCTATCGATCAGCATGGGACGTCCCATAGATAAGAATGGGATGATGTCATGGTTATTTATGGTGATTCCTGATGGTAAGGCTACAAAAGGGATTTCAGGGCGACAGCATCATCAGTTTTTGGGGTGCCAGAAGAGGGGGCTCGGGTCTGTGATGCATTCCGTCATCAGTGGCACCATCAACGATATGGGCGAACAAGGTGCAGTAGGAGTGTGGTTCAAACGTGCGCCATCATATAGACTCAGCTACATCAAGACACACACTGATGCAGACAATTGCACCTGCACTTAGCAATTGGATAGAAACACACACGCAAGATAAATTGCATCGATGTAATTAGAGTCTATAAAGAGAAGCGAGGGGAGATAGTTAAAATGAGATCCAGTACATCTTCTGTCTCTCTGTTCTACACGCAACAGCATGTATAGAGAGCATGCAATAAAACACTGGTTTCTCAGTGGTGTGCTGTGAAGTGAGCCAAAGGCCATATTCAATATGGGTCTGAAACAGAATTACCATTCAGGGATCAGTGGTCAGGTCAGATGAGTACATGAGGCTGAGTTGTATTAGATGAAAATTTAGGAACTGTGAAACATGGAGACTGGCTAAGATGTGCCTCGGGAATTTTACTTGCTGCCTTATATGCTGTAGTGGAGGAAGAAATAGCAAAAAGACATGATAGAAAAAAAATCCTAACATACAAAAGTGGCTGCTGTTCACTTATTACATATGTCTGAAGATTTTAAAGGGATTTAAAAACCTGAGAATGGCTTATCTATTTTTTCTGAGTTGTGATTTTTCTTATTTTTTGTCACCTATATAGCAATACAATTGTTCGATGTGGTTTGTTTATTATAACAATGTCATATAATGTTCAAGCAACTCAGTTGAAGAAAAAGTGGCTTTACACTGCTGTGAATAGTTTGTTTTCACAAGCTGATATCACAATATCGGATATTTCATTACAAAACTAGTTGCATCAAATGCAGCCACAGTGAGAAAAAGGATGAGGCTGATGTCAAATGACAGTCATTTAATGTGTATCAATGCATGCAATCCTTTTTGACACCATTAACAGGAAGGTTACTCATAATGGCCAATTAAAAGTACTGCACATGTGCTTCTGGAATTCGGGAGCTATAAAAATATAGTGGCTTTAAACAGCTTGTTTCAGATTGTAAACTAAAGGTGTGCAAAGTGAGAATAGAGAATGAACAGTGGTTTGTTCATTTTGAATCATGAGAACTAACCTTAAGTTAAGTACCTTCTAATGACCTTCTAATTATATCCTTGTAGCACTCAGTTTAACAAAATGATTATCATTGCTATAATATAGGACATTCTAAGTTACAAAGTGTATTTCATATCAGACTCTATTGAACTGAAATACCATGGGGGGAACAAAAAAAAAATATATATATACATGTGTATTTTTTTTTTTCTTTATGATGCACAGATGGGCTCATTCCGATTTTTTCCCCATGCTATGTATGTTTGTATATGTGGCAATGTGTCACAGTATTTTTTTTCCTTCTTTCAAAAGTAAAATGTTCTGATAATTATTACCACCTTATTCACACCACAGTACGGAATTATAACAATTCAATACATTGAAACACAAATCGTCTTAAAATTTTCAGCACACTTACAGTACACTCCAATAGTGCACCCGCTGCACGTCCATTGAAAGACTTTGGTCTTTCATAAGCTTTAAAAATGGTGAAATCCAAGGGGAACAAGACGGGTAAAACTACAGAAAGAGAGTCCCAAAGCTGAGGGAGGTGTGGTGGGGCAGTGGAAAAAGGAGAAGAGGAGGGGAGCAAAGCTGGCACGACTCCACAGTGTTTTCTGTCGGTGGCCCCTCAGAGCAGGAACATTATTGTGAATATTAGTTCAGAACTTCTGGCACCCATCCAGACATCAGCCTCTGCCTGTGCAGGAGGGGGCTTAGCAGCAGGGTTCAAGCCCCATCATACGCACACCACCACTGCCATTAACCACCACCGCCCCCCATCTCCTCAGCACATTCAAGACTAAAAAGGCTCCACAACAACAAGATGTGTGGAGCCTAAAGTCCTGTCCAGCCCTGATAACAAGTCCCAGCTTTTTCAAAATAAGCAAACACATGTGGTCGTTTGATGTCCCCCTTATCTCTGCTAACTTTAAATTCAGTGTTTCTCCGTTGAGATCAAATTCGGTAATTAATCAGCTTTCTTTTTATGAATTATTATTGAGGAAAAACTTTTGCTCAAACTCAAAAGCTTGCAGCTGTGTCCGTGCACCACTGGAGTTTCCGGCAGGCTTCTTTCAAGACGTTAATGAGAAAGTGGCAGAGAAGCTTGGAAAAGTCTGCTGAACTCCGTAAGGACTTGTTTTGCTGAGAAAACTGTAGTTCTGTGGTTATTCTTGGATGAGAGATGCAGCAATATATGGTGATTTGTGTGTTTGTGCGAAAACGAGTTTGCATTATTTGCACTCGTCTCCTCGCTTCTCAGGTCTGAGGTCAGGATCGGATATTACCTCTTGTGAAAAGCTTTAGTTTTATTGGAGCTAAGAAGGAATTATGTTTATTGGGTACAGGGAATGAAAATGACAGAGACCAAGAAGCATAATTAAAACGACAATAATGCGCCACTGTTCTCAAAGCAGCGTTGCCTCTGTAGAGCCAGATAGCATCCTGCCGCCATGTATAACACGAGAAGCACAAAGAAAGTGGAGTAGGAGTTTATAACGGTGGAAGGAGCGCCTCTCTTCAACCAGAGGAGATGGGGAGGAGGGTAGAGGGCCTATTCAAGAGGACCAGAGAGACACAATGCATCAGGGTCAATGCTGGGTCAGCAAAGTCCATGAACTGCAGGGTACGAGTGGTGGCAGGCAGCAGTAAGTCAGTAGTAGACAGGTGAGCTCTTAGCACTCACCATTGATATTATTATCACACAAAGTCATGGCAGAAATGGGGTTTTGCAATGACAGATGTATGTAAACCCAGGTGCAGGTTGATATAATTGCAGCTGCTCTTAACAATAAACTTGTAATGTGTGTTTGCACTTGCACAACGTGTGTACGTTGAGGGACAATATATGGAGTGAAGACGTTCAGTGGTTTTGTTAAAGGCTTTCTGACAAAGCCATCACAAAGGTCATGTATCTATAAGTATCACTTTGACCTTTCACCCGTGACCCCTTGGCCAGCCAAGGCAACAAGGGAGGGAGTGTTACCATGGCAACAACATTAGCGGGTCAGTGAGGGGACAGATGGGGTATACACAAATGTATGCATACATACGTTCACTTTTACCAAAAAAATGGTCTTATCTGATACAGGATGTGAGCTTGTTACTCATCGTTAACTACAATATCTGTCTGTCGCCCTCAGCAGTGCAGTCAGAAGAGGAAGGCTCAGCATCCCTACTGCCCTTTTACCCTTTAAATAACAAGCACTCCCCTCAATGTCATACAAGCTCAATGGGGATGAGTCGTTGGACTCTGAGGTCTCTATCTCAGCTTGCCTTGGGCTAAAGGAAAGAGGGAAATCGGGGTTTTGTCTCTCGCCCCCACCTCCTCCCCTTTTGTTAGAGTACCCCCTGTAATAAATCTGGATCTGGTAAATAGCCCATGAATAAAGGGAGATTTTATCCTCGGTGGCACAGGGAAGATTTAGTGGGCAGAAGCAGCGTCGCCTCTCTTCTGAACAAGTACAAAGTGGTCACTCAGCGAACCTTAAGAGGTATAAAAAGCCCGCGGTAGTTCATTAAATCTCCAGCATGAAGATGGGACTGCTGTGGCGGTGATTTACTGCAGTCAGGTGCATATATTGGTGGTGGCACTCGGCCCCACCTCTCATTCTCTATCTGCCCCAATGAGGAAATAACTAAGCATGCTGTGCTATTTATTGGCTCCATAGGTGGGAGACACAGCGCGCCAGAGAGATTTGGAGAATGGCAATGCAGACACAAGAGTGATAATTTTTCTGCTCTTGTTTCTTTTTGTGATTCTCTCAATGGGAAAAAGAAATCATACCTGTCTTTCATGTCAGCCAAAGGCACCCAGTGTCGGGGTCAGTGTCTCCAAAATGGGCTGAGAGTCTGTTGAATAACTTTCTTTGGTGAAGACACTGCGATTTATATTTCTGGAATTTTTCCAGGTGTATCTTTCTTCCTTAGAAATTCTGAAATTAACTAATCATAAAGATAAAAAAGTGGATGGTTACACTATGTATTGTTTTTTTCTAATATATAATTTTACAACTAACTTCCTTCAAGTGTAATGGAGACCAACTACAACTTTATTCGTTTCAGTGCAAAACCATAAATACATGTCTAGCATGAAAAGATTTATGCTTTTTGTGTTATTCCAACAACCAATAAACATGTTTTCTTATCATTTGAAAGACGTTAGGAAGTCAAGCATTCAACAAAAAAACTAATACTCAGTGTAAGAAAAAGCATTTAGAGTTGTATGGTCCAAGTGTAAGAAGGGGTGTGTAGGGGGTGGTCATCATCACACACTGTCAAAGCTTTTCTTCTAATGAATCATATGCATTAACTAAAAAGTATAGAAACAGTCCATCATTGTGGTTTGTAGGGGATCTGCTTTGTAGGGACTCGAACTTTTAGATTTTACTAACGTCTAGCTCTTGGAATAAAGCATTCCTCAACTTATATCCTTCATAATTATATATTGACATTCAGGTGATACAGTGATGGTGACACATCTTGTCAAACATTGTTGCAATCACTTCATTTAGCTTCTTCCCCAAAACAAATAATAAGTCTCAGTCACCTTGAGGCATTTATTACTGCACACTTTGTTTCCACCATCTTCTTCTTCTTCTTCTTCTTCTTCTTCTTCTTCTTCTTCTTCTTCTTCTTCTTCTTCTTCTTCTTCTTCTTCTTCTTCTTCTTCTTCTTCTTCTTCTTCTTCTTCTTCTTCTTCTTCTTGTGTGTTATTGTAATTGGAAATGCAAAGGCTTTTCATAGTTCTATCAAGGAAATGAGTTATGTTTTGATTTGTGTCGAGCATGCGACAGAAATTAGAACAAATATGAGCCAGCAGCTTTCAATTTTAACAAACTTACATGCATTTCTTTTTTTCCTTTGAAGGTCTTCGGTCTTTGCCCGATCACTAAATGTAGCTGCATACAGATCAGATGGTTACAACATTTTTTAGTCTCACTTTTCTTTCAAATGTTACAGGTCACATAAAAATGTCATCTTATCATTTGAATGATAAATCCCCATCATAGACTTTCCACATAGTTTTTCTGACAGCATGTTTATTTCTTTATAAATGAGTTAAAAAACTTAACAAGAAAACTCATTCCTGTCTGACTCAGAAGGTCATGTTTCCTTGAACAATCTGTAGAGCAAATCTCTTAATCTCTTCAGTGAAGGACACCATAAGGGCAGATAAATGCCATTTTACCATGGGAGTGCGGCAGTATGACTCCCCAAACAGGATGATTTAGACTAGTATTAATCATATTCAGAAATGCCAAGTTTTTCTTTATTGTTTTGTGGAGTTTCCTATTTCTTTTTTTCTCTTCTCGTTTTTACCCTTCATCCACCTCCCTGTCTCTCTTTCTGATGTCAGCACAAAGATGTAGGGCCTGATCAGTGGAAGCTGATGTCCTAATAGAGAAGTAATGAGAATAGATCTGCTGGCTGCCCAGCTGTCTGCGTGCCCCTGTGTGCTGCCGTGTTCAACCACTTATGAAAGACACCAGGGGGAGAGTGTGATCTGTTCTGGCCCTTAACACAAAGATAATATTCACTGTTTTATCCACCTCTGCCTGACAAATGACTATCATTAATCTGAAAGTCCACCTTGTGGGTTTGTGCGTGTGCGCGGGTGAATAAAATGGAGGATAGAGGTGAATACAGATTATGTGCCACTCCTGGTATTTGCACAAGGAAGAAATGCAAACACTCACAAATACACACGCCTACACCATGAAGGACAGTCAATTATTAGCTGAAGGGCTTGTTGCCTCCTCAAAAAATGTTGGTTCATCTCCAAGCTGCGTGTTCTGCAATGTAAGAGGATCAAGTTGAATTGAATAAAGTAGAATAGAATCTAAGAAGTAGTTCGAGGAATAAAAGAAGAATCAAGCATTTAGAAAGCAGGAATTAAATTAAGTGAAAAAGGGACAAGTGGGAGGGTAAATCAATGTGGAGGCTAAGAAGCACAAAGGGCCGGTGTGAGGACCAGTTGTTGGCCCTCACAGTAGATGAGGTGGCAGAGAGAGAGAGAGAGTCTGAGGAGAGCCTTTGTGTGAATGAATGCATCTCACCCTCCAATGTTATCATGACAGTGACTCATTAATCACAATCCTGACATAATACACACTGAGCAAGAATCACACTCTTGGCAAGAGCGCCTAGACATAGACACATACATACACATCATATGACAGGGCACACACCCGTTTTGTGTAGATCTTGATTTCGAATTCACATGCCCCAGTTCAGGGACATAATTCTTCCATCAAGACTGCCACAAAACTCACCTATACACAGTGCAAGATACATAATTGTTTTGTTTTTTTACTCAATAAAATTGCTGTAAGGGAGGTCGAAGTGGCTTGCTATGATTGAACTTGGCAAACACGAGCTGAGAACTGTTGGCCTACAGAGCGTGGATCATACACAGAGACTCCACTCTCTGAGTTGGCTCTTGGCCCCGGTCCTTCCCTCTGGCCTCAGTTTGGCCTCGGTCTGGGCCTTCTTGTCCCTAGCCTCTGCCAAACCTCTACCACATCCCCCGAGGAGCATCACTGCATCTCTGATCTGCGCCACTCTGCTGGCTTTTGCCAAGTACACACACCAACTGCCCAACTGGGTTGCAGGCATGACCTGACAGGCACACTGCCCTGACTGTGAGCCGAGGCTCACCCCAAACACAGCCAAACCTCCTCCTGTGACCTTTTTTTTTTTTTTCTTCTTTTGCTTTTTACACTTTTAAAGGCCAGATGCTGAGTTTTTGGGGTAATTTTTATTTGTCTCTATCTGTGGCTGTTTCTGACTGCACTTTACAAGCACTTTCAGCCTGAAGTTGTTCGCCACTGGCAGCCGTCTCACATGCGCTCATGCCAATAACAGAACAAATGGCTTTTTTGCTGTGAGATGTGTGTGTTGTATGTTGTCATAGTGAACTCTCCTACATAGCTCATTTACAACACTCTCGCTCTTTTTTTCCCTTAGTGTCCCAGTAAGTGAGAAGACTTTTTTTATTTTTTTTTATTTGCTTGCATCTCAACTGAGGCAGAGGTCCCACCTTTCCCAGATTTCGTTTCCCGCCTCTCTTTAAAACAGAATCAGATGTGCAAAAAGTTTTCAATGCTATTACATTATTAATGTTAGATTTTTTGGCATGAATATTTCTTGACAATAAACCAACAAACAATACACGTGTGATTTAAGCAAAAATCTAAATAAAGCCTTAAATATAAGGTGTTACAGATAAATATTGAAAGGAACTGCTGATTTTAATTATTACATTAGAAAAATTACAGCTATGGGCAAATTAGAGTCACAAATTAACCCCAAACACGTGTCTTTGAAACTTGAGTACCTGTTGAAAAGAAAAAACACGGGGAGAGCATGCCAGCTTCACACAGAAGTCCCCCAAAAAGCACAATTAATCAAAGATGTTCTAACTGCAAACCCAAACTATGCCTTGCAATCCTACTGGATACTCCGCAACCTGTAATGTACTGTCTCTTGTGATTTTTCTCTGCTGATTGTAATATATTCAAAACTTCCAACAAGATTTTTTTTTTCTGCTTTCTACTGTCCGCTGTCACTCAAGATAGTAGTTCAATTATTTGCACATGTGATGGACACTAACATTTAAGTGCCCCAGTCGTTACTGTTTCTATATTTATCTAATTACTTGGATATCCAACTCTGTATCCCAGAGAGGCTCCCCAATTCCAGCCACTCCAACGGGTTGAGTTATTTTTTATGTGCTTTCCCCTCGCATAATTCTTTCCCCTCGTTTTTCTCTCATGGTGTGAGATCAGGAGCAACAGTGAGTCCAGAATGGGTAAGCCCCAACTGGGATATGCCCACCAGGGAGCAGCCTGCTGCTGGAGGAGTGCCGCCGCAGCTAAGCTGTTTAGCTTCAAGAGACCGCTAAGTTACTGTGGTCACTCGCAGGAGAGATGCTGGTCCCTGCTCGCATCAAGCAGCATATTTACAGCAAACCATTCAAAAAGAGAGTGGAAGAAAAAGAAGGTTAAAAAAAAAAAGTGGCAGAGTGAGCAGAGAGAAATTATGTACATATGCGATGTGAACTTATGCATAATTCATCTATCCGTATTTCTGCTTCTGATTTGACCATTTATGGGGTTTTTCAGTGACCTGCAGCTGCAGGATATGACTGTTCATCTGACTCGTTTCACTGACCATATTCCCTGAATTTGCCGAGCTCACTATCCTTTCCTCATCTCCTGTTTGTGTGCCTGATGTTTGTGCCCATCAGTCAGACAGTGTCCTGAGAAAAAAATGCGCGGCCTCCACATATGAAAACATTTAACAAGGCTGTAGTCGTCGTGTTTAATAGTTCTGGTGATGATAATTGTGGGCTGCGTGATGGCTTGCTCGTTAAAGCCACTGCTGCAAGAGAGCATTTCAGGGCTGTAATTTCAGCTTGTTAGGATAATGCCAATCAGGAGCTTTGGCCGACTTGACGCCCATGTGTATTCACTGCGGCCTGCAGTTACCGAAGGCCTTCCTGCAGACCCTCTGTAGTACAGCAGCAGCAACATCTTCTGCTGAACAAAACCATACAATAGGCACACTTCATACGACATGATGTTTTAATTTCATCCGTCCATGTGGACTCCATAAAATAAAAAATTTTTTGGGAGGATTTCATATTATTCAATAATAATCTCAATTGCAGCTTATATTTCCCATTTGTTAAGAGATTTTCAAAAGTGTAGGCTATCCACTCTCTTAGCAAAATACCTTTTTTTTTGCTCTTTAAACACTCAAGGAGAATATTTAGTCTCTTTGTATTATTGATTAATAGTTTTCCTCTGTAACCAGTTACAGCCAATTAAAAAACCTCTTATTTGTTTAATACCATATAATTTTAGGAATATTACAGAAAAAAAATGCCTGCTCATTTATTTTCAAATAAAATGAATGTTAAAGCTGGCATCACTTTGCCCAGAGTGTCATGTTTTGAAGTTTGATTCATAGCCAGGTTCGGTCGGAGCGCTGGAAGTGGAAGCTCTGATGTGGCGTCGATCCCTGTGTGGGGGTGTATAAAGCTGCACATGCCTAGTGTATAATTTAAGATTTCTGGTGAGCTAAATGGCACTCGGGCTCAATAGCCATCAATATGGCTCCTTGTAAAATGTGTCTGAGACCAGTCAGAGGCTGGCTGGCTTGTTAGGTGCTGGGAATGTTTGAGGCAGGTGGTGGAGGGCCAAGGCCAAGGTCCATATGGATCTGATCACCGAACAGTAGTGGCAGCTTATGGGCTTTTGTTGCTTTATTCTAGCACATGGTGTCTCTCGAGTTCCTAAAGTCAGTAGCTCTGTTTTTGTGCATGTCTGATTAGGGATACCCTTTTGTTACTCATTTCTGTGTTGTTTCACTTTGAATTGACAATAATTCGTTCCCCTCTTTCTCTTCTCCTTGTCCTGTGTGCTCATCAGTTAATAATATTTATAATATATTTTCCTTTGTCTGTTTGGATTTACTTTAGGTTATTTATATGTCACATTGTCAATACAGTCTTTAATACAGACCTTTAATTCATTATTTGCAAGCTTGAGTTAAATGTTCAAGAGAACATGTGCAGCTTTGTGGAGAACTGTCGAAAATAAAGAATGAATCCGTCTTGCTTTCAGACCGCCTGACTTTTAATCACAATGTCATGTTTTTGAATGAGCTAAATGAATCCCTTCTCCCCTCTTTGTGTCTAACCTCAAATATTTACTGTTGGCGTTGTCTGTTGGCGGCCAGTGAGGGAGCAGGAGGGTGGCGGATTGGAGGAGCAGCGCAGCTCTGCAGTGTGCCTTGGCCAGAGCGGCAGAATGTGGGCTCAGCTCAACCCAGCCCCGAGGGCCTGAGTGTGTAGCCGAGCTGCTTAATTGAGATCTCAACGTGACACTGAGTGCTTGTAAATTACAATGTGCTGGCCAGACAAGCTCGAGAAGCCTTGAACTTAGCAGCACCCTCACAAACATGTGGCGTGTGTGTGCTTGTGGCTTTGTGTATACGTGTGTCAGTGTGTGTCCCCCTTGCATGTCTGCGCAAGTAATTGGTCGCTTTTACATTTATAAACATGGTTTATGTAACAGTGGTATGCTGGATTATTTAACCATTAAAAAAAGTTACTAAAATATACAAAATAAGTTATTGCAGTCATGTAAGCCACCTTGATCTCTCATTTAAACCACCCATATACTCTTGAGTGAAACTTCCCTCGGCCATCCGATCACCACACTCACTTGTGAGTGCTCCTCCTTCTTCCAGGCCTGTTAACACCCACTGCATGATTCAAACAGCATGTTTTTACAACTTTATAATAGGCTTCACCACAGTTACTTCTTAATCTAAATGCATATCAAAGTTCTGATCGAAGACAGGCATTTGTTTACCTTTATATTTATTGGATGTTTCATAAAAAAACCACCAAAAAAAAACCCAGCAAAACAAACCTTCCACAGTTGAAACCATCACTGGCATAATAGTTATTTATCAGCATAGCATGTCAATCACACAATTGCACACTTTTCAATGCTTGATTACCATATAGAAGAACCTCAAGTGCAGACTGAAGCAAATATGGATGTATACGGACTTGTCAGTCATGCTGTATGACTGTTTATGTTTAGAAGTTGTAATGAGTGTGATGTCATTTCTCCGCACTCCTGAGAACAATCTGGCAATCTGGATACTGTCAGTCAAGTCTGTGCCTGCAGGCATTACCAGACCGAGGTGGGTGCATGTGTGTGTCTGTAGAGGTAAGGAGGGGGCGGTGGTTTTAGAAATGTGCAGTTGTGTGTATGTGTTTAGTTTAGTTTAGGGTTTTTGATGAGCAACTCGTTAACAAAGACCCAACATATGAGCTGCACATGGTGCCTTATTTGAGCAATGGATTTCGTCATTCTCACCTCATCACTGCAGTGAGTGCACACTCGCATATGCATTAACACAGACCCCTACGTGCCCACTCTGTAACACACACCCTCACATATTCAGGCTTTGCTCCTGCACACATGTAAAGGTCCACCCTGTCATTCATATGCACAGCTGCACACTCACTACACACACATACACTTAACACCCACCGTGCCCCTTTCCCCTCCACGACCAGTGGAAAGGATGAATATTTGTTTTGCTTTTACATTTTTCCCATGCTGTAGAAAAGAACTGTGTGAACGAACGAATGGATACTAATGACACTGACCCTCTGTATGTTTGAAAACAGCACGGTTGAGTAACTGTGTGAAGCAGGAGGGATTTTTTATTTTAAATTTGCATTATTTACTTCCCAATGTACAGTCTTGCTATATCTCAAGCTGATGCTCATCAGCAACTTTCATCAAAGTTGAATCACAAAGCTTGTGGCAGGTCTGAGGGAGGAAAAGTGTTGACAGTGCAGGCGAAGCGGGTGAGACAAGTTGGAGACTACAAAGTGACCAGCCAAGCGACCGCCACTGCGTCTGCGTCCTTGCTCTTTTTGTCAAGTGCATGTTAATGTATTAATGAAATGCAAAAGAGGAGGGGAGGGGGGGGGGCATTCATATAAACAGCTAATTAAAATAATGAGGAAGGAAAAAGCATGTAGTGCAGTGTCACTACTGATTAATTCATTCATAAAGAACAGGCGGGCACAGCGGGTGGAGCCCCCTGACAGCCCTTCCACTTCACAGTGTTCTCAGAAGTGCTCAAAGAGAAAGGAGGCTGGCGGGAAACAGAGGCAGACAGACAGGTACATTGTACAGTACTCAACTGTCAACGCGGCGCTCCATTCACCTACGCGGTTAGGCCAAGACGCTAACAACAGATTGTGGACCGAATGGGTCAAAGATGTGGTGGACCGATGCATCCAGATGGTTTCGCCCCGAAGTCCAATTAAAGTGAGAATGAAGACTCTTTTGCAGTGGTTTTCAAAGGATGGGTAAACTTCTCCAGTGGAGGCGCCAGAGAGCTTTGGGGGTGGAACAGGAAAATTATGAGGGTCAGGGGGATGCTTTATTTAAAAGGTTTTTAATCCCTTTTTACTTTTCAGAAGAAACTGTGATGAAAACAAATAAGTAAAGATAGACACTATTAACATTATTAACATTCAATATTATCATTCATTCTAAGTGAATTGGCTATAAATCAAAAGGATAGAATAAGATTTTGTTCAAAGCCAAACGTGTAACGACCATGTCAGTTGACTACAATATAGAAAGACTTACTCAATAATACTTTTCATATTCATTTATTCACATGAATGTTTTATGTGTGAAGAACATGAGGAAGGTCAGAGCTCCTCTTTCCTGAGTTTTACAGCATTATTTTTACTTCATCTCAATATTAATCAATATTTTGATCATTTTCACAAAACTTGTATTAAGATTAGCTTCTGCATTTTATTTCAATTGGACCTAAAATGGTCATAACATTAGAATGGTTATAACACAGAGATAAAAATGTCTGTTTTTTGCATTTAAATTTTTTATGCAGTTTCTCATTATACACATGTATGTGTATAACCTACAACTACTCAACATTCAAACATGTTACTTCATGACATCCTCATAAACTGGCTTTGGGGTCAATTTGGGTGTCATCACTTCTCAGGTTTCATTCGTAGTTTATGTCTGTTTGCATTGCTTGTGTCCTTCATTTCTACACCAAACAATACTATAATTACTTCTTTGGTGCATGTAAACAGGATCAATGCTCACCTTACTATTCAATGTCATTCCTAAAGTTTCTCTAACAGTTTGCTTAATTCTGTAAATTGTACTACTTGTTTTTTAATCAGTACAATTGCTGATATATATATATTTTTTAGAACTTTTGCATCACGTGAGATGTCTTGGTGTTCATAAATTTTTTGGGAGATGGAGTAAACAGGTCTGCAGTCAGAAGCTGTAATCAATCACTCATAATAACTCACATAGACCGCAGGGTCCACTTTTTTTTTAGATTTCCTGTGAAAGTCTGAAATGTTTCATATTTCCATTTCCTCCTCGGTGTGTCTCAGTCTCAGTACCTCTCTTTGTGTGTCAGTCTATGTGCAGCAGGGCAGTTTGAGTGCAGACAGACGTTCCCTGCTCCCTGCAGAATCAGAGCCCATCAATCATGTTAACATGTTAATTAGTGGGATTTATTTTATTCAGCAGAAATAACAGTGAGGATCCCATTACAGAGACTGGCCTAAGGGCAAAAAATGTGTGTGTGTGTGTGTGTGTGTGTGTGTGTGTGTGTGTGTGTGTGTGTGTGTGTGTGTGTGTGTGTGTGTGTGTGTGTGTGTGTGTGTGTGTGTGTGTGTGTGTGTGTGTGTGTGTGTGTGTGTGTGTGTAAATGTATGGGTTGGGGGTAGGTCCTCTGGGGAAGACCTCCTTCTCTTCTTGTGCAACATCCAATCTCTCTCGATGGCACGATGTGAGAAATAGCGATAAAGCTGCAGTCAATCAAAAACTTTCAATCAATTTTTTTTAGAGAATCAGAAATCGTGTTTTTTCATTAGTGTGGCCATTACACAGCCTGCTACCACACCTTTCCAATATGTCAAGTTTGATTATCTAAAAAAAAAAAAAAAAAACGCAAACGGAAATGCAAATTGTTCCCACTTATTGAGCGAAGTTCGTGCATTTGCAGCAACATTCTTATTTGAGAAGGGAAAGTCTGCTCAAATGCAACCAAAGATTTACACTCCACTGCTTACTTTCAGAGTGTAAACAAGATTAGCAAACAATACCCGGCGTTCAAGTTACTCCACCTGACTGCCAATGATAGGTTTTGTGTTACATGAATAACAGGAACATGCATTGCGTTGTGGTTTAGATGCATATACTGGCTGTGTATTTGCAGATGGTCGTGTTTAATCTCTGAGGCCTTCTCAGAGATGAGGTTTAAGTAGGTGCTGCAGCTGAAGTTGACATAAGAATAGGCTCTCCTAGATGTATGATATGAGCACTTGATGGCCATGGAAAATAGGGCTCATTGCTTTGTCTCTGTGCACGTCTGTGATTTTCTTCTCTTTTCAATGAAGGCACAGATTTTTGTCATTGTTTTAATTCAGAAAAATGCTCTCTTTTACTCTTTAATTGGAAAAAGTTACTTGTAAAAAAAAGCTCAAGTCAGCATTGTACAACATTGAGTTGGAGGTCAGTAATAAAATGGTGAAATGCAAAGGTTTTATCTTAAAACTTTTTCATGTCAGACTGCCAGTAATTATCAATTTAAGTGCAGTTAAGTTTCAGATTGGGGTTGGCTGCACTGGTGGTGTTGTGGTGAGCATGCTCACCTCACGGCGAGACTATTCCCGGGTCGAGTTGAGGCCTGGGCAATTCTGTTGTGTATTGATAAGTTTGAAAACATCTGCTTTAGCTTAATTGTTGACTCTAAATTGCACGTCAGTGTGTGTGCATGTGTGTGTGTGTGTGATGGTCTGGGGACATGTCCAATTTTCACTCTGCCATAACCCATACTCAACTGGCATCGGCTCCAGCACCTATGACCCTGATTTGGATCAAGTGCATAAAGCTGGAGATGAAATTTCAAGTTAGTAGTATGGTTGATATATTCTAAGCAAAATATATGAGGTGTTGTTATGTGCAGTTTATTTTATTTTTCCTGGAGTAAATATGTTGTAAAAAGAACAAGGTGAACAGGAACAAGCATTTGGCACAGTCGTCTAAGACACCCTGCTACCCCCTGAGCGCCTTCTGCCTTTAGATATATAACTATGCCCTTTTCTAATCAGTACTCCATCACTGAGGCAGGGCGTGTGCCACTGACACATAAAAGGAAGGTGAAAGGCAGAGGAGGGAAACAGGAGCTGGGAATCTGATCTGCCTTGTCTTTATCTGGCCCCGTAAAACAACACCACGCTCCATAGCAATTCATCTGGCAGCGGACATGCACGTGTAGGACACTGTGTGTCTCCCACACAGTACAAGTGTGTGTGTGTGTGTGTGTGTGTGTGTGTGTGTGTGTGTGTGTGTGTGTGTGTGTGTGTGTGTGTGTGTGTGTGTGTGTGTGTGTGTGTGTGTGCATGCAATATAAGTGCAAGGCTGTTTGATTGTTTCACCACCTGTGCCCGTCATGTCCACAGATTAGTGCCTCCCACTCTGACACTCAAATCAAACACGGCTCAAGTTTCTCAGCTGTCTTTTGTGTCGGGTGTGTTAAGCGATTTTTAAAGTGGCCCTATCCGATTTCTCCTCCGGGCTCGGAGGGCAAAGTCCTACTGCCTGGAACTATCACTTACTTTCTCCCAGATCGAGTTTTCTGTGGGTATCCTCAGCTTCAATCATGCATTCATTTTAATAAGAGGAATTAAAAAAAAAACAGAAAGCAAAAAGAGACTAATTAAGAAAGTAATTTCAATTAAAGGTTGCTTCATTGGAAGCAATAAAGGTGCCAAAGAGATGAATTTTCCTTTCTGTCGTCTGCCCTGTCAATTCCACAGATGAGTAAAAAGCTCATATCTCACTCCTCATTCGGGCTTTAACTGGCATCCTATTTGCATGGCTGAAAACGGAGGACTTGGGGGGGGGGGGGGGGGGGGGGGTAGTGAGGTGTGTATGTGGCGGCTAACAAAGTGGCCTGGAGAGTGCATGGATGGAGACTTGCCAAGCAACACCCCGCCCGCCTGTACCCACCCTTTACTCCCAGTCATGGCCACTCTCCCACTCCTTCCCCTCCGCCCCTGCACGTTGATGAGTGTACCCACTCTAAAAGCTCACAAATTCTGCTCCCTGTGACAATGGTTAGGTCAGCCTAGATAAAGCACGTCCATTAGAGGCAATCGAGCCAGGGGACAGAATGACAGAGACAGACAGGAGGGCAGAAAAGGAGGGGAAGGAGTGGGAGGGCTTTGACAAATACCAAAGGTGGCCATAACTCTACTTGTCTTCCTGGGAATTTTTTGCTGTTTTTTTTTTTTTTTTTTTCGAGTCTGATAAGTGTCTCTGAATCAAATGGGTTTTAATTAGCAGTTCCTAAGTGGTGACAGTCATTAGAAAGCTCATTAGCATATTGCCTGTGTGTTTGGATGTGTGGATGGAGAGGATGGCGCTGCTCTCTGGGGCTCAATCCATCTTTTCACCATGGCAGTAGTTTCAATGAAGGCAGAAGGGGACACTTACAGAAAGTGAATGAAAGACTAAATTACAACATGACTGAGAAGAGAAGAAATAAAAAGATACAAATAACACATAAAGAAGACAAATAGTTTTCTTCCATTTCTTGCTGACACCCTTTCGAATCTTTCTGTTCTCTCGTCGTCTGCCACCTCTTTCACTCCCTCATTTCTTTTTCATCCTCCCTCTGTTCCATCCCTTCTGTACATTCACTGATTTGCTTGTGGTTATGTGGCGATGGGAGTTGATAGCTGGTGGTTGGTGGCTGTTCTACAGGGGCTTTACAGGAACCCATCTGTGACCGTGTGGTTGCGGTTCAGTCAGACGGTGCAGGCTGGCCCGCTGCGGTCGCGATGCAGAGCCGCACTCGATGAAAGCAGGCCAAATGGTCATCTCAAGTTGTCACGGCAACAAAAACTCTGTTGTTACTGTCGGGGAAGATTTGTTTGATAATGAAGCGGTATTGACTGGGGTTGGACCGTGTTTAATTGTGACTAAAACTCAACACAGGTGTTCACGCATGACGGCAGTGAAGATAAAGCACAAAAGGAAAAACGTTTCCCAAGTATTATCAATAAATCCAGCAATACAACAGGAGAGGTATAGTGACTTTAAATGAAAAAATAAAACAATTGGATCATATATTTGAAAAAAAAAACAAAAAAAAAAACAGCTAAACTGTGGTTATATACTACTATTCACTTATTTGTTGTAGATTTTATGTTTCTGGTTGTGACGAAACTATTCTCATTGCAAAACATAAAAATACAGAAGCTGTGTGGCCACTTTTTATAACACATGAACATATAAAGATTTCTATGATCCTTTGGTTTTCATGCATTCATTAATTGAGCTGTGAGGTCAGTGACCTCACCTTTTCAAAAGCTTTGACCTCATTGTGACTCTGACAGCAGCATCAGCACATCAATATTTGAACGAGACACCTTACAGTTTGGACATAAATAACACACAAAGACAGAGTGGACGAGCCCTCATTCAAAAGTAAGTGTTTGCATATGAAATTAGTAAACCTAAATTAACCAACAACTTTGAATGATTAGCTTCATGCTATTTATTATGTCTGAATCACATTGTGCTAAAAGTAATGTATTTGTTATGATTTCAATTGTTTTAAGATGGCACAGTATTAGTCAAACATGTAATATGCTATAATGTTGTCAACTAGAACCATAACAATATGACACACAACCAATAACTGTAAAGTTTCTTTGAGTTCATTAAGCATTGAGCTGCGTATGTCTGGGTGTTATTCCCACATTCATTTTTACTTGTTTGTTATTGTAGATGTTTTTAATTCCACTAGCAGCATTTCAGACCTGGACCTGTTACTGACGTTATTTATAAATGATCTTTCTTTGGTATTTATGTTCCTGTGCTTCTGACTTCTGGCCTGTTGGCACCAGGCATGATGTAACGTTAAAATACTGAAGGGAATATTAATCCATTATCAGCATGGTTAGTTGGGTTAGTTGGATTTTAGCCTCGTTGACAAAATATGTGCACATGCAGAGCATGAATGCATTATATATAGAAACATATAACTCATTGTGTACTTTAGTAAGTCGATCGCAATATACTTTATATTTTGCAAATGTTGATATTGCAATAATGATACATTTGCAATATATCGCACAGCCCTTGTATTTCTATGTTTGCAGATCAATAGCTCATAATGGTGAATGGTGAGGATTAAGACTGGCAGGTACAATCATAAGGAAGACAGGGAAATTCCCCATTTGTAGCGTCTGTAGTCGACACCGCTTCTCCTTTGATTTTTAAACGTACTTCCAGTCTCTACTTTAGTTACCTCAAAAGCTTGTTTCCCCTCTTCTGCTGGACCCCTGTCTTCATGTACCTTCTCCTCTTTGTGCTGTCTGTCTTTCCTTTTCTCTCTGTTTTCTAACCCCCCCCTTCATACTGACATCATTCTCTCCCTCTGTAATGTCCCAAAGTTGGCTCAGCCCATTTCAGACTGCTGCCGATACAGACTGATTAACTATAAATCTTGTTCCAGTGGCCAGTTACCTCATAGGGGTCAGACAGACAGAAAGACAGACGTGAGAGGAGGCTGAGTGAGGGAGTGTATTTGTGTAGGGCTGCGAGCGGATAAGACAGAGGTAGAGCTGCCTGACGAGCCAGGCCTTATTAATACGGCGATGACTGATAACACTCACTTTCAATTCATCTTGCCCCGAGTTTAAATATTAAACCATAACCCAAAGCAGGGGCGATGACCTGAGCTTTGCCAGGGATCTGCTCTCAAGCTTGTTTGAATGGAAAACACTTGATGAAATGGCCATGGTATTTTTCCTAATCCCACAGGAATGTGTGTGTGTGTGTGTGTGTGTGTGTGTGTGTGTGCGTGCGTGCGTGCGTGCGTGCGTGCGTGCGTGCGTGTCGGGTTTTTTTGTCACCTGGTCAAGGAGAATTGCACCTGTCAACACCATTCACATAAGTGTATTGTTTCATGATGGTCCACACCCAAATTAAAGTACCATCATCATCAACATTTATAAAATGAGTCAGATATGTCATATCACAATGGTTACTGTGATGGATTTTGATCCGTAACTACATTGAACAGCATTATACTTGAACTAATGCTGGAATGAATGTTAGAGATTCAAACTTGTGACCAGAAGATTTCTGGTTTGAATCCATTAACTGGCAGGAGAAGCTGTTAAAGTGACCTTAATCAAGTAAAATGTATTGTTAAAAAAAAAAAAAAAAAAACGTGCAAAAAACCACAAACTCATAAAAATGAATTTCTTACTACAAGTATATATCCTCATCAAGGCACTAATACCTTGGCTGAAGGTTTTGGTTCAATCACCAATCAATCCAAAACAAATGATGCATTAATCTGAAGTGCCACCCTCTGACCCCTGCTCAAAATCATTACAGTACATGTTTTTAAATATCGAGTGACTGACACATCTTTGGACAGACAGAGGAAAGTGGAGCACCCGGAGGAAATCCCCGTTGAAAGTAGGGAGCGTGTCCAACTCTGCAACAGAGAGGGCCAGAATTTAAATGATGTGTAATTGTGGATTGGCTTTTGTGGAAGATTTCCCTAAGTCGCTCTGCAAGTCTACAAGAAGGTGCAAGTATGCATCAAACACCCAAAACATTTCAGCAGCTTTTAGACCATGCTGCATCTATTTCTTTTAGATTATTAGATTTGTTTTTACAGTTGACAGAAGGGAGAAGAGAAGAGTCAGTTTGACCTCGACACTCTGACAGCGGCTGTGCTCTGGTGAGCTTAAAGAATAGCTTGAAGGTACTCCCACAAGGCTTTCACTGCATGCCAATTAGTAAGAGCAGGAATTTGAATTAATTACTAAGTTATCTGATCTTCAGTTCACCACCACTGGTGGTAATATTTGGTGCATGTCTCTGCATCCTTCCAATCATGGCCAATGCACGATAACACTTGTAATGATTGATCGCTATGGCTGGAATGGATTCGTATTCTCTGGAAAGCAGTGCTCTGTTTGTGTAATATGCAGTGAGGTACAATGCCAGGTCGCTTACAGCAGGTTCCGATCACCTCAATAACAGAAAATTTGTCGTTTGTAGAGCATGTCCATTTCAAAAACATCCAGCAAATACTCTGCTGTGATTCCAAGCATAGGTCAATAAGTGTTGCTATTGTTTCAATGTATGTCATACAAAAGAGGACTATCACAAGCCGGGCATAACAGTTTTGTTAACAAATGATATTGATGAGGGTACAGTTTGTAACCACTCGTCAGGGCACCTTTCTAAACAAACCTAAACAAGTTTTGTTTAGATGGTTGTTTGTTAAACCTCACATCAAAAATATCAGCATCGCATTGTGACTTAGAAGAATCGGAGGCAAATAACTCGACTCTAATGTTCATATAAGCTGAGGGGGAGTTAATAACATTAACTGCTTCCAATCAGCTTCTTTTCAAAACACAGTTGCGTCTTGTTTCTGCAAATGTTAATTCAAAGGAAGCACGTCAGAGTCATACAGCAACGGCAGCATCAAGCAGAAGAGGTGTGTCACTCTGCACTCTTTAGCTTAAACATTAAACCATCAAAGCAACCGTGAGTCAGTTTCCAGTTCACAAGCACACATTCACACACACACGTGCTCACCCACCCATAACATTGTTGGTTCTCTTGATGAATAAATACAGTCTATTATGATATCACTACCAATTTCCCCAGTGTCAAAAGCTGAATGCAAATCTTCTGCAAGCCCATCGATAATTGGTTAACAATAGATGCACTGTCAGGCAACTGTAGTCCGAGACTTTCACAAAAGTCCAACCCTTTTATATTAATAACAGATTGAAATCTTGTGGTGAAGTGACAACGTATGAAGGCCTGTCTGAGGGAAGGCCGTCTTGCACGAGAGTTGTGGGTAGGAGGCATGTCTGGGCTGTGAGCGCATGCTGTTCCACTCAACACAGACGAGCCCCTCTTCACCCAGTGTGTCTCCATGTCTGTTTCTTTTTCAAATTGCATTAATATTAACACATGATAATGAAGGTCCAGACACAGACAGAGAGGCCTTTTCTCTCGCTCACTCACACTCAGTCTTTCCCCCCGTATGTCTCTGTCTCTCTCTTCCTGTGACAATCTAAACCAGATGCTACGGGTCAGGGAGTTAGGGAAAAGGGCGATGGTGGTAGCGATGTGTGTGCGTACGTGTGTGTCAGCGTGTCAATGTCCAGATATGTGTGTCTGTGCATGCATGATTTGGAGGGGATCAAAAGTCAGGACAGGAGAGAGGCACAGGGAAGGAGTAAGAGGAGAGGACGTGCCAAGCCCAGGAGTCAATCGTCAGGGGTTGGGGCTGTGAGGGGGCATGGGTCATTAATTTGCTGTCCTTTGTTTTGTCGGTTTATTTTCATGAGGCCCTGATCGGGACGAAAGTAAAAGCAGTCAGCCTGAAAATTGTCTGCCTGCTCTGCAGCATGTTCTCCCCTCGGGGCTGACCAAGCCACCCCTGGGATGAGCGGGGTGCTGAGAAAGTAAGGAGGTGGAGTAGGAGAGGGGGGGATAGGAAGGGGGGCAAGGGTGAAGAGTTTGACCCCACTTCCCTCTTGTATCAGCCACTTCGGCCAAGATTGATCACAGATTACAGATAGTAATTCTGCCCACTCCAGTGAGTCCTCTGTCACTTACTCTGCTGTGTGTGTGTGTGTGTGTGTGTGTGTGTGTGTGTGTGTGTGTGTGTGTGTGTGTGTGCGTGCGTGCGTGCGTGCGTGCGTGCGTGTGTGTGTGCGTGCGTGCGTGCTTCACTTTGCCTCCAGAGAGGCATTCAACCAGAGATAAGACTCTGCTCCACCAATAATTACAAGGAAATGAGCACAAGTCGTAAAGTGCTAATCAATGCAAACTCATGAAAACTTACTCAAGTGTTTATTCTGCCTTGTTTTTCAGAAGAAACCAAACTTTTTTCATCCTCGGTATGTGACATGACTTGATATCACTGATAACATCACCAGTTTCTGCCATCTGCATAAGAATGTATGATTGACTAACTAGTATATTCATAATTTAGAGCAATCCCCTGAAGTTATTTTAGTTCAGGGGCCACATCCAGCCCTGATCTTGATCTTGAGTGGGCCAGACAACGCAAATATTTCCCTTTGTTTCAGCCAAAGATGTACCAGTGCCTTATGAAATAAATCTGTCTTCCATTAAAAACACACTTTGCTGAATCTGAAAAGTTTAAAGGTTTTCATGAAAATCAATACAATCTCAATGGGATGATATACCTAAAAATTGGTCCTTGTAATAATACTGTGACTGGAAAATTTCTTGGAATTTTGTTGCATCAAAAAATACAACAAATCATTTTCTTTAAAACTATAGTTGTGGCTCTACAGCTGCTGGATAATCTAAAATAATACCTACCAAGAAATCCTTTTTTATTAATAATTAGTTTTTTTCTTGTGATTTTTGTGTAGACTATATGTTTATTTGTTTGCATTCACCACAGTTTTGGGATACCATGGAGTTGGAGGAAAGAAGTTATCAAACATTTCGGAGCGTCACAGCAAGTGTATCTACATCTGGCTAAAAAAAAAAGAAAAAAAAGAAAAAGAAAACTCTAAAAGTTGAAGGTAGTACACAGAAAATATTTTACAATATAGTCCACAAACAAAAGTCGTGGCAAGCCAGCTGAGGAAACACTTCTCACCGCACAGTAACAGCAGCATCTCTCTTAAAAGCTCAGCCAATGTAATAAAAACACACGCAATCATAAACAACGTAAGCATTTTCAGATCTAGTAAATCACGTTGTGTGTAGGATAAATTAGCATATACGTTTAGTATTTTGTGTGACCCAGGAGGCAGGCCTGATATTTCATATTCATGAATGAAGGCAAACATGGTAAATTAATAGAGTGTCTTATTTGGCACGTCCTGGTGCATCCCATTAGTAGATCAGTTTCCACATGTGTGCAAGCAAAATCACATTTGTGATATTTGCACCCAGACTGGACTCAAACCGGGACTACTCTTACTGTGAGGCAATAGCACTAACCACTACCAGCCCAATGGTAAACTGAAACATGAATAATAACTGCCCTAAATGTCAACATTTGTCTCACTGCTAACGATGAGATAGGCTAGAGGTTAGATCAGCTTCCTGGTTCCTCACCAGCAGCGATACCTACAAACCACTTATTAGTGTATATAAAGGATCATTAAAACTAACAACGTAATCACTGTATTTGTGAAAACATATGTGGGAGGGACTACACACACACACACGCACACACACGCACACACACGCACACACACGCACACACACGCACACACACACACACACACACACACACACAAAGGGATCCCAGAAGCTGAGAAAGAAAGGAGGAACTATTGGTGTTTCTGGGCTTCCCTGATTAAAACCAAATAACAGTTTGTGGAAATTCCACTGAACTTTCATCATTTACATTAGCTAAACTGAACCAAGTGTGTATATACTGTATGTGTTAAACATCATAGCTCTATGTGTGTTTTCTTGTGTATGACTGTGTAGACCACTGCACGCTGAACCAATAAAACTAAAAATCTGCAGAGTAAAACACTTTTCTTCTCTTGTTTCACTCCCCCCCCCCATGGTTTTCTGCGGCGTGCTGGAATTCCCACTTCTGCACCTCGAGGTCCACCTCGACTTCCCACAATGCATCTCTTCTCAGGGGCAGAGGGCGAAGTGTCACACAATAATGGTAGAGAAGGGGGGAAAAGAAGGTGAACGTTAAAGAGAAATCAGAGGAGGTGAGACAGAAGGAGGAAGGATGAGAAGAAGGCGAGATGATGTTTTTAAGGTGTTGGCAGAGCAGGACTGAAGGTCACAGGGCAAATACATTGAACTGTGCAGGTGATAAGGAAGGAGGAGGGAAAAATGTGTGGGGTATAGCCCTTTGAAACTCAGGAAGAATCTGACTCCCAGATGTCACCTTTCCAACCGCGAAGTCAACACACACACCAAAATCACTCACAATACCCAAACCCTCACTGACCCTGAAGGTGAGTCAATGCCTACAGAACCATCTGTGTGCAAAATAGCAGCGAGAGCACATGCGTGTACTGTATGTGTGTGGCAGGGTGTGCTTGAATTGCCTCGGGGTTTTAGTCCATGTTTAATGCGGCCTCATGGCTACAGAAGCGCAGTGTCTGTGTGTGTTACAGCACGGAGTTTAGTTGTATTGTGGATGTCAGATATTAAGCGAAAAGGGGGGGAGCGGGCGGTAGAGGGTGTGCAGAGGGGCATATTTCACAGGGGCACCCCTGCTGAGTGCTGTGTACCCACATTGTTATGAGTGCACAGATCTTTAGGCCTGTAAAAATACCAGGGCTCCACTCAGCAGCAGCGTACAAAGGAGAGCCCTCGCGCTTTGTTACTCTACCTCAAGAAACGCCAAATGACATCAACCTCCCTTCCTTCCTTCTCCCGCACTCTCTCTTTAATTTGCCCCCTCCCCGCACTCCTCCTTCACTCTCTCACTCTCTCTGTGTCTCTTTTTAGGAGTGTGTGTAATGGTGTTGTAATTTCTCTGTCTGTCTATGCTCCAGGAGGCCCAATGCGACCAGATGACTGTGCGCCGACTAAAGTTTCACAACATGTAATTAGGACCTAAGTAGCAGGGTCAGTGCTGCCTGGCCCTGCAGCCGGCCCTCTCGCCCCTCCTGCCCTGCTTCAGCTATATCTCTTGCAATCTTTCCTTTCCATTCACTTTTTAATTACATCTCTTTTCCCTCCCCCCTCTGCATCTTTCTTCCAGATTATTCTGTTTCTCTCACATCTTTCCCTCCATCTTTCTCCCTTTTATTCTCCTCTCTCTTCCTCTTCTGCCCTCTTTAAATGAGGCACCCCACTCCAGCTGTTTCACATATCCACACCATCTCATTTAGATAAAGCCTGCCATCTTCCAAAAAAGAATGGAAATGATGTGACGGCCTCTTTATAGAAACTTTTAATTTAATTGTAGTTTCTTCTCTTATAAATGGTTAATTGAAATGCCGGAGGGTAGCTTGGCTCTTAAGTCAATAAAAAGTCCTCAGAATAGAAGTTTATAGGGGTTGTCTATGTACATAATTAAACCCTTCAGGCACGTTGGAAGAGGGAAAAAAAATCTGTAAAATAAATGGTTATGCAAGACTGGCCTGCTGAGAGAGGGGATCCAGAGAGACGGAGGGAGACAGATAAAGAGGGAACGAGAGACAGAGGCTATTAGGACAGTGCTGCACACAAATCAGTGGTCCTACCGACACCTCAGGGATGCCTTCACGGTGGCTGACAAGAGCAATACTCCACAGCGCTCTGCCTCCCCGAAAAAACAACATGCAAGGAAAGAGAAAGCACCCTTTTTTTGGAGCAAGAGGTGAAAAAGACAGCTTGAAGAGAGTTTTTTTTTTCTTTTGTTTGCCGGAGTGATTACACTTTCTTGTGAAAGCAGCTTCTTGGAGCTTTTATTACAGTACCCTTTACCAAAAAAAAACCTTCCAGCTGCCTGATGCAGTCTGACTCATTAGTCAAAGTATGCCTATTTCTGTATCTCCAAGGTTAATTGGTTGAATCAGGGTGTGCTGTATGGGCATTAGGGCCTGGTTTGGAATGACATACGCATGCAAAAAAAAAAAGAATAAATGCAGCTTATTTTAATGGTTACAGCATTCTTCAGAGAACAAGGGAGCCCCCGAAGACACAGCTCTGGTCTGTTGGGTAAAACAGGGAGGTCCAAACGATCACAACTTTGTTTGCATGCGCTCACGAGCCTATATTTCATCGCACGTGTGGTTTTACGACTTTTTTTGTGTGTGTCACTTTGCCACATGTATTTTACAGCAACACATCTCTTTTTTTTATGCCACTGCTGAACACTCGACTGTATGCGAGGACACACGTGTAGTTTTTAGGTGTCCATGTGTGTGTATACAAGCAGTTAGAGTTTACTTTACACATCTGTGTGCGCTCCCACTACACATCTGTGTGTGTGTGTGTGTGTGTGTGTGTGTGTGTGTGTGTGTGTGTGTGTGTGTGTGTGTGTGTGTGTGTGTGTGTGTGTGTGTGTGTGTGTGTGTGTGTGTGTGTGTGTGTGTGTGTGTGTGTGTGTTGCACTGGCCAAAGAGGTGGCCCGGCTGCTCCTGACTGATGATAAATGACAGCGCCAGAAGCAGATAACCCTCCAGGAGTTTTCGCTCTGGAGAACAGCGGTGGAGAACATTCTGGAACTCCCCGCTGACCTGACACACACTGCTCCCTCTGTCCTGTTTGTTTTCTCTGCCTGCTTCTCTCTCTCTCTCTCCTTTTCCTTCACTTTTTTTTAACATCCCCGCAATTGCTCCCTCTCCCCCTCACCCCACATCTCTCCATCTCTCTCTGTGCTCTGGTCACTGATAGAGGCAGGGCCCAGAGCGACCTGCTCATGGTGGGCAGTACACCATTCTTGGCGCCAGCCAGTCGCAGGAGCCCCCCTCGCTTTGGATTTGGGAGGGGGTGCTGATTCTGCTGCTTCTCTTTTGCAAGTGTCTTGTAGAGGGGAAAAACCTAAAAGTGGCATTGATCTGTTATCAGGTAGCAAGTTTGTGGATCCTGCCAGAGCTCCTGTTGGACAGCCTCTCTGTGAGCACTTTGATCACAGAACAGATGTGCCATTTTGGACATGTGTGTGGCTGTAGTGGATCTTTTTTGTTTGTTTGTTTTTGGAAGACGTGGGACCACTGCTGGAGTCTTGCACAGTAGCCCTCAGCAGGGAGAGCAGTAACAGTCCCATCACTTCTTAAGTCAGATGCTTAAAAGTTGGGGAGTGAGGAGGAGACGTGTGGAGGGCAACAGGTCGGGTTGTAAAAAGGGGTTAGGAGAGGGAGATGGTTTTGAGAGAAGGAGGAAGAAGAACAAGAGGGGAGGTGTGCTGCTTTTACAACCGGGCAGCAGCAGCAGCAGGCTCTGTTTAATATGAAGTAAAGAACAGATCCAACTGCGTCATTAACTCTCAATTACAGGCATGAGGCTGGCAAGCTAGGCTGTGCTGAACTGCTGTGTGTGTGTGTGTGTGTGTGTGTGTGTGTGTGTGTGTGTGTGTGTGTGTGTGTGTGTGTGTGTGTGTGTGTGTGTGTGTGTGTGTGTGTGTGTGTGTGTGTGTGTGTGTGTGTGTGTGTGTGTGTGTGTGTGTGTGTGTGTGTGTGTGTGTGTGTGTGTGTATTGGAAGCACACAATTGCACTGTGATAGAGAACATGCTGCCTTGCATGGTGTAAAATTGAGATATCAGGCATACTAAGCGTATTAAATTGTGCTTTACGGTCTTTGTTCACTGTAAATATTGTGGGTAGGTTCTAGGTTGAAGTGGACAAGCTCACCTAACCTGTGTTCAGAAATATGATCCCATCATTTTGACTGACTTAATGGTATGCCTGGTTGTTTTTCGTTTAGTTTAGTTTAGTTTTTGCATTTTTGTTTTGCTTGAATTATCACGTGAGATAAAAGCTCTATAAAACACCAGAGTCTTCACTTATAATTTCCATATTTCTTGTTACTTACAGCCCCACTCACACTGAAATTAGGGAGGGGAAAAAAATCATGAATCTGACAAGTTTATATACAAATTCTACTCAGAGTTTGTGTTCTTCAGCCTTGCAAGGCAACTGGCAGGATGCATAGTAAGTACTGAGTGTATGAGGAGACAATTGTAAAATCTATAACTCTAAGACAGCCTGAATAAAGTGGAAATGGATTTCCCACATCCAATAAAGACAAATGCACGAGGGGCAAAGACAGCTGTAACCTGTTAGAATCATTTTGCTTAATTAAATGTTTCTACTAAAACAAAAAGCAGATTATGTTTCTTGGGAACAATGTCATTTAAAAAGCTATAGCGGAAATACTCACGCACGCATGTGGGTGTGTGTTCGTGCACGCACACACATGCTTGCCTACCTTTTGTGTAGATGAGCAAATGTTATAAAACTAGATGATCCCCATGGGTCTTATGGCACACTTGAGACTGGTGTGTGTATGTATGGTTATATGTGGAGACTTTTCCACTTTGCAATAAACTCAATGACCACATGCATGTCCAGATTTAGAGGCATATCAAGCCACCAATGGGAGTTATTTTCTCTTTTATCAGAGGAGCTCTGAAAGCCCTCACTTCTGCCCTTAATTCCTTGTTGTTGTTGTTGTTGCAGACACATGTATACATGGATAGATGGACTGCCTGTCAATCAGACAACCAGATCCACAAATATCCTGAATGACAAGAAACTGGAAACACATTTGCAGTAAACAAACACACTGGCAGGCCAGATTTGTCATGGTTTCTGAACGGGTGCTTGTGATGGGTATTTTTGGATTATCTTTCCATGTATCCTAAACCATCAAATTCAGTAAAGGCTGGATGTATACAATACAAAGTGGATTTTTAAAGTCCTTCCTGAGCTGTCTGGTCTCTGGGATTCCACAATGACAGTCTTGTTTTATTGGTTTTCTTTGAGGACATTCAGTTTTGCACTGGCTCACTAACAGTGTTTTTGGGTTACTTGGAGTTCTTCTTGGCACCCAAAAAGAGAGGTTGGACCTGACTCACATTATGCTATCCTCCAGCGTGCCAGCAAGGGTTACAACGGCAGGCAGTTTTTGGCTTGGCAGAGCGCAGCTTGGTTTGGCGCTGCTCAGGTTGCCATTTCCATCAATACAGAATTTTAATGAATGGCAGTGACATTCACAGTGCTCATCAGCGGCTACAGTAATGATAATCTTTAAGGAGATTACAAAAACTATCAGGAAAGCCTCTAATTGTCATAGGTTGATTTGGAGGTTAAGAATAAAACAACAAAGATGATCCTATGCATGACTTGAAATCAACCTTGAGATAAAGGCCGTTGTAGTTAAAGGAGCATCTCTAAAACTCAGTGAACTCGCGTAGCCGCAGCTGCTGTGACCATTATCATGTAGTGACAACGGACGCTTTCCGAGTACAATGACTAAAGTATTCATTGTCTCATGTTTTTTCATTTTCACACTGTCCTTCAGAGCTTCCCAAAATTCCCTCCATTGTAGCACTCCCCTGTCCCATCCTCTCATCCTCACACTGTGTTTGCGTGAAGAAGCTTATTCCCCTGCTGAGCCAGGGTGCAGGGATGCCAGGCTGAAAGGCCCCAGGGAAGAACGCTTTTTGAACCCCTCTTGTCCCCCTGGTTTGATGCAGTGCATCTCTCTGTTGTCGGGCTCTTTGTCAGGCACTCCAGGAGGTCCATTACTTCAGACCCTTCCAACGACAATGTTCGAGCCTCCCACCCTCGTTAAAATCCCCTCATCCTCTGAATGCAAGTATCCTCTACTGTCTTGCTTCTGGGAGAGCAAGAGAGGAACTGAGTTTCCCCAAGTGTCCTCTGTCTGTGATTTAAGATATCTGGCATGCACCCATGTATTCATCCTCATCACAGCAGGCACCATGAGATGGAAGAGGTGACTACCTCAATTGGTTCTTCAAAATTGTACATTCCAGTCAGTTATGTTGACGAGGTAATGATGGTAGATGAATCACAAACATCTTCCTTTATTCTGTCACATTTGTTGTTATGAGCATACATTTCACATCTTTTCTTTACTTTGGTTTCACAAAATTGCTATTTCTTGTACAGAAGCAAGAGTGAACAGTCATTTGACAGAATTAGACATCGCTTGACTACTTTGCCCAGGTTGTTGTTCATATTGACAAAACCTTGAAGATTTGTGAAATGTTTGTCTCCCATGGTTTTTTTTAAATAGCCCGATAGCCTTTTACTGTTTAATCTCACAATTCCCCATTTGTAATAATGTTTTACTCTGTCTATACAAAATTAAAAACACTATAAAAAGAGTCAGTGTTGCAGAAACATAACATTTCAGATGTGCTTGAGAACGAGTGGAGAACAACATTTTCTGACATAGAATTAAGTACCGTGCATGGTTGGTGGCATTTTTTTCTTCCTGGGCAGTTCGTCATTACTTTTGCACAGTGGTGAAAAGATATTGTGCTGAAACATGAAATTATGTTAAACTGTATTTCTATTTCTGAAATGTACAGTTTGCATTCAATATAAGTTATTACAGAGTATCAGAACAGAAAAAAAACAGAGCTAAATGTTTGCACCTTACTGACCTTTACATTTTGGTCATGTACGTTTTGCTTTTTTTCATTCCATTCCTCAGCAGTTGTGGGTCTTCCCCTGTGTGACCACTGACAGGCCTTTACGGTAAAGGACTGGAGGAGCTGAAAGGCCATGTGTTTGTGAGAACACCCTGACTCCCTCGCTCTCCTTGTGTGAATACATTAATTCATTTACCACTTCGAGGTCGCCAAACCCAAATATTTGCCTCGGCACGTATTTAATATTTATGATGACGAAAGCAAATATTGCCTGTTGGATTGAGTGACACGGAGAGGTCAAGCTCTGGGCTTGGCTGGAGGAGACAGGAGGGAATGTTTGTGTGTGTGTGTGTGTGTGTGTGTGTGTGTGTGTGTGTGTGTGTGTGTGTGTGTGTGTGTGCGTGCGTGCGTGCGTGCGTGCGTGCGTGCGTGCGTGCGTGCGTGCGTGCGTGCGTGCGTGCGTGTGTGTGTCCTCTCTTGAGAGCACAGGTCCACATCAGAGGAGGGCTGCACACTGCCGTGTTTGCTCTTAAACACACATGCAAATATGACACAGTTCAACAAACAATTTACATGAATTTGTGTATTATGGATTCATGGGCTTAAATTTCTTGCCTTTTAAGAAGGACAGCTGTGTTGATCAGTGTGTGTGTGTGTGTGTGTGTGTGTGTGTGTGTGTGTGTGTGTGTGTGTGTGTGTGTGTGTGTGTGTGTGTAATTGCTGATTGCCTGTGCCCAGGTTTATATGCGTCCAGACAGACTATACATCTGTGTGAGTGTGGGTCTTTGCCAGTGTGTAAGTGCCATGTGAGTGTGTGTGTTTCAATGAGGTGATCCATTAGGAGAGACAGTTTTACGAGTTGGTCTCAGATCTGGATCACCTCAGTTGAGATCCTGTTTCCTTTGGACTGATCTCCCTCACCGCTGATTCCGGCTCAAGAGTTGCATGACTAAATGGTGCATACCTAATCTCTTTTGAACTGCAGTCCAATAGAAGGAGTCTTAAATTGTAATATCAAGTTTGCTGACAAGCTCTACTTTCAGATTAAGTTGCATGTAGCTTTTGTAAATGTATAGCCCATTCCTTTTGAGAGGATCTGTGAGTTGAACAAGATAGTAGGAAATTAAGGCTTCAGGTGTCCCTATCTGTTGCACAACAGCTTTTTGAGTACTCAACTGAGCGAACACTGGCCTTCATATTTGTAAAAGAATGTGATGTCCAATCGGTTTTATTGGCACATGCACCAAATTTGACATCAACTTCCCACCCACCACTCAGGAAACCTCAAGATGACCTCCCAGACTACGAGGGCTTGAGGAAGCAAACCCAGTAGATCTCTTATACACAGAGATCACCTCTTCACCCCTTTACCCCTATCTCCCCTCATTTCTGACTTTTATCCTTTTATCTTTTTCATATGAGTTATCTCTCTTTTTGCCCTTCCTCCTTTCACCTCTGATAAGTTATTGTGCAAGTTTGTGGAATGTACACAGGCCAAGGATCTCAATGAAGTGTCATTGTTCTGTCTTTTCAAAAGGCTCGCTGCTCTCTTTCTTCTTTGGATTTGAGCGAGGGGAAGAAAAGACCTTGGTGGCAGAGAGATAAGAGTCTTTCTTTGGAAAAAGACACAAAAAAATGACGAAAGAAAGGAAGAAAATCCTGAGACAATATTTGACAGTGATTCACCTATAGTTCACACCACCAGCTAAAGATATGGACTTAGTGACCTAGTCATGGGGAAAGCAGGTGTGAGCATTCAGGAATATTATGTGTGTTTCAGCATGCACGCAAGGAAAAAATAAAGAGCGCTCATGCTTTTTTTTTTTTCATGATTTAATTTCGTCTGTTAGGGGTAATTCCAACCTTACCTCACTTGTGTGCAATTTCAGTGCAATGTAAAAGACAACATAAGAGGAATAAACAGAAACAACATGCATTTTACACACACCACTGACAGCAAGTTATTCACAAAGCAGGAAAAATCTTCCCAACCGGCCAATTAAAGTCTTTCTGCAGACACTGTGACAACCCGGGGGACCAATAGCTAAGAGTAATGGAGAAAGAACCAGTGAATGACAGAGTCCTGCTGGGACTCCAAGGACTCATCATATTAAAGCCCTTCATGTTGGTGAAGATGGATGGACAGATGAACATGTGGATGGATTGATGGATAATGTGGTGGGGTGAACCTGAAAAGAGGCACCAAACATGGGCGATGTTTAGAACGAAAGTGCTTCCACCAAAGCAACGTGACAAAAACAACTGCTTTGTGAAATTACTTGAGCTAAGAATACTGTGTATATGACAGAAAATATGTTTGTGAAAAACCACAAGATTGAGCAGCAAAATGTCGCTCAAAAAGTATATAAAACATACGACTAAACTTCAGACGCCCCTGATGTTTAGCACTCCCATATTTCAACATGTGCAAATCTAATGTTGACAATTTTAGGGCAAGCAAAGCTTCTGCATCCTCCATAGTTTCTCTGGCACACCTTAAAATTGGCCCTGGATCCCAAGATCCAAACACTGATTTAACCAAATAAGTATTGTCAACAACAACAAAAATAAAAAGGTATTTTTTATGAAGTCAAACAAAATCATTTACATCATAAACAAGCAAAGGCCTTATGATTAATCCATGCAGAAAATTGCTCTATAGCCTGAAGAAACAATCGACCTCAAACAGATCTTATATGCACATGTTGTATGCACTCTTTCTACAACAAGATATCACAATTCACAGTGTCGGATTCTTCATATGAAGTCTTTCATCTGAAGGATTTAAAGTGTAGTGTTTCTGAAAATACATTGATAAGACTACAAAATATTGTTAGATTTGCAGAAATCAAAAGACTGATTAAAAACATCACACTGCCAGTTGGTGAAAACAGCAGATGCACGCCATATTTCTCCGTGCATTTTAAAAGACACAAAACCCCAAGTGCTTCAAAGGACAAAGGTTGATTAAATGCATGGCTTGGGATGTGTCGAGTGGGTAATTTTGAAAGGACAAGTGGAGGTACTTTGTGTAAATTAGCAGAATAAAGTAATTGTTGTGAAGGGGATGAGGTCAATGCCACGTTCATGGTAGCAGGCCGAACTTCCACGACCTCGTGGTGGCAGCTGGCAGTGCTCCCTCTCCTCTTTTGTCAACTCCGAACATTTGATGCCATTCAAACAGAGCAAGAAAGAGAGACTGGGAGACCAAAGGCGAGTGTTGGTGTGAAGGTGCAGAGCAGCGTGATGCAATGTGAGATAGCAGCTGAGTGAGCTATCTTGGCGTGCGTGCGCGTGCGCGTGCATGCTTAGAACTCTGTGAGAGCAATAACTCAATTAATTCTAACAGAACAGGTCAGTCCATTCTAACTAACTCTCTGCATTATTAATGGACACTCATCCCTCACTCTGTTCCTCCTCACCATCCGTTCATCCTTAAAAATTCTTTGAATCTCGCAAAGTGAGTGGGTGGCAGCCTTAGAGCTTGGAGCAACTGCATCATGGGAGAGTACAAGTGGAGGGAGGAAGGCAATGTTTTGTAGGCTTTGAGAGTTGCACACCTGTGGTTGTAAGGACAGTTTGTAACCTTATCTTCCACTCATTGTATGTCTCCCTTTTCTTTGGCGCTGTATATGAACAAATTGTGTATTGTGTTTAGGCAGAGGCCAGAAGGATTTTGGAGGAAGGAAGCCAGCGAGCACAGGCTCTGCACAGCAGTAGCCTGAGACAGGAGATCAGGAGTGATTCCATGTGTAAGATTCCTTCCTTCTCACGGACAGTGCTAATGAAGTGTGTGCACCCTTTGTTAGACAGGCTCCTCAGGCAGGGCCAAGCACTCTCATGGACACTCTAGACATTATGGTATTTTCACAAACAACTTAGGGTTACCGCAAGCATTTACTGCAGCGGAATTAGGCCAAAAAGTTATTGTTTTAGGTTTTTGGATAGATATTTCACAAAGGAACAGAGAAGAAAGTTAGAGGAGATGAACCACAGCACAGCCCATGAAATACATTTGATCTTGTGACATGGTCTGGAGAGCAGTGGTGGTTTCCTTAAACCTCAAACAAGTAGTCTCTCTTCTAAAACTATACGTTGTAGGTTTTTTCTAAGAAACAAAAAGTTTCAGTTTATGCCCTGAAGAAATGAAATAAATGTAAATGTTAAACTACTGTTAATGTGCATCCGAGATGGAGGCCTGCACTGAGATATGGGAGTCCATATCTGCTGTCATACTGTCTTGTCTTCGCTCTGTTGAATGCTGGTGAGTGGGGAAATTAGCCAGTGTGGGAATATCAGAAGAGACAGATACCCGTGTCACTATGTAGCCTAATAGAAAGACTCCTGTTTCCAATTATAGCCAGCTGTAATGATAATATGATGTGAGCAGGAGGACAATAGTACCACTGGCTGTCTGCTGGGTCCTTGTCTAGTGCCTGATAGTGAGGGGGAGAAAGGGGGTGGGCTGAGAGCTGAAGGAGGAGGCAGAAAGTGGGGGAGAAATTAACTGACGGAGTAAAGGACATTGACAAAAAAGTGTGTTCATATTTTGAGGCTCGCCTTTCTGTCAATGTCATGAGGGAAGATGTATTGATGCATTCCAAAATAAAACAGACATGTGGATATAAATGTCGCTTAAAGTACTTTTAATGTATAGTTGCTATATCTTGTCTGACAGATCACGCTCATAAATCAACCACTCCATCTGTTGCTCTATGTTTTCTTTCTTCATATGTATGCTCTTTACTCCTTTTTTCTATTATTGCCACGGCCAAAATCTTCATTGCACGCTTCGTGGGACTGGAAAGGCTACCAAGAAACTTCCAGGACCACAACTTGTGCTCCCTCAACCTATTTTACTCCCACTCCACACTCTATCTGTCTTGCTCACCCTAGCGTGACCCAAACATGCGGCCAGTGGATTTAATGTGTTTTCTATGGACATACAGGGAAGGTACGGAGGCTCCAAACCAAACCTCAGCCATGCCAGGCCTATGAGGGAAACAGGGCACCCCCCCTCCATTTCTTTTTTAAAAAGAAAGTCATCACAGAGTCCAAATAACAGGGCCATCCCCGCCTGGGGCCCACTGTCAGGCCCATGATCGATGGTCTGAGTCTGGGATGCCTGCCTCAACCAGCCAGTGGTGAACAAAGAGTGGCAAATATAGAGACAGAGAGAGGGTCATCCCTGCCACGGAGGGCAAGACTCTTGGCCAGCCAAGGGATGGACAGAGAATTAGAAAGGGAGAGAGGTTGTGTAAAGCCCAGAATGTTGATTGCTCGACTCTTCTTTGATTCAAAAAACAGACATGTCATGCTGTTTTATTTCGTTTGTAACGGGTCCAGAAATCGCCGGCGTTGAGACAGTTCTACATTTTAGTGATTGCGGCTCCCACAGCTGTGGCCACAGGAATGCAGCCTGCCCTCCTTGGCTCCTTCTTTTCCTCTCCGTCTTCCCGTCTATCGCTCATTCAAGTCATCTCCCGTTTCCTCACCTCTGTACCTACCCCTCGCTCTCTTACTCTTTTTGTCCTGGAGCAATGACTTTGCTCCTTTTGGGAAATCTCTGATTAACACTGATGCCTTTTTTTCAACCAAAAAAAAGGCATTTTTTTCATTCTCTCTTTTTTCTAGTGCCTTTTTTTCTAGTGCCCTGAAGTTTGGCACTCATCAGTCAAACCTCTAAATGAGATTCTGCTTAACTCAGAAGGAGGACCCGAGACAGAGACTCTGTTATACTTTGCAGTGATGGCACATAATACTCAGCTTTAACAACTCTTTGCTTTTTGAGCGTGTGCGTGTGCATGCTAATCAAACAAAAAAGTGAATATTTTAAATACATTAAAGTACTTTCATGTTGTGACAGTTGAATATTTAATTTAGAAAATGTTTGTTCTTGTTGTCTTTGTTTTGGGTTTCTTCAGATGCCTTATAGACATTTAGAGTGTCTGCTTGTTTTTGGACTCAGGAGGAAGCCCAACGACCCACAAATCCCTATGTTCCTACATTGAGAGAAGGACCTTCTGCTGGTTACATGGTACTCCGGCCCATCCTGGGCTTGAACTGGAGGCTTAATTGCGATGGGAATGCAATTAATTACTGAGTGTAATATGCCATAAAGCTAAATGTAAGAGCCTTCAGGTAATGTAGTGATCTATAGGAATCTGACTAGTTGGCTTGATCTGACCTGCCAAGCCTGAATTGTTGTTCTTTTTTTTCCTCGACCTATAACTGCAAATTGTCTGGGTTTTTTTTTTAGTTAACAAGCTTCAATGACTGATATCTTCCTTCAGTTATAGACTATGTAAAATGTTCAGCCCATTGCTGTTCTTCAGCAGGTTCACCTGAAGGCTGACTTTTTGAAGGGCTTTTACCTCAAATATGCCAATTGAGCTTTATAAGAATCATTGAGGCATCTACGCATTTCAATTATTTGAATGCTTTGAAAATATTGGTATCAAACCAGCCATATAGATCATCAATTTGATATAGTTTTTAGAAAAGTTTGAATGGTCCTAATAATGATT
Source organism: Blennius ocellaris (assembly GCF_963422515.1). Lineage (NCBI taxonomy): Eukaryota > Metazoa > Chordata > Actinopteri > Blenniiformes > Blenniidae > Blennius > Blennius ocellaris. Next base: position 16,541,755 of record NC_137651.1, read on the forward strand.
TGAGACTGACCATTGTCAGAACGTAAGAACTGTGCTGCCTTTAAGGCCTGTACACAGGCAGTTATTGTTGTCTCCCCACTGCATATAAGTCAAACTAAGCTGAGTGAATGTACTTGACCCCTCACCCACTCCCTTTTTTCTCTCACACTCCTCCACTCTACCTCTTCTTCACTTCTCTCTGGGTTTGTGGGTGGTCTCTCTTTATCCACCTGTCTGACAGATTCTTCCATATCTCCACTAACGTATAATTGAATGTGGATTGAACTAGTTCAAGTGCGTTCCTCTGGAATGGATTTTACAATCACTTTGGGCTGTGAGGTGACCACTCAAGACTTCTTGACACCCTTCATCTGAACGTGAATACAACCTGAGAAGTGGCTTGTTTTCATGTTGAAGAAACTAGTTACTTCCTTGATTCAACTTCAGTGGCCAAGAGCCTTTTTTAAATCTCCATATGTGATTATAAATGAGTAAAGAGTCTAACGATCTAAATCTGGTTGGTGGTTTTCTCAAGAACCAGCTGTGTCAAGTTCAAATCCAAGACCTTACAACCTATGTGACTATAGCAGGGCCACCAATGGCTTAAAGCACAATGGCTAAAAATGAATTACCAACTTTTAGGAGCCTACGTCTTTAAGTATCAGCTGCATCTCCTGTGATAAAATAAATGCAACAAACTCCCTCCTTTGTCCTTCAGCTGAATAAAAACTAAACACATTTTTTTGATTTGTGTGCAGGTGAGAACACACAAAATGTGATCGTTTTCAAATAATTTTATTATGCTGTAAACCTGAAAATGCCCTGTAATACCTCAACAAGACAGTCAATTTAAAAAAGAAATCACTGATCAATGTAAAGCAGGTGTGATCAGTAAAGTGTTCAAAACATATATACCATGAAAATTGATTTTCCTTTTGCTTTCGCACACACAAGTACAAGTAATACAAATTTTCATATTTAAAGCACTTTTTAAGCATTCCTGGAATTTTTCAGGCCGCGTAGATTCTGTAGCCTTCACTGTGCATGTTTTCGGAAATGACCCCCACGTGGTCAAAAAGATGGCTGGTTGTTGCGTCATTGAAAAATTACAATTCAGTCTACTTTTCAGTCTATACTTTTTGGACTTTGTAAGGGATTGGGCCCTCTGGCAGGCCAATGTGACCTCTGGGCCAAATGTTTGACAACCCTGATGTAAAGTACATAATAGTAAATAAATAAATCAGTGGTCAGTTTACTCTGCTGGAGACAATCTGAACTGGCACCATAAGGACTCCAACTTTAATTGTCCCCTGGAGAGGTGACCAGGGCAGCCAATAATGGCAGCTGTTTCACTGTGACCGTACACTGCTCTCACAATGCTTGTCACTCTGTTATTTTTTTCATGTGATGTGTTGCCATGGTGGGCTGCAAAACAGGTCGAGAATTTGAGCATGAAGTTTTGATTATTACTCAACAGTGTTGATGGGTTTGTTTTATAAAGTTGTTCCAGTGAGTGACACACAGAGTACCTCTATTCACACCTGTCAGGGAATTTACATGTGAAGAAGGGCTATGTTTTCAATACCTTCCTCTCATTTCTCAGAGGCCAGACAGCTAATTAACAGAGAGGAAATGAGTCAGATCCTGCAGAAGTGAGGATGATGCTTTGAGGAAATGACCATGGATGACCAACAGAGGAAGAAGAAAGAGTGAATGTGGCCATGTGTATGCGTTTGTGATCCACCATGTTGATTGCTGCCCATGTTTGGCTAAATGGAAACTCTGCCGTGAAGCCTGTTCAGACATTCAGTGTAATTTATGTAACGGTGCACAATGAAGCATGTCATGAGTAAGTCTGTGTTCAAGTCTGAAATGAGTCAGAGAAATGTGTGATGCTCACAAATACCAGCAGAAAATGAGATTTCAGCTTTGGTGGAATGATAGACCATACCTGTAATTTGAGCAATATGCCACTGGGACTGTACAGACTTTCTAAAAGACAGCTCTTTTTCTCTACCTGAAATCACCAGCCAGGTTTTTTTTTGCAGAGACAGCATCTTTGCTGTAACACCATTACATGCTGCTCTGTGTGTGCAACACATTTTGTGGGTGGCGAAAATGATTACGGGTGTCAACCTGTCTCATGTTTTTATTTTTCAAACACATTGTGCTTCCTGATTCTGCCGTAATCATTCTCTATGGTTTTCCATATTATTTGGTTATTGGTTTTCTGAACAGAAATAAAAAGAATTTAGCCAGACTTGAAAGTGCAAAGCTGTTTAGGCTCATTGTTTTCTGCCTTCTTACATACGAGCTGCATGTATTGTATCCACCAGCATGTAGCCACAGGTGGGAAGCATTTAAACTCAACAAGAAGAATGCTGATCAGATGAGATTTTTGTGCATTCATCAGTTTTTTTGAGTATGTGTTTGTGTGATTCGTAACGTGAGGCAGATCATTTGGTTCGCTGCTTTAAAACAAAGACCTCAAAGGTCCTGTTTACTCCTGTGGGGAGGCTACCTTAGAGAGAGAGAGAGAGAGAGAGAGAGAGAGAGAGAGAGAGAGAGAGAGAGAGAGAGAGAGAGAGAGAGAGAGAGAGAGACACCATGTAGCTTGTATGGCCCGCCAACACTCACTCCTCCACACTACTTTATGGGAGGGTCAAGGTAGTTAACTAGTGGCAGCCGTTCAGATGGGTTCTGCTCTAACTTCAAACAGGGAACATTATGGGCGTGCGTGCTCACAGGATATTGCACTGTAAGGCCACTGAACACGGCTGGGTTAGAGAGAGGAGGCTTTGTATTGAGCCCATTAGAGCCCTAAACCGATACTAATGAAGCCGTTTCCTGTACAAACGGAGTGGCTCAGGGGAAACTGGCTCGAGCTTTTAATAAGGCACCTCTCCAATCCTGGTTAAGATGCTGGAATTTTCTATCTTGGTACTGAGTGGGTTACTTTGGGTTCCAAGCAGAACCTCCCTTTGGAAAAGTTAATTACGCATGATTAATGGAGCGTTTTCCTTCCAATGATATCTCTGACAGCACAAAGCTGTCGTAAGGCTTGTCAGGCCCAATTCGAGCTGAATAAGTATTTATGTGATCGCATGTGATGGGCCTCCTCTCACCAGCACCAGCCCTCATCAATCAAGCCCTGCTGCTCGCAGTAGTGGGAAATTGGTCTATCAGCGCAGCTACCCCTCCACCCCTTCTGCCACCACCTCCACCACCACAGCCGCCACCTCCCTCCCTCCCCATTCAATCAGGCCCGGGGCTACAATGCTTCTTTAGCTCTTACTTCTGACCAACGCAGAGGTCACGGGGGGGAAAGTGGGAGCCAGAGCTGAGCCCATCCATTACAGCTCTTGTTTCTCTCGGTGGCAGCCGGACGACGGGATTCTATTAAGAGCTCCGTCTATTCAGCACTGAGATTACACCAGGGCCCTCTCTTCGAGCACACCTCACCACCCACCCACAAGCCCTCACCAAAACCCTATACCAGCCCTGGGGGCCTTCTACCACCCCCCCCACCCCCACACACACCCCCAAACATGCACATACACATACACACAGATGATCACCACGACAGTGACAAGCCCACAACAGCTCAGTCGTGCCCCCACCACCCCTCGTTTTTTACACTTCCCCCCAGAAGTATTTTTTTTTTTTCCCCAACAGCCAGAATGACAATACTCACTAAGAGAAAGATAGAGAAAGTGAATGAGGCAGACAGACAGGAAGACAAGCTTGGAGGAGAATGAGAACAGACACTACAACATGAACCTGCTCCTGGTTGTTGGGTTGCGGACAAACACAATGTCTGCCGTTTTGGACGGGACTTGGCCTGGGAACACTGCCACACACATACACAGCAAAGAACATAAGCATATACTCTCTATTTCAAATAGACATATGGCCTCAACACCTGGCGGAGAGTCAGAGACAATCTACCCCACAAGCATAAACACACTTAGATGGGGAACATCGCAAACACGACTGTCACAGTTATGCCGTAAACACCCATCGACACCAGATCAACTGCCACTCGTGCTATGTTTAAGAAGCTCGTTTGTCTCCTGCCAGCCTGAAAAGACTCTTCATTTACTTAATATGTGTTAGCACTTGGGCAAGAAAAAGAGAGGGAAGTGCTGCTGGGGTCGTGCCCCCGCTTGGATGGATGGGGGTCTTCCTGTCAGGGAGAAGTAGAGAGATAGCGCTCTTGTCAAACAAACAGAAATTTAATACGTCGCTTTCTATCAGCATGTCAACAGTGTGTACATACTCTGTTGGGCTTCATTATGAATGAACCCCTCTATCTTATAAACACGAGGAGTGATGGCGTTCATCAGGAGTAGAGAGGTAAGTGTGAAGGTGTAATGTTCTTGTTATTCACAGGAGTGCACGCTGTCGTATTGCTGTACTTCAGAAAGACGAGAGGAGAGAGAAGTACAGAGCAAAACAGATGAGGCAACATATGAGGTAGATGAGAGGATAGAGAAGATGAGGGACAAAGAAAAATGACTCACGACAAAGAATAAGAAACTATGTAAAATTTCAATAATTTAAAAATGTTTCTTCCAAGCCGCTGTCGTGTTTCATTGTTTCAATGTAATTGTCTTTAGTCAATTGCAAGACGTTGACCATTGCTGTGTTTATTATTTCATCAAACAGTGTTGGTACCTGCTGTCGTTTTCTCTTTTAGAGAATGAGGACATTCTTTCTTCTTTCTTTCTTTTCTTGTTTGTGGATTGACAAACAATGTGTTGCCTCAGAGCATTGCTATAGGTGTCTTCCAGTCATGGCCACTGGCCACATGGCACTCTGGTCTCATAGCAATTTCTTGAGTTTGAGGGCTTCTGGGATGAGTTTTCATGTTCCACCTGTACATGTTTTCTCATGATATTCCAGTTTCCTCCTGCAGTCCAACAATGTGTATATTAGGTCAATTAGGGTCTATAGATAGAATGAAGATGTGAATTTATTTGTGGTTGTTATTGTCTGTCCCCCTTTCATGTTTACCCAGTGTTAGACTGGAAACCTGTTCAGGATGCGCTCTATACCTTTCACTAAGTGAATGGATGTTGCCAACTGAAATTGGCAACTGCTATTGTTGTTTACATGCTTAAGCATCTTTCACAGCATTTCATGGCACAGCGGGACATTTCCGTTGTTTGCCTCACTATTTTGTCTTGCTATACTTGCAGTGAAATACTCAAGTCTTTGATAATAAGTTGTTTTTTGTCAAGTTGTGAATGTTTTCAATCTGTTGCATGTTGTAACTTTCAGGATGAAAGAGAAATAGGAAAAGATCCAAACGACTTAGAAACGATCTTCGAGGAGACAGGGAAGATGTCCATGCTGCCCATATGGGAGAGTGCACTAAGGGTGGGGCTGAGTGCGGTTTGCTGTGCCGCCGCTTCGCTGCTTGGTTTGGAGTTGGCAGCCAGCTGGACGGGTTAACAGGATCGGAATGCTTCTTCAGTGGCAGCGTAATCAGGACCAACTTCCTCTGATTCAGAAAGCGTAGGCCTCTCTCTCCGCCTCTTTTGTTTCAGCTGGACTGCGCTGACAGCGCAGAGGAAGCAGCCGTCCGACGGTCGGGCGAGATGGCGAATGTGTATAAACACTTTATCCAGGGAGGCAGAGCGAGAGGGAGAGAAGCTGACAAACTTCAGTACAACTAATGTGTCTGTGTGTTGATGGGTGCCCATGCCATCTGCGCACATAGATACACACACTTGTTTGTGTGTCTTGGTGGGGTTTTTGCTCACATGGCCGGCGGCCTCTCCCAAGGGAAAACACGCAAGACATGAGTGAAGGATGTTGTTTGAGGGATATTCTGCACACTAGCTGTCAGACCAGTCATCTCCAGCTGCCTGCCTCAGACTTTCGTCTTTGTTAAATGTTGTGTGACAATGAGATTTTCCAAAGTGCCACCGAGATAAAGAAGTGGATTGAGAGGGAGAGAGAGAGAGGGAGAGTTGAAGGGATTGTGTGTGTGTGTGGGGGGGGGGGCTCTGATAAGACCCTAGATGGCCTAGTCATAGTCCAGCAGCCCTTCATCACTGCTGCAGTCCAGATATATCTCCTCAATGTCTCTGAGGCACACACACACACACACACACACACACACACACACACACACACACACACACACACACACACACACACACACACACACACACACACACACACACACACTCAAACACACACACACCCACCTTCATCACTTTGTCTTTCTCCCGCCTTCACAAACTAATACTCATACACAGCAACTGCACCCCATCTCCAATACACACAAATACAAATACACCTCTATTCCATCATCACAGCTCTAGATCCTCAATCGATCCTTGCAGCACCCCGGCCCCCGGCAGACACCTGCAAGTGATTGATCCCCAAATCAGTCCCTCACAACCCCAGTGCCATAAAAACCATAACAACCCATCATAAAAGCTGATTTATCTTCACCTAGTGCTGGGCCTCACGGTTCGAATATTAACCCAAAAGTGTATGACACTAGAATGATTGGTTTGGAATTGAATAAACCTGGGGAGTATCGACGAACATGTCTGATGGCTCATATCAAGTCTGACTACTGAAAGGCACAGGGGATGATTGCATTATCTCAGGACGAAGACTTTAACCGACTTTCACACACTGAGAGAACTTTTGCCTTTGCATCTACATGATATACAAGACTGTGTGTGCAATCATAAACAAAATGGGCAAGCAACAAAGTATTTTATGAATGTACTTTTCACATTTCATTATGTTTACTCTCTTCAGATGAACACTATTATATGAACTTTCTACTCTTTCCTCTGTGATGACTACATGATACAGCAAAATACGGTAAAGCCAACCACAGAGATAAGGACTTTGAGTAACAGAGAATACATTACTATGCAGCACCAACATAGACAAACATCTTGTGATTCACACTGTCTAAACATTAATTCAAACTGATTTAATGTTCATTTGAATTTTATTTTATTGTATACTGCTAAATCATTTTGTAATGATGCATTTTATACTTCCACTTGAGTATTCTGTGGCACATGTAGTTTCATCACAGTTTCATCCATACTCTTTACATCAATTGTATTGTTTAACATAAAAAAACCTTATTTATAATTAGAATTAGAATTATACTTTTTGCCCTCCTCGCTGGATTATTGTGGCAATATGACGAAATAAACCTTTTAAATATAGCAGTATAACAGGAATTTTAACTTGACTGATCTTGAGTTGACCAAAAAAAAGCGAATCTCACTTAAGAATGTAAAATTCTCCTTTTTACACTTTTCTTCTGTACTGAACCTCTACTTTCATACTTTAACTGAGTAAAGGAGTGGAAATAGCACTTCCTCTTCCAGAGTCTGTTTAATATGAAGTATCTCCACTTTTACTCAAATAAGGAAAAAAAATCGATATTATGTTAAATCATGACTCATGTAGTAACATTTTAAAATATATATTTACATTGTTATCAGTTCATCGTGGAATGGTCGCAATAACATTTATTTTCATTTGTGGTGTTTTTTTAGAGTGTTTATGTGTTTCATATGTGTCCGTACGTTATTCCGTGTGTGTGTTCGGGTAGGAAATTGTGCCTAGGCCACATTTTAATGACAACTCTGGATGAGAGCGATGCCAGCAGCATGCTTTACTGGCAGCAGTGTCGGCATGTGCCCTGTACTCAGCACTGCAACATGCTCTCGGGTTAAATATAATCCCAGTCGAACTCAGGGGCCTCTTTGATGCTACTGAAAGCCAGCGAAGCCTTTAATGGGAGCCACTTCGCGTCCCTGTGTAATGTGTGAGCTGCTCAGCTTTCCTTCATTTTAGGGCTGTTGCTGCTGATTTGTTGTTTTCCGAGTTAATTCTGACTTTGATCAGGTCCACATACACTTTACTGACCTGCAATGGATGACAGATTTGTGCATGTGCGCCTTCCTGCGTGCGTGTGTTCTTGCGTGCGCGCATGCATGCCTGCTGCAGGGGTTTCTGTGTATGCCATGACTTGCACACTGAACACACATTCACAGTCTGCTTACACAAGAACATTTTCTCACTTTCTCACATTGCAGTTTTGACCACTTGTAAATTTAGAATATAAAAATGGCCATTAGTACCACTCGTGTTTCTCTGTTTTCTTTCACAGCTGAACAATACAAGCCTTTTTCTTCACTGTGAAAAAGGAAACACCCCATAAAAGCAAATACACAGTGGGGTCAGTTTATCTCAGAGAGATCGGGGGTTATTTTCTGACATTTTCAGGATATATTAACAAGTTTTCAGTTGTTTTTTGCTTGTAAAAGGGATCAAATTAACATAATATTGCTATCATGTATCTCCCCTTTTTTCTCAAATGTTTTTATTCAATAAGCGTTTCCTTTTTCAATCCAGTTTTCTCTGTGGTGGCGGTGCTGATGTGTTTAACTGACACGGCAGGGTATTCACTCTGATATCCTCCTACATTAAAATATTAGCCTTCCAATTAGACACGGTGTATGGAAAGCAGATTGCCTCGGTATTATTGCAGTCCCGACTTTAAACGTGAGAGGAGGGCTCAATAAATGTAATGAATGTGTGACACTTGAACATCTGAAGTGCCGTGTTCAGTTCCCTATACCACTTTACCTCTCGTACATAAAAAGGTCTTTTAAAGATGATATCTATGAGCGTTTTAGAGCCAATTTGTTCTCCCTGCGGCAAAAGGCAACATGCTCTAATTACTTCACCCCCCCCCCAACCCCTCCTACTCTACCCACCAACCCCACCCCCTTCTCGCTCCATGCCCAGCTCGAGTGGGGTGGAATGAGTTGTTTAAGTTTCCAGTCTGTCCCATGTGCATAGGAGCTGTGTGCCCGCTGAATTTATGCTTCAAAAACGTGACCTCTGACTCTCACACAGCTTTATCGCACCCAATAGCCCACATACAGTGTGGCCCATTATGCTGAGGCTCTTTGGAAGAAGTGTCTGTGATTTCCAATGCCTTTACTACTACCTGAGTACACTGCTGCCACCCCACACCCCTCTCTCGAAGACCCCCGGCCTGCTGCAGCCTCATTCCAGCAGAATACATTTGGCTTCCTGGAGCAAATTATCTTGTCTTATCTTAATTTTTCCCCAACTTGTTATAAATAGCTAACTCTTGATGTTTAGTTCATGCTTCAGCATTTGGGGACATGTTGTCATCCGTGTAGATATAAGCACAAGCACAAGAAGAGTGGAGCCAATTAATATCACATTTATTTTAATCAGATATGATCATATGTGCATGTTTTAATAGATAATCTCTGCCTTAAACTTTGTTTAATATTATGATGCATCTTTGATTACAAATTGTATAGCTTGTATACTTTTTTTTTTTTTACCAGATCCAGTGGGATAATTCACATAGACTCATGAATCCACTCAATCAAACCTCATGTTCTGTCCATGTATTGATGTCTGTCTCTTTAAATGGGATGCAACGTCTTCTTTATAGATGCAAATAGAATTATTTCACACCACTGGAACAAGCCCCCACTCTAAGAAGATAAGTAGTTTTTTGTCTGAAGCTGTCAAAAAAGAGGAACAGACCGTGCCAGGACAAAATCATTGTGTGCTAATCCAGCAAACACCCTGGGTTTGTCTCTTAAAGGTTGCAGAAATTGTCATGAAATCCCCCCCCCCCCCCCCCCCCCCCCCTCTCTCTCTCTCTCTCGCTCTCTCTCTGCCGGAATGCCTGGCTGACCCCCGGCAAATGAAAATAATCCAAAGTAATTAGAAGTGAGCTGGTCTGGTCCTGAGAGCCCCCGGGCGGCCGGGTAAACATGGCGGAGGGTCCGGGAGGGGCCAGTGGAGGGGCAGGGATGTGGGGGGGACTAGGGGAGGGGGGGGGGTGCTGACCTTGTCCACATAAAGCAGTGATTTATGAAGTGCAGGGCACAGCAGCAAGGCTTCTGTCTTCTCCCGCAGAACCAAATTACTGAGGTGGAGATTAACACGCGGCTCACAACGGGCCCACTTCCATACCCAAGGAAATTTTGTATTTACATTTTCCCCTTTCATTTCCTCTGCCGTGTTTTAATGGTAATTGGGATACATTGGACACAGAGTTTTGTCGTTTAACGCGAAGGTTCCATACAGTATTGTGCTGTGCGTTTCAGAGATGCATTAATGAGAGTTTTTTTTTTTTTTAAGGAAAAGGGGCAAGTTGGAGGTTTTAATGAGTTGTTATCCACTTGATTGGGTCGCTCCAAATTCAAGCAAAATAAAATGTGCGCGGTGGGGGAGTCATGATGAGAGACTTAATGCTGCCTTTCGCCGATGTCAATAGGAGGTCTCCCCATGAATAGTGGAACTATTTCATGTGGATTTGGCTGCGATATTTTCTTTCTCTACTCTCGTTTTTTTTTCTTTCCGCTCTCCTGGAGGATGTGCTGGAATGCACCCACACAGGCCTTCCCAGTGTTTCCATGTGGCCCCAGCAGCAGCAGCAACAGCGGCAGCGGCGGCGGTGGAGGTGGTGGTGCAGTTTCTCTGCAGCTCTCTGCAGCTCCATGCCTGGCTCATGGAGTCAGTTTGCAACCCACACGGGAATCCCCCCCCCTCTTCTCCAGCCCGTCCCATCTGACTCTTCACGGCCCGGGATTGAGCTGCACAAAAGGCTGCTGCAAAGTTATTCCGGGCCCGTGTTAGATATCTCCTCAGATCAAGCACAAATACGAAGTTATTTGATCACACACACACACACACAAAAAAAAATCTCTACGTTCATGTATGAATTGCTTTTTTCGTGACTGAACCCTTTAAACAAACAAGAAAGCCGCAAGCAAAATAAAGCATGCAGCCCATTTGAGCAATTGATCCTTTCAAGAATTTCACAGCCCTTTAAAAAGCGTCAGCTCTTACATTATCCGGATGCTGCACGTTTGAGTCCCTCTAAATAAGTATGAAATGCTGTGTTGCACGATATAGTCGGAACTAACGTACCCTGAAGCCTGGATGTGTTTTGTTTGTAATTTGTTGATAAACAGCTTTTCCACACGGCTGTTTCGTATGTCACAATCATTATGACAAAGGCTTGGCATAAGTCAGATAAAACCAAGCAGTTTAATCTAAGCACATCAGAATAGTGTTTATTGCTCAAACAAATATAAATTAAAGCTGCGCTTTTTCAAATCATTCCGAGGTTTAATAAATTAACAAGCGTTTGAAATTCGCCCCCGTCGCTCCTTTCCCCCACTATTAGGGAGCTTTATGGCCGCTCGTTCAGGTGATTACATATTCAAGCACATACAACTGAATCTTTTCATGAGCCATCCAGCAATTTGATGCCTTCATGTTCATGTTTTGTGCTGCAATTCACACGGTGGATAGAGAAATGACTCCGATCGTAAAATAAGTCAGAAAGCAGACTGATAGATTTCCAAAATGATGTGCATGTTACTCTGCTTTCGACGTGAAATGAGAGAGATGGGAATGAAGGCCAACACGTGATCCTTGAAAAAATGTAATACAATTTCTGATATTGTATGTCGGTTTTATGCTGGAATTCAATTTATTTTTCTCCTGTGCTCAGTGATGCACGATACAAACAGTTTTATTAATATTTTGTAGATGAAATAGTGTCTCTTATAATAATTTCCCAGGCATATATAGACTTGTGATATTGATCACATTCTGTATTGATTCTTGTCACTTTTGTTCTGAATGAAACAATCTAAATCAATAATTACTAATAATAAATAGAACTGATTATTTGAAATAGTGACCACTTGGATAAAAAAAACGAATAAAATTAAAGTGATATTTTATTAATGTCTTCAAGTGAGCTATTTCCATCTTTTCAAAAAAAGTTAATTTCAGTTGAGTACGCCATCTCCTGACAGGGGAAAGGAGTGCAGCATTGCTTCCTGTGGCCCTGACTAAAAGGAGGGGGTCCAGCCACAGTTGCCCCAATTTACCCCCGATTACACCACAGATCCCCGTATGTTTGTCCTCTTTTTCTCGAGTTTCCCTCTTTTGAGAAAAGCCTTCACACCACTCTCCCTCTATAAGGATCCTCGATCAGACCCGGAGAGGCCATGAAGCAATCACTTTCCCAGATTACTTGTATTTAATACACAATGCATCATAAAACAAATCCCTCATCCTGACAGGAAGAAAATAGAACAGCTCATTCGACTTGAGCTTTCCCAATTTATGGCTAAATTAAAAAGGGTTCCAACAATGGACAAGTCGAGGAGAGGCAGGAAATCAATGACCGAGCGGTCCGGGGTCTCTTCTCGGTTCTCAAGGAGCGCGAGACGATGGGAATCGGTGGCGGGGTCCTGCCTTATTTACACATGATTTTTCCTGTCCTTCCTGCACATTTGCTCCGCGATTTCGTTAAACAATGGGCATTATCTGGGATGGAAGGTCAATGTCACCAGTGTGAGGAGTTATCCATCATCATCCGCTCTCATCAGCCGGAGCCCTGTCCTCTCCGGCTTTATAAGCTGCCTAATAAACTGCGCTCATTGACAACAAGGACGTCTCTTTATTATCCTATACCCTTGTGCGTTCACACGCACTATCGGCTTTTGCGTTAAATGTTTGAAAATGTAAATGAAACACTCGATAAATAAAAAAAAAAAAGAAAGAAAGACAGAAATGTCCCATAGTGTGTCTTCTATGGGATGGTTGCGCAGCAGGTGCACAGAAGCTGAGGACAATAAACACTCTTCATTTGGATATTTATTTGAACAATTTCAGGTATTTTCGTTTATTCTTTGAATAAGAAATTTGCTTTATCAAAACGTCTTTTGGAAAAAAAAATCATTTATTTATTCTTAGAAGTTGCGCACTGTATTTTGTTTTTGCGCACACGGTGAGATCTAGTTGAGAGTTTCTGTTCAATGCAGAGAAAGGCAGGTGATTAGGTCAATGCCTCCGAAAGTGAGTGGAGGGCTTGCAATGGTCCATGCGGAGTTTCCTGGAGGTCTTTAAAGCATAACACTTAAGTCTGGCTGTTACATTACTCCCCTAACGCGAAAACAATTAGTGTGCATACAGATTTCATTATATTTCTTCCCTTTTGTGCTGGTAGTTTGCCGTTCTTGCAACTTTATCATGAATCAAAAGTGAAGGTGGATATTAAACAATTAGGTAAAAGAAAATGCGCGTGGTTTCAAGTTAGGATCAAGTTGGACAGAGGGTAGTAAAACACGTTCCCGCTGGCGCGCAGTGTGGTAAGAAAAAAGTTTGCGAACACGTGGATCATAACGCGCCGCTTTGACGCGTCTGTTACTTCATTAAAGTGCGCCTGCCCCGCGTGTTTAGTTCATCCCTTCAGAAGCCCCATCACGACCTCTCCCTGACCCCGCTCACCCTCTCCAACCCCGGGCCCCTGTCACTTTAAAATTTACTGCGGAGAGAAGTCTCTTCCGACCGGGGACCGGGGGGCCCCCCCGAGACGATCCCGACTTTGTGAGCGGCGGTGCGGTGGCGGGGATGAAACCGCACTTCTTTACGAGACAATGCGTGAATGAGAAACAACACAGAGGGCTGTCCACCAGGCGCAAAATACAGAGGATCTGGAGGGGGGCGATGCCAGAAATCGACCCCCCCTGAATCTGTCCGCTATCATTTAGACGGCACATCCCGACTGGCTGAGGAGAGAGTTGCGCAGGGGGGTGGGGGGGGGGGGGGGGAGGAAAAATGAAAAGTTGAATGGCTACCACAGGACACCTGGGTGCGTCAGGACAGGAGGGGTGACAAGAGAGGCGCGGACGAGCCAAACGAAGCGCGCGCACAGAGAAAAGTTAGGGGCGACTTGATGTACCGGAGGGGATTCAGTTCCGACCCGCGGTGTCTGTTGGACAGTGAGAGGAGAAACGTGTGTCTCGGAGAGACAATAACATTGAGAGAGGTGGGTGGGTGGGGGGGGGGGGGGAGAGATTTCCTCTCACCGTCCGAGCGGAGACAGTGAAGTGAGAGCGCACCGACCACCAGTCGGCTCGTCCCGCGGCGCGGAGACCCGAGGAAACTCCGACCGACCCTCAGCACGCTGCGCGCTTCACCATGCCCGGAGAGCCCGAGGACGCCTCGCAACGAAAACGTTTTTAGTTTGTTAATTTTGTTTCAATCGAGTGCTGGTCTATAACTTTTTTTTCTTTTTTAAACCGGAGTTTGCGTCTGCTTTTTCTTGAGCGCTCGCTATCCCAAGAGGTTTTTACGCTCAGTGAGAACAACTTTTAACGGTAAGAATAATTCGTCTTTATATAGAGGGAACAAACATTAACGTAAAACAATTTACATTTAGCACAGAAGGTTAAACTAGCATGTACTGTTCAAAAATTATTATGAACTCAGACGGTTAAATTATTAAAAAGGATATTTTTCCTTACACAGCCACTGTGATCCCAGACAAAGGGCTTTATGTAAGCTAAATATTTATTCAGTGGCGCGTTATACAAAGGCAGAAAGACAGATTTGTGACCCTGAAAGAGACTCCGTTTTGCATCCAAACAATCGGCTTGTCTTCATAATTCTTATCACTGGCGGTTTCCTGCAATTGATTTGTTTCGCAGTAAAGTTTACAGCTGCCCCTATAATAAATAATAACATTTAAAAGCAAAGTAATGTCTTCTTTTTTTCTGATTGCTTGAGAAGAACGCTAGTTTTTTTTTCTTTTAAAATAGAATTCACTGATCCCAGCATTTGCTTTATATGCAGCTCTTTCGGGTATTATTCATTTGTTTTGAGAATGTTTACTTTTGGAAATATGTTGATTTGATCAACTTGATAAACTCTAATAGTAAATTATTATTATTATTATTATTATTATTATTGTTGTTGTTGTTGTTATTATTGTTGTAGTTTTCTTCATTTATTCGTTAAAACTACCTTTTCTGAAACGAAAGCAGCCTGTGGTAGCATCTTATTTATTTGCAGTTTAATTTTTTTTCCTCTTTTCTCCCCTTTTTATTTTCTTCCTCAACAACATTGAATAACTAGTCATTTTTAAAACAGAACTCACATCAATACTTATTTTTGCAATATATGTTTTAAAGTTTTCGTTTAATAAAGCTCCACTTCTTATTGATTTATTTCTTTTAAACTTTATGGCCTTTTATTCTTACTGATTTATTGTTGTCACTAACCACCATGAAACACAATAATCTATCAAACATTTTTATTGCAGAAATCGAAATTACATCATTTTTCCCTTCAGGGAACAAAAATAACTTCTGCATTTATGTAAATACAATCAATATTTTTACATGTTTTATTATTCACTGATGATTAAAAATAAGTGACAGTCATATATGTAAGTTACTCTTTTAGTGTGTGTGTGTGTGTGTGTGTGTGTGTGTGTGTGTGTGTGTGTGTGTGTGTGTGTGTGTGTGTGTGTGTGTGTGTGTGTGTGTGTGTGTGTGTGTGTGTGTGTGTGTGTGTGTGTGTGTGTGTTGCACCACAGACCTGCTCCCAACATGTGAGTCTTATTCCTCAGTGGGAGGTATGTGGTTAGGCAGTGTTTGGACACAGTAACCTGGACTGATACTGATCAAAGTCTGATCTCTCTCTTTCTTCTCCTCTTGTTTTCTCTCACTCCTTACAGATCTTGGATGGGTCAGGCCATGTAAAATTCTGCGTGGATGCCAGCAGACCAGATATCGGGAGCTGGCTGAAGCACATCCAGTTTGCCCCTGCGGCTACGCAGCATAACCTGACAGCGTGCCAGATAAATGATCAGGTACGTTGAGACACAGCTCTCACAGCCCACCTGGCAAAACAACCTCAAAAGAGGACACACACACAAAAAAGAAAGAGAATGAAAAAAGATGTGAATTGCTAGAGGTTTAACTCTGGTGTCTGGAAGAATGAATCATTTCAACCTCAACTGCTTTTTTTTTTTTTTTTTATTCTTAACACAACTCCAATGAAAGAGGTCCTCCCTGCTTTTCCTCCGATGGCTGTCCTGTCTGTGTGCTGTTGTGCGAAGAGGTGTTATTGCGATCCAAGTCAGATAGTCCCGCGAGCGGCTGGCCCACCCTGCCGTTGCCCCACGCTGCACCACAGACACTCCTCACTATCTGCGTGTGTTTTCCTTCTGGAGTTGTGCACTGGTTTCTTGCCGTGCGAGGACCACAGGGCAGGATCAGAGGCGGCCGTCCAACATGATAGTTCCACACACTTCCCAGTCACGCTTGCGATATAAACTCCTAGATATTCCAGGAATGCCACAGTCCTTTTGCTGCTCACCTGGCTATACAGAAGTGCGTGCTCTACACATGGGGGCCTGTTCACCTCAGTAATCCTTCAATCCAGGGGCTCCTCCTACACAGAAACACGCCGTCAGGGCAGGCAGGCGGGCAAGAGGCTCAACTCTGACTTGACGCGTGTGTGAAACATACCATTGCTTGACCCGAATAAAAAACATAATCTAGCTGCTTGTTTGTCAGCACCTCTCACTGGTGGTCCATCTAGATAACCTTTCATTGACAGTTCTTTAAAAAAAAAGAAGAAAACATAATCCAGACAGAGTATTGTCAAGAGAGTGTAAAAAGAATGTGAGCTTTTTTTATTCAGAAACACCTTAAATTTAACTTGATTTTACCTTCAAATAAACTTTTTTTCATGAACAACTCAGTCTGCCACTTCCACAGACATGAAGTTGCTTCTCATCCTTATTTAGGCCCAAGCAAAAGAAACGATCGGAAGAGGATAGTCGAACTTCTCCAAAAGTACTTATACTCACTTTTAAAAGATACAGAGAGACAAACAGACAGAGGGAGCTTTCCTGGACGGCCCTCCACGCGAGGTGTGACTCGCTGTCAACACTGTGGTTCTGCCTGGGTGGCTGTGTAAGGCTCCGACAGGTCACGGACATGGCTATGATGAGGTGATTGTTAAGTATTACACACTGTCACAACACAGCACAATGTGCTGTCTTTAAGCCTTCCGGCCAACATTGGTGTTTTTGAAAACACACTGTAGCGTCTCACAATGCCTGTCTGTATGCTTAAAATGAATAGACTAAATGGGGTGGTCTTGTAAAGCCGCTGTCAGTTGTTGCTGCTGTCCACATGCGTGTGTGTGTGTGCGCGCGCTTATGCTTATGAGGGCTTTGTGTGTCCGCGTGTGTGCAGACGTTTATGTCGCTGAGCTGTTGTGAGCGTGTCAAGGGTTTGATTGTGTCTCTGAAGTGTGTGTGCACACACACCTGTAAGTGCCTGTGTGTCTACATGCATGCCTGGATGAAGTTTGGTTTGTGTGAGTGTGTGTGTGTGTGTGTGTGTGTGTGTGTGTGTGCGTTGCGTGCACGCTCTGCAGCGATCGTGAATTGTTCATTGTGGTTCAGATGACTCCCTGTGCTCCTCATTCTGTGCTGGAAACACACAGTACCTGATTCCAACAGGTTTTTACTGCCACAGAGAAGTGCTGAGTCTAAACTCAGCCTGAAACCACATATTACGCACTCGGCCCATAACGTGTACCATCACCAGATTTCCACAGAACGGCCTGACTGAGCTACCCAGAGCTCACATATTTCTTGTTCTGCTAAATTGTCCCTCTGAAACAAATTTAGATAAATCTTCCCATGGCATGCAGTCATCAGAGATGATTTATTGTAGGAGTTATTGAAAGACAGTCTCATACAATGGCAGCAATTTCCAGGTATGTCGGTCTTTATTTGGTCCTGGTCATTTTCAAGCACCAATTTAGTCCTGCTGGTGTGCGAGCTAAACTGGCTTCCATCCTCTTTTTTCTGACCCAGTTCTGTTTATCATAAAACTTTATGGCCAATCTCAGAGGAAGGAGGGAAAGAGGGTGGAATGAATGAGTGTGCAGTGAGAGGATTTAAAAAAGATTAAAAACGTTTTCCTCACTAGAAGGTCTGGTTCGGAGCACTTCTCATTGTTTTTCCCTCATCTGCACTGCTGTGTTAGAAGTCTATGAAAGTATTCTAGATAAACGACATGTAAATAGCAGAAGATTATATGAGAAAAGCCAATCAGCAACATTTAATAGTTTCAGTTTTATAATTGTGACAAATTTGACATTTATGTTTTGGCTTGTTGGGAGAAAATATATTTTGAGCTTTTCATAAACAAACAAACACAAAAGATGATTGGCATTATACTCTCCATGACCAGCTGTTTAAATTCAACAAGACTATTGTAGTAGATTTTTTTTCTAAATTCCAGGATTAAACACACATTTAGCATTCACAATAAATTGTACAAAGACAGCCTTCATTTTTATGACCTTTCAGTTTTATTACTTTGCATTTGACACTGAAGTGGAAAGCAACAGGAAAGTCTGGTGAGGAAGGAGATGGCAGGTGTCACGTTTTGTGAGTCACACTGAAATCCTTAATTACTTCGGTTTGCTACAGCCCACCAGTTTAAATTCAATTCTTCACAAATAAAAAGGGTGACGAGGATAAGCAATGATTATTTGTTAGTGCTCGATTATTGTTGAATTTTAATTTTATTCTCGTTAACCGCCAGCCACAAAGAGGTCAATCACTAATTGTTATATCTTTGAAATGTAGAAGGTGTTTGAGTGTCCAGCCACACTGCAGCGCTCAGCCCCCTCATTTGTTTGGGAATGCACTGAACGGTGCAGCCCCAGCGCTCTTTGCATAGATCCTTCAATGACCTGAATGTTTTGTAGTTAACATAATTAGGGCAATTAGTGCTTTAAAACCCCTCCACTGAGCTCCTCTCTACCAACTCAATTGAAAGGAAAATTGATTAAAAGTGTAATTAACATCATCCAACGAGGCCCCGAAGAGCCTTTCATAAGACAGTGCAGGGGAATATGAGATTTAATCCCCTTGGTTCTATTGATTCTCACTCACAGTTGAGCAGAATGGAGCGGCTTCGGGGCATTTTAGCAAAACACATACAGCGTGTCGGTGTCTTGGAGGTGAAATCCTGAGGCAACTGGAAGTCATCGAGACTACAAATTGATGGATTTCCAGTTGTGAATGATCATAATTCACTCAATAAATGAAACCTTGCATTCATGAAATCTGTAAAACCATATTTTTAATCATTATCTTCTACTTCAAACATAATTCCCTGGCACTTATTTCAACAAAACGAAAATCCTTTCAGCAATAAATTCACTTTCTCCCAGTCATGAGCGACACTCGCTCATTAGACACTGAAAAATTATCCCTCCTTTTTCTGAGAGCGTTTCCCTGCAGCTGGCCGGGTCTGACATGCACAGGGCCGCGCTTGCTTCCTTACACATTCATCCAATTTGCTGAAACCAGCTGCACATTGTGTGCTCATACTCTTTATTGCTATCTAAGTCACGAAATGGTTTTGTTCAGGAGCCAAGTGATGGCGACTGCCAAATATACTGTACATGTTGCATGACCCCGATCGCTGCAGGGAGGTCGCAATACATGTGGACATGTGCTGTTGTTCTTTTGCATCTGCTGAGCAAGTAAACAATGTGGTGGTCAGCCTTTCTACATTTAATGACATGTTTAATTTTGGGTTTGTTTGCCTAACAATAAAAAAAAAAAACCAATGGAAATGTTTCCTATCTATTTCTCCTCTCATATTTAATATTTTACATTATTATTTTTGGGGGGGTTTTTTGTTCACAAAGGTGAGACAGCGTTAAAGTAAGGCATACCTGTCGAGTGAGTTCTGTGTGAGCAAGTAATCAGCCACCAGGGTGTGACCCCGGAAAAATGTGACTGTGTTTACTCTGCTAATGACTAATGGTGTCAAGGTAACAAAGTTGTCCGATTATAGCCTGTGATCTCCATGTAGTTGTAACCTTTGACAGAGGGTTCATGAGAGAGAGAGATAAGTAGCAACTTAGTGAACTTGCATGTGAGATAATAAAATAATAGATGTGTACTGGAGTATATGTGAAAGCAATTGATCGCTATTTTCTTTCCAAAAAGTACCATGAGACTGAAAACATTTGACTTAATATAACATAACTTGACAAAATAACTTCAGGGCAAGCTTGAAGAAGGACGATCTTAATGTTGAAGGTGTGAACTCAGACACCCTGGTTACCTTAAGACACTTATAGTCGGGGGTGAGGGAGGTGAGTTGGGGCGGGTCTTCTGGTGCATGTTAATTTCCCCTGACATGCTGGAGGATGCTCCAAACACTGTATGTTGCCCTTGTTCCCTGTTTGTGTGTTTATATGCGGCGACCCTCGGGGGAAGGGGTGGGACTGTCGGGGGAATTCCCCTCCTGCTCCCCAAACCCAAAATACGTCTTCACTTCATTTAAAGAGTCCAGGCAAATTAATGTACAGTGGTCAAAGGTCACACTGAGATCCTCAGTATGATGGATGTTTCCTAATTGTATGACTACAGTTTTTGCGCTTTAAAAAAAAAAAGCGCTCTTACTTTTATAAACAAAATGGATTTGATAGTATCCAATGGCTTTTTTTTTTCTTTTACAACACTTACTGATACTTTTCTTAAGAGCATCTTTTCTCAGACTCAGTATCAGTCTTGCAAGGGATTCCCCACAGATTCACATTAATCTCCAGATTTATCATCTTTTTGTTTCTAAATGATGACATTTTTTTGTTCTGTGCACTTGTGTTTACTATTTACTTACATGTTATAGAAAAAAAGAAAAATAATTTTTCATGCCCCTCACAATTTTGCTTTTTCTGAAACAAAGAGATGGTGGCAAGACGCTCTCTGTCCTGGGCTGTTATTTCTCTTTAACAAACCAGTGGAAAAGTTGGTTGATGGTTGAATAGTTTTAGTTTTATTTGGCCTTGCTCATTACACTAAAGGATATTAAAATGTTATTTTTGTGATTAATTTGTAATCTCCCTCTCTTTGTAAATGCAACAAAATAATTTGTCTTTGTATCATAAATTGTACCTTATGTGCCTATTACATTCTTTTTCATGCCTGAACTTCAATTGACACATTCGTACAACAACACAAAAGTGAATCATTTATTGTGCACAAATCACCAGCAAACAGAAGGTCAAACTGACGTGAGCTCCGCGCCCAGACCTCTTCCTCCGGTGACTCACTAGTGTCATTTAGCATTACATCATGTGCTAGAAGTAAGGACAATGACACAAACAATTATAAAATAGTTTACAGAGTAACTCACAATCCTTATTGTGAACAAGATATTTATCATAATCCTCTGTGGAGCCGTGGTGGCTCTTGCTCTGCAGTTCCAGTCACAAATTGCCTTCATGATTTGTGTAATCGTGACCCCCGACTTCCCAGAAGCAGAGCCCTCCTCCAGTAGCATTTCTAATAAATTCTTCTCTCATCATTGTCATGTTGACACAACAGAGGAAGGTAATATGTTAAATCTCCAAAGCCTTCCAAAAATAAACCCATGTCTGATTGTTTCGCAGAGAAAGGCTATTGTGTGTCCATGAGAAGCATGGCCGTCCCAGGGTCTCTCAGCCGATTCTTTAAAAACCACATTGCTCCTGGGAACACACAAGCGACATGTTAAGAAGAGACATGGTTATCACAATCAGTGAACTGGGGACAATAAAAGCTGTGAAATAGCGATTTGAAACTGATTTGATATGTTAGTATCTGAAGCAGTGTATTCATCAAACACCTACAAGTGTTTTTACTTTATAACTGTTGGCAGTGCTTCCTCCATCACCGAAAAGCTCAATTACCAAAATGTGTTTTTTAAACAACCTCATTACTTTTAAATCAACTAACTAACTTGCTCTCTACACATTCATTTACCATCTTTTTTTCCCACTGCCAGCCTTACCATGTGCTCAGTATTTATGAGACTGTATATTTACTCTGCACAATGATTGTTTGTGTTTTCCATTCTGCATGCATGGAGATGGATTTTAGACGTGATGATTAATTACAAGTTAATGAGTGTGTGTATTCTTGTGTGTTTAAGTCTCCACCATGTGTGTGGAGGTAGTCACGACACGATTCTGCACGTGTGTGTGTGTGTGTGTGTGCGTGTGTGTGTGTGTGTGTGTGTGTGTGTGTGTGTGTGTGTGTGTGTGTGTGTGTGTGTGTGTGTGTGCGCGCGCGTGCGTGCGTGCGTGCGTGCGTGTGTGTGTGTGTGCGCGTGTGTGTGCGTGTGTGTGTGTGTGTGTGTTTGCAGTACCTAGTGCTACCCCAAATGACCTGAGTGGGTTTTAAAACCTGTAGTCTGGTAGTCCACTTTAAAATGAACTATGTTTCAAAAAAAAAAAGGAAAAGGAAAAGTCCAGTGACAACAATAACATCTGTAAGATCTTTACAGGACTAATTCAGTACAGTGGGATAAGATAATTATACATTTTTGTGGGTTTTACGTAATTGCACTGCAATAAAGTTTAAATCATTTGAATGTTGCGTGTGTTTTTTGCAGATTTTCTACAAAGTCACCAGAGAGATTTTTCCTGGTCAGGAGCTGCTACTTTTCATGAAGGCTGAGGGATATTCATGTGACACAATGGCTCCTGATATTCATGGTCTGTATCACTGCATGCGTGTCTATAAACACATAGGTGTCAGTTTAAAAGCCCAGCGTACAAATGTTTCTCCCTTCCATCCTGCAGAGGAGAGGCAGTACCGCTGTGAAGATTGTGACCAGCACTTTGAGTCCCGCAACCAGCTGCTGGACCACCAGAAGCAGCCCTGTGGAATGCCCCCCTCCTCTTTCCTCAACCCAGGTCTGAATTAGACTGATGATTTGAAATGGGTGAAATTTAGATTGGGAAGAATGGACATATCCAGATTAACTAAGATAAGAAAAAAAAGAAGTAAATTACTCATATCTTTTCTCTTGAATCTAGGAGGAGAAAACGATCTCAAGGCCCAAGAGCCTCAAGACCTGCGACCACTCCATATGTCCCATGGGCTGCATGAGTGCAAGGAGTGTGACCAGGTCTTCCCTGATATTCAGAGGTAAGTGAATAACAAACTCTTTCAATTATATCATAACCTTTTTTGTCTTCAAGCAGTAATTCTTCATGAGACATTGTTGTTTTGCTGCAGCCTGGAGGCCCACACTCTGTCTCACTCTGAAGAGAGGGAGTACAAATGTGACCAGTGTCCCAAGGCCTTCAACTGGAAATCAAACCTCATCCGACATCAGATGTCGCACGACAGTGGCAAGCACTATGAATGTGAAAACTGCTCAAAGGTAAAGTGATGACCTCTGATGGGAGAGCCTTCCCGTCTCCTCGTCCACTTAGGATTTTCAGAAGCAGAGGGTAACTCTGTCTGTCTGTGTGGTTTCCTCCCCCAGCAGGTGTTCACAGACCCCAGTAACCTACAGAGGCACATTCGCTCACAGCACGTT
This sequence comes from Blennius ocellaris, assembly GCF_963422515.1. Classification (NCBI taxonomy): domain Eukaryota; kingdom Metazoa; phylum Chordata; class Actinopteri; order Blenniiformes; family Blenniidae; genus Blennius; species Blennius ocellaris. The sequence goes on from NC_137651.1 coordinate 16,565,013, forward strand.
GGGGCACGTGCCCATGCCTGCTCTGACTGTGGCAAGACGTTCGCAACGTCTTCAGGCCTCAAGCAGCATAAGCACATTCACAGCAGTGTCAAGCCCTTCATGTGTAAGTCACTAAGACCCTACCTATGTAAGTCTCCTCAGTACATTATAATAATAACAACATGCTTTGACTTGCCTTTAAAAGTAACTATTTGATGTTTGTGCCAAAATATCTTTGATTCTTCCTCAGCTCCTACTCAAGAATAACTCTTGTAATGCTTCACAGGATTTCCACATGATATTTTGTAGTGGCAGCGTTTAGAGTGGCAATACCATTTATTTGAAATCAGAACGCCTGCACTGAGCTGTTGCTGATTTGGTAACAACAGCATTCAAACTAGCATGTTATCCCGCCTGTTCAAACCTCCCCACTGCTTGTCACGCTGACCCAACCTGGTCTACAGCTGACAGCCTTTTTGTTTCTCAGGTTCGCACTCGATTAGGAACACACTTTTTGTCCCTTCTCTTCAGTAAACACTCATTCCTGCAAGACCCAAACACATTTTGACCTTTCACACTTTCACCACCTCACATAAGAGATTTGATATCCTTCCCCTAAAGCAGTATGACCTTCACCCTTTGCCCTTTCTCTCCTTCCTTCTTTCACATACACACATGTGAACTCATTCAAAACATTCTGCACACCAATTACACACGATTTGTCGACTTCGCCAGCACACACACACAGAAAGAAAAAAAAAAATATATATATATATATATATATATACACACACGCACACACACAATACATATCCATAGACAGGAGGGACTGCATCCCCACAGAGAACCTCCGATTCTCTTTTCTGCCTCCACCACATACACCATTCCTCACAAATAGCAACCACATGTACAGCCCTCTTCCCCATGCTCCCTTTGAATAGGAGTCCATTTGCTGTAATCAGCAGAAAATATGCAGGTTTAAAAACAACTAATGGCTGTGTTAAAAAATAAGACAAAACAGCCTCGGACATGATGGCTGCCTGGGAGAAATCGTTGCGTGTATGAAGTGTTTGTATTTCAGTATTACTGTGTTGTCCTTCATGCACATGTGTCTGTATAAGGGTGCATTGTACGTATTATTATACGTGCTTGGTGTGTATCACTATGTTGGTCAGATACGTGTGTGTTTAGGTGTGTGTGTGTGTGTGTGTGTGTGTGTGTGTGTGTGTGTGTGTGTGTGTGTGTGTGTGTGTGTGTGTGTGTGTGTGTGTGTGTGTGTGTGTGTGTGTGTGCGCGCACGTGTGTGTTATATGATATCACACTTTAATTTACTAGTTAGATGAAAGAAAGAAAACCATTTAAATGATTGTTAAAAATCTGATAATTTATTTTTTTTTGAACCAGATGTTTCATACTGCGGTCTTTCCTGCATTGTGTACACCAACATCAAGCCAGAAAAAAAATATTTAATTTCTTCTTTTTTTGATCACTGTATTGTTTTATTGAGTTTTTAATCAGATTAATGTCCATTATGTGCTCGAACTTTACCATTTGAAAGTTTTCTGGGTTTGTTTATTGAAATGTGTTTGCAAAATAATTTGTTCCTGCTCTTCCTCTTTTCGAATTGCTTCTTGTTCACCTTGTGCCTGGACGGCATCCAAAGCATGCAGTAGTGTAATCACAGTGTGAGCTAAAACACTTCCTTATCCTTGTTTTGAAGATCTAATAACAATATTAGCAAAATCAATCATCCAGAGATGCTTCAGACCGTTTGCTTGTATTGTGAAATGAAAATCTTGCAGCTAATCTAGAAAATATCCTCCAGCGGGCAAAAGATGTCTACCTACATTTAAGATGTTTGTTAGAATTAGAAAAAATAGAAAGAGATGAATACAAAATAAAGCTTTTGTGTACTTTTACAATCATCCTGTAGTTGTAGATAATATTGACAGAATAATAATAAAGACAGATAACGTTAGATAGGGAGGTTTTGTTTAGGGGTCAGGTGTTGTCTCTAAATGTCTCCCAGGGTCAGACAGAGTGACACACAGACATACAGGAGTTGACTGTGGGAATGTCACTGAGCGCAGGACGACAGGGCTCCAGCAATGGGGACAAGTTGAGGGGGTGCTGAGGAGGCCCAGAGGGGCTAGGAGGGAAGAGAGGCAGCAGAGGACGTGAGACCTGTCCCTGGGAACCGGACTGCAGGATAGGATTCATTCAACTCCACTTCCTTCACAAACTTAAAATAGAGCCATTGTAGTGTGTGTGTGTGTGTGTGTGTGTGTGTGTGTGTGTGTGTGTGTGTGTGTGTGTGTGTGTGTGTGTGTGTGTGTGTGTGTGTGTGTGTGTGTGTGTGTGTGTGTGTGTGTGTGTGTGTGTGTGTGTGTCTGTGTGTCTGTGTGTCTGTGTGTGTGCTCGTGTGATTCAAATTCTTTGTGCTGTGTGAATATTTTGTGAATGTGCCTGCATGTCCATAAGTGTGTCTGTGTGTGATTGTTTATGGACTCCCTGGGAGCGTCCCTGGGAGGACAATGGGGCTGGAGATGCCTGGGAATTTGGTTTGATGTGCAGGTGATGAGTGGCAGCAAGTGACTCACACCATCAGCCAAACAGATTCCCGCACAATGCCAGGATCTGGACACACCTTTTCTTTCTCATGTTGCTGGAAAACTTTTGTCACAGTTTTGATGGGAACACAAGCATATCTGTATTTCCTTTGCGTTGTCAACCAGACAAAAGCATATTGGATAGCAAAGCCAAATCATGTCATTTAATTGTCTTTGTATATGCATGTCAGTGGGTCAAAACATGTTGGATACTGATCCGGTTAATTTCTATCTGTGTCCCTGCAGGTGAAGTATGCCACAAATCCTACACACAGTTCTCTAATCTTTGCCGCCATAAACGCATGCATGCTGACTGCCGCACACAGATCAAGTGCAAGGACTGTGGGCAAATGTTCAGCACCACCTCTTCTCTTAACAAGCACCGGCGCTTCTGTGAAGGGAAGAACCATTTCACAGCAGGGGGATTGTTTGCCCAGGGCATGCCACTCCCCGGCACTGTTGGCTTGGACAAATCAGCTCTGGCTATGGGTCACAGCAGTGCTGGCCTGGCTGATTATTTTGGGGCTAGCCGTCACCATAGCGGGCTTACATTCCCTGCAACCCCAGCATTTCCGTTTAGCTTCCCTGGTCTGTTCCCGTCTGGACTCTATCACCGGCCACCGCTGATTCCTGCCACCACCTCCTCAGTCAGACAACCAGCTCATGCACCCGTTGCTGGCCCTGGCACAGAGCTGAGTAAGAGCCCTCTGCTGCCCCCGAGCCCTGGTGCTCAGGAGTCCAGAGAGCTCATCAAAGCTCTCCGTAAGGACGGTGGCTCGCCTGGAAGTCAGATGCCTATCTCAGAGCTGAACATCCAGGGTTCCTCATCCTCTGCCAAGCGGCAGAACAAGCAGAGTGACCAGTCCGAAAGCAGCGACCTGGACGATGTCAGCACGCCGAGTGGAAGTGACCTGGAGAGCACATCAGGCTCAGAGCTGGAGAGTGACATGGACAGTGAGAGGGAGAGGGGTGCTGCTCGAGAAAATGGCAAAGGTCCCAAGAGGAAATCAAATGAAGGTGACCCCCAAAGCCCTCGGTTGATGGGCAGCAGTGCTGCTAAAGACTTTCCAGGCCCCTCCCTCATCCCATCCTCACTGGATGAACACACAGCTGTAACAGGGGCTGTGAATGACTCTATTAAGGCCATTGCCTCCATTGCTGAAAAGTACTTTGGCTCTACAGGGCTAGCTGGACTGCAGGACAAGAAGGTTGGGTCTCTGCCCTACCCCTCTATGTTTCCGCTGCCCTTCTTCCCAGCTTTCTCTCCTCCAGTTTACCCCTTCCCAGACAGGGACTTGAGATCTTCTGGCCTCAAGGGTGAACCACAGTCACCAGCAGATGACTGCAAAAAGGCCCAAGGCAAATCTTCAGCGTCACCATTTGACCTCACTACCAAGCGAAAGGATGAAAAACTAGCTCAATTCTCTCCCTCTAAACCAGAGGTTTTACATTCTGGTCAAGATCAGCCCTTGGATCTTAGCCTGGGGTCTAGGGGCCGTGGACGTAACCCAAGAGAGGAGGGAATGAAGAAAAACTTGAGTTATGATGAGGAGATTGGAGTGGTGGAGATCCCAAAAGCAGACACATCTTTACAACATGCAAGACCCACCCCTTTCTTCATGGACCCCATCTATAGGTATTGTTATTCCCAGTAGCTCATTTAGCTTCAGTTAGACTAAATTGTGAACATATGAGATTTTGGAAAGGTTTTTCAATTGAAAAGCTGTATGGTAAATATTTCTGTCACACAACAGTTATTAGAAATTCTCTGTGTTTAAGTGTACTTGTATTTGCTGTTTCACCTGCGTTAAGAGCTGATAGAAATCTACTATTAGCAGGGTTGAGAAGAGGAGAATGAGCGATCCGTTTGAGACTCTGAAAGACAAGTACATGCGGCCAGCTCCAGGCTTCCTCTTCCACCCACAGGTATGTACTAGCTTTTTTTAACCACTGGGAATTTTCAGAGTCAAACACACCTTGACAGGGGATAGAACTAAATGAAACATTTTCGCTAGTGGAACTTACATTTTCATCAACAAACTAGTCTGTATTTTAGTTTTAAAGTCCTAGATGGTTGCGGTGCCTGCATTCTCAGTAGACATAGTTCTTGGTCGGAGTCATACATTTAATGTTTTTAGGCTTGTGTTGATTCTCATCATCAAACGATTGCAAGACCACTTTCACTATTTGCTACCTGTGTATACTTCTGTAATGCCAAAAGTGCATTATATGATTATTTCTATAAGGATGCTGTATTCAGAAGGAGAGACCTGGTTGACCAAATAGGATCAATGAGTATGAGTGCGCAGTTTCAGTTGTACCCAAAGCTACTGCCTGTTAAGCAGTAGTTGTTGGCTATCCAAAACAGATGTGGCAGAAAGAAAGGGCACATTGTGACACATCTTCCTATAATGTGTCTTTGATTACATTATAAAAAATGATATGCTCTTAAAGAAATGATTTCTTGCCCCTGGGTTTTCTTTGCCAGCATTTCCAGGATAAGGCTCCATATTAAATGTGCGTGTGCGAGCAGGTCTATGCATATGTGTGTCGATGACATGTTGCGTTGACGTTCATTTGTTCAATCTTCCCCTGCGGGTGAAAACGGTCCGTCGGAAAGTGAAAACACCACTTTCTCAGGCTTATGATTTTTTTCCCTCTTTTCTGGCCGTTTCAGGTCTGGTTTTTACAGGCTGTTTCATTTGTCTGATTTATGTCCCCTGTCCAGACTGCTGCATGGGCCCAGCCTGGAGCAGCCACATGGCCGTCCCACACGCCTTAATGAGGTGTCCTATCAGTAGAAACACTAACAGAGTGCTTAGGCCATCTTTATGACTTTATGATGTCTGGACACACAAATCATTCCCACAAATACCAGACCCGGGTAGGTCTAAGCCAGAGCAGGCGAGGGCCCCTTCTGTATACTTTTGAGGGGGTTTGTTTTCAGTCACCTGACTCATTCTTAAGCAATATATCAAAAAAGAAACTGCAAAGCTGAAAGGACTGGAACTTCTTTTCAGCCTTCAGTGATTCAGCTTTTTATTTCCTGGCAAGAATTTTTACTGCTCGGCAATACTGGTTTTGATTACAAACTGGAATTATATTTGTAGCCTCCTATAATGAGCTTATTGAGCACCAGGAAGTGTTGGAAACTATTAGAGCGTCCTATAATTCCAGCACCATAACTCTGCAGATAGGCAGCTCATTGCTCATTCAAAGTTAATTGCACGGAGACCCATCATCCCCTCTGTAGCCATATGTGTCCAATCAAAAGCTGTTGATTCATGCGCCACTTCCTGGTCCTGACTGCTTTCTCTTTTCCTTCTCTTCCGCCCCTCAGTTTCGTTTGCCAGATCAGAGAACTTGGGTAAGTTCCTCTTTAACCTACAGTGCTGCCATGTGTCTGCACCTTTAACAGAACCCCCCCCCCCCTCCCCAGCTAATGCATGGGCTGCATAACAGTTTATAAGTGACATCACCCAATAATTTGCATGGCTTTAATCTGTCATCAACATGCATTGACGGGGCTTGTTATCAAGTAACTTCCTTATCTTAAATTCCATTTGAGTATTTATATTGTTTCTATTGCCAGTGTCTGAGCCTCTGGTTTTATACTGTTACATCAAGATATTTCCTTACTCTGATGCACTTGAAGGGGTTTATGTGGGGATTTCCAGCTGAGCTACACCCTGCCCGTTCAAACAACTCTGAATATATGTTTGCTTATTTAAAGAGAGCTGTTGCAAATGGGCATGGCGGGAGGAGTGGAAGGTGGTGTGGAGGGGGGCTGCTTTATATCAGTAAATGGGCAACAGTCTCTTTAGGATCCTGGCAGGGGGAGTGGAAGGTTAGTCCCTCCCTCCAAACATCTGGTTACCGATAAAGATCAACAATTGAGAAAGCATCTCGCTAATTAAGGCTCTAACAGCATCGCTGACATCTGAAGATGGCCAATCAGCTGCTGGTCCCAGAGCGATGCTACAGCAACAAGCACGTTTACAGATGCATGCACACTGCCCGCAGGGGAGAACGAGGGGGTTTCAGGAGGCGTGTGTGCATTCTCTGTCTGAGTCTATGGCTGTGTGTGGGTGTGGGGAGGGGGGTTCTGTGGGTATTTATTTTATAAAGGACTAGGTGGGCTATAAAACCTCCAAAAATACACTTCAGTTCACAATGTGGAGGCATTTATCCTCTTCTTCAAGTTGAATGTTACACACACACACACACACACACACACACACACACACACACACTGCCGTTATACAGTGGCCTAATGAAACTTACTCACCCTCCATAAAAACAGTTCAATGACAGGAGGCGTTTGAAGTGTAATCTGTGGCCGACTGATGCTTACCAGTCCAATCTGTTGGACTGAATTTGTGAATCATTTACTGACCAGCTGCAAAACAGGCTTTGACTAGTTTAAAAACAACTTAAAGGCTTTCAATCACTTTTGGAACATTTAGGCCGACTAATGTAAAAATTAGGCTGAAATAGGTTTTAATTAGGGGGGGGAAAATCAATGTTTTATCCATGTTAATTTGATATCATAACATCCACATTCACTCAGGTATATAGCAGTGACTATTTTCATGGCAAGCAATTTTTTTATAAGAATAATAATTTTTAGTCTCTCATATACTTTTTTATAATAAGAGCAATGACTTTTATTTAAACAAAGACAACTTTTAATAGAGTTCTGTGGCATTCAGTTTTTGAGGTGAAGTCCCCAGTAGATGGAGCCAAGATGAAGTAGGTCTCAGCTCTAAAAACGTCTCATTGAACAGGTTCAATACTGCAGACAGCTTTTGGGGTCCTAATATTCCCAAGAGTGATGGGCTCTCATTGAGCAAAGCAGACAAACTAAACATTCGCTGGAGTGTCTGATAAAAGGCCCAGTGTAACACAGAGGGCACATTCAAAAGAAATATGAAAGCATTTCACCTCGCTCTCTCCCACAACCCTTTGCATATCTTACAGTCTGTTCCCCTCCTTTGTCTTCACTCCTTCACTCTCTTTACTCTCCCCTCTGTCTCTCCCTTGCCTTTGATTCGTGGTGTGTAGCACTGGCATATTCATAATCAAACAGACCTGACACTCCACATCCTCCCTCAGTGGGAACGTCGACGGCTGCGGCAGGAACTTTACACTCGGCCGTCACTCCTAATCAGCCGCTTCCAACACCAAACTCCACCACCATCCATCAGACATCAGTGATCCTCTCTCTGGGCTGCTTGCTCCTTTTTTCTTCCTTGTTTGCATGATTTTATTCACAATTTCCCTTTTCTTTCCCTCTTTTCTTTTCTTTTCTATCTGCTGTCCTCCTCCTTTACACCCCATCGTCTCGTCCCTCATCATACTTCTTCCCCACTTCTCTCCCTCCGTCTCTCTCCCCGAGGTTGGCGTGACGCCCAAGAGTGACAAGGGGTGAAAACAGGAGATGGAATGTCAGAGCCGGAGCAGGGCTCTGGTGGAGGACCTGAATCACTACTGATTTGTTGCCTTATTGAAAAAAGAATAAGAAACAGGCTGAAAATTCAATACACGCAAAATAATGCAAATTTGTGTGGCCCCTTTAAAAAAAAGAGAGAGAGAACCTCCTGCGTGTGTGTGTGTGTGTGTGTGTGTGTGTGTGTGTGTGTGTGTGCGTGCGTGCGTGCGTGCGTGCGTGCGTGCGTGCGTGCGTGCGTGCGTGCGTGCGTGCGTGCGTGTGTGTGTGTGTGATGGCTGACAGGCCCTGCAGCCTACTGAGACCCCCCCACCCCTCCCTCTCCTCCTCCCTCTAGCTCTTTTAGCCCCCCCCACCCCAAGCCTCCCCCATCCCGCCCCTCTCAGCACAGCGATATCATTATTACCCGTGTCTGGCCCTTGATCAGTAATGTCAACATCTTTCATATTGACGAATGTGCTGTCTGCCTGCATTGTGCACAGAATGGTTTACAGCCCAGCAGTGGACATGAATCACTCCTCTGCCACACACACACACACACACACACACACACACACACACACACACACACACACACACACACACACACACACACACACACACACACACACACACACACACACACACGCATACAAACACCTAAACACACACGTATCTGACCAACATAGTGATACACACCAAGCACATATAATACCTGTAAGCACACACGTTTGGGACACACACGTGCACTCTCGCACATATAAACGCATTACAAATACATTCCTCCCCCTCACACACATACATATATTTTCCCCTTTACACACATTGAGGGTAGTTAATCAGCCACGGCCACCATGCAACTCGTACTTTCTCATCCATATACATACATGCGCACACAGCAACACAAACACACACAAATCCCCTCGGACACTGTCTGATGAAAGTAAATGTTATGCTTCATTAGTAGATTGGCTGCACTCCTTAATCCTGTATATGTGAGCGTATGTGTGTTTGTGTGATTAACTATCGACTATCAAATGCATGTGTGTATTCTGTAACCAAGCAAAAGTTGGCTGAATGTAACCTGCTCATCACTAACCATAAATTGAAGCACATTTTGCTTTGCATATGTATGTATTTTTCACTGACAGTGTTTTGAATTAGTGTCAGGTGTCAGTTTGTCACACACGTATACCAGAGATTTCACCTTGTGCAGTGTGAATCATTGATGAAAGTCATAATCAAAATTCATCATATACCTTTTTGCAACGGGTGTGACACCTGTAAACAAGGCTCATCTATCAGAGCAGACACGAGCATACCTGCATAGACAGCTTTAATTACATTTTTAGTTTAACCAGAATTGAAGGCCATAAATATTTAACTTTTGACTTAATTTCAAAGGATTTTAATTCAAAATGGTAATCTTAGGTATGTGCAGATTCCGTTCCTTCAAAGACATTGCATTCCATTTCTTCTCCACTCTATTGGATTATGATATGTAATGCTGTTATTTCAGGGCTTGAGAAAGACCCCATCAAAGCACTTTTTCTTTGATTTGCACATTGGACTTTGCAGTGCTAAATGAACCTGAGCTGTGCTGAACACAGTGTTAACCTGTCACTTTGTACCTGCTGTCTCCTCAGATGTCAGCCATTGAAAATATGGCGGAGAAACTGGAAACGTTCAGCTCCCTGAAGCCCGAGTCTGGTGACCTGCTGCGCTCTGTCCCCTCCATGTTTGATTTCAGAGCCCCACCGTCTGCACTTCCAGAGACGATGCTGCGCAAGGGCAAGGAGCGCTACACATGCAGGTAAAGAACACTGGAAAAACACTCTTTTTTAGGTTTCAAGCAACTTCAACATTCATCTTTTTTATTTCATTAAAACATTTTTGACCATTGAAGTACCACTTTCAGTAAAAAAATGTTCTATTCATTTTATAGATACTGTGGAAAAATATTTCCTCGCTCTGCCAACCTGACCCGCCACCTCAGGACTCATACAGGAGAACAACCATACAGGTAGCTATTTCTTCAAGTCAGTGTGTGCTTGTGCATGTGTGCATTCATTCTGCAGGCATAAGTAAATTGTCCATTATAAACACTTTGGCTGAGTATCATCGTCCTCTCTGAACTTCTGCCAGCATCCCTCTATTTATCCAGTTCTACAGGGTATTCAAAACTACACAGACATCACACTGCCTTGCCAAGAATCAGTTTTGTACAACACTTTCATGAAGTATCTCTGATCTGTGAGTGAAAGGAGGGAACACACCATCACGCAGAAAAGTCTCAAGTGCACGTGTAGACAAATGCAGCTCATTTGTTATTAGGGTGGATGTTTTCCCAGGGATTACTTCCCTACAGTTACAGCAGAGTTTATGTATGTTTTCGTATGCCATTAAAAAAAACCCGGAATAATTATCCTGCTGCTAAATAATTTGCCTGATGAAAAATGGTGTTCGTCGCCTGGGTGACAGGAGGGGTTGGGGAGATAGGAAAAGAGCGGAGCAACAAGAAAGGGAGGAAGTTTGGTGAAAATTGGAATGATGAGGAGCACGGGCAGATGTCCAGACCCGGCAGCTGTGGTCATTTCTCTTGTGTTGTTGAGGCCAGACTCAAAAAGCTCTGCTGGCCTTCGGTTACTTGCTGCACCAAATGAGGCTTTTATCATCATCTAAAAAGGGTATCTCAAGATGAAGATTTTTTTTTTTTTTTTTAGTTTGATTAGGGTAATTTTAATCCTAGCAATTATGGCTTGAGCTTTTTTTAGTTACCATATTTTAAGATACCCTGCTCAGTCTCTACACTTCCAGGTGCTTCTGAGGGAAAAATAATAGTAACACAATGCAACCGTAGTTCTGTACACATGCAAAAATTAAATTTGCACTTTCACTACATTTGGATAATGAGTATGGTCTGGCTAGTGCGGCCCAGCTTTGTAGTTACTAAGGTAGAGGAATGTTGGCCCAAAGTTTGGAGGAGGCCTATTGACCACAGGGGAGAGAGAGAAAGACAGATGCAGGCCTCGACTGCCCCAGCCCGATAGCCTGCACTCCACATACACTGGCATGCCATTAAACATCACCGCTGTTTATTGTAATTTTTTGTGGAGATAACCGGGGGGTTCCTGAGGGACAGCCAATCGAGCGAGCTAATTCCAGCAGAAGAAAAGATGTAATCTTCTCGTATAATTTTGCATGAAGAAACTTGGCAAGAGCCTCTAATTTTGCAGGGCTCGTACTGAATCCGTTGCGTGCTTATTTTGTGAGAGAAGAATGCAATTTTATTGCGCTGGCTGGAGATAAGAGGCAGAGCTGTTTCACCTTAAAACAAGCTCCTCCATCATGTCTGGGACTGTGAGACTGCTGGGACTGTCTGAATGAGTATGTGTACGTGTGCCCTTGTGTTATGTATCCCATTACGCTTCCCACAGAACAAACCGCGGGTTCCCGATTCATTAGGCAGTACAGTTGAATTTATGGCTCGCAGCTTGTGTCTCTTGCTGTTTATGTGAACGTCTTCCAATGTCTCTGCAGGTGTAAATACTGCGACCGCTCCTTCAGCATCTCCTCCAACCTGCAGCGGCACATTCGCAACATCCACAACAAGGAGAAGCCCTTCAAGTGCCACCTGTGTGACCGCTGCTTCGGGCAGCAGACCAACCTGGATCGTCACCTCAAAAAGCACGAGAACGGCAATCTGTCAGGTGAGGAGCAACTTCTGTGAACATTTCTGAAGCATTCGACCGAGGAAAATGAAGGCTGCGCTATGATTCATAAATCCTTCTGCTGAATACTATAAAATATAATTTACTCCCAGTTGGAGACAATCTCAGAGGCTGAGAAATTAAATTAAATAAATCTGTCATCAACCTACGCAACACTGCAAAATATTTTTTTGAACGAGCTGTTTTCATGAGCAGCCCAGCTCGCAGCTCACTGTTTGACGGGTTGCATCACTCCGACTCTGAATCAGCAGAATGAGCAGTGACACCTGGCCCGGAGCCGACAGCAGTCGGCCTCATAGAATGCTGCCACTTAATCAGACACAATGTGCAATCCATCAAATGCAAAATCAATTATCAGCCACGCTTTTCAGCTTCAAACAATATATCTGCCAACCCTCAACGTAAAGACAGCAGACCGAAAAGCTGTTTCCTCCGAATGTAATAAAACCATAGACTCTTAAACCTTGGAGATACTGACCAGTAAGTGTGTCATTACAAATGCATTATGTGCGGCAAAGCATTGTCTCATCTCCCATAACAATATCTAAAGGCTTGTTAGGTCTTCAAATATTTAAGGAGAAATTGAAATAAATAATAATTAATTTGCTTTTAATTCATTAAACTACAAATACTAACATCATACGGCCAAACCTTAACCATACATGATGACAATGTATTTCTATTTGACTATCCTATTGCAAAGTTTACCATGTACACAGTTGTCAAGTTGCGATCTCTCAGAGCCCCTCAACACATACTTTGTCTCATGTGAAGTATTTTTTGACATAACAACAATTTAACGACACATATGGTTTTCAAAGATTCATTTCATAATTCTAATCAATCTGGACCGTATTTTCAATTAATTTATTCTACAAACATATTTCTTGATGGGGGAAAAAAAAATATTTGAAAGTTTTACCTTCTAAATATTTGTTCTCATCGTGGTTGTTTCTGAATAAAAGGCATGACTATGAGCTTTGGATTTTTCCTGTAGGAACTGCAATGTCATCCCCACAGTCTGAACTGGACAGCAGCAGTGCCATCCTGGATGACAAAGAAGACTCCTATTTTAATGAAATACGAAATTTCATCAGCAACACGAGCCAGAACCAGACATCACCGGAACCTTCTGAGGAAGGGTAAGCTACTATTTCATGTGCTCACCACTGAGCAGATCTACATCTGTTGAACTTTACAAGAATGTGCGTTTAATGGTTTTGTATTAAATCTTATAAATTAATGTCGCTGAGCCTTTCTGCTTCCCCCCTCAGTAAGCTCACAGTCTTCTTAACTTGTGCATTCTCATTCAACTGAAGTCATGACTTTATTAACAGCAGTGCTTTAATTTCAAAGGCCGCTTCTGCATATAATATTTGGTCATCTGATTTCAGCCTGTCTCAGACTTGGATTTTTAAAACACCCAGTCAGCTTTTGTTAGCAATCTAATCATGTTCAGAGGTCTGGAGTATAGTGCAATCATCTGTAATGACATTGAGGGTAATCACAGGTTTTGGAAACGTACAGGGGCTCTTTATATCAGTTTGCCACATGTAGAAAAGAAAAACCCCGACATGCATGCAACGTTCTGTGCACATTATGCAAATAAATTCTTGTAGCCGTGATCAGATCAGATAGCAGCTGAGAGGTCTGCTCAGGTCTCTAGGTTTGTTTTCTTGTGCCTGATGTTGGTGTGATCACAGGGCAGATTGTTAGGCCAGATAGAGATCTTGCAGACTGGTTTAAGATTGTTCAGGAGGCCTGTGACAGCAGGACTAGGCGGCGAAGCGTCAGAGGGATTTTGGGGGGGGTGAGTGCAACGGTTTTAGCCCAGCACATCTGGAACCAACATGTCTGCCTACAGGAAGAGGGTAGAGGGGGTGGGGTCAAAGGGTCGGCCTGTGTTTCCTTTCAAAGTGCTGTGCTCCTGACTACTTTTGATAGATACTTTATCCCCAGCAAATTACCACGTTTGAAAGCGTAATTAGCGAATCTGTTTTCTTAATCACAGAGTTCTCGCTCTCTCTTTTGGAGCTGGTTCCTCCCCGCAGCCTCATAAGTTTGACACGGCACGAACACCGCCTCGCCTTCCTCGCCTCCTCGAACTTTCGTTCCACCAGGAGCTGCGCTGACAAATGAGGCCAAACGATGCAAATCTTTTTATCTGATCAAACACAACCTGCAACAACTCCCTTTCTACCTTTTTTCCAAAGTTACAGAACGCTCAGATGCACTTTGAGCTCGGTGTGCTTTTGTTTTTATCTACTTCTCGCTGTTCGGTTTTCATCATCGTCTCTGAATCCTTTGTGCAAGAAATGGCATTTTTTGAGGCTGACGAAAGATGTCCCAGAGTGTAATTAGTGAATCAGTCTTAATGTGGTTCCAGATGATTTACCAAATGGTGGTTTCCTGCGGCACATAGACAGGGGGACAGATTAAGACTCAGGCAGTTTGGATAGCTGGCCCCGTCTCCCTCCACAGGGATGGAGGAATGGGCCGGTTGGCAGCACTCTCATAAGTCTCCCACCAAATGGGGCTGTCAGCTAAATATTTTGCCTATTAGATGAATACGAGATAGTCGGGAAAATAAACAAGGGGAGAGGCAGAGCACTCCATTTAAGTGCTGCAATGATCAACTCAGTGCCGCTGTGCCCAAAGGGGCCCCAAAGCCTCGATGACAAACGGGATTCCGGCTCTGCTCAATCCCAGCTGCCATGATCTGCCGCAGCTCTGCCTCTCCTCACTTTTCATGCCACATGACCCTTTATTTTCATATATGACTGGAAATGATTCTCACAAGAAGCTGTTGGAAACCAAAAAGAAGCAACAATATCCAGGACATTGTTTTACTTTGTGTTCAGAGTTTTCAGTTTACACTCTCGTGGGTTATTCCTTGTGTTACTAATTTAGGAAACAGACTTTGTTTTTGTTAAAAAAAAAAAAAAAAAAAAAAAAAAAAGGATGTGTTCATAAAAATGTACAATAGGGTACTTCAACTTGTGGAGCTCAAATTGACCAAGATTCCGTGTACTTCAAAGTGTCTTTCTGTGGATTATAGTGCATTTCACGAGCTGGAGTATGAAATCAAAGACAAACAAGAGCAATCAGAGATTTCTGAACTCCGTCACAGGGAAATGTCCACATTCAGATTAACTACCTTTATTTATTTATTTAGTTTGTTGATCATGTGATTTTATTTTATTTTTTATAATTTGAAAGAACAATAGAAGATAAGTCAATTATTGCTAAATGAACATTTTCTACTATCACAATTATTTTGATCCAGATCACCACAACATTTTAATGGGTTCTTTCTTTTTTGGCAAAATGCAGTGTAATGATTTTTATGAAGATCCGCTCATTAGTTTAAAAGATATCTTGTTAATAGACAGACTAACCCTTTCCGGAGGCAAAAAACCTTGAAGTACGTCCTGCATTACTGCAGGTGTGAATAGGTGAAATATCTCTAAAAACCCCCCGATGTTTCTTTCCTACAGGTTAAACGGCGGTCCTTTTGAAGAAGAGAAGCCCCTGACGGCCAGCCATGGCTCACATGAGCTTGAGGACGAGGAGGCTGAGGATCTGGGTGCTGATGAAGAGGAAGTGGATGAGCCGAGCAGCATCCCTGACAAACCAGAAGGCAAGGCGCTTCCCGACAGCCTCGGCGATGACATCATGCAAGACGAGATGGACTTCAGCGAGCCAAACGACTTAAACCTCAGCTGTAAAACCTCTCCGAGGAGGTACAATTGACTCCACTGCACACATTAAAAGCATAATCTTTCATTGTGAACTTATTTCCATGCTGTTGACAGTATCTTGAAAAGAACTTACTTGAATGTTTTACATGGCCTCCAGGTATAAGGAAGAGGAGGAGCAGAGCAGCTACTCAGCTTTGGAACATATTCATCACTTTGCTGACATGCGCAAGATGGACGAGAGTGAGCTGAGTGACGGGGACGCAGATGAGGACGACGGTTCGTTTGACTCCCCCTCCCTGTCCGATGCAGTGAAGCAGCCGCTCTTTAGAAAATCCAAGTCTCAGGTAAATTTGATATTGAGAGCTTATGCACATGCATGTACTGTATAATTGCTCTGGAACCATAAACAGCAGGGGTGTGAAATACATGGCCCATGGGAACAAGCCAGTCGGTCTGAGGCTTAAGCGTGGTCTGTGAGATAAATTCAAAGGATGAAAATTCTGAGGATTTGATTGTAATCCAGTTTTGATGAAAGGAATGCTCATGTTAACATTGTGATTTGCAACGCTTGCTCCCATTGTCCTGACAAAAGTGTGTGCGAGTTTGAGAAAACAAAAGAAAGTCACAGTGGCAGTATGTTTAAAATTAACTTGAACATGCACTAAAAAGACTCACTAAAGGAACTATTCACTTGTCTCTTTTTTTTTTTCTTTTCTTCTTTTTGTTCAGTAGTCCAGCTCCAGAAATAACTTCACACCCCTGCTTTAAAGCATGTTTGCATTGAAGTAAACAACTTAAAAGTACTCTGTCTCCTGCTCCCTCAGGCGTACGCCATGATGCTGTCTCTGGCTGAAAAAGACTCTCTCCACCCAGCCACCCACACCCCGGCCACCATGTGGCACAGTCTGGCACGGGCTGCTGCTGAATCCAGTGCCATTCAATCCCTCAGCCATGTATGATGACGCCCATTTGCAACTCCTGTTTCACCTTTCAACAACCCTATCCCCCATCGACCCTCACCTACCTACGGCACTGGGAGTCCACAGCTGGGGAGGGGGGAGGGGGGGGGGGGCTCATCTGCAGGGGCCCCCGATTGGCTGCTGAGCAGAACCACAGCCCATCTGACTGCTGAGCGGAGCGCCTTACACACAATGCAGGGTCACTGTGTCAATGCGGAATCCAGCCCACCCATAGTCCCCTCAAAACTTCCAGCAGATAGAGAGCAAAAAAGAAGAGGCAGAAAAAAAAAAAGAATTAAAAATGTCCCTCTGAGACCTTAAAATTTGATTTAAGACATCACCACCAACCAGGATGTTAAAATAATAATTCTAAAGTAATAATAGTAGTATTTATTCTTCTGAATATCTGTTTTGCACAGCGAAGGCAGCTGATAGATATGAAAGATGAAGGTGCTGATGCATCATTGCTCGACTGAGTTCAGCAGCCGAGGTCGAGTCTGGATGTGTCTCTAAGACACTCGTTTCAGTCTCGCACGCGTCATCATGTGTAAAGCATCACAACCAGAATAAGAATCCCTTTTGACACCTCCCCTGTCCCCACACAAACACACACACACACACACACACACACACACAAACACACACACAGTCAGAGAGCCACAGGTATTTGATATAAATACACATACTTGATGATTAAAATGAACGGTGGGGGTCCCAATGTCGGTTCATGTGAAAACTGCTCCATGTAAGGACAGCACTAGCAGCGCTTTAATATCACTGAAAGTCATTGAAGAACAAAAAAAAAAAAAAAATGTAATCGTTAATCTTAAATCAGGCCTGTTTCCCGTCTGCGTTCTCATAGCTGCGTGTGTCTGCACAATCATAGCACTGTACACAAGTGTCTAACTGTTCTCCACTGCACTCCATCCTGCCCGCCTGCGCTATCTGTGAAAGGATATAAATAGATTGTCTTTTTAGTGGAAGAGAAAATAAAACATGTTCTTGTTTTCATTTTGTTTTTTTGTTCTTTATTTGGGGTTTTTTTTCTTAGTTTTTACAAGTAGCCAGTGCTGAAGTTAATTGTTGTTCTCAAAAAGGGCATATATCTTTTCCTTGAATCCATCCTAGTCCACCAACAATACCACTAAATAGCCCGAATGCTAGTTGTTAGATACTCCATGCTTGTGTGTCTTTCATTTTTAGACAATCATTGATTTTGTTTTCATTTTTGTTGGTGTTGTTGTTGTTATTTGCTGTTGTATTTTGAGAATTGTATTTATTTCTTGGCAAACTGTAGTTTGTTTACTGAATAGCACTGCTCTTAGCCCAGGTGAAGGGGAGATTCCGAGCCGGGCCTGTCCCAGAGTTCAATGGGGTTTGTAGATTACATTTGAGTGCCGGATAGTATTAAACATACAGTTCACTCCTTATTCTACTAATGAAGCCGGTTGATAAATAGATATTCTTTAGGGTTTTTTTTCTATGACGATTTAATTATTCAATTGTAAAAAATGAAAAACAATATAAAGAATGAATAATAAAAAATAAAAAAAAAGAAAAACAGCCAGGTATAATTTCTTCATAAGCGCATGATTGGTCTGTTAAGATCTGTATCTGACATTTTCTACGGTTGTCTGCAAGCTTGTGTGATGTTCGGTTCATGTTAATCCCTTGTGCCAAACTGATGATAAATAACAGATTACTTTCATTTATTCTCCCGTTTTGAGGGACCAGATTTATTTTTTGTTTTGTTTTTGTCGTTGTTTTGTTTATAATCGATTTTAAAAAGTAATCAGCAAGTTGAGGTACTTTGTTTTAATGCTTTCTACAATGTAACTGTTATGCATTTCAATTCAATACTGTGGGAGGAACAACTAAGAAATAAAGGACTACAATGTGGATTGACATGTTTTCCAATCTCTTTGTTTCTCCTCAGATTTTTTTGCTTCTTCTTTGTCTCCCCTCTCACTCACAACTCCCTCCTCCACATAGTCCTTCTGGCTGCCCATCATTTGGAGTCCAAAATGAAATTTATAGGAAAAGACATGAGTCAGAACACCACCTGGCGTTTTCTTCTGGCGCTCCCATGGCCTCCAGGAGCAAGGGAGAGCCTGAACTCTGGTCCTTGTTTTTTTTCTTTCCCCGAGGCCTTGGCTCATATAGAGCGAGGGAAGCGGAGAAAAGGCTGGAGAGAGCCTGAATGTGGTAGTGGGAGCGGAGGCAGGAATGTGTCCTCTTTATTTGTGTCCATTTGTGGGGCATGATGGATGAGGTGGGTAGATGTGATGACCTGGCTCATCGCTCAAACACTCAATAAGAGTCCCATCCTGCAGCAGGCCTCCCCATCCGGCACCCCCCTCTGTCACCGCTGCCAGCCAACGTGGGCGGACATTGTGGCTGGGAGGGCTGGAGGTTCAGCGGCTCCATTGTCCGGCGAGTCGCCGGAGTGGGGGGTTGTAGAATTGGGCATGACAGTGAAGATGGCTGGCGCTGACACTCCACATTTACAGTGCTCTTGGCACCCTAATGGATGGGTTGTTTTCTTAGGGCCTGTCGTCGGCCCTCGGGGCTCCGTGGGGCGTCCAGCTTTGATGAGGTCACAGAGGGTCAGGTAGTGTTGATGAGGTCAACATGGGTCGTCCGGCTTTGATGAGGTCAGCTGCAGTAATGGTAGGGGATGGCGAAGGCCGAGGCCATAATAAAGTGGCAGCGATATGGGTCCTGAGTATGACTTTTGCCACCTGTACCATTGTGAACTAATTCCAGCTTATATGATTTTGGAACTTTGTCAGCAGTTGTGTGACAGCAGCAGTTGTGTGACAGCATCACTTGTCTCAAAGATTTGTGACAGCTATATCGGGACTTTAAATCTGCAAGGCAATTTCTGACCAATTGGGGACAGAGGTCAGGACGATGTTTTTAAATCAATGGGGTAAAACTAGACTTTAAATCATAAAGAATTATCACACAGATAGTGCTGTTGTACCATACCTCAGCAAAACCATGGCACAGATAATTATGGCAGCACTGATATAAGCTCAAAAGTACGACTCCAAATGTAATATTGCTTTTTGAGAACAGTTACACTAATGCTATTTGTTTTGTCAACATCAATAAAACCTATAATGTTTCTCTTTAGTCTTTTTTTTCTTCAGAAATACTACAGCCACTAAACCACCAAGTGATTGTCACTTAATGTCGCTCTACTCGATCATATTTCGAAATATTTATGCTTCGATTCTTATTTCATTTGCAACCAGAACAAAAAAGAAAATGGCCATGTTGTGACTGTTAAGCTAGTGATCCAGACTGTGAGGTGTCTCTGTGCTGTTGTGTTGAATATCAGACTCTTGAAAGTCTCTCATCCAATCATGTCCTGCTTTAAGGGACATTTTATAAACTGAAATCACTCTGCTTTGTTTTCATCTAAAGAATTTGTCATCATAAATGCCTCATTTGTAAGCTAGTAAAGTGACCATTATCACCTGCATACAGCCACTGTATTATTGGTACTGACCAGGTGTTATTGGATGCTTGTAGAATTTTTTTACTAAATCTAAAACAGCCAAGCAAGAAATCACAAAACCAAAACAAATTAAAGACGTAGAACACCGTGAAGAGGTTCTCCACTGTTTCATGAGAAGCACATTATTTTTCCAGTAATTAAAAAAAAAAAAAAAGATATCTGAGACCCAACCTGGCTGAACCACCAGTTCTTTGAGTGGCTTTTTTTTCTCCTTTTTTTTTCTTTTTTAACAATTATCATGTTTTTTTTTAATTGTAATTAAGGAATAACAATCAGCTTGGCACTATTCAAGAGGGCTAATTACTTGTCACTGCTGTCAATTGAAAATTGGTGGAAAAATACCTCTTTTATAATAAACTTGGCTTTCTCCTGTAATAAAAAGATGATATTCAGAGTACTTGTGATTTATTCACAGCAGCATGAGATGAAAATAAGTTAATACATAATAACTTACCTAACATTATCGATAAAAACTGTCTGATGATATATCTTTTATTAACTGAAAACTATACTAATATGGAGCTGATTCGTGTTTTCAGATGTGGATGATTGTTGTCAGACTGACACACTGGGCTCACAACTGAGCGAATGTGTTGCAACTACAATAATGAAGCTATGTTCATTTTCTTAAGATAATCTGAGCATAAGAAGACAATTCAAAGCCATGCAAAAGCTACTTCAATGTCTTCAAGTGGTTAGTTCTTCAAACGTCAGTGTGTAACTGAAATTCTTCTAAGATTCTGTGGCAAGTTGCATAACATTGTTGCTCAGTGAAGTGACACAGCGGTCAGTCTGGTAGCTCAGCGTCAACAAATGAGTTGGTCAGTTGTGCACATGCAAAAGTCAGTCATCCTTTCATTCTCAATCGACATGTTGGGACAACTCAAGTTATTGCCATCATGAACACACAAATTCTCATTTAGGACTCTATTGTGAATCGAAGGTTGGCTGGCATGACGTTAATGTCCCTCTAAGTGTTTAAAAAGTTAAGTCAGACAGGAGAGTGAACATTAGCCAGTGCAATCTGTTTCAGGTAAATGTGAAAGATGTGTGAGTGTGTGTGTCAAAGGAGCTCGATCTTCAACTTGCTCTGTCCCTACAGTGTGTGTGTATGTGGTCTGGTGGGCACTGTGGGCAGCACTTGGTGGGGTTTGGAGCCACTCAGCTAATGGGGCAGCTGGCACAGCATCAGAATCTATCAGGCCTCATTACAGCTCCTGTTCATCCACCATCGTCTTTCTCCCACCTCCTCCCCTCCTGTTTTCTCTCCTCACCCCAACCCTTCCTTCCTTTCCTCTGCCACCCGTCCATGCCGCCAGCTCTGTGTGGCATGTAAGTGCCCCACAGGGTTGGCTCTCACACTGATTGACTTGGCACCCATTTTGACGAAGACACCAGGGGAAACATTTAGGAGAAGGAGGCATGGAAGGGAGTGGGAGTCAATCCTTCAAGGAGTGATGGGGGGGGGGGGGGGTTGGCATTGGGATGAACCCGCTAACAGCTGGCAGAAGTGTGTGTGTGTGTGTGTGTGTGTGTGTGTGTGTGTGTGTGTGTGTGTGTGTGTGTGTGTGTGTGTGTGTGTGTGTGTGTGTGTGTGTGTGCGTGCGTGATGTGTTTGGGTGGCTGGGGTGGCTCCACAAATCACAAGCTCAAGTTTTTGTTTCTTACAATAATGGTGTAGCACCTCCCCCTGTCTGTGTTCCCACGTGTGCACAAACAACTGAAGGCCAAACAGGCCTCACTCCATCCTCCTCTTTCTTTTTCATCTGCTTATCTTTGAATCATTTCTGCGCCCCTGTCTGTTCCCCTCGTAGAAAGCAGCGGAGTTAAAGTTGTGGTTTTATTACTCTATTTTTCTCCCTGGGGACTCTGGGTCATTAGTGTTATTGATGGACATGGAGCATAGTCCCAGGGAACAGATCGAGACAGACCAGAGCAGCCATGCACATGGTTTTAATATGACGAGCCTAATCAGGGCAGGCTTGGTGGCAGGACCACTAGTACTGAAATCATCTCTGTCTTTGCTCATGGACTGCATTGGAGAACAACTTATCAGGGGCATCAGCTCCATCTTTGAGAGACTGGGTCTACTTGTATTACTTCTGGAACATCTCGAACACAATATGGTTGCAGCAGTGTGTAACTGTACGTAATTATCTCAATCTTAGATATCCCATTCACCATTCATTCCTGTGGACTGACTTGAAGGAGCAGTCTCTGTTCTGTGCTTTTCTGCTCCGAGCGCCACCCAGTGGTGACATTGGAAACATGCACCCGCCTTCATATTCTGACAGGAACATCCCATCCATACCAATACCAATTTATTTTTATTTATAAAGCACTATTAAAAACAACTCAGTTGACCAAAGTGCTGTACAACAACATAACAAAAACAAATTATAAATACAACAATACAGTGGCCGCACAAAATACACTTGGAACAATAAAAGTCAACTTCAACACTGGTTAAAAGCCAGAGAGAACATGCGAGTTTTAAGATGTGATTTAAAAATCCCTCCATGCATCCAACCCGCTGTAACAGTTAGAATCACTTGAAATGCATGTCTTTGCATTGTGGCAGAAACCAGCAAAGAAAACCATGCAAGCACAGGGAGAACATACAAACCGCAAAGAAAGTGCGCCATTAAGCCAGGTATAATGTTTATCTAAAGGCAAGAGTGCTAATCACTACGGCACATTGCCTGCGAGATTCAAACTCTACACTGGACAAATAAATTCAATGTGAATGATGAACTGTTAATAATGAATGAGGCTTTTCTCCAATTGTGTGGTTAAACAAGCTGACCCATGCAAACCAGAAATCGCCTCTCTTCCATTAGACTGTGAGAGTTTCTTGATACCCATCTTTTAACAGCCCCAACATTTACCATTTATTTTCTTAAGGCAACAACCAAACAAATGGTGCAAGACATGTTGAAATGACCCTTCCCTCTTTAAAAAAAAAAAAAAAAAGAAAAAGAAAAAGAAAATGAGCAGACAGCTTTGTCAGCTGAAGTTCAAAACACTGTGGCCTTCTGGGAGATCTGGTTCAATGCAGAGGGGCAGAAATTATCTCTGCAATGTGAAACTGTGGCAGTAATGTGATAAAATCTCTTTTCCGAAGAGTGGTGTATGCTTAATTACAGCGAAAAAGTACCCGTGATGAAATCTCGCCTTTTACGGGCTATTTCAACACCAGTTTCCTGCAACCTTCTCTTTCTCTCTCATTCCCGATAAGACAGCATACATCCCCCCCCCCCCCTCAAAATGTCTGTCCCCCTTTATTCATTTACTTGCACTAAACCAATAGTAACTTTTGAAGTTCAGTGGTGTCAGTATTTATTTAAAAAAAAAGAAAAAAAAAGAGTCATTTGGGTGCAGGGAATATCAACAACCATTTAATTCACACAGAAACATTATGAAACATTTTGACTACAGTATGTACTTTTATAAATATTCACACTTACTTTAAGAGTTTAGCTTCTGAAATGGGATACGTGTGTTCAGCTTTATGCTTAGTAAGCATAAAGCTGAAGTGTAATATATTTTCAAAATGTTTACACATTTCTTTTTTAACCAGGAACTCAATAATATAGGCTGACAATGTTGTTAATATAACCAATTGATCTGAAACAATAATGGACAAAAGTATCATAAGGCTTTGATTACTTTTTTATGCAGACTCATTAAATGGTTATAATTCAAATCAATTACATCAAGACAATAAATGTTATGTACTGAACCTTTAAGAGAATATTTAACAAATTATAGGTGAAAATTATTTACTTAAATGGTACCATTGTCAAACAAATGCAGTTTAAAAAAAAAAAAAACTTGAAATACGACCAACATAATATCTGACATACGAGACAAGACAGATATCCTCACTTAATTGTATCAGATTAGTTATCAAGATAATCAGAAAATCCAGCTAGAAATAGTTTCAAATATGTCAGGTGACACAACAACGAAACTGAATGTGCTTCTAGGATTAGAACCATTAGCAGAAGTCATACACAGTACCATATTTAGTGTGTATTACAGAAGCGCTATCAGATTTAACTTAAGATCAGCTGAAAGTGCAAGCTGTGCCAAGTGATGTTACCTTTAATTGAATAAGCAACAATAATTCCTACAGAGTAGCTTCTAAAATGATTAGTAAAAACACTGAAAAGGAGAAACAATGTGGGGATGTATTTGAAATGTGGGCTGTTAATTAGAAAATGATGCAGGAAGACAAATTGTGACCAAAGATGTTTAAAAACAGCTTATGAGTACGTGGACCTTAAGTTGGCTATCAAGGATATCTAATAAATGCTCAAATGTCTTTCCATAGCTTCCTTTGTTTCTTGATCTGTCAATGACAATACCTTTTTTTTTTTCAGCCTGCCAGCAACTAATTTGTTGTGTTGCTCAGCCAGCGTTGTGTCTGCACCACTGATAGAGAGGGGAAGTGGCCACCCAGAGCTCGGTGGATGGATGGTCTCACCGGGCCTGTTTGACTGGAAACAGGTGTGCGTCATCTGAAGATGAAGGTCTGTCCGATAAACATTATTGGAGAACATCTGCTGCTTGTCACAACACAGGGCGAGCTGGAGAGCTGGCCCATCCATCAGCCACAGAAGATAGGTGGTGGGGGCGGCTCCTTCCTCTGTTGGTGAGTCCGCTCACCCATCACTCACCCCAGGGATGCTGGATATGTGGTGCATGTTTGGTCCAGGCACCTGCCTGCTTCTGCCAGACCACAGCCGCCTTTGACCAATAGAGGCATAAATGCTCCAGTGCACTTGAAAAATGCCTGACGGAATGTCTGAACCGCAGTCACACACAAACACAAATAGGAGCAGGTGTAAACACACACCTTGTAACACCATCCTACACTGCTCACGTGACCTCTCCTCACTTCCCATTTGGACAGCTATCAGCCAAGCGGGCACGGCCTTAATGCTTGACCCTGCAGCGACTGATGAGAGAACCACTCGAGGAAAATTCCACAAATATACATTCGCAAGAACAGAGTTTTCAATGACAGCTGGAAGCTCTCGGCCCATTTTCTGACATCGAGACCTTGGCGATCCCTTCACCCTGCTCAGGTATCACAGAAATCAATAACATGCACCACTGCATTCAAAGACCAATCCAAAAAAAGACGAAACAGAAAAAAACTGCCCACATGTGTGCTTGGCGTTATTCATTTGGACCATGCCTCTTTCTCTGATTTCCTCCCAAAACACATGAAAAAGACATGGATACAATAAGTCTTAATTGACTGATAAGTGGAATTCACCAGTTTTATAAGACGCAGCATGACTTGGATGCTGGGAAATGAATACAGTAGGATACAGATAACTTGTAATGACCTGAGACATGACACACAAAAAAACTTTTGCACCCTTCGCAATCATATAAAATGCTAATTTACTGTAAGCGATAGCATGAAGTATCAGGACTTAATTATCTTCAAGTGGAAATGGTTTCTAATATGCTACACATATAGTAATACACGTAATGAATCAGATTATTATTAGAAAACCATCAGTAGGGGTTACAGAACCGACACACAGCACTACAATAAGAAAAAACATGGCCACTGTCAATAATGAGTGTTAGGAGAACAAACAATGTCTTATCAAGACTTTATGAATCATAAGAAATATGTCTAAGGGACAAAACCTATACGTATAGATGTTTGAATTCTCTGATATATATCATTTTTAATTAAAGCATCTGCTGAATGAATTTGTTAAATGTAAAACATACTGTTGGATATGCATGAAACATCCCAAAAAGTTCAGACTCTGCACTGGGTTTGGAGGTGCTGATCTCAGCTCAGCGTGTGAATCAACAAAGATTACAGTATAATTACAAAATGCTATATGTCAACAGCATCAACTCTAATGAGGCTCGAAGCAAGCGGGCCTTCAAGCTACAGCATGTAACATTGAGGTAAGGCCACTTTTGTGCACTGGGCAGTAGTAGTAGTAGTCATCACTGTTCCTCAGAGTTTCTGCTATTCGATGTTGCAAAGAACTTCAGTTAGATTAAGTTCATGTTCTCAGTCAATTCAGGATATGAAGCTGCTGCTTCTTCTGTTCTTGGCCCAAATGCGGAAAATTAAGTAAAGTCCCTCACTGTACCATCTTATGGCACAAAATGGAATTACAAAATGAATACCTTCTGATAACCTTCTGATAACTATTCCCAAATATTACAGGACACACAGCACATTAGAGGATGTATTACAGAATATTCCAGGGTGTAACAAAGTAAAACATGTTCATAATTTCAGACAGAGACTGAACTGCTACTCTGCATTAAAGAGCAATTAATTATATGTAAATCATTACTTAAGAAAATTTAAATGACGAAACTATAGATGTTCTCCTGTTCCTACTGAGCAGCTTTGAAGTTTAAACTATCCAGTTAAAAAAATATCTGTTATCTGAAATAAACTATGTTAGGGAATTTAGGGATAAAAAAAAAAGGAAAGTGAATAAGTACAATACTGAATGACAGATTTTACACTATATTTGAATGAAACAATTTCAGTGTATCATTGTGATGTAAATATACAGTAACATAATTTATTCTCTTCTGTATCTCACATCTGTGTATGTATGCCTTCCGCATGAAATCCATGTGTTTTTCACCAGAAATGGTGAGAACACCATTCCTTTTACTCTGAACATTAAAATTGTATCGACACTCAGATAAAACACACTAAAGACAGGGCTTGCAAAGGGTCAGATATTCAATCAAAATGTTCTTTAAAAAATGGAACCCTTAAAAACTCATTAAAAGTCAAAATAGAAAGACGATGAACCACTTTAAATCATCCACAGTAACAAACACGTTGCAGGAATTTGTTTGTTGTTTCTTCAACCCTGGATTCTAAATGCTGGACAGACAGGGTTGAGTTTGTGGTCCTTTCAGAGCCTCTCACTTGGCCTCTGTCTTGAGATTCAGACTTGGTGATGGAGTGCCAGTTTCTGTGAGTTTAGGACCAGTCCGACAGTACATTTTAGCACCAACGTCACCTTAACCAAGAATGATCCGAGAAAAGCTTCACTGAGCCAAACCCTGTGCTTCAGTGTCCAGTCAGGAGTTGGCACCTCTGCTTGGGGGTTATGTGGTTTTGCTGCCTGTTCTTCTCTTTCTGTGGGTCGCAGAGACGTTCGCTGCTGCTGGGAATTGGTGCAGCAGTGCTGAAAGGTGGAAAAGGCAAGAAGACATCAGCACTATGTGAAAATCAAAAGCAAATGTTGGAGTTTTGTTGAAGGAGAAGTAACTGCTCGGTCGTCTCCCGTGTGTTCTGCTTTGAGGAGGTAAAACGAAGACAGCCTGAAGCTGGGCTTCATGCTGGGTGCAGATTAAAATAACTGTCAGGAGACAGGAGCAGCTATTGAGGGAGACAGAGTGACACACAGAGTAATGGGGCTCAGCCTCTCACACTTCACGACACGGGATTTCACTAAAGCAGGTTCAGCTTTACTGCCCTCACCCTGATGTGTGTGAGTGTGTTGTGTGTTGTGTGTGTGTGTGTGTGTGTGTGCATGAGTGAATTCCCTGTGTCTATGTTGTTTTAGCTCGACAAATCCATGCATGCGTGTATGTGTGTGTGTGGGTTTACCTTCACTACAAGTTGGGCCGAGCCAGTTGACCGGACACAGGCATCGCCCGCTCACCCCGTCGCAGCGTGCTCCCTGGGAGCAGTGGCACAGCAAGGAGCAGTCAGGACCAAACTTGTCTCCACCACAGCCTGACACAGAAAGCATATCATTTTTTTAAATTATTATTAATGATCTGTTAGTGAAATTAATAAAGCAAAGCTTTTCTTAAAGCTTGATAGTTACTTTTTTCACATCTGTGTCCGGTTCTCCCTGGTGGACAACGACACCGTCCTGTGGTTGCCTCGCATGTAGCCTCCCCTGCACAGTCACACGTCTGTGCACAACCTGATGCAAAGCTGCCAGCTTCACACACTAACACACACACACACACACACACACACACACACACACACACACACACACACACACACACACACACACACACACACACACACACACACACACACACACACACACACACACACACACACACACACATACACACATTGTGTTTTCATACCTTCTGGAGACATTGGCATACATGTATTTCCTGCAGACTTCATTTTAACCCTTACTCCTAACTGCTACTGACCTTACCCTAACCTCAGACCAACCATGGTTTTAGCCAAAAAAAAAATTTTAAAAATACATGACTTACCATAAGTGCTATCAGTCCCTCTGAAACAGGATTGTTTCTTTGTTGTTTCAAAATGTAATTTACATGTGGTAAGGATTTCCATGATTTAAGACTCATTTCAACCAATCATATTTGTGGCACCAAGCTCCAAGAGAAAAACATGAGCAAGTCAATATGATGAGACTGAATTAAAAACACATTCTCTCAGATCTACAAGTGTTTTTTTGTTGGTTTTTTTTGTGATAAACACAGGCACGGCCTGTCTCTGGAGCCTGTGGCTGCCTTACAGCTGCTCCTCAATGCTCAGTCATATCTCCTGCTGGTACTGAAGTGGCCGTTTAGGCGCTCACACTGTGAGGGGGAGCCCCGTGTGCAGGCAGGAGGGCACAAGGATGTAACAAGAACGCATTAAGCAGTCTGGAAACACCTGTCTCTCATCAAACAACCAGCCTGCCTGCCTGCCCACCTCCCTAAAAGCCTGCCTGCCCTCACTACAAACACACACACACACATAACACAAAAGCATATTATTTTGCAAGTCTACTTATTCATGCTCAGATCTGCTCATGCAGAGTCACAGCTGGGTTTTCCAGGTGGTTGTTTTTTAATGACTCCATCCATGACAGTGTTTCTGTGTGTTTCATGAATAACAACCCATCTGCTTCTTCTTTTTTTTTAAATACTAATTTTGATTCATTCTTTAATATTTTGTGTGTTCATGTAGTCACCCTGACTCAACCTTTATTTTCCTGCAAAAAGTTAATCAGGTGTTTCTCACATCTTTGTCTTAATTTAATTTTAAAGCTTTTTTTTTTTTACTCACGTCTTTGGCATTGTGACCCATAGTAGCCTGGTGGACACACACATTTTCCGGTCTCACTGTCACATGTTTGCCCAACTTGACAGTCACAGGTATGGGCGCAGTTCACTCCAAAATACCCAGATGGACACTCTGGGATGATTGCAAGAAAGAGAATCCATAAAGGGTTCATTCATTCAAAGACAGTAAAGGCACAGTCATTTCAAGGTGTTTTGTAACATTAATAACAAACTCCTTTTGTATTATAGGTGAAGGTTTACGCACTGTGCTGACAGGAGTGGCCATAGTATCCAGCAGTACAGCTGCAGCTGCCAGTGAAACGGTCACAGGTGCCTTTGTTAAGGCATGGACAGTCCTGTGCACAATCAAGCCCATATTTTCCCTGTGCGCAGGCTGCACAAACACACACAGACACACACTCATTATAATGTTTCAGCTGACATTTCTTTAAGGAAACAAAACTACAAGGTAATCAATATTGTTCAACAAAAATGTCTGAAAATGAAAAAAACTAAACCAAAAAAAAACATTTTCTTGACCTGTAAAGCTAAATAAACATCTTTAGAATCTGATGACTGATACAACCTCATCATTTCCAGCATACTTCAACCATGATCACATGAAACAGAGTAGAATGACATGTCAAATGGTGAACACCAACTAAAACATATACAGGTTCAAAGAGCTGAGATATTTCAAATCTTTTGGTTTTATTTTTTATATTTTTATCTTGCAAGTCATGAAAAATACAAATACATTTCATAAGATCAAAGGCCATAATAATCACAATTAAAATTATGCCTGAATCATTCCAGTGTTTATTAACTTTATTTTTTAGTTTAGAAATTACAGAAAAAAAAACATTTTAGAGTCAACAATTTAATTTTCTGACATGCACCTATAATGTATTGTAGTAGTGTCGACCAACCCAATTGTTTTCAGATGGATTTCCCTCCAGTCTCAATGATTATTTTTGGACTATAGCTTTTAAATTTCAATTTGGTTGTGTTCACAACAGATTACTTTCTGAGGTATTTCAAAGGAACTGTAACTACCTGTGTCGCAGCGGGGTCCAGTCCAGCCCAGCCCACACTTGCAGGATCCTTTAACTGGGTCACATAAAGCAGCATGGTGACAGCTGCACGTGTATCTGCACTGCAGGCCATAGCGCCCCTTAGGACATGCTGGAGAAACATTAAAAAAAAAGATAATGCGATAAGAACTAAAGGCTCTCTTCAGTAATTGCATCAATATGTGCAACACACAGTCTTTGCCTTTCAGGCACACACACAAGCCTGCACTGACCACATTCGAGTTTATTTAAGCAACAGTTAATTAAAGTGATGGCAAAGCAGTCTCATTTGGCGCAGATATAAAAGAATAATCATGTCTCCCTGGGTAATTTAGATTAGAAAAACAATAAGCAAGCCGCCTTTGATTTCCCTGTTTATTTATTTGCTTCCTTGCCAGGTCCAGCGACACGGAACACGGAGAATGAGCTACTTATGGAGTTGTAAACATTCAACAAGAGGAACTTGAGAGATGGTACATCCAAGCATAGGCAGGAGGCCGAAGAAGAACATTTTCAAGGCGAGTGGTGCTGGAAACCCCCGTTTGAAAACCAGCGGAATTGCTGATAAAAGAAAAGATTGTGGAAATTTAGCTCTGCCTCTGTTTCCCGGGAATGAAAATCCTGTGATCACGCCGAGGAAACAGAGAATTTGTAACTTAAATATACAGTGAAAAATGTTGGAAGCTACACCCTCATTATATTGTTTGTTTCTTACTTTCTAGTTCGGTCTCCTTTCTCTCAAGAAGTCATTAGAGTTAGATTAGTTAATGATGCATGTCAGCCTCAGGGGTGAGTTTTGGTACGCTTATATAAAATTATGACGATTAAAAGGCTGAATGCAAAGACTTCCTAAAATCTCCAGTTCGACTTTGATAAGAGTTCAATAATATATTGCTTTATGATGAAAATTTCTTCTTTTCAGATACATCACGTTCAGTCTTCGGTAGTCCTAAACTCAAACCAAACTGCATGCCTGAGTCAGTCCTTATAATTTTACCTTGTTGGCAGGATTGTCCTATCCGACCAGGGCCACAGATACACCTTCCAGTTACTGAGTGGCACTGTCCTTCCTCATCACAGGAGCACAACTTGGCACAGTCTTTTCCATAGTATCCACGAGGACAACCTGTTTTGAAAACACAAACCAAAAAATCTACATTAAACTCACTTGTTCCAGAACAATTTAAAAGATTCTATTATTAGATATATAAACATCTATTTATAGTGATTTAAAGAAGAAGATGACACCCATTTATAGAGGATTTGCAGGGTCTCATTTTTTTTTTTTACTTACTTATGTTGCAATTAGCTCCAATAAAGCCAGGAGGACAGTGACACATCCCGGTCCTGAAGTCACAGCGACCTCCATTGACGCAACTGCACCTGGACTTGCAATTTGGCCCAAAGGTTCCAGCTCGGCATCCTGGAGAAAATACAAAAAAAATTATTTTGGATGATATTCAAGTGTTGAAAGTCGCAAAGGAGTTGTGGGACTCTATGAAAAAATCTAATTAAATAAGGGCCTTGTGAAATTATCACAATTGCATTTTGATATTTAATACATGAAGCAGATATTTTAGTAAATGAAAGAATCAATAAATAGACTCATAAAAGTATATATATATATCGTGTTTCCGCAGTGTAGCTCAAGTGTCCGTGCTTACAGCTTCAGATATCGTAATGAGACGATGCCAAATATTTGTTATTTCTTTTTCATATATTTTGCACACAGCTGTGCTCTTATCTACACCTCCAACCCACAATTTTTTTAATTCAAAGATCTCAAACAGCAGGACAAGAAATGTGTTCTTGTCTGCTAAATTAACATGTATCACATCTAAACTAGGGTTTAACGTCCACACACAAGTACATCAATATAATCAATATGCTGGGAACTGAAAGGAACTTTCTCAGGTGGGACTAAGAAACAAAGTTGTGATTGATCAGTTGAAATGAACCTGTTAAAATCCCAGCCCTACAGAGAACTACAGAGCATTTGACAGCAATGCCTGTAGTCATGCAGTGGGAAAAGCTAATAACTTCATTGCTGAAATAGAATTTGCATGAAAGCCATAACTTGAGGGTGAGTGTGTGAAAACATTCAGACAAATGAGCTTTTGCCAACATTAGATTAAAAAGAATCCCAGAAGGTAAGATATCAAACTGTCCTGTTTTTCCTTGGCAAAAGAACTCATACATCATATTTGTGCATTATTATGAATATTATCTTTTTACTGCCTCAGCTTCATTGAGTTCATACTTCATGTGGCTCCTGACATAAAATGGAACTGACACCTCTTATTTAGGTCATTTAGCTCATATAGGTTAGTAAAACATAAGTTCCTCTGTGCTCAAGAGGTTCTGTGTAAAAACATTTAACTTTTTACAGTCCAGTATAAAACATGTCAAGAAGTCACGTCAAAAACTGGAGCGAAAATGTTTGGGAGCAGATGTTCACCGGTGCGGAAAAAATGCATTCTCCCGCTGCATTAAAGACCCCGTTTCTCAAACTCACAGTTAGTAACCAACAGTTTACATTGGTCATCGTTGACTTACGCAGCTCACAGCCTGCTCCGTAGTAACCAGGTAAGCAGCTGCATTTCCCCGTCACGGGATGGCACTGCTCTCCGTCTCCTGAACACTGACACGGCTGGCTGCAGTTCTGTCCAAACATGCCGGCCGGGCAGACTAAAATGATAAAACCAGAGCTGGGCATGTCAGCAAACATTTGACATTTAGAAAGAAAAAAAAACCCCTGTGATTTGGAGGAAAAGTTTATATTTTCCTTTAAACCTTTGTGTCATAGCTTCACTAAATTGTGAAATATAAATGAACACAAAAAAACAAAGAAAAACAAAGAACTGCACTGTTGCAGGCACAGTTTTGTTTCATTGAAAGCAGCTTTATAAACATTAAACCTGCTCAAAGTTAGTTGTTTGTCGGTACAAACACATACATGCCATTTCCTTTCCAACTGCAGTTTTCTCCGTGAACACATTTGGACATTCAGTATTCACTCGTAATAAACTCAAAACTCCCAACAACTTTCCCTTGTGCCCAAACCACGGCGGACACAGAGGGGCATTCTTTCACACACTCCTTTTGCATACGTACACATACGCTCATCACAATAATGAATGAGGTCCCTGGACAAATGGTCATAGCAAACAAGATGGATCTGTGAACCGTACACGTATTTTGCTTGAGACCGCAGTACTCAGCTACTCAGTCAGGCAACAGCAGGCAGCGTGGGGGACAGATAAGAAAGGACTCCAGACTAAAGAGGCAATTACGGCGCTGTCATTATGCATGTCTGGCTTCCAAAAGCCCTTATCCGCCGCCGAGGAGACAAAAACAATGCCTTCTGTTTTACTTGGCAACCGGTGTGTAACATTTATCAGATGTCTGGGGAGTGTGTGAGGAGAGGAAGGGAGCGGAGGCCGTGAGGAGGGGGCGGAGGGAAGGCCTGAGTTGTGAGGTTGCTTGTTTACAGTTCGACAGGGTAGGGTCTAAATAATGAAACGTTCTCATAGTCTTGCGATAGCGAAGGCCTAAGCACAGGGGTGGAGTACATTTGGAATAAACAAGGAGTAGAAGTGGATTTTAATAATTAGTGAGAGGATACCTTTGACGTTGCTGATGACAATGACAGTCTCGATTTAAGTTCTAAGTGAGCACACCAGCTGTAACTTCCCTCACCGGTCAAATGAAATAATTTTCGCTGAGGTTGGCTTTTCTTTTCATTCTTACTTTTCTCGCAGCCAGGCCCTGTGAGTCCCACCGGGCAGCCACAGCGCCCGCTCTCATGGTGACACGCCACTCGGGCCTGGCACTGGCATCGCTGAGCACAGGAAGCGCCATATGACTCCGGGAGGCAGGCTGACAGTCAACACACACAGAAAACTTTACCCTAATGTTCTTTTATTAGCTGTTCCATTCAGTTGCAATTTCCTCGCTGCCGCACACACTCACTTTTGTCACACCTGGTGCCTCTCCAGCCTGGCTCGCACTCACAGCGGCCCGTCACATGGTGGCAACTCCGACTGTGGACACAGTCACACCTCTGCTCACAGGCCTCGCCAAAGAATCCCTTAGAACAGGCTTCACACACAAACACTCACGGTAAGGTTTCATCATTTGAGTCCAATAATAAAGTAATTCAAAGCGTTCCGTTTTTATATGCATACATATCTTTATTAAAAAGCAAACTGGTCATAAGTCCTAATTTTGCTGCTTTACTCAAGTAAATCTAAAAATATTTCAAGTGAATCAGCTTTATTTGGTTGCTTTCTCTCCTTTTTGTTCATGTGGCTATCATCTTTAAACATTTCTCTTAACTGATGCCTATAATTTTGGGGATTTATGTTATTTAAGGTCTCTTCTAGGGATCAGTATGTATGTATGTATGTATGTATGTCTGTATGTATGTATGCTTCTGATGATTTAAGCATATACATTTATTTTTATTCATTCTCAATTCTATCAATTATTTGACAGTGTCATGGTTCATTTTGTACACTGTGGTTTCCATGTTCTACTACCCAGTCATTTGCTCTCCCTTCATCATTTCAAGTGTCTATTGTTCAAAACAAATAAGTGACTTTTACCTTTAGCCATTTGGCCATGTAGTTACCTTTAACTGACGTATAAAGACTTAACTCTCTTTATGTGTTGTTGATGTTTGTTTAGGCTGAAATCAGACTTTGATTTCATTCTCTAAAGGTTAAAAGATGCAAAAATAACGGATATATTTTACATCCAATCTTAAATTGAACGTGGAAAGACATACCAGCTTTGAAAATAGCAAGACTAAAAAGTACTAATTTTCTTTTTTTTAATGTAAGAAGTTAAAGAAGTTGCTTGAGGCCCAGTAATCATATGGAAAGCTCTACTTCAGTAAAGTATTTGTGCTTCTTTAATTCCTATTTTTGACAGCGACATAAAACAAGAGCCACTTGTGGACAAAACCTTGACAATACATTCTTTATTTATTTATTTTTATTTATTTGTTTATTTGAGCAGTATACATTCTGCTCAAAAGGAGTGGGCTGAAGCAAGAAGCTTATGAGTGCCTACCCCCAAACTCTAATACAACAATGGTGAAATCACCTGATTGGCAAAGTTTTCCTGCCCATTTCCCTTCACTCTATCACACCTCCTTCCATTTGTGCAGCTCCAGACAGTGAGTACAGTCCTCTCTGTAATACCCTTCCTCGCACTCTAGTAAAGAGGGGAAGGAGTCTTAAGGAGGAAGTTATCTCAAGAAATCCATCAGCTTAAATAAATAGCAGGGATTTACCAAAACACTGCCCTATGAAGTCTGAATCGAGTGCCTGTCCTCTTCAAAGAATTGCATTTGTTCCTCGAGCTTCCTCACATTGTGATGCATTGTTAGAGATGGACTCACCGAACTCACAAGCATCTCCGGTCCATCCCGGCGGGCAGGAGCAAAGACCACTCATGCTATTGCATTATTAATTTATTGACTCTAAAATTGTGATATGTGTACTACTTACTGTACTTGGGGGAAATTAAAATTAAATGAATTTGAAAATATAAACTATGTCAAAATACTATAACATAGAATGAAATTTATAAAGAATATTTAGTTTTTTATTTTATGAAAAGTGTTTTTTTTATGTAACTGTTCTGGTGTGCTACATTTATGAGATAAATAGATGTTGCACATTGTCAAGAAGAGATTAAGAGTTTTTTTTATAATGCATGAATGAAAGGGTGGATAGGAGTTAACTACTGCATGTTCATGTTGGTTATATTGGAAGTAGTAGGAGAGCTCACTGAACCAAACAACTAATGTCTTCATCGAGACATTTCTCAGCAAAATTCAGTGGTAATCCAAGTAACTGTGGACTTTCCCTCAAATCTTTGTGTTCACGCTGCTTAAAAAGTTCATGTAAACCACTGCAGCGACTGGAAACACAGCGGTTTAGGTTGTAAGCTGGAAAACTTCGTCACAAAGGTCTCTGTGCTGTATGATTGGCAACAGAAGTGAGGATCCACTCACGCAGTTGGCACCTGACTCCCGTCCACCCGGCTGTGCATCTGCATTGGCCGGTGACGTGGTTGCAGCCGCCTCCGTTCTGACACTCACAGGTCTGACGGCAACGCTCTCCGAAATGACCTTCTGGGCACGCTACCCACACAAACCACAGACACACAAAGAAATGATAACATAATAGAACACGCACGCACACGCATAGGGAACACACTTAGGATTACCTTAAATTGCTCTGCAGCCCCATATGGTGTTAAATTATGTTTTTTGGTTTCGTTGCACATATTTTAAAGTTGTGATTAATGATCAAAGTCCAAACTGACATTTTGGGACTGAGAAAAAGGAAAATGCGCTAATGACAGAGATGCACCATTAAGTCATGCTGGTGGTTTTGTGCTGCCTCTTGACTCTAGTAGTTGGAACCACAAAATGGCTGTGGCAAAAGGAAAAGTCTTGAATAAGACTGCAGAATGACAGACTAAGAAGTTTAGTGGGCATTTCACTGGCTTCATTAAAACAACGGCATGAAGTCCACAAGAAACCCCAGCATGAGAACACTGATCGGCGAGCTACTAAAAGTCTATTCCAAGTTAGGTTTTCCCCTTGCTAATGTTGATAGCTACATACATGTGGGTGCATTTATCCAGAATAGACCTCAATTAAACCCCATATGCCAGAGGGCATCCTAACCCTCCCCCATTTCTCCACCCTTACCCATCCCTAAAAAATTCAATGGCAGTGTCTCATTATGGAGATAATTGTTCACAAACACATCATAGTTGTGTTTAAGGAGAGGAGGATGTTGTGATGGGCTGCAGCGAGGGCCTCCCTCACACCCTGTTTTAATGATGTGGCTCCCATTACCCAGAATGCAGTGTGGTCCTGCCCAGCCGGCGGTGCACAGGCAGGCTCCTGTGATGTGGTGGCAGCGGGCACCGTTCCTGCACTCGCACATCTGGCCACAGTCAAGACCGTAAAAGCCGTCCGGGCACACTGTGGGCCAAGATAAAACATCCGAATGGTTAGAAATGGCAGCTTCACAAAAGAGGAGCGGAAAAGGTTCAGATGCCAACTTCTTCTTTTTTTTTTTTTTCAATATATATGCAGTTTTTCTCTTTTCCTTTCCACATCTCCCAACACCGTACGTTCCCTCTCAGTCCTGCCACCTACAGAAAATACCGATATCAAATTGCTGTGCTGTGCTGTGACTGTTGTGGAGTGTCTGCGTTTGTTAAGTGAGCTTACGTCCCACATGTGTGATGGATCTGGCCCACATCAAAGCTGTGATGAGGGGGGGAAAGAGCCGGTAAATGGAGCACCTGCTGAGTCCACAGGCCTCACCGACACACAGCAACACACAGTGTAGCTGCAGTGTTAAGGGTCTGTTTCCTATTCTCAAGAAGAAATATAATTTAAGTGTGTGTATAATCAAGTGACACTCGCAGCGCTCAGTAAATAGGCTGCCTCCTCTCCAGCAAAACCACACTTGAGGCTATGGGATGAATAAGTCTTTTCTACCACTGGGATGTAGATGTGTTCTATAAGCTTCACGCCACCAGAGGACGAAGGGAACAACTTTATTTATACACAGCCTGTTTTCGATGCTCAATTTGTCACTGCAGAGATTACAGACCAGCCCAAGAACAATTGCTGTATTTGTATTTTCCAATACTGGTTTTTAGTCACAGGAAAGATGCCGTGGCTTTGCCAAAGTGTGACTGACAGCTGTTGCCGTAATAGGTGAATGAAATCAAATAAAAGAGGGGACTGGTGAGGCTTTGGATGAAATCCCTCCCAATGATCTGAGCAGCCACAAGTTTTTTATTTAATTTACCATAAACTGTATTGAAAAGGAAAGCCGAGACGTGGACTGTGTTACCAAAGGAAACCACAAACTGGGAGAGCAACAGAAATGTGTAACTCAGTGGTTTTATGTAGTCTAAATGCAGCGATTAGGGTGTTCCTCAACAGTCAATGTATCAGAACTTCCTTCTCCAAATACAAATTGATGAAGCTGTGTACTCCTCCTTTTTCTGACTCTCGGCCTCAAACTGGGGAGAGTATCATTTCTTGCTTTGGAGTTTCTGGCATGACCATCACTGCGTTCCCACGCTGACAGCATGACGTCTTCGCCCTCCTTCTGTGGTGGTGAGGCTGCAACGTTATTAAAGTGAGCTCACTGAGGATGCTGTCACTTCAACCCAGCTGTACATTGACTTTGTGGTAGCACTGCAGCAGAATCACTCTTTTATTGTCTCTTGTTTATTGTTTTGATGGCACTTGTTGACACCATGGCAACACGCTGGTCCCGTTTGTCCAATATGACAACGTTTCCAACATGCTGACAACCGTTGGGTCATTTAGTCACCGACTATGGATAAGTGAACAACGCATGTCTTGCAACAATACAGCAATAATAAATACAAGTTGCCAAGTAGATCAATAGTCATCTATCAAACCACAATATCCCTTTCAGAACGACTTTTATGGTCAATAGCATCGTTGTGCCATCTGACCATACCTGGTGTTACGTTCTATCTTTGTCTCATGTCTTTATTTCACGTTTATTTTTCTAATAAGAGAGTGGCAGGTTTAACCATGTTTATCTTTTTTATGTACGCATGTTTTATGTTGTCCTGTGTTCACTCTGACTACACTTGAGGTTTATCAGCTCTGTCTTGTTTAGTTGCCACCCCCATCGACTATATGTGATGTCCTCAGTACTGTCGGTTGCAGTTTGAGTCCAAGCCTGTTTTGTCTCTCTGGTTCATAGACTATCTATGTATTTTCAGCTGGTCAAAGAAAGCCAAAACCAAGTCTATCTTAGGTTTGTGTGTTTGAGTCCTTCACCTATGTTCCTGAATCACTGACTATATTACACACATAAAATAACTCACACAATCAGATGAATCTGTCAGAATCATTTTTGGAATAGTCAGCTCATAAATGCATGTAATCATTTTATTTAATTTGATTAAACCAGATGCACCTCATAACACAACTGGGATTTGAACCTGGGTTGCCACACTCATGTCCAAGACTTAACCCAAGGTTCCACCGAACGGCTGGCTTCAAATGTGTTTGTACACATATTCAAATAATAATTTCCTTCCCGTACCTGATTTCGAGACATAGTTGTACATCACGGCCTTGAACATATTATTTATGGTAAATCTATATACAAGGTTTTCGCTAGAAGACTGATCTTTTTTAAGGACATTCTTATGCTAGAACTATTAATCTAATTTAACCATTTGCATATGGTGATTTGACTTCATTTTTA
Organism: Blennius ocellaris; assembly: GCF_963422515.1. Taxonomy (NCBI): domain Eukaryota; kingdom Metazoa; phylum Chordata; class Actinopteri; order Blenniiformes; family Blenniidae; genus Blennius; species Blennius ocellaris. The sequence goes on from NC_137651.1 coordinate 16,604,384, forward strand.
ATTGCAAAGGCTATTATTTCCATTTACCAGCAGGGGGGGATAACTTTCCATATTAACCATAGATCTTTATCTTCTAATATTACCACAGTGTCTGCGAGTGTTTGTGAATGTCGTCTCTTCCCTGGGGTCTTTGTTTATAGGTAGAAATCAAGGATTTGTTGTTACTTCCATGTGTGGAACATGCACGCACGCACACACACACACACACACACACACACACACACACACACACACACACACACACACACACACACACACACACACACACACACACACACACACACACACACACACACACACACACACACACAGACGCACGGTGCCATCATTGAAAGACTCCATTTCTTGACTAAATGAGCTCTTTAAGACAGGAGGATTATTTCCAGATCCCTGGTTGTGTAAGAGCCACTGCTGTCAGCCCATAAAGCAGGTCCAAGGACCACACAGCCGGGGAGAGCAGACCACAGAGGTACAGCGGACAGAGAGAACACAGAGGAGAACTTCCTGGTGCCATTCATACACTGAAAGAAGTCAACTCAACAACAACAACAACAAAACAACCCCTCTTTTTCTTCAAACAATTGTACGGATGTTCAATGCTGGTCGGATGAGAGTTCTTTTTACCGCAGCCCAAAAAACTATCTTAATGCAAACATCAAAGCTTTGGATAACAAACGCAACACGATGAAGTGATCTTACGTGCTGTAACCATGTCCGTGCAATGGCCCTTCCTCAACGCCCGATCAATGAAACAACGCTTTGTGCCAGACGCTTTCAGAATATGTGGGTGAGATGCTTTTGCGAATCCTGATACATTAACCAAGTAAGGACTAAGGAGCGTGTGCATGATGTGTGTTCCTGTAGAATCAAGCACTGTCACTTCAAGTTATTTCTTTCGATTTTGATTGTGTGAAACAGATGAACTCCAGAGAATTAAACCTTCTCGCAGAGCAGACCTCTTCCTGACTCCTCCTGAAGGAAGAGGCCCAGCAGAAGATTGAGAAACTGGACACCTCTGTTTGAGGGTAACAGGCCTTCAGAAAATAAAATCTGGTCAGACCGATAGCCCCATTTCCACAGCGACGTCCAATCAGAGTGACGACTGCATCTGAGGCCATTAGACTGTTATGACTAGGGATGTGAAGTTCTGTTCTAGAGTGACATGGCCATGATTTACAGTGTCCCGTGTGTTAGGGGAGGTGGTATGAATATCTGGGACTGCTTGTACACTCACAGTAAATCTTACACTTTGTAATAACACAAGGCCACTCCGAGTCATAAGATTCTATAATCAAGAACAAATATATCATATGGTAAAGGACAGCTGATGAGTCTTACAGTTCAGGATAAATATCGTAACAATGAAATAGAAATTGTGAGAAGGTTTTACAGACAGAGGAAATACTCTCAAATGTGTAACATACAGTCCAGCTAACCCAGAGTGATTAAAACAAATTACTGCTTGAGATGTGCGCGGTTTTAAAATGGTTTCACTCATGACATTATGGGGATATTAAATGAAACTGTGTGAGGATTAAGCAATGAAAGACGTTCATGGATCAGTAAAACATCCTACACTGCCATCTAGTGTGGAAGAGTGACAACAACATTAAAAGAAGCAAACGAGCAAATTGAGATCACCAGCAAATAGGAGTTTAACAAAAAATTCAAAAAAAACCCCACTTAAACTATACTATAAATACTATTGACACTTGTGACATTAAAGCTGAGCCAATGGTAATTTAATTATGGTAATCTAATTATTTAATTCATTAATACTGAGGCTTTACAGGGTGCATTCTGTTATTTTCTAAATATACAATCCCTATCATCTGGTATAATAAATGTTATTATAGATAAAAATAAATGTATAATCAGGCAAAGGAGAACTTACAACGGAGTAGTTGTTTAATATGTGTGCTTGAAAATGTAGTTATTTCTCCAATTATCAAAATAATTACTGGTCATTTATTTCTGTCTTTCTATGACAACTTTCATTTCAAATTCTTTTAGTTGAATAATGCTTAATCAATCTTTTCTCGTGTCATTTAAAAAGCAGTCAAACCATGTATATTTATATATTAGCAAAATGGAAGTGATATCGTCCAGTCTACTACAGGAACAGGAAACCATTGGTGCATAAGGATCAGGAAATAATGTGGACAGAACATATTCATTGTCCTGTTTGGATTTAACTTTTTTCCCCACTTTATATGTCAGAAAGAAGCATAAATGAGTGAAATTCAGAACTCGCAAAAGATCATCTTGGCATAATAGACATCATTCGGGAAAACTGACGTCACATGTACCTGTTTCATCAAATTTCTACATGTGTTTCTTTTTTTCAAAGCAGACATTTGGGAAGCATTGTACCACAGCTGATATTAGGCAAAATACATCTTAGACAGACTGTCAACACTGGGGCGACACGCATGTTGATGGATTGTGAGAAGAGGCAAGACGATCCCAAGAAAATCCAAGAGAGAGAAATAAATAAAAAAAAACTATAAATAAACGCTCCAGACAGGATTTTAACTGCACAACAGTGTTGCCACCTTGAATAAATCATATGCGCTGAAATCCAAGTACAAAGTACATGAATGCTATTTCAATATACTTAAAGTCAAGGTTCTATAGCCAAACTGGTCAAATCTAATCGATCACTTACTCTTTTCGCAGAAAGTGCCGGCATATCCAGGAGAGCAGGTGCAGGCTCCACTCATGGGGTCGCACTGAGCTCCATTCTGACATTGGCACTTGTGGGTACAGCCCAGACCGTAGTTGCCATTCATACACTCTATGACAAAAAAAAAAAAACACATCAGCATTAATATCTGATCCCTTATACTTGACTTTACAGGTACAGGTAACAGAAAATGCAGCTAGTCAACTAAAAGAAGTCTTGGTGCATTAAATAATATCGCTTTTTTAATAGTTCACAATGGTTTCTTAAGTATGTTTATTTTGAAATAGAAAAAAAAATTGTCAAACATAATTAGTAACAAAACAAACATGTCACTCGATCTCTCAAATGCAACACTCCCAGCTACCAGATGGTGGCAGCATGTACTAATGTACTGCTGAAGCCACATGAAGCATAAACGTACTCTTTTCACAGTGATCTCCGGTGTATCCAGCCTCACACACACATTGACCAGTGACCGGGTCACAGCCCAGAGCGCTGTCCTGGCACTGGCACTGACTGACGCAGCCCTGGCCCCAGAAACCAGGATCACACGCTGGAAAGGGTCACAATCATTGTTGCTTTCAATATTCTGATGTGATGTGATGTGTTTGGACTTTTTCTGTCTTTTGGTTGTCATATTTAACCAACAACTGACACTTACATGTTGTACAGTCAGGGCCTCTTCTGCCAGGAGGGCAGATGCAGAGTCCAGTTTGTGGGTTGCAAGTGACATCAGGGGGGCAAGAACAGCGTGTTGAACACCCTGGTCCATGATAGTCTGCAGGACACTCTAATGCACAACAACAGGTCATTCATCAGAAGCCAGTATAAATCTCTGCTTTTCTTCAACCTAATTTACATAACAACGTAATTTACTTTTTTTTTTTTACATATGAGATGTTCTGTTACATATAAGATCTTTTGTACATTAAACATTTGTCTTATTATGACAATAATAATATTGAAAAATAAATATTTATATTTCTTTCAAACTGATCACAAGTTAGACTTTTACCTGAATCGTACACATTTTACACAAACTCACCATCCTGACAGAAGTTTCCCATGAAGCCTGGCTTACAGTCGCATCCACCGCTCTGCTTGTTGCAGGAGCCCCTGTTCTCACAGTCGGGGCACAAAGACTGGCACTTTAACCCCCACAATCCATCAGGGCAGTCTGGGAAGCAGCGAGTATCTTACAGATTAGCTGTGCAGTCAGCCACTTATGCCTGTTATTTCTCTATAAAGCCCTAAAGCCGCTTAAGCATGAATAATTTGAAGGAGAAATGTATTAAATAAGCCTTTGAAAGTGGTAAAATCTTTAACTGGACAAATGAGCGACAAAGCAAGTGTTAAGTTTATAATTGGTTTTGGCACAGAGGCACAGATAACACCACGGCTGTTCAGTGTAAACTGCAAGCTTGTGTGATCAGTGATCTTGTGTGACATTTTCTACTACAATCGGTATGAAACCAATACAATGGACCACCAAAAAACTTTTTTCAAGTTGTTTAGAAGCTATTCCTTTGGAATATCTGGTATCTCTTTATATATAGCATGCAATTGTTCTGTGTAATGTTTTCCACAAGATCTTATTTTATTAATGCTATTATACTCTCTGACATGTCCAATAAGTTCAGGTTTAATAAAACAACATGTTTATCCTGCACTAATTTCTCTGTAACTTAAAAGAAGCTCTTGGGAAGGCTCAATGCCACACTTTGAAACCCAACGCTGTAGCCAATAAGTTGTGTTTTGTTTTTGTTTTATTATCTGCAGTTGTTTACAAAACTAATTGCCATCATGAGATGTTTATATGATTTAAAGTTTTTCAAAGAAATATGTTTTGAACAAAGATATTTTTAAAGGCAACAACTGCCTGCTCTTGACAAGGCAATCTCGGATACATTTAATAGTTCTTGGGAAAGCCACTTGTTGGTTAACTGCGATTAAAGAACAAAGAAAATAAAATTAAAAATACCTTCCTGGCAGGAGTGTCCTGTTTTCCCAGTGGGACAGATGCACTGTCCATTTAAAGAATTGCAGGAAGCTCCTCTGCAGTCACAGGTCTGCTCACAGTTTAGTCCAAACCTTCCATCTAGGCAGGCTGGCAATACAAAACACAAATATTACTCAAACACACAACAGTCACGTTCTTGGCATAACACAACACTGAAAAAAATGATTCAAAAAAATGAGTTTCACAAATGAAAATGCCAAATCATTATTTGTGTATTGATTCAGTCTCTACAAATAGCTGCTGCAGCCGTGACTGAAGTGTAACGCCCCTGTCATGACCTGACCTGCAATTTAAAACTCATAACACATAAAATTCAATGACTGTTGTTTTTTTTATGTCCCTGTGAGAAACTCAGCAAGCCTAAACCTGGCCTGTGCAATTGTGTTGACATACTGTCACTCTGCTTTATTATCTTAAACCACTCCACACAGACAAAAAGTCGTCATATTTTGATCAAAGTATCGTTTAAGAGCACAGCTCAGAGGACTGACCTTTCAATCAACCGGCAGAGCAAACAGACAGCGGACGCCCTGCTGCGGAGGAACACCCACCTTCTTATTTGTGCACTTAACAATAGCAAGAACACCTGCACTGACCAGGAACTTTCATGAGGAAACCTTATTTATTCCACCCACTCAATCCATCAATCTTAGCACCAAATGAAAAGCAAAGTACAAAGTAAGATTTATAGTTCTTGCGGTACACAGACAAAGACTATGACAAAAGTAAGAAACTAATTCATAACGATTTGAATTGATTGATAATTCTGACACGGTATATTAGAAAGGGTTTCGCCTTTACGCAAGTCTGAAGTATGCAAACAACAGTCACACATGCTGATGCCTGTCAGTGAGCCAGCGCACACACTTCACACGTTTGCACCCACACATACAGTATTCTGTATCCACAATACAGAATTATCTCATGGTTCATTTCTGACCACATGAGTGCACTGTGGGCTTGAGCTGTGCCAAGAACCACATATATTCAGTGATTCTAAAGACATACGCCCAGTTTTAGATTTGCCAAGGGCTTTGGGGATCTAATCTCTATGAACACATGCAGTCAATATAGTCTCACTCTCAGTATGCATTTTGGTTGACGTCAGACTCCCAAAGGAATTTCATTTTACAAGTTTTCATTGTGTGGCCACATGGTGGCGCGCTCACCCAAGGTGATAGAATTGCATGCAGGTTTATGAGTTTGCACATTATCCCCATGCATGTGTGGCTTTTGCTCTGGATACTTTAATTTCCTCTCACCGGGCCAACAATTTGCATGTGAAGCTAATTAGTGAATTCAAATTGTAGGTGTGAAAGTGAGGGTGTGTGACTGTGAATGGATGGATGGATGGATGGATGGATGGATGGATGGATGTATGTTTCTTTTGTGCTCTTTGAATCCATAAACAATTTAAAAACTCAGAATCTGTAGAATTCCCCTAGCCAGTAGCTCATTCTGGGATCTGTCATCATTACATTAAATATTTAAGAAAAGTTTTTAACTGGAAATAACTTCCTCATTTGGTTACATCCTGGACAAAAAGGAGATTTGAAAGTCATACACGAGCAAAAATTGGACTTGATGTGCATTTTAAATATTTCTTAACATGTAAGAAAAAAAATTATTTCAGTCATTGAAGCATAACTTTGTCTCACCCAGCTGACAGTTGTCTCCATGCCGGCCTGCTGGACAACTATATCTGCATTCTCCAGTCCTGGGGTCACATAACCCTCCACCTGGACAGTCACAGGGCTGCTCACAGCCGGCACCAAAGAAGTCTGGATCACATTCTGCATTGAGACAAGCAGATGAGTACACAAAACAAGCAAAGATTAACAGAAGTCATCATGTATAAATAAGCAATAGGAAGTTTGTTAGTTCTGTTTTGATAAAGAAATCACAGCCACAACCTCTTAAGTACACAATACGTAATGATAAAGCACCATTTCAAGGAAAGTGATGATACTACTACCACAGACAATGAACTTGGATCTTGAAGGCATTTGAATCTTTTGATACAATACAATGTCTTTCTTAATCGAGCTGAGGAGTGCATGTCAGTTTGTGCTATGTTGTGTGTTATGTGCCTATACCTTTCTCACACTGAGTCCCATGGTATGCAGCCTTACAGAAACAGATCCCTGTTTTGGGGTCACAGCCAGTGGAATGTTCTTGAACACAGCCACATTCCTTGGAGCAGCCTGCACCGTGTGTCCACCTGGGACAAGCTGAGGGGTGGAAAAGATTCATATGAAAACAGACAAAAGGCCTGAGCTGGGGAGATATAAGACAGAAAAACTTCTCATGTTTGTATGGTAGTGTACAAAAAACATACACGAGTGAAAGTTATATACAGTAGGAGGAAGAGATCCCCTCAACAGTTTGGATTTCTTACAGTTTGGGTGGTCTTAGTTAATGATGAAAAACCCTTAAGAAGGAGAATGGCTCTTCTCTCAAATTACATGTTATGTAATATATGGCCCAAACAATCACATCCAACAGAAATGTTATCATATATCCTGATGCAGTCAGTGATCACTGCGTTTAGTTTCACTTGATTTATGGATTTCCATGCAAACTATTCATACAATTACAGTTCAACAGAATTGTAACTCTAAAGAATGATCAGAAAAGTTGGCTTTGCTGAAATCATCTGAGGTACTTTCTCTGAGTTTTTTGGCTTATATGGAAGCATTTAATGAATAAATCTTGTGTTACTTATGACGTCCAAAACATCAGCATTTCCACATACCCACTTGATTTTTTTAGAACAATCACAATGGATGAATCTTGCCAAGACTGTCCCCACTCAATAACAAAAAGCTGAACTGCACTCCACCCTGTCCCTCTCAGCACTGGCTTCATGTTAGGTGCAGCTGCAGGCTCTGGTTACACCCTCTCCACCCTCTCTACGGTCCACTGCAGGATGAAGCAGACAGCTGTGAGATTTTGATAATATTCCTTGTGCACGGTTTTCATCATCCAGTTTGGTCTCAGACAAGAAAGAGGAGCTTCCGCATCGAGAAACTGACAGAAAAGCCTGATCACCATGTCGATCCGGAGGTTTTGGAGCACACCAAAAACAGTGGGGGACGTCAACATAGTGACAGACGAGCTGAAGAATCTTTATTACAAGAGGCTGCTGCCAATAGAGAAACACTATTCCTTTCATCACTTCCACTCGCCCAGCTATGAGGATGCCGACTTTGACAACAAACCAATGGTGCTGGTGATGGGTCAGTATTCGACAGGAAAAACGACTTTCATCAGGTAAGAGATGAGAAGACTTAACAGAGATGGAAAGTCTGAGTGCATGCATGTATCAGACAAGAGAAGATGACAGCAGGTTTTCACAACATCTTCAGGTATCTCATCGAGCAAGATTTCCTTGGTAGCAGAGTTGGGCCAGAGCCAACCACTGACTGTTTTACAGCCGTCATGCATGGAGAAAGTGAAGGAATCATCCCTGGAAATGCTCTTACAGTGGACCCAAAGAAGCCATTTCGTAACCTTGACCCTTTTGGAAATTCGTTTCTGAACAGGTAATGGAAATCATCTGGTAAAAATTAAGAAAGATGGCGAGAGTTTACTAAATGTCACGAAAGGAAACGGAAAGTCATCGTTTGTTGTGTTTTCTTTAGTCACAAATATTTAGAGAATTTCATTTCTGTGTCATGCATCTATTGTTTGTTGACCACTCTAAATAATACAATGCTTTGTCAGTACTCAAGACAAGTCAGTTCTACACATCTGAATTCACTCTGATGCTTTTTTTGCAGGTTTCAATGTGTTCAGATGCCAAATCAAGTCCTTGAAAGTATCAGCATAATAGACACACCGGGCATCTTGACTGCTGCTAAAAGAAAGCTGAGCCGAGGTGAGATTGATTGTCTCTTTTAATTCCTGGTTTAATAACGAAAGGAATGTATAAATATTTTAATTTAATTTGTCCACTTACAAGCTGCTTGCATTCAATCCTATTGTAGAAGAGTATATCTGATGACTGTAAGTCAACCAGAAGCACAGCAGATGAAAGTAATATGATGGATATTTTGGGAGGAGTCGTCAGTAACTGGGCTGTTTTATGGTCACATTTTTCTATGGGTGTAACTGTAATGGCTTGCAACCAGTGACTGCGATGTGATGTATGTTTTTCAATGTCTTGAGGCAATGATGTTTGCCCCGTTACATACAGTGTTAATGAAAACCCTGTGCTTTTGTTTACTGTCCCTAGGCTATGACTTCCCAGCAGTGCTGCGCTGGTTCGCCGAGCGTGTGGATCGAATCATCCTGCTGTTTGATGCACATAAGCTGGAGTTCTCTGATGAGCTCACCCGGGCCTTTGGGGCTCTGTTTGGCTATGAGGACAAGCTGCGAGTGGTTCTCAACAAAGCTGACAGGGTGGATTCTCAGCAGCTCATGAGAGTGTACGGCGCCCTCATGTGGTCCCTGGGAAAAGTGTTTCGCACCCCTGAAATTCTGCGGGTCTACATCGGGTCCTTCTGGTCAGAGCCGCGACAGAAGTGCGACCACTACCAACTGATAGAGCTGGAGGAGGAAGACCTTCTGGCTGATATTAGAAACCTGCCACGCAATGCTGCAGTACGCAAGCTGAATGACCTTGTGAAGAGGGCGCGCTTAGTGAGGGTAACACAAAATTCAATCCTCATTTTAAGTATGCACTCACAAACTAAGCCGTCGATGTGATTTTAAATCAAAGATGTGGTTTTTTTTTTTCTTTATCTGTTCTAGGCTCATGCATACATCATCAGCTATCTAAAGCAGGAGATGCCAACTATTTTTTGTAAAGAGAGCAAGAAGCACAATCTGATCTACCAGCTTCCTGTCATTTTCACCAAGATCCAGCAACAGCAGCGAGTCCCAGCAGGCGACTTCCCCGACTGCACCAAGATGCAGGTAATCAAACATGTTGTTGTTGGATTGCAACTTTTTTCTGGAAAGTATTCATTACAATGTGTTATGCAAGACTCACATGGGATTGTTTACATTTCTAGGAGAAGCTTTTGGGTCAAGATTTCTCAAAGTTCAAGACACTGAAACCAAGTCACATGGCTTCCTTGGATAAACTCCTCACAACTGACATAGCCAACCTGGTCCCCTTGCTCCAACAACAGGAAATGAAGAAGAGGTCACTCCCCTCTGTGTTGGATGCGGAATTTTTGGGAACATTCAGGCGCGAGCATTACAAAAGGGACCCGTTCAAGGAACTCCCGAAAGACAACGAGAGCCATGAATCCGAGTTCGATGAGTGGGCGGTGGAAAAATACAAACCGAAATATGATGAGATTTTCTATAACCTCAGTCCCAATGATGGCAAACTGAGTGGCACCAAAGTCAGAGAGTGGATGACGACTACGCTCCTGCCCAACTCTGTGCTTGCTCACATCTGGAGGCTGTCTGATGTCGATGGAGACGGCATGCTGGACAATGAGGAGTTTGCTTTGGCAGTCCACCTTATTGAGGGAAAACTGGAAGGCTTCTACTTGCCCAGAGAACTGCCCTGTCACCTGCTGCCGCCTTCAAAACGACTAAGTTCAGCCAATGATGTATCAGTGTGAGCTTTATATGTGAAGGAATCGGAGAACAAAGGCTATATAAACTCCTGCATGTGAATTCTGTACAATCTTTATAATCTAACTCTGATTGCCAAACATTTGACCCTATATTTTAAACAGACATTTGTAAAGGAGAAGAAAAAAACATAATACAATCAGTGATACATATTTCCTATTTAGTTGATAAAGCGGCAGTTGTGCAATACGTTTCATTCATAGTCATATTAAAGTTGTGAATATGATGAGGTGCTTACGTTTAATGCCATGTCAGCATTAAAGATGTTACGAAATCTGTATCTATGTTTCAACTCACCTAAGTGACAAAAACGACCATATAATCCTGGAGAGCAAAGACAGGCCCCATACAGATGATGGCAGGGTCCATTATTGGGACAGCTGCACTTTCTCCTGCAATTCCGTCCAAAGTAACCCCTGGGACAACCTGTAAGACAGCATTAAAGGGTAAAAATCTCTGCATTTAAAATGGCCTACGTTGTTTACATGCTTGAACATTTTAGCCTAGGGATTGCTTGGTATGTTATAGAGGTATCAGTATTCCAACAGAGATGATTTTAAATTATATATCCATAAATTGAGGTGCATACAAGAACTCGATCACATTTATTCAGTCAGTGTAAGATCTATCCAACTGTTAAATTGCTTTATCTAACTTCGGCCCGCAGGGGATTGAAGTCAGGCCCAACTAAAAATAATTGAATCCAGGGCTCTCCCTGGGCAAGTCACCAGTCCAACACACGGCAAACACAGATCGATCACAATCACAGACACTAACATGCGATTCAGATTCACCAATTAAACTCAAATGCATATTTTTGGACTGTAGTCCAAACTCAACCCAAGGATCTTTTCACTGTTAGGTGAGAATACTTCACCACCAGTCAAACCTATTCTGGAAATATCCAGGGTGACCCTGCTGGTAAAGGCTAAGGCTCTCTGTGATTCTCTGGAGGATGGAAAAGTTTGGGAAACGCTGGTTTAGGAGACCAACTTTATGGCAAGATATAGGCCCAATGAAAAGACATCAATCAAACCTCTGTTTTGGCCTCGTGATAAATGCTCACAAGCAATATAGATCCTTGTGGTGTTATTCACATGTGTGAGCACATTGTGTGTGTGTATGTGTTTGTACAAACCATCCTCGCAGAATAGGCCTTTCACACCTAGAGGGCACAAACACTTTCCAGTCACAGGGTCACAGGAGCCTCCATTCTGACAGCGGCAGAGACCGTTACAGTCCTGTCCATGTCTGCCCTTTGGACAAGCTGAGGGAGGTGAGAGGGGTGGGGGAAACGATATTCACATTGTATTATGCACAGCATAATCCAACAGATCGAACTGTTGCCATTTATGAGAAAAAGAAAACCAAATCTGTCCAAAGCTGAGGTATTGCTCGAAAGTGGTAAGGAGTCAGTAAACACTTTCAGCTTCCACCCTTCCATTCCCAGTGGTGTCTTCGCCAGACTTTCCTAATCTCAATGGCCTTGTTAGCAATTGCTGACATGAACCAGCTGGCTGTTTAAGATCGGTTTAAGTGATACAATTCATCAACTTAATGTCTGCTTAAATTCCGTGTCAAACTTCCTTTCTGCACTGCAGGTTTATGTGACTCCGCAGGAAGATAAACCGCTTCAAAAAAAATAAATCTGAAGCATTGGTACCATTATAGCATCTCATAAATGTCACAATAGTCATTGAACATACGTTGTGAATAAAATCACAGCTAATGAAGCATATGGACGACGGAGAATATAATCTTATTAATGTTTCACAATCATATCCAAGGCTACAACTGGGATAGGAGCATCGGGTTATCTTTTTTAAAGATTTAAAATTATAAACTTGACACTGGGGTTGTGTCCGAAGGTTCACTGCAGTATTTTGATGCGACATACATGGTGTAAGAAAGCTTATTTCATACTGATAATACATTTAATAATCTGAACTGTTAATATTTTGCATCTTTCGTATGATTCTGAACATTTGTTTCAAGGAAGCTTTGAAATTAAATAAACACAGGAGGAAGACACAGCTCATGGCATGTGATATGAAAGAGTGTATTAAAAAAAGTGAAGAAAAAACAAAACAGTGCATTAATTAAGATTTCCCCACACACAACAGTCTAAACCAACAGCAGCATAACTAAGAAAGTGGTCTAAGGTGGCCTGACCCAACTATTACTTTAATTAAACAGATTTGTAAACATGAATTTTAAAGCAGCTGATATGTTGTCCTCCTTCTGCACAGTCCTCCAATAATGTTCAGCCAGAATGATGCATTTGGGACTTTCACTCTATGAACTCAATGAATTACTGCTCTGAATAGTTGCATTTGCACCTCGGGTCTGATGAGAAACGACAATTTAAATTATCTGTATGCCTTAAGTGATACATGTTGATGAATTGACAATAAATTAATAACTCTGAATTGAAATTTAGAAAGTCAGATACAACAAAGTTGAGAAAGAAGCATAATTTCTAAAGTCCCTTTTTTGACCAGTCTCTGGTTTCCTTTTAGACCACCATGTTGATGTGTATAACAGTTTCCCATTTTATCTACTGCACCTGAAAATGCTGTCCAGACCCACCGCCTTGAGGATATACATCTAAACACCACTACCTCTGGACCATGTTTTGTGAAAGTGACAGATTGCTTCCAATAGACTGATCCCACGTGGCTCTCCTACCAAATAACCATCCCGACTCAGCTTCAGACCAAAGACAGCCATTAATCACCGAGCTGGATGAGAACAATGGGGTCTTGCTTTGGAACCCGGTAGTGGACATCCTTGGCCTCGGGCGTTGCTCTCGCTGTGAGCCCCTGGCGGCAGTCCAGTAGCAGACAGATTGATTCCCCCGGCCCTCTTGTGTTCTGGAGCTCATAAACAAGCCAGCCTCCCACTCAGAAGAGCAGACAGCTTTTGATACATGGCTCTCGATCGATGCACCCAGGGAGCTGTGTCGTCCCTCTGCTAAACTACACCATATTGCTGTGAGTAACTCAAGTAAACTAAGAAGAGGATGTCTGAAGGGAAAATACTCACATGTTCTTTGTTATGGTCTCCCATTCCCCCTTTTTTTTAAATAAATAAGTCTTTTATATGCTTGTTTATTGCACAATTATTATTGAAACACATACACACACGTATCAATACTGTTGCCTCTATTACCATATGTACCCTTTTTGTATAAACAGATGAAACCACAGCCAACAGCTATAACCCTTCAGACATTCACTAAAATGATTTTAACTTATTGCACACGAACTCCAACATATGCGTCCACACATCCATTTGTTTCTCACGAAGAATGGTCTTCTTTGCGCACAGGACTCCCACCCCACCCCAAAACTGGGCATACACGTTCCACCTCACTAATGACTGTATCAGTCATATTTAAATCATGTTTTTACATCTTTACATGGATAGTTTGAAATCCAAACCTTCAAATCAATAATTCTGAAAGAGCATGTAACGTCGCTCTGAGCCCTGCAAACCCGGGAAGTCGGGTTTCCAGCAGTTTAACGAGCACCTGAACGCATCACCCAAAGCCATCATCTTTGAAGCTGCGTTTTAACTTTATGGTTTATTTGTTCTCAGAAATACAGCTGTTCATGTTTACCATTCATCCTAGGCCATTGAAATGTTACAAATAATTGACTTAACAACATGATAAAGTTTAAAATGTAAAAGACTCACGGAAATAGTGCGTTGTGCGCGCATTGGTGTACACAAGGCATGCGCGTCACCCGTACAGGGGTGAATACGGAGCTAAACGCAGCAAAAGTTTCTAATGCACAAAAATTGCATGCTCCAAATCCATATGGAAGCGGGACTCGCCTCATACAGATCCCCCAATTTTGCCCACGTTTTTGCACGGAGACAGCGCGCTCTTGCAAGTAAGGTGTGTTGTGACCATCGCTTTACTGGAGGCCTCTATACTACTTTCTAATTTGTGATAAACTGGATGCTCCAATGTTGTTTTCTCCAATTAAGTAATGTTATTCCACGCCAGGGATCCCCGCCAGGGATAAGAGGCAAACTATGTTAAATTCATAGAGACATGCAAACACTGATGCATTTTAATAAATCAAAGGTAACAAGTCGGAACAAGGCTGTTGAAACAGTGCATATTGTTAAATCATGAGATATTCTTATGCAGACGTGATAAATACCCAACGACCATGTAGCAAGGGAGGAGCACAGGCACATATTTAATTCGACGACTAATAGTTACAACTTAGGTCCAACTGAAACTGAGTCAAGATAAAAATGATTTATTTCTTCAATTTTGATGAATCTTAAAATCAATAATAAATTATGTTACTTTTTAAGAGTTTAGAGTCTAAATCTGAACCAGTGTTTTCAAACCTGCATTGCCAGAAGCCCAATACTCTAAGAATGCATGTGGTTCCTTTCACAAGCTTGCTCGAGATTGTATAGTATCTTTAACTGTTTTTTTTTAATGATGTGCAGCTCTAATTATGCCAAACTCAGTCAGAATCAAAGCCTGATCCCTCCAGTGATAATTGGATGATTCCAGATTGGGAGCCACTGGAATTACTTGTTAATCCATCAATTAATGGCTCCAAGATGAGGCAGCTACAAGAACTGATGCGCTGGTAATATTTCTGTAATCACTGTCACAAAAAGAAACGTTTCTCTCCATTATTTGAAATGTGTGAAGTCAAGATTGAACACAAATTTGAATGCTGTAACATTGAAAGAAGTTCAGGTAGCAAACAAAGCAGACATGATTGTGGAGTTTAGAGTAACTTTTCTTACTTTCATTGCAGATGGTCCCAGTCCAGCCAGGTGAACAGTCACATCTGTCTTTGCTTTCACCACATTCTCCATGTGCACAGTCTTTACAACTCACACTGCAGTCCTCCCCAAACGAGCCATCGAGGCACACTGAAAAATGTTTTTGTTTTTTGTTTTTAACAGAGAATGAGGTTGGACTTTTTTTCTATAATGAATTGATATTGATTTGAGGCGGCATGCACATTGGCGTGATCATTCAGGTTTTTAACAGTACCTATGTGGCTGTCCAGTCTAAGTTCTCCCCTGATCTCTATTTCTCTTTCACTGTCACCACCATGAAGACCATCATCGTTATCGCCGCCATAACGGGAGTGCAAGGCAGCGGTGTACTGCAGCAGCTGTGGGGCCTTGCGGTACAGCAGGTCTGGTAATCTGTCAACCTCCAGCTGCTCCTCCTCTTCTTCCTCCTCCTCTTCCTCTTCCAGTTCTTCATACAGAGCTGAAGGACCAACAACAAGGTTAAAGTCATAATTTAATCGCAGACAGGATGTGCCACAGCTGCTATATGCCTTGTTTTGGTTGTAGATATGTAAGAAATACTCTGTGAGTAACTACAATGGAGGTGTTACTTACAAATACAAGAGCGCTGGTCTTGATCCAAGCGGAAGCCCAGTCGACAGAAACACTCATATGTTCCCAGGGTGTTGACACAGTAATGTTCACAACTTGAGGTCTCTGCCAGGCACTCGTCAATGTCTAAAGGAAAACAATGTAAACAAAACACACATTCACTGAAAAGTCAATGACAGAACAACTTACATAAATTGTGGGTAGTCACGCATGGAATACCTGTTGCACATTATCATGATGTGTACCTTCAATGGGACAGAGTTTGTGTTCACTTCGTTTGGAAGCTCCACTGAAAGTAATGGAGCGCTGCTTTTGTGGGCAAAATGAGTCTGTTTTGTATTTTCTGCTATGTTGTGGAAGCGGGGCTTTTGACCTAAAAAGGATCAATTCCCAAGAATGCAGTCGTGTATCGGTGAGTGTGAGGCGGGAATTGGCGTGCAGTGGAGCTGTACCACAACAGAGGAAACACTAAAACGCAGCAGATTAGGTCGTCTGCAAGCAATCCTGCACTCTCACCATCACAGCCGCAGCCATCCGGGTGCAGCCTGTAGCCAGCTCTGCAGCTGCATTCGTAGCCGCCTGGGTAGTTTCTGCAGAAGTGGCTGCAGCAGGACTCCCCACTGACACACTCATTGCTATCTGAGGAAGGCACAAAGTGTTGCAGAGATGGTCTTAATTGGATGTCAGGCAGACAAAAGCCAGAGATTTTGAGTAAATTCTTTAAAAAAATAAAGAGCTATTGTTCTTGGTTCTTACCCACACAGGTCTTCTTGTCCAGTTCGAGGTGGTAGCCCTGGTTGCAGGAGCAGAGAGGGCCGTTCGTGGTGTGTTCACAATGATGAGAGCAACCCCCATTGTTCTTCTCACAGCTGTTCACGATCTCCATCTCAATGCCTGGAGATGCAAAGTCCAGAACCACGACACTAAGCTGTTGTGCAAATTGTGATTCATAATTGATGGATTGGGATTGCTTTAGCTACTTTCCATTTATTTAGTGTAAACTCTATGTTTGAATGCAAAAATAGACAAGTAAGGTACATTTCTCTAAACTTTAAACAATGCTGTTTTACAAAATAATCTGTCCTAACCCTGTGAGTACAATCAATGACACGATGTGACACTTAAATCAAGCCGGCACTCGTGCAATCCTGGATTCGTTTCGCAAACACAATTCTCTGAAGAGTAATGCAACTTGTGTTGATTTGTATGTGGAGGCTGCATAAAGTCATTCTGTACAGTCTGGTTGATGGTTGAAGAAATCAGGCTGTGGTGATTAAGTTCCAGTCTAAGCTGCTAGATTAGCGCTGAGGGCCAATTTTCATGAATCCCACCAGCAGCAGCCAGTTGGGATTTGTATTGCTTATATTGAGGTCGTGTGGATTTCCTCCACAAAAATCTATGAATTAAATATGGTAGCTGATTCCAAAATATGATTATCCATTGAGCTGATTGCGGTAGTTATAAGCTGCTTTGATTATGGCCTGGCCAAACCAATGTAATATATATAATATCAGGACACAAACATTGCCAAGACAGTGGGCTCAAATCATTTTAAACTTTCAATGCCAGTAACTCTTTATGAAGCACAGATTAAAACACTTCTAAATTCACCGTTTGGTGTTTTTAAAGACTATTTCAAGTCTCACTTCATTTTAGTTTTGTAGCATTTTAAAATCTGTATATATGTACACAAATACATGCAATTTTTTTAAACTATTAAAAAGTGCAAAATGGACTGCCAAAATGATTTATAATTTTTTGTTTCATCCCAAAATGTGCCTTTTTCTGAAAAATTATGGGTTTCATATATGTCATTAATTTATAAGGATTAGTTTAAAAAATAAAGGAACAAATGTGGAAGTGATCACATATAAAAATGAAATATGTTGAAAGGAAAAGCCATTCATTGTGACTAAAATTATTTTCTCATGCATTACAATGAAAGAAAACCATAAAAAGAAAACAAATAAATTAGCCATAAGTGTATTTGAAACATGCAGAATTTTATTGGGCACAATGGTTGAAGTTCGAGCTTCTTTTATGTTTCTTGTTTCTTCTCATTTGCCGACGGAAGACAAAAGTTGATTTCTACCAAATGAAGTTGGAAGGAGGATCTAGAACTTTAGGAGGAAGCTACGGATGAAATGTCTTTACTTACGGTAGCACTGCTTGCCATCAGCACCAAGTTCAAAACCCGGATGACAGGAACAGCTGAAGGAGCCCAGCGTGTTGACGCAGCCGTGAGAGCACTTTGCGTGGCCAGAGCTGCACTCGTCAACGTCTGCAGGAAGCAGATAATGTTACACTGTAATGTGCTTGTTCATAAACATACGAGGGTAGAGTATATAAACACAAGAAAGCACAAACAAAAACTATCAACAAAGTCCAAATTGCAAACAAATGACATCAAATATTCATTTGCAGTACAAACTGGAGTGGTTATTGGAACAAGTAGGGATGTAGAAAGACGTCCCATGCACTTTCTATATCAAGACATAGCGAAGAAAGGTAGACATGAAAAGACATGCAGTTAGAAGTATGGAGCTGGATTTCTGACACAAAAGTTCATTCACAAATTGTGCATCTTCTCCTGTTGATATGTAATTAAAAAAAAAAAAAAATGACATTAACAAAAGATTTTTAATAAAACAAAAAAGCATAGACATCCTAATGATTAGATTCACCTCACTAATCAGGTCTGTTTGCACTCTATCAGTTAGATATCAGTGAAATAGAAGAACTATAAGAGTGATGGATTGTCAACAGCAGTCTTCCAGCAGTTTTAATGTTTTCCAATAACTGAATATTTTCGAATACCCGGGAAAAAAACCCTAATGTGTTGGAATCCTTCTTACTGGTTGTTTTGTATGTATTTCTTGAAATACATGTCACGCACCATTTAATTAGTTAATGTGAACTACAAATGTACTAAAAAAGTGAATATCTGCTCCAAGGCTGCATGGGGGCATAGTGATTCTAAATATCTAAGATAATATCCACAGTTTGAGTCCAGGATTTTCTGTGTGGAGTTCCTAAGTTATCCTTGAACATGAGTGCCAGTTTGTCCTGAAACTTCATGTTGTCTTCCACAGTCCAAAAAGATGCGTTTGAGGATAACTGGTGACTGAATTGTCCAGAGGTATGAATGAGAGTGTGCACCCTTGTCTGTTTCTGTGTTTTGTTTTCCTTATGATGGACTGACGACCTGTTCAGGAGGAACCTTCCCTCCCATCTATATAGCTCCACTTCGGCCTCAAGCAACTCTGAATTAGATTAAACAGTTTGAAAGATGGATGAATGATTGAAGTGAAAACATATATGTGCACATAAGTTTGTGGAGATTAAAGAACAAAACATAGAAATAACTTCACACGTGAACATTTTTAGTGTTAACTATATAGCGATTTTATGGTATTTATGTATGTGTGAATGTGTGTGTCAAGAGTCCCTCACCCTCACAGTCTTTGCCATCTCTCGCCAGTACGAACCCGGGTCTGCAGCTGCACTGAACTCGGCCCTCTTCAGAAAGACACAGCTGGGCGCAGCCTCCATTCCTCTCTCCACAGGATTCCCTCACTAACACACACACAAACAACCAACAGGGAACACACACACGCGAAATAACGGAGATGAATTATAGAGCAGTGCAGCAGGTGATTTTTTTTTTTTTTGAGTCAGAGCAGTTTTAATTCACAGCTGCAGAATCGCACCTAAATTGGCCTCCTGCATTTGGAGTCTCTTCTTTTTCATAAAAAAAATAAATAAACTGTTTCCCATACTGCAAATCTGATTATTGAAAAAGTAAAAAGTAAGAAATACATTTCGTCATTGAGGAGGACTGATCTAAATTCCTGCTCAGTACAGTGAACGTTTCCAAATCTGCTCCTCAAGTTCTTTTCTTTTTGACACCGCTGAAGGAACTCTGAAAGCTTAAGTTACAGTCGTGATATAAACTGTCACTGCTCCATGCCAATCTGACATATTTCTGTACAACGAGAACATTGGCTGGTGAAATGACTCACATTCACAGTGTCTCCCGTCCCTCTTCAGCTGGTAGTTCTTGCGACACTCACATTTATAGTGATTGTTCCCCGTGTCCACGCACTTGTGCTCACATCCACCGTTTAGCACTGAGCAAGAGTTCACAGCTTCAAAGTGAAAAGGACAAAATAAGCAAACAAAGAGCGTAAACACTTGACAGTAATGTAACTTTTACTCGTGAAAGCCACTTGTACAACTGTAGTAACTGAACGTGCTGGCATTACAATACATCTTTTACACCTCAAAATCCGCAGTGGTTTAATTATGGAAAACACTCCGGTCAACCTGAAAGTGGAAAGAATATTCAAGTCGGATCCAACGAATAAACCTGGTTACTTTCTAATGATCTTTCCATCCTATGCAACATAATGATGTGCCAAATATGAATATTAGCCGTGTGCCTTCAGGGTACCCTAAACACAGACATGATGACAGAGACAGGCAGTAAAAGTGAACGAACGGCCGCCTTGTAACACTGATGACTTGAGCAGACACAATTAGGCATCCCATTGCCTACATGCCTATCCTTCAACACAAACCTGCAGCTGGGAATAATACGAAAAATACAGAGGCCCAGAGGAAACAGGGGAGTGCAGATTTTCAGCAAGTAGCAAAATTCTCTCATTACCTGCAGGTTTTATGGTGCTAAAAATGGATTAAGTGCTTTACCACGTTGGGCACCACCTTTTAAACTATGTCACGATTTGTAAATCGACGTGGAATATTCAACCAAGCTTGGTAATTCTATTCTTTTCTATTGATTTAATGGAAGGTTAGAATATTCTCTATTCCTTTCTCACACGAGATAGTTATTTTCAAGATAAAGAGCGTGTGAAACAAATCACTCAGCATCCAACCAGGAAATCTCTTTGTATGTGAGGAGGCCATCAGGCTCAAGACACAGGGAGAGCTCAGCACATTCTCATCTTGTGATTTTAGGATATGTAAACATTTTGTGGAAAATTAAAAAAAAACAAAAAAACAGTTTGAGTTACTAAAAGACATGCACAATGTTGAATTTTTTTGGGGGAAAGATCAAAGCAACCCTTGTCTTAGGTTCTTTAAGACCTAAGAAAATGTACTTCATTTAATAAATTGAAGTACAATCAAGAAATTATACTTTGTTGTCTTTGTTACAGAAAATCTTGTAGCTGTAATCAATTGATTGGTCCACTCACTGTATTATTCTACACAACTGTGCTGCCAGTACAAGTAAGACAGCAAATACATGTTGCATGTGTTCATTCAAATATCATTTTGAGACAATGGGTATGTATTTATGCTGAGTTCTGACTGTCTGCCAAAAATGCATCCAAGTGGATCACTTACAGTTGAAAATGCTGGACTGATTAACTCAAGAAGACCTCAGTAAACTGCAGTGGTTTTCTTTGGTTTGATCTGGTTTTACGTCGGATGCCCTTCCAGACGCAGCTCGAGCAGTTGTGGGTTTGGGTTTTGCTCAGGAAGCCTCAGCGGTCACCTGTCTGTGGTGGGCTACGAACCATATGAAACAACTTCTAGATTCAGGCGTGCTGCGTCCTGGTGGAGTAGGGACATTTGAATGGGTTCATTTTGGGGCAGATAATAAAATTTGCTATGATAAACTCTAACAGACATTTGCCTCAAAATAGCGTCAGCAATAATATACTTCCATTCAAAGCTGTCCGCGGTTACATAAAACAGTAACCTACACATTTTGCAGGTTTTTGAAACAACCACCCGAAAATGCATTACCTCAAACATTTGTACAACCTTTCTTCATGTCTTGTTGAACTGATCAATGTTAAAATCATAAATATAAGATTTAAAATGAATTAAAAGCTGGTACTGTTCACTGCACACGCTAACATGAGACGGGTGGGATTCTCTGTAGTCAGGCAGAACTTGGCACAACACTGACCCTATAAAATCTGACCTTGGCCCGGATTGGCTTGGGGGCCAGACTTTGGTCATGCCTGTTTCAAGAAGTGCTGGTAAATGGACTAGGTGATGTTCTGACTACCTTCAGTCTCTCTGTGTCTAATTATTATACTGGGGTAGCCTGTTTTCTGGCCCTCTGCCTCAAGGAGGGGTGAGGTGTTAACTTTCTCATGAGGGTCCTTCAAGGCCAACAAGGCCTCCGTTTAAGGGGTATTTAACTCAAACCACAGGAGCCTGACATTTTTAACTTCATTTAATCTGTCTTACTCCTGTACGTCAACAAGGGAACGTTTACTAAAACCCAGCATTATTAATGTGGGAAAAATGCTGTGTGTGGCGTGTGGCGTGTGGAGTGGCAAAAAATGGTTACCACAAGGGTAATAAATGCTTTGATTTACTACTTACCAATGCAGGTTCGACCGTCAGTGTGCATGCGAAATCCTTCGCTGCACTCACAATGGTAGGAGCCCCGCGTGTTGACACAAGTCTGCTGGCATCCTCCATTGAGCTCTTCGCATTCGTCTACATCTGAACGCACAGCAAGACACACCGTCAACGCTTTATATAGGAAAGCCGCTCATTAATGGAGCCGAACATGGTTACAAGACCTCACTCGGCCACAAACCGCTTTATGGATCGCAAAGAGCTTAGAGAACGCTTCTGTGTGCATAGAGATTTCCGTAATAAACATAGTAATTATGAATATACTTCAGTTATCAGCTCACATAAACATTCTCTTCTTTTTCTTTCTATTTTTATTAGCAATTGGAGGTTTTGTCGAGGCAAATAAATGTTAAAAACTAGTCAGCTGTGGGAAAATAATGCTCAAATGAAGGAAGCTCAAAGCAAGCACTTTAGAAACAAGGCATTTATTATGTCTTTTATAAAATCTCCCGCTCAGCTTTGAGGTGGTTTAATCAAATGCTCAAGTTGCAGCAATCCATACAATGGATGGAAAATGTTTAATTATATTTGTTTACAAGATCCACAGTAGGTATTGTGGTGGTGCTCTAAAGGAATTTGTAAAATGGTGTGACAATAAGTAATCAGATGTTTATTTGTCAAAAAAATAGATTCCAAAGATTAATACAACACCATAACACAAGCACAATCCATGGCAAAGAGGCTGAAATTGTAGACTTCTACAAGAATCCCGACACTGTTTCAATCACAACAAGCTTAATGTCACCAAAGATCTCAAAACAGTTCTTCTTCTCCCAAACTTTTATTTAATGCCTTTAATAATTCTCCTTTTCCTGTTGGTTTAATGAATTACTGGTGAAAGAGAAAAGCAGCCCGAACAGTGGGGTTCATGTGTGCTTCAATATTACTGGAACTCAGAAGCACTTAAGGTCTCCTTAGTAAAAAACAACTAGTTGTAAAAGAAAAACAAAGCCACAAATTAAACAAATCTCTTCTTTTCTGGCTACAAATCCTTCCTCATCATTGGCAAACATTATAATATTCCCAAGGTAAATACGATCATAAATCGTGAGATAGCCTATCTGCTGTCTCATGATATCGCATTTAATGTATTTTTGTTGTAGCTTTTAAACACTTTGGCTATTCTCCGAAATATTCACATGTCAATACTAAAATATTTTTAACTGATGTGATATGTGTGGATGAGTTGTATGTATAAACAACACCACAAAGTGATTTCCCATATGTGAGAGTTAAAGTCGTCTGATCTGAACTGAAAGGGTTTATATCACTCTTGTATGGAAGTTTCTATTAACCTTTTCCTTCTTGGAAGTCATTGCCTGCGGGAGTACCGAGACACTGCATGGCTTCAGCAGTAAAGTCACACTGGCTCTAACTGCTCTTGTAAAGACCGACACAGTCACAGCGTCTTTGAACCAAATGATGGATGACTTATTGTGCTGTTTGTGCAGTAGCATGCATCCAATCTATCTGTTTCCTGCACTGCTCCTCAGTGGAGGGTCTGCCTGGCTGAGCATGAGTCGGACTGAGGCTTGTAGTCCACTGAGGCAGGAACAGAAGTGAGCCATAAACACAACATACCTGAGGACTCCATTCAAGGACAATCAGATTTTACTGCACATCTGGACAGCACATCACACATTCTCCCTGTCTCCATCTCTGACATTTCGACTCTTGCTCCTAACGACAATGTAGATGCATACGCAGTGTTGCAGATATGGAGAAGGAATGAGGTTCAATAAGTTATATTTCTTCCCATTCTTTCTCAACCATGCAAACATCAGGTATGATATTTTTCTAATTCCTCTTCTCAGTTTTTGTTGTTTATGTAATATGTATTTCATCAAATGTGTTTTTTTTTTTTTAACAGGTTTGAAATAAATTGCTCCCCTTTCTTTGTATTTGATGTGAACAGGAGGTTCAGGAAAGTTCAGTTCAGGGTAACCTGTGGGAAACGCTCTCTCCAAGCAGGCCATGTTAATTACCTTGTGTCACATAAGGAGTGTCAAAATCTGGGTCTATTTCTCGACAAGAGTAAAGTCTGTGATGCTCAGCTTTATGTCTGGTCCACTTTGCTACTAATAAGTCACTCCTGACGACACCCACGATCTGCCTTTAAGGTTTAAAACATTGATCTACATTTGTGTAGCTGATGATTGTATTCTTTTCAAAGAAAATCCCTTCTGTAGATCCGAATGTGATGAAATGCAGCGAGATTAAGATAGACTTTAATGTTTGTTCAGGAAAGGTGCTTACAATGTACATATTTCATACAGTCAATTTCAATCATGAGGCTGAATTTACCATCAATGCAGTTAAAAAGCAATCAATTTGAATTTGAGTTTTTACAAAGAGTACTTTGTACTTCTACCTGAATATTTTAATATTAGTATCTTGGAATTTCAAACAATTTCAGCAATGTGACTGTAGTTGTACATAAGTAGAAATATTTACTACTATTCCAACAAATTCTGTTCCGCTTATTTGGACATCAGCATGAAAGTTGAAACACATATGAACCATCTTGTAAGCAGGGCACAAATTCACCTAATAAAACAAGCCACTAGTGTGGAAGGTGGCTTTAGTTCACTAGACCCATACCAAGATTTCTTGGAGTAATATATGATTTGGACTGCTCGCATCAAGTCCCTTGAGTTGGACATACAAAAGCAGCTTTGCACCAGTGGGTGAGCTGGTGTGTGGTACTTCCACCGGGTGCGGCGGCTGTGGTGTCGGAGGTCAGTAGGTTTGAGGTCTGAATGGTGTCGTGTGACCCCGTCTGGCTGAGCTGCTGAGTTAGCACCTACTCCAAGACAAAGTGGCAGGTCAGGTTTGTGGAAGCGGCATTTTCATGACACACAAAGGAAAGAAAATGTCAACAAGTGGTCCGATCTTTCGGTGAGCTGACTTGTCCTTTTTTCTAAGAAAACCAAAGCTCACCTGAGTTGATAAAACTGTAAATATGTCTGCAGTTTAAGTTGTAAATTCTCAAAATGTGAACCATCACCAAATCTCTCTTGTGTTTGGTGATTATTCCTAAAAAAACAACAACAAAAAAAACAAAAACATTTGTTTTAGTTTTGTCAGTTTATAAAGAAGGTCAC
Organism: Blennius ocellaris; assembly: GCF_963422515.1. Taxonomy (NCBI): domain Eukaryota; kingdom Metazoa; phylum Chordata; class Actinopteri; order Blenniiformes; family Blenniidae; genus Blennius; species Blennius ocellaris. Next base: position 16,629,588 of record NC_137651.1, read on the forward strand.
CATTTTCTTCCCCCATGATAACAACCACAAGAACAATTCACACAAAAGCCTGTAAAGAAGAAGTTGACAGCAGCTGAAGCTGCTTCAGTTTGACTCCTCCAGTTCACCAGGGACCTCTCCAGCTGTAAATTATTACAGAGTGACAATATCCTGTCTTAAAGGTCAAAGATCAAGGGCACTTGTTCACACCTGTGGCTCTTAAGAACAAATGGCCCTCATTGCCCGACACTAACTCGGCATGTATCTGTCAGATGGAACAGACAAATGGAGAAAGTTTGCTGGTTGCCCAGGGTGTTAGAAAGCGTGGCTGTTGTAGCCCGATGTTTCCACAGATAGAGGACAACACAGGTGATATAAACCTATTATTGTACATGGTACATGTTGGTGTCTGTTGGTGATTAAGTGTTGAAGAGAGGGTTTTGTCAACTTGTTAACAAAAAAAAGTAATTATTTGATGAGTAGGTTTCAATATGGTATGGAAAGACACAGAGCATATGCATGATGACTTTAGCAGGTCACTTTGGCCAGCTTGTAAACACGTACTGTGGGGAAGGAAAAAAAAAAGAAAAAAGAAGCACAAATGGAGTTACAATATAACTGTGGTTGGACAATTTGTGGAAACTGTTCAAACCTGCAAACATCCTTATGAATTGTGCCTTTAAACAATAGCTTTACACCTTTACCTCAAATAGCATTACTCGTAAATACACTATCCTCACTCACTGAACTGGTATGTGACCTCACACCAAATACGTTCAAAGGACCGAGCTGTGACAGTAACTCAAGGATTACAGTTGTTGTCTTAAAGTGATTAGGTTTTTTTGAAACTTTTCGTTGTATCATGAGTTATAAAATACAGATGCAGCAAATGTACACATCAGGAAAGTTAACCATTTTACTTAAAGAATCATTGATTAGAAGAAATAAAGGTAACTTGTGATAGCATATCAGACAGTTGAGGAATGTTTTGTACGCATAGAAATAGGTATAAAGTTGCCACAACAACAAAAAAAGAATCCCTCTTGTGCAAAAACTACACAAAGCTTTTTAAACTGTTCTCTGTCACTACTTAAAATGAAAATTACCACATTTAACATCCTGTATTGATTATTTTCAGCAGCAAGTGAATTCATTCGCCTTTAATGCCCAATCATAAAACAGCTCAGTGAACCCTGACTGGGCAAAAAGCCTGGTAAAATCTGTGATTTGCACTGTTTAATCCAGATGTTCATCTTACCGTGACAGGATTTGCCATCTGGCCCCAGTCTACTGCCTTCAGGACACTTGCAGTAGTAGCTGCCAATGGTGTTGCAACAGTAGCCATCGCAGCCGCCTTCACTCGCCTCACATTCATTAACATCTGAAAGAAAGGGTTCCACCACCAGGATTATTATCATAAGGACCATTTCAAGTTGACAGACCAAGCAGAATCTTAAGGGAATTGAACCTGCAACATCGTACCAACTGAGCCACAGCCGCCGTTATTATCTTAAAGTTATGTTTCCCTCATCACAACGTTCATCATGAGCTCTGAAAAAGAAAAATCTCAATCACAAACACTGTTACTGAAGTTTTAAGTTGTTCATATGGTTTTATCTCATACAACCTTCCATGGTTGATACAATGTGACTTGTGTAGAAAGAGGAGATACTGACAGAGAAATGCACTGCACCCCCCCCCCCCGTGTCAAGACTGAGGTGAGAAAGGAAAAGTTACTTAGCATTTTGTGGCCATCTGTTAAAAAGATTTCATATGGCCGCAGGTAGCACATTGGCAAATAGTTTCTTTATTTTTAACTAACAGGAAGTTTCAGAAGCACAATCTGGAGAAACCTCTTGGAAAGAAACCGACAGGAGACAGCTGAAATACGAAAACCAAAAAACTATGTTTGGCAACCTGTTGAATACACAACAAAACTATCTGTCTATATAACTGGAGAAACAGGCAGCAGATAGTTTGTGTAATCCACTAAAATGCCTGTTTCATAAACATACTGTAGCAGTATACTGGGAAAAAGATTTATGTTAAAAAAAAATCTCAGAACAATTTGCACACAAAGAAGTAAAATATATTTCCCAATTTCAAGTAACAGTAACTCTCCATAATCAAGTAAAATGTACTTAACCACTTAATGTGACAATTGTACATAATTGAAAGTAATGAGTAATAAGTTAGTTTTACTTAATTATACAAATGTTCTAATTTGATTTATTTATACAAATTAATTGAAATGAATCAAATATTTTGCTGACGCGAAACACTGTGTTATACAGGCTAAAAATGACTTTTGAATCTGTAGAGTTCTGCAAAACCTCAGAAACTAAGGATGGGTCGCCATTTTTCACTTTCAGGCCACACCCACACTTGGTTTCCAAGGGCTTGCAGGGTTTTCAGGGACATTTGGACTTTGTTTCAGGAATCTATTACATTAGAGGTTAACAATTTCAATCAGGTTCCACAGTGTGATGTAGAGGTTAGCACTCTTGCCTCTTTTTTCAAACATTTTAATCATAAATAATAGCTTGGGACTGCAAGAATACAGGTATTTCTCTTCTGCATTAGTGTCCTCCATCAAATCTAAATACCTGGCCGGGGTACTGTTCATCAATGTACAGCATCCTGCGTTGGTCTGTAAAGTGCTACACTGTAGGACAGCAATCAGCACATTCTCCCTCACTGAGAAGGATCTAAGAAACGTGCTCTTTGTAGCCCTGAAAGACCCACAGAGACAAAACCCTGCTATGCACTTTTCATCAGCTCACATAGACACTAACCTCAGGGCCCTGCCCCCCTTACACAGCGCCTACTCTGATCCCCAACAGGTTTAACAAGCAGGTTAAGGTCATTAACCATCACAGTCAAAGTGCCAAAAAGACAGAAAAACACAATATATGGAAAATATTGAGTCCCTTTCAAGGTATTGTAGGTGACAGCTCTGGACAACACAGTTGATAAGCCACAAAGTCAGTACTCAAAGAGAGAAGTGTTGGTGATACATTTTACTCCGTTGAGTTTATTACCTTCTGACCAAGCTGCATGGACAGATATCATTATAAATGGAAACTCAAACTGTATTTTAATAATACTCTTAATTTTGCTATATTGAACACTGTGGCTTGGCCTCCTGAGTCAGACAAACTTTGTGTCTCTGACTTAAAGTGACCGCCAACAAATGAATATAACTGTGAAGGGAAAAAAAATACTTTAAAAAGAGCTGACCATGTAGCACAGGGACTTTTGGATCAAACCATTGACTTCAGAAGGCACCGTGCAACGAGAAGACAGAAAGATGTGGAGAGAAACAGAAAAGCTGAAGAAACTGGATTTGCTGCAAGGGTTGTATCACTTTCCAGATTTAGACACTTAGATTTGGGAAGATGAAGGACAAGGAGTGTTTATCTATACCCTTGTGCAACTGGTAAACATTGGTAAAGCCTCAATACTGGCATTTTGGTGATTAGCCTGCATTTGTATCTTGTTTGAGTATGAATACCTCTCATAGTCCAAAGAAATGCAGATTAAGTGAATTCAAGGTTGACCATAGATATGAAAGAGGCTTGGTATTAAGAACATATATAACAATAGGGTGGCGCAGTGGTTACTGCTCCACGTGGGTTGCCTCCAGATACTCAAGTTTCCATCCACAATAAATACAAAAATAAATACAAATATACGTGCACCGGACATGCAAAAACATGCAAGATCTCTGAACAAGGTCCTTGGTCCTCACCATATGTTTTTTTTTTTTTTTTAGCTCTGTGCAGCTAATGCTGCTTAAACATACATCTTCTACACACTTGCACACTTGCGCGCGCACACACACACACACACACACACACACACACACACACACACACACACACACACACACACACACACACACACACACACACACACACACACACACACACACACACACACACACACACACACACACACACACACACACACACACACACACACACACACACTACATCAGCTCACAGGTGGCCTTTAGTGGTTTATATCGCCATTAGTTCAGTGTATCCTGCTTTATGACCTGTGTGCAGCCCCGTGCTGTTTTATAAAACTCCGAACCGATTCGGCGAACCAGGCACCACACAAGCTCGAAGAATCCTAATCAAGGAAATCATCCTATTTAACTCTGTGCCTGAACAGCATTACTCTTGGCACATGCTGGCATTAATACAGATAAAACTATTCCTGCCTTGGTTCAGCTGTCATGCATTCAGATGTAGTTCACAGGCCACCCACATGCAAGCACCACATGTGGATACGCAGACAAATGCATGAAGTTAATTCTACCAGTCTCAAAAGACTCCATGAGTGTCTATACCATTTAAAAGTAATACTAAAGATTTATTTACTTATTGGAAAGGTTTCAGATTTAGCACACCACGTATTGTTAAAAAGCTTCAAGAAACAACCCTACATACATGTACTAACTCTGTTTCAAAGTACTGTGACAACACAGTGCTCCCCTCACCTCCAGGTCCCAAGACACCCAAACACCTGGACGCTCTTCCTCAATATTTACCAGCACTGACTTTGTCATGTGGCCTCTCAGCCTCATACCTACAAATCTGCATCATCAATCTTCATCTCACTCAGAGACTGTCGGGACAGGTGGCACATAACTCTTACCTCAGCACGGAGTCATTCTTCTTTAAAGTTTACCAACACATCTGTATGTCTTTAGATGGAAAGTAGAGTGCCATTTTTATCTGACAGCCTGTCTTTCTATGAACTTTTAAGCTTTCAAACAGATTAATTTCTATGTATTAATGGCACAGAAATCTGGGACGACATAAGAGAGCATCCCTGGTTTGAGTCCAGGGTTAGGGGCATTTCTGTGTGGAATTTGTATCCTCTTCAAGTCTGTGGGGTTTTTTTTCCATGTACTATGGTTTACTAACAAAATCAAATAATGTTTATTTGAGGATAATTGGTGATTTTTGTACCGATAGACGTTAATATGAGTTTGTTGAACTGACCCTGGTCTCTTTTTGTCAGCTCAGGCCAACGATTATGAGTCTATCCACAAAGTTTTCTGCATTTTTGGAGGGTTCGTTTACACGGCACCAGTGTGCGGATGCACTGTATCCGCAAAGTTTTTAATCCGGCTCCCAAGGTGGAAAGTTTCTTTCATGGCAGCTAATCCCTCCTGCAGAGACCTGCAGGAGGCTATTTCGCCTGTGACTGCACGTGCGCAACTCTCCCCCTCCCTTCCCCTTCCATCCCTTGTAAACAAACATGCCGACCCACAGTGGTATGAGTCGCGGTCCATATTCTAGTTTTTTCGTCCATATCAGTAGTTTTATAGTTGAGACTCACCCCTGATAGCATCCGATGCATCATCAGTCCATGCGTGTGTCGGGCGCTCTCCATTTTGTTCATGTTTATAGAGTATTCTTCTCTGCACACTTCTCTGCACATTACAAAATCAAGTAACAGCACCCTCCCATGGCCCGGCATGCTAACTATATCGTTGTCCCTGTGTCCGCTGCTGCAGTGTAAATGCACTCTTTTTTTAACTGGATTAGGTGTTGTCATGTGAAACGCGCCTCCAGGCCCCCTGCAACCCTGAATTGGATGATGACTGTGAAGAAAAGCAATCTATCCAATATGGAAAAAAGTTGGTCTGTTAAGTTATGAATGGAGACGATGATGGTTTCCCATCTGAAAATGAGACAGACAGATTTGAATGTGTCATCTCTGCAGACGAGCATTGGCCACCACTTCCCAATTTCTGCATATCTCATTAGGTGTTATTGACATTACTGTCCTGTGCAAGTAATGTACCGCCACTGGCCAATTTCTCCAAGGACCAACATTCTTCCTCCTCCTAAAAAAAGTACAACTGCATACACACTGAATAAATCAACTAACCCTTTACCATGTGTCCATTCCCCTTGTGTTAAAAACATTAGACAGTACAATCAATGGGATGATCTGCAGGCCTCTGTTGCACGTGTCTCAGCGTTGTTCAGTCACTGTGGAGATCTTAGAACCTCACTTGTTATGAGTGATTCTCAAATCTGAATACATTTAATGAAGCTTTCTCTCCAGATGGGCTTTGAGCCTGGGGCAGGAATTATTGGTGTTTCAAACATTTTGTGACTCTTTATTCCCACATATCTGGTGTAACTAATGAACAAAGAAAATTCTGAATATACAATATTATAATGACAACAACAATATAATGATAACCTTTTGTCTGAGACATTCAAAATAGACAATTTTAAAAACGGGTCATCACAGTCCACTTCTAAATAAATGTGTATGGTTTAATTAAGGATGCAGCATAGGTATGTTTATATCTCTAATTTGTTCTATCGTATGTAAAGCAGGTCCTTTTTTTTCTGGCAATAGATTATTTTTGCTGTTCTTGCTGTATGTAAAAGTGGAGTGACTTTGTGATAGTTTCTTTAATTCTTCATTATGTACATCTTTTTGTTTTTACTGAAAATTAAATGTCATCAACTGTATATGGTTTATCTGATCTGAATGTATCTGCTCAAATAAAGCACATCCTTGTGCAAACCTCAGAGGGGGCAGTATTGCAGCAATATAAGAAAATATCATCACCATTATCCAAAGATTTTCTTTTAAATATTTCAATATTTCATTGTGAAGATGACCTGATGAAGTCATCCTATCTAACATTTTTTTTTTATTTAAATTTTTATTATGTTACATTTACATTGCATTATGTTGACAACCAAGATAATTTAAATAAGTTGCAGGATTTCATCACATCGTCAAAAATAGTTGCACTCACTGCTTATGTCCCGGTGCATTTCAGAAAAGAAAAGTCCTGCCAAGTACGACATGTTCCTGTGAACCAGACAAAAGGTCAAAGGTCCCTCAAGGACAACTGAGGGAGCTTTAAGGAGTCTGTCAAAGATGAAAGTGTAGTTTCAACAATCATCTCAGTTGCAAATAAAGACGAGACAAAAGGTGGTTTGTTTCCCAGATTAGACAAGCTCAAGGGGGGATACAATCAATCATGGCAGGAAATACCCAGGAAGAATATCAGTACTCCCAAAGTCTTTTGTCACACAAAACTGAGATTGTTCTCTGGGAGAGAAACATTGTTTGTATTTTAATACCTTTTTAAAAAACAAAACTAAGATAAATCTTGAATAAGGGGACTAACAGCTGTGAAAACTTGAATTAACAAAAGCTCTACAACTTCTTATTGAATTGGACATAGGAGTCTTAGTGATAAACAGTTTCTTTTGTCAACACACATTTCTCACATTGTACTCTTTTCAATAATACTGAAAGGACAAAATACAGGGAACTTAAACACTTATACAGCCACTTGTTCTGGCAGAGTTGTCTTGAATTCATTTTCAGTAAAGTCCGCAGCAGCTTGTTTTTAATCTACAGCTGGAAAACATATCCAGTTTGATGGTTCTCGCCAACAGATAGGACAGAACATATTTTCCACAGCAAGGATGAAATGTGGATGCGGATTTATGTGCAACGTTCTTCAGGCAGAGGACTATTAAGCATCTGATTGAAAAGAAAAACAACAAACAACAAACAGATTTTACAGATGTGGAACAAACATGATCAGCGTTTCTGCTGACTGCATGAACACTCTTGGATCACTACTCTGTGTATTTATTACACCTAATTATCTATAAGGCCTGTGTAATCCATTACTGAGTCTTTTAAAGAAACATACCCATTTACACAGTTTAAATCCTGCCAATAACATTTGACCTTGTCATACATTTCACCATGAGCCTTAAAAGCAAGGGTTCCCTACAAACTGAAGATTAATGTCAAGAAGAATTTTGTGCTGCTTTGAAAACAGGATACAGTTTGTATGTCAAAATGACCCCTCAGCAGGGTAGGTCAACTCTATAATATTCTGAACAACCAAATGGTAACAACAACAAATTCCAAAAAGAGTAAAGCAATGATAATTGTTTGTTCAACAAGCTCATACTTTGAAAAAAAAAAAGCATTTGACTAGGTGTAGCTCTGTGGCCAAACTGTTACACAATAAAAATGTACTTTTTGTATTTTTTGAGTTAATAGGTAACTTTGCTATATCACTGATGAGAAATACTATAATCGACCTGTTTGACTTTCAGAAGCAGTTTTTCCTCAACTTAACACTGTATAGGGTGTAGTCAACCCAAGTTCAAAAGGGGTGAACCACTCCTGTGGTAACCTCACACGGTTAAGACTCACACCTCACACAGACCATTAGCTGCAGCACGTTCAGCATTAACCTGATGAGCAATAGTGGCTTAATACATTTGGAGAGATGAGGGCAGTGCTTGTTTAGTGTGTAAAAACTTCCCCAGCATATGGCCACCATTAGCGCCGTAATGAGCTTCTTCCTCTGAAAGCTATGTTAAGCATGCAGCGTTTCCCAGTGAGCCTCCCACTCAGACAGGCTACCTTGAAGACGGTGTCCTGAGCGATATATACGATCTGCCCACAATCATTAGTACACACAAGGAATGAAGTCAGCAAAGAGAGGTTGACATGGCAAGAGGAACAAGGCCCCACAATGATCATTTGCACTTTTCACAAAATAGTCCTCTTCATTTAGTTTCAGTGAATTAGAAAGTGCAAGAATTGTGCTTTCCACATGTCAGTGTGGTCCTCGTCCACCAGCTCCTTCACCTCCTTTATGTGGCTGACAAAATGAAAATGTGAAAAATAATCTCCATTGTCTTGCAACTGCTGTACAAAATGTGTGCATTCAGTTCAATAGAGCCTCAAGCACCAACGATCTGTTATTGTATTTGGTGAGTATAGAGCAAAGGGAGTGAGTATATAATGTGTCGATAACCCAAAAATGTCGAGCAAAGTGAAACTGAACGCCACATGATTTTGTGCAACATTCCTGAAACTATTTTCTCTTTTATTCTCTTCAGGTAAGCAGGTTCATTTCAAAATACAGTTTTGACCTGTTCTTGAAACTATAATGCAAAATACCACTTCAGTGGAGCAGAGTGTTACATAAATTGCAAATTTTCTGACATTTTTCTGTTGCAAAAAGGTCTAAATTGATCACAGTCCAGTTAAATCGAGGTTTTATCACTTACTCTGGATACAGAAATGTTTCTAAGGTAAAGAGCCAATCTGACTTCTGGTCAGTCTTCACACAAACATTTGCTTATCTACAAAACCTGGTGTTCAGTTTTCCATGACTGATTTCATTTCTTTTTCGGGAGCATTTAAACACTTCCAATTATTTCTGAAAACTAAAATGAAAAAATACAAAAAGACATCTCCTTTGGTCAAACAGAACTTTTATCAGATCTGCTTTCATATGAACAATGGGCCACCTGGCTCATTTTTATTCTTCCCAAAGGAAAGTTTTACATGAACTCTATTTATCTTGCCAGTATGACTTTTTTTTTTTTTTTTTAATCTTCCCCTGCTTTTCTCATTTCCATTTTCCCAGCAAATGATCACATGATAGCGTTTTCGCGTGACTAAAAAAAAAGTGGTTCAGCAACTCTTGAGTCAATTACTGGAAGCTCTGATAGAAGGTGCCAGAGTATCAATATGCCTTATCTCCATTTCAAATGCATGATCAGAACATTGAGTGATTGCTTCCAGTATGTTTTTTGCACGAGTTTTGCTTTGTGCAGCCAAAGAAAATCTCTGAGGTTAGAAGTGATTACCGAAGTTGGCATTGAAATAGACCATAGAGATCTGTTTATGTCAAAATGGTGAACTTTTTAATACAGTGAACTTTTCCTTTTTGACCACCACTGCTTTATGATAACAAAGACATTCTGACATTCACACTTCATACTTTCAAGCACTATAGCAGCTAAGAGATACATTTTATTACAGATACTATTTTTAAAAAAAAAGATTACTTCCACATGGTTTCCTTTAGATTTTGATTCATTTCTTTTTGCTGGAAACTTTTAACACATGAATGCCTCTAATCTGTTACCAATGACTCGGTTTGTTTCTTGTATGCTGGATTAAACCATAATTAGATTATATCATATCCATCTATATCCTTCCCATCTTAGTCCACATGAGGTCACAGGAGAACAAAGAAGCCCAGGCATCTCCCTTCAACTTCCTCCCGCTCTTCTGATGGGACCCCAAGCCACTTCCACACCAACTGAGAGATATAATCTCTTCAACAGGTCCTCGGCTGAACCTGTGGCCTCCTACAAGTTAGATGTGCCTGGTAGAACTCTAACGGAAGGCAACAGGGGACATCCTATTCAGCAGGGGGGCGATGCAACACAAACCAGGACTAGAAATAAACCATGGTATAATCCACTTACAATGCAAACTTTCCTTTCTAACAGTCCCAAAATGTGTCTTTTTTCTTCATTCACAGTCAAAGATCTTTGGAAAAGAAAAGCACAAAAGGCTTATGTTCTTCAGGAGTCCCAGGCAGACGCTTATAATTGACCTGGAACACTGCAATGGAACCAAATGCATGGAAATCCTTAGAGGAGATGAACTCTGAGCATGGTATGTTAGTTCACTTAGATTCCTTCCTAACCTGTTGAAGGCATCACTGTTTGCTAACGTTGTGAGAAAAACCACAGGAGCGACCAAGACATCTGGTACACTTTGGGGTTTTTTTTAATAGACAATTGGGCTTTCCACCACAAGTTTTTACCAAATCAAATCGAGGAGTGGATTTATGTATTTTTCATCTCTTGTGTTTGTGCTGTAACCACATCTCAGTATTCTGACTTGACAGCATCGTTGAGCTTAATTGCTTCCAGAAACCTGAAAGAAAATATAGTTCCTTGCAAACAGTTATACCAACTCTCTTGGTGGTGTTCAGACCAGAAACTGTATATTAGTTAAATTAATCCTGAACAGATTACGTCAAAAGATTTGTGGAAGCAATAGGAGGGCCAAGTCAACACTGCCTGAGATTCCATGAAAGATATATTATATACATTCAATAAAAAAGTGAGAACATTATCATCCCTGGACACAAATATCTTTGAGCTATGCACAAGAGTGGATGAATGAACAATTTATAGCATGTTCTTACATTGCTAGTAAATGGTCTTACATTACTGCTAAAAATACAAACTCTGGAAACCTGCATTCATATTTTTTTTTTTATTTGAACACAACAGAATGAAGTGTATAGTTTTTGTAAAAACATCCACAGACATAAAAACAATAAAGACAACATTAACAACACGTGTCTACCATATATCATAGACTCAGTTCATTCTATGCCAAAAATACAAGGCTTACATGAGAGACATGAGGGTTTTCAAATTGCAGAGCTGAGTCAGCGCATTCCCCCACTGTTTCACTCGCCTAAAGTCCTCCTTAATGTTAACAACCCAGTAGACACCCCGCCCCCACCCTCTAACTAACTATAGCCACTCTCCATGGTATCTTGAACTTTAGTCACAGACATATATTATATCTTGCAATTAAGCCATTTCATTGGGCCTATCTTGAAAATGATTTCTTGTAGACATTATGTAATTTGGAATTTTATTCAGAAGATTTAAATTGTGTATGTACGGAGAAATACAGTTAACAGATATAAAGATTTATGTTCAATAACAAGCAAGTTTGATTCTTTTGAAATAAGGATTACAGTTAGTGACAAAGTCTTTATTTATGGTCTGCTGTTGTACATTTACACTTTTATAGTTTTAGTACTAAAATCTACTTCACTATTTAAATTCATCTCCATTACACTTATGTTTAGCTCTAAATATGTGTTTTAACAAAACAACAATTAATAGTTTTACCTTGCATTTATTTAATTCCATCATGAAAAATAACTTCAAAAACAAACAAAAGGAAAACATAAGGCAACCCATGACTCGTTATTTTGTAGCCATGCTTATCATGGTGTGCTCAATAAAAAATAAAAATTCTGTCCAGACATGGTCTCATAGAGGAGGGAACCGAGCCTATGGGATCCCAAGATTTCTTTATAAAGAATTAAAGGAAAGAGTCCCATGAGTAGAAAATGTGATTTACATTTCATAAGGCTTTTTGAAAAATTTTCTCAGCTGACAACATGGGAATATCACTATCCATACTATATTTATTGATTCTCATGAAACCTTCTAGACAATAAATTCTCCTTTGGCTGGTTTGAAAAATCAGATGAGCAACATTAGAATTACACATTTCCCCTAAAGTCAAAATATTGTTTTAATGTATGTTTAAATATTTGCTTCTGCTTGAATCTCCTCATTTATCCAAAAATCCTCATACTTGCTGACATCATTAACTGTCTTTTCACAAGTAGCTAAGAACTGTGAATACAACAGGACCCAGTCTTAGACTCTGTCCATTAGCACGTTTCCATAAAAAGCTTTGAAAACAACCAGACTTCTTTAGTTAGGACCAGATGGTTTCTGTCCTCACACAGTTATGTGCCCATGGTCTCTTAATTTCAAGCAGACCCATGCTCCAGGTATCCCAAAGCAAGGTCTAATCCCAGGCTTAATAGAGTCAGACAGAGTGGTATTCACAAGCCGGGGTAAATACAACTATTACAGCGCGGGCTCCAGTGTCTCAGCGCATGGTTTGGACTTCATCCAGGCTGTTTATTACCTCACATTGTCAACACCAGAGCCTTGGTGTCAGCGGCTGACATACATTTCCATGGACAAAGCCTACTGTCTCATGTCAGCGATTAGAAGCAGGTGGGGACCCGGCTCCCGCAACACTCAGTGGACTCCGCCATCACTGCATCTTGGCATGAACACAAAAGAGAGCAACCGTTCAAGAGACCAATTGATGATGAGTGCTGAAAAGAGGGGAGAAGGGGCAGAGCATCGGGTTTGACTTGAATTGTTTCCAGAGTCAGCTCTGCGATCAGTATATATTCTCCCCTCACCTGAAATCTATCAGGGGTGAACTGCGCTGAAAGGACAAAGCTGATTTATTGCCTTCGCAGCACTCCCTTCATGATCCATATCCCTGCACTTTACTCACTTGAGAATTTATAAGTGTTAGTGACACGATTAAAAAGGAGTTATTTGCTCCCAGCCGACTTATTGGACTGTGCAATTAAAAATAAAAAAACACATTTTGTGTCATTATTCACAGTTTTGACCAACCATAACGTGTCCACGCATGAAGTGGATATTGTTTTACTTGTGGTATCATGGTAAATATTATGGCAAATGAGAAAAAGCACATATTTGCAGCTCTTTAGTTGATATGGTATCTAATTCCTCAGGTTGTCGATTGTGTTGTCTAGTGTACATGTCTTGTGTACATGGAAAAGCCCTTTTCAGACCACAAAAGTGGAAACAAAGAGAAGTGCAGGGCCTTTACAAAATGCGTCTGTTATATGAGGATATTTAATGTTAATTTTATTGCCAGTTAGATTTCATTTGATTCTCTATCAGTGAATAAAAAAAATATTACACTCTTAAGGTTTTAAACGGTAAAATGTTCACTAGAGGGCGATTTGCTTATTTGACTGCAAGTCAGTAATTCCGATTAGTTTTTAAACATTTTTAGGATTTCAATTTACAAGCTAATGAGAGCTGTAAGAGTTTATCCCGCTAGATGCTTCAGTAATAATTACCAAGATGCGATGTCTTCAGAAAAAGCAAGATGTAACCTTACAATTTATCAGCATGTGGAAATTCAGACAATATGTCCAGTAAAGCTATTTCCGTGCCAGCTCTTTCTGAGTTCTAATAGAAAACATAATTTTTTTATTCACCGTGGCAGCATAACGACATTCGTACAGGCAACCGTGCCATGTCTATGAGGCATTTGAAAAAATTGAAAGATGCTCTAAAAACTTTGTAAAACAGTTATATGCTTACATCACATCGAAGATAGCCACTGATGTCGTGGTTCACAATCCTGCAAAAAGTCCATGCTGCTTTCATGCAGCTGGGAACTGGGAAAGTTAGTTACGAACTGGGAAGTTCCCACTCATTGCAGTACATTAATACTCCACTCCACTTCCCAGTTGGTAGCGTTCCCATGACAATAACAAATAAGTCACATGGCTGCCTTCTGAGTCACAGCCGAACACAGGAAAGACGCACACCGGCTTGTGCAAACATGCAAGAGGAGAATGAAATAAAACTCAGGAGGTACCATTTATTTTCACACCATATTTCTGTCAGCAACAACCATCGCAATAAAGCTTTATAGTTACAAACGGTGTCTTTTTCACTGAGGTGACAAAAGGGAGTGGTCAGATTTATGCATACAGGTGCGAGCAAAGTCAAGATGAAAATAAAATATTGGTCCATAAAGTTATATAAACCGCTGCCATGAGATGTGAATTCTCCAAAACTCCCAGTTTGATTCTATTCAGATGCAATTTAGCAACAAGGAAGTGGGATCATTCCTAGTTACTCTTGAGTGCAACATTACCTACTGGATATCATTCTACAGGTTCCATTGTCAATACACATTCCTGCTTTCATAAAATGATAGAAAGCCTTAAACACTTCATTTAGACAGAACTTTCCACTGTTAACACAGAAGACATCACAGTTGTTGTCTCGTTCCCTCATTCGTGACAGCAGAGCTGCCGTGCGGGAAACGTACAGAATGCCAGCATGTCTGTCCAATTATTTTCTGAAGGACATGTGGAGCAGGAGATCAAACCTCCAACCCTGGACAACACACGTCAGCTCTTAAGCCGTGCATAAGCCCAAGCACAGCTGTATGTTCGAACATGCACAGAATAGCCTTAATGCCATCTGAGCAAGAAGCTCTTAAAAAGTAACACAACACTGATGCTGAATACAAGAAAGCAACTCTCCTGAAGAAATTTGAAATGATTGATTTATCTATGCCATTAAACAGCTGCTCACATGCACTGCTGCCGGTTCCAGTACAGGTGTAGCGCATAATGTAGAAACTCAAAGACAGCATGATATACTGTTCACACTGACCTACAACCAGATAAACCCAGAGACATTACAGCTATTTAAAGCACATGGGAAAACATGCTGACAGGAAGCACCATATCATAAATCTGGTGAGTTCTTGTGAAACATCTTCATGACTGCAAAGCACAACAAGTACTTCCAACTTATTAGTCCAAGAGAAATCTACGGAGGTCAAGCATTCCTGTTCCTTTACTGTATCTGCTTTTCCTCCATCATACATGAATCACATGGAGGATAGCAGTAAGTCTGTCAATGTGGAATGTAAAAGCTCACAATGCAAATCTAATAATGAACAGTTTCCTTAATGTGCATATGTTTCAAGTCTCTCTGGGTAATTCTGTTTCAGGCAACCCACACTGAACTTACTGTCAAGCTCAACGTCTTACAACTGAGTTTTTATTTCTGTTGTAAAGAACAAACATCATCCAAAGCACTAATTCATACCATTCAACAAAAAATATATGGTCATATTGTTGTGGGTTTTTTTTCATTTTCACTGGTGTTTGGCTGCTTTTCTTACTAAAGCATGGTTGATACCATTCATAGTTTGTATTTGGAATAATATCTGGCTGTTAGCCATCTCATTTGAAATAACTCACCACTTTATTAATGTACTGCAATGACATCCACTCTCACAGTTGATGTGATCCTTCAAATGGGGAAAGGATAAACTGTGGCCTTCATGTCAAATGTGGCCTCCCTCACTTTTCGACCACTTGTCAAATTCCAATTATTGATAAATTGCATTGTGGTGGTAATTTTAAGCATATTTGAAGAATGCATCAATTGGTCTTACTCTGAGTTCATTGCATGCGTGTTGATTACAATGTCAGTCAAATCAGTCTGTTCCATCAAATTCTTACAAATTCTTGTGGAAGATGTGCTTGGTAACAATATTTGGCACTGTTTTAGTGGGACAGATTTTTTTTTCTTCTGGTTATCACAATAATCAAAGTCGCCCAGAAACACTGTGACATTCTGTGTCTAAGGAGCTGTAGATTAAAACCAATCCTCTCATTACATATGCAGTCGTTTATCAAAACATTTCCCAAAAGTTTAGTTTCAGAAATTGTTTTTAAGGTCTTATATTAGACGATTGCACCACCTTAATACTGTTCACTTGGTTAAACTGTTGAGCAATTTGAGAGAAACTTCAGGAGTTAATACTATACAAAAGGCATTATGTCACTTTATTATAATGACGTATAAGGACTTGCATTCATTTTAAGTAGGCGATTAAGATTTCATTTGAACTGTGTGATACTCAAAAAATGCAAAGCACCTTTATTGGTGAGTCACAGCTGGGAAACAATAAAATTAATAGTATTTCCTATCAATAAACATGAACACTGTTTACATAACACCGGCAGTATTTCTTTTGACTCAATTCTCTGAGAGACAGGAAAGTAGTGCAGTCATACGAGACCCAGGCAGCAGTAATCAGTTGTAGCAGTAGTTTTAGACCAACCAAGACAATATTGTAGTAGTAAAAAAAAAAAAAAAAGACGTAAGATAAACGCATAAATTATATTATATTGCTTGTACTGGATGAGAACGCATTACTAGCAATAGTAGTGTAGTAAACTGCAACTTTATCTAACAGATATTATTTATGGGAAATTGGCCAAACCCTTACAACAGAGAATCGTACGTCCATGTACTTGCTTCCGTATCAAGCCAAGGTACGGTGAGGAAACCTGGCTGGAAACAAGAGTTTGGAAAACTCTCTTTCCCTTATAACGATTCTGGCAGAAGAAAGCGGATAAATCTGTCTCGAGAGATGAGAAAAGGAAAAACACTTTTCAGAAAAAAGTTGAGAGCAGAGATTTGACCATTTATGAAGGATTGCACACTATGAAAAAGACCAAAAGGAGAAACTCATTAGATCTTATATCACTGGTCCAAATCTGTCACTTTGGTGTGTGAAAGCCAAAGGGTCCCTGTCAAAACAAACAGTGGAGCTGCCTCTCGCAGACAACAACAGGTTTGTGCGAAATGCCTTAGCAAAAGGAAGGACTTTATAAAGCTTGGCCAGGTCCTCTCTCCAGTGAAAGTCATGGAATCAGGCAGGAAAGCCTCTGCAGAATGTGTTTCTATGTTTGTAGGCAGGAACCTGCGCGAACCACTCTGTCTCTGGAGGGCTCTTCTGAAACAGTAACAACCAACCTCCTGTTTTAGATCTGGCCAGGTTTGGACAGTAAAGTGCACAGACAATGGTCATAAAATGGCAAAGTTCTAGGTCAAGAGTGGCAGTGAGGTTTTAAACAAGTTTACAGCAAATTATAGCTATTTTCTTGAACCACTTCCCTGGTACTTTTCAGCTGTTGTTAAAAGCCTGAGGCCCAGGCTACTGAACTATTAAGTCCTCAACATTACCAGGATGAAACCTTTGATGGGTTTTCCATACCTTAACACTATCCCACCGGAAGTTAGATTAGCACAAAGGATAGGAACAAGAGCAATTATCTTTACGCTTTCGAAAATCTTACAAGCAGCAGGCAAACAATCAGTGGAGACTGCTACTTCAACACAAGAAATTACCTCTCTAGAAACAATAGAGGATAAATAGAGGATCCCTTTCAGCAAGGTATTGCTGTATTTCATGGACTTGAAGAAAAATGTATTTCCCCCCAAGCGCTAATCAATTTAAAAACATTTTTAATGAATCCTTGAGAAAGTATGGAAAGTAGCATTTTCATGGATTTATTAAGAGAAATGGAAAACAGGGTTCAAGATACCAAAATCCCACTGGGCGAAAGAGGATTTCTTGTCCCCTTTACCTTCAGCACTTTTATGGAAAAATGTTTTAATCTCTCTACCTGTACAGTAACAATGAAACTATTCAGTTCCCAAAATGCAAATTTGTAAAATATTGTTATTCTGAGCTTCTTACTGCATCAAACTCAAATTAAAGACATCCTCACAGCATTCAGTTTTTCCAGAGTAAAGTCTCAGCTGAGTTGGCCACAGCACTCCAGGCAACTTCCTTTAAAGGAAACCATTCCTCCAAGTGAGCATTTCTTCCACCTTTAACTACCCAGAGCCCCCACAGTGAAGCCCTGTCCACTCCCAGCTACGCAGCAGGCTCCTCCTGGTTTTGCAGAGTGAAAGCATAAGTTCTAACCTGGGCCCATAAACGTTTGAACCTGAGGTCTACCAAGGATGTGAGCGAGTTTGCTGACTCTAAATGCTGCAAGTTGACTTTCTACTGTAAAAGTGAGCGTTAAAGGTGAGGTCTAAAGGTCTCGTTTTAAACACTGGGGAATGAAAACTCACCATACTGGCATCGTGTTCCTTTGAAGCCCAACGGACAGTAACACACATGGTCTCCAGTCTCTGCACATCTCCCTCCATTGAAGCATGTATTATCGCTGCATACTCCTGAAGATGCAACATGACGTTATACTTCTGATTTATCCATGCTTATCTACATTTGTCATCATACACAGGCACATTCTAATCAATCAGAAATACTGCCACGTTCTCAGTTCAATCAAGCTGAGGCATTTCACTAAAACTTCACAGCAGCAAAATGAGAAATGTCATTACTCACTATGCAGACAGCCCATCTCGTCATCCTTTTGAATCCAGCCAGGGCAGCACTTATAGACGGTGTGTAAATCCATGTTGTACACTTGTCTGTATGTGGTGTAGTAGGCTGTCCTGAGGAGGGAAAAATATGTTGCAGTCTCATGATAAATAACAAGAGTTCATGAACCTCATACAGCTCAAAATGATCTCAACAAGGCACGATGCACATTAGCAAATGAAAGGGCCTGTTATTTTAATATTGGCTCTATTATAGGATTATCAGCTCCAGCCACATATGGCTTTGACAGGAGAAATAACTCCACTCTAATCGACTTCATTTGAGGCTTGTGATCCAAAAACGTAATAATTAAATCTGTGATGGTTAAATTGACACTTGTGCTTCGGGCTATGAAGACGAAATGGATCATGTGAACTCCGATGTGCAGAATATAGAACATCAGCTATTCTAGTGGTGCATATGATAACAAATGTATTTTTACCAAGTGAGTGCTATATGTATTGGAGTAAGACACTCCTCTTCATCACCCATCATTACAGCTGCGCTAGTCTGTGAAATGTCTTTGTAAGTTAAAAAAAAAAAAAATGTAATATGTGCTTTGTGAGATCATGATTGCACTTACCTTCTCTCATAGCCAAGGCACCACTTGCGGCCTGTGCAGCCTTGTTTCCACACCTGTACCATGCGGGTGAAAGCCTGGACACAAGGCTTACGGCCCCCCATCATGTACATCTCCTGGTCAGCACAAACATTTGGCCTGGTCATGCAAATCACAGAAATTTCAGTTTTAAAGAGTTAGGGAGATGAGAAATGAATATTTGATTTTATGGAGACTTTCAATTTTTCATTGCATTGTATTTGACAGTATTTTCAGTGTTGTTGGTGGCTGAAATGAGACGAAGCTGCCAAAAGCTTGACTGTAATATAAGACTCTCTGAACGCTGACATTGTACCATATGTATACTGATCAAATGTCAAACATCCAGGTTGATAAAATGCTTCGCACTTGTGTTTCCAATTGGATGCAATTTACATAGGAGATGGAAGGGATTAAATTATAAATTGTTTGGGGGGGTGGGGGTTACAGACCAAAATGATATTCTTCCACGGAATATGTGTTGATGATAGTGATCTAGCAAGCCTATCGATTTTGTTAGAGAAATCTTGTTTTGTCTCATAAAGAATGATGTATAATTTGCAGTCTGTGTTCGGGGATGACCTGTGTCAGCAATGTTGGAACCTCTGTGCTACTTTTGGTGTCCTTCACTGCAGCCTCAAAACAATTCAGCCTTTAAGAAGGCACTGTATGATTCCTGGACAATCATGCAAAGGCTGTACTGTGACATTGTCTCTTCTTGCAAGAATAATGTAATAAAATTGTCTTAAACTTTTTCAAATCTCAGTCTGATTTCTGTGTATTCTGTCGCCCTGGGTTTTTTGTTTGTTTTTTTTACAAGGAAAATTCTCCTGACAGGTTTGAACTGTACAGCACTGCCTCTGTCTGCATCCTTCAGAGTTGTCAGGGCAGGTAAACTACCGAGGTGTCCTGCTGCAAAAGCCATCTGGATTTAATATAGAGGAGACTGAAGTTAATTAGAGGAAGTATTCTGCTTCTCCTGTGATGAAAACAATTCCTTAAATCGTGTCTTGCACAGCCTATTTAAATTTGAAAGCCTCTGGTAGGGCACTATCCAAAAAGAACACATTCCTGTGGAAGTTATTAGGCAGAGGCACGTTAGGAGGCTGCTATAAAGCGCACAAGGGACCTGAAAGAGAGACGCCTAGTGGATAATGCGAGTAAGTCAAGAAGCAGCAGCAAAGGAACTAAAAATACAAAAGAAAAACTTTAATGATTTGTAAAAAGAAAAATGGGTGTAATCGGTGTAACTTTCTTTTACAGTACTAATCTAGATTGCACGTCGCTTGTTTCAAATGAAAGCTTTCTTGATCAGTTTAATTAATGTAAAATAAAATTATATATATATATATATATATATAATAATAATAATCTGTACGAATGATCAAAGTAGGAAACATTACTTACATGCCAGCTTGTGGTTCCATGGATGACACGACATGCATAATGCAAGATAAAATCTCACACAAAATGAAAACATGTGAGAAGAACATCGTCTCAGACAGTTTCCAACACGGAAAGAAGGATTCAATCTGTGCAGCTTCTGTACAGGTAAAATGAGGAGCATCCACTCTCACACATGACTCAAAACTTTGAGATGATCCTGCATTGGTATTCCGGATTAAGCAGAAAGACGACTGGACTTGTGTCAGTGACAAACTTTGAATGGCTTCGAGTTAACGCACCACCCACACTCACTGTGGGGCCATCTCCCTCCCCACACCCTCAACACCGACATGTGCACAGTGCATGCACAAACACACAGCGACTTCTCTATTTCTATAAATCACTCTATGACATTGCTTTTGTTTCTGGTTGCAATAATTTCTTTACAGTTTCTTGCAAACTCGTATCCCACTGTAATACGTTGTCACTCAGGATTAAAATGTAAGGAAATGTAAGAAATTGCTGCGAAGATGTATACAGCCTTGAAGGCAAGTAGAACTGCAGAAATAAAACTGACAAACCAACTGTAATGTTTTGTTAGATTTTGCTCAGTTACATCTAAGCATAATTAAACCACCAGGCACGATGTATAACTTTTTCCCTGCATTTATTTCATAATTTTCTATCTCGTTTAGTTAAAATATAATTGTCATAGGAGATGACGTTGTTGTCCTAGTGCGGTATTAAAAAATGAAGATTTGGGTGAGAAAAAAAACGTGAAAAATTGTGGGAAATGAAAATAAGACCAACCAAGTAAATAGTAATGAGGGGACTCTTTTGAGATTGTTTTTTTTTTTTTTAATGATATCTTCCTTAGTGTGTTCACGTAAAAATCCCGATTAAAAACAATCTCGATTAAATTAATTAAATTCTACATCCGATCCCCTAACTGACGTCACGTCCTGTTTTGGGTAAAGCGGAAACAGAAGAGAGGAGGTTCCTCTCACTGATCTGCCAAAAGAGATGCTCAAAAGCGTCTGTAAAACTTGTATTTAACTGTACATTCCGGAGCACATTCCGCGGGTTCATTTCGTGTTTGATAAACACTTTCCCTGGATAGATAATTTTCTGGAAAGACAAACCGAACGGTAAGAAACAGATGACTACCGCGCTAGCTTGAAATGCTTCTCAGCTGTTTACTTCTTTATCAAATGCAAACCGCCAACTTTAAACTGTGGATATTAGTTTTAAGGTTGAACTAAATGCATGTTTTATTAACTGTATGTGTCGTGGTAGATGTTCTTATCTGTTGGCATCAGGAAAAATAGTTAATACATCTTCTCTAACTGGTTAGTAGTATCACTTTCCGTTTCCCTGTCACACCAGCAGAAACTGTTTTCATCATATGACGCTATCACGAGCATATTTTCCATTCCTCACTCCTCCCTACCCTCATCCCAGCTGCAACAGGGCTGGCAGTGTATCAGAATGTCCCAGAGGATATTCTATCACTGACATATGTGATTATGTCTGATTGAGGTGAAAGTCCAGTGTGGCAGGAGGTTAATAATTGTAGTACTCGGATTAGTCAGATCATTTCCTCTTCTCTCTTCGGTGAACTAACAATTTGTTGTGTGGCCAAACAATTCATTCCGTGCAGCAAAATGAATGGAGCAGCTTTCCCCTCCCCCACGGCAGAGATGGCCGAGATGAACCGGATCCAATATGAGCTGGACTACACCGAGGGGATCAGCCAGAGGATGAGGGTTCCAGAAATGCTCAAAGTGGCTCCTCAAGCCCACGAGAACCCCGGTGTTGGCCTCGAGGGGCTCCCCCATGGTGTCATCATGCAAGTCCCAGAGAGAATTGTGTTTTCAGGTTTGTGCAACTTTGAATCATTATGATTTTTAAACATTCAAAGTCTTTAGCACCACACAATATCTGTATCTCACTGGGGGCTGTCATGATTATAATGTTGCTATTAGATGACAGCATCGTACAAATTGATAGAATTTAGATATTCCTCTATTTGCAATCAAGAACCTTTCAAAATTTAAAAAAGATAAATCTGTAACAGTATAGTTAAACTCACTACTTATTATTCAGCATTTGAGGTTGAGTTGAAACCACAACAAATTCTTACTCTGAATTCTACTTTAACTTTGTGACATTTTTTTGTTGTCATTGCATTTGTCAGGAGACAGTAATGCCTCTCAATTCACCCGACCCAGAGATCTCGATCTTATTCAGTCCACACCACTCGAAGCACTGTCACTTAAAACTCCACCGAGGGTCCTCACTCTTAATGAGCGACCGCTGGACTTTTTGGAAGAGGAGCAACGGATGGCTCCAGACACCGAGGAGGGGGTAAGCAACTATAAGATAGTAATTTTGTGACTTGATTCAACAGCTTAAATAATGACTTAAAAACAAAAATCCTTGTTTTTAGTTGCAACCTCTTGGACGTTTACGACGGGAACGCTCAGCCAGTGAGAATGCAGCTGTCCGTAATAACAGTCAGTTGATTCATAATGATTCTGCGTAAGTATTGGTCATTTGCCTGATTTCAGGTCATTAACTATATATGATATAAGAACAATTTATATATGCATGGAATAGCTTTCTTTTTCTGTTTTGTCTTGTGCCTGCGTTGTCGCCGAGCAGGTCTTTATTTGTGCCACAGGGAGCTGTGCAGAGAACTTGAATGAATGAAGGCAACTGTTTTTGTCGTGGACACTAATCCTTTAACGTCACGTTTTTTTAAACAATTGAGTGAATAATAAATTGAACTTTAATGTATTGCACATTGTATCATTTTATCTTATTAATTTGAGGGTTAGTGAAACAAAATGAAATTGTTTAGTAGTGTACACTGGAGAATCACACTCTCTTATGAAGGGGGGGAAAAAAAGAATGATACAAACTTTTTGGAAAACCGACATAGGATGTCAAGTTTTACCAAAATGTTTGAGAGATTGCTTTTTAAAACGGCTTTATAGTTTGTTAAATAATTGTCAAAATGAAGACATATTGTGACCTGGTTTTTGAATTTGTTTCTGACGTATAGGAAGGTGGGAAAATTCCATGTGCTGATGACGTTATGCACAGCAGTGGTATCTGGCATCCTTCCTTTTGTGTGGCTGAAAATACTCGTTTGTTTTTGTATTTATTGAGTGTTGTACTGCATTGAAGCCCTGGTGGTTGTCGGCAGGGACACTATATATCCTGTTAATTTTATTT
Source organism: Blennius ocellaris (assembly GCF_963422515.1). Taxonomy (NCBI): domain Eukaryota; kingdom Metazoa; phylum Chordata; class Actinopteri; order Blenniiformes; family Blenniidae; genus Blennius; species Blennius ocellaris. The sequence goes on from NC_137651.1 coordinate 16,653,280, forward strand.
ATATTGGTTTCCGAAGCCGGTTGAGGATAGTCTCCTTTCCTTATTTCTCTCCTTTCCCTTTCTCCTTTTCTACCCTATGTTCCACTTTTCCCTTCATTTTCTTAATTGGCTGCTCCTAATGGTGGGCATTGAGCAGTCCGAGCCCACTCCCCCCTGCCACTGTACACCCATGTCCCCCTCTGAGCGTGGCTGAAGATCACAACCTGTACAGCGCTAGCGGCGTTCTATCTTTCCTCCAGTCCACCACACGTCGGGCCTACCAGCAGGTTCTTGAGGTCTTGGATGAGAACCCTCGCAGGTGACCTCTCCATTGTCTGGTCATTGTCTTTTGGTTAAGATTTTCAAAACGTCCGGCGCAAGAACAATGCAGACCATGCTGAAATATCTCCTTGAAATTATTCTGTTCACCTTCTGATGAGTCTTAAGTACTGTGTGTTTAATTGCGTGTCCAGGAATATCATCCTTTTCTAACTACTTGTAACTAACAGTATTAATAAGCATGCCTTAATCCAAGAAAATAGCAGCACTAATGTTTTTAAACACTGGGATTTTTGTGAAATTTTTCTCCAGTAATATCGTTCAGCTTTAGTTACTGAAATATTGAAATGTCACATACCCCTAGAAGTTCCAATGATGTTATAAGTTAAAGTACTTGTTTTGGTTTCAGTATGGTGAAAACAAATGCTGATTTTATCAGATTGAATGTTTCTCAAAGCTGAGACTTGAGAAATCAGTTTTAGTATTTTTAAATGTTTAATTCACTTGTGTAAAACTCGACACAATGACAGGTCATGAAAGGTGTTAGCCAGCTGACACAAAAAAGTGAGGGTGTTTTGGGGGACATGCAAGTTGTGTGCAACACTGAGTTTCTCTTTCAGCGTTTCCCCAATTCTCTCTTTCCTCACTCTTCAGCAAACCATTACTGCGAGGGGGGTCGGCTTCAAGCTCCAACCCCCTGCAGGAGTCCAGGTAAACCTCCCCTGGCTCTTCATCCTGATCCTCTATCCTTGTACTCTCCCTTTTCTGTCGTGCTCTCTCCTTACGGGTCGGAAATGAGGTCGAGTCTTGTTAGAACAGTCCAAACTGTGCAGTGTCTTATTATCTGCTCTGTGAATCCACTCGGAGGTGATCGGCTGAGTTCTCAGACTGGCTTTTATTTTGAAGGCTCGCACTGTCGACATATGAAGGGCCTCTGGATGGGACGGTTGACGACATGACTGTGGTTGATGCAACTACACTCCGACGCCAGGTTGGTTTCTCATTGATACAGAATTTCGATGTTTTGTTGCGAAAGTCCACTGTGGAAATGAAAAGAAACTTAACTTTGATTCATCAACAGCTCGTCAAGCTGAACCGCAGGCTGCAACATTTGGAAGAAGAGAACAAGGAGCGCGCAAAGAGAGAGATGATCCTGTACACGGTCACTGTGGCGTTCTGGCTCGTCAACACATGGGTGTGGATGCGACGTTAAAGCCGACCTTTATTTTTCCTCCGTCAGCATGAAAGGAAAAGTGTCCCTAATGTATGTGTCAAATGTTAACTACCTGCTGCACTGTCCCTGTGCGAGGAGAACTCGCCATAAGCACAGCCTGTTGCACACAGGGGTGATATGATCTTAGGTTTTGGTTAATTTAATACATGTACAGTTTTATTTTTTTACACTTGCTTCACGCTCGCTATTCCATTATATTTTGTTTTGTTTCATTCCAAATATTGTTGCCAAGTGTAACTTGTACATATTTCTTCGTGCTTGTTCCTGCTTTGGACTCCATGAGAAGATGCAGTGGAGACTCATGTTCTGACATAGAATTAGTGGAGCTGCAGTGTGGAGACCTGCGGCTCTGTAATGGTGACAGGTTGGATCATAATAATCGACTGGGACATGTAAGACAATTCAGTAAAACTATAACTATGATGTGTTGTAATTTTTTTTAACATTCCAGCAGAAAAGATTTGTTTTAGTTTTTTTCCATTTTGACGGTTTACGCCTCACTAGAAAACCCAGGTTTGATTCTGGGAAGGAGGTATTTCAGTGAAGAGTCGGCATGTTATTCCCATGCCTGTTTGCCTTTGGTGTGGGGAATTCCTCCCACAATACAACCCCCCAATTAGAATAATTTGGTCATATGTGTGAATATAAATTGTCAGTCTGTCTGACTTTTAGCGTCCCCATTTTGAAAATTTAAATATATGGCTCACAAGACTTATCCCAGAGTTGTTATTTCTTATTTCACCTGAAAGGTCATCTTCCTTACAATTAAGTTTGCACAGAACTAATATGACAAAGCTCAAATCATCTATACATGTGAAAATATATGTGGATGTACAAAGTCAGATGTAAGCCTATAAAACAAATCTGCCTTCATCATTAAGGATACAGTGATTATAAAGACCATTTCATGATAATGTTGCTGTGAAGAAGGGAATTTAAAACATTTTCCACATATATTGTCTTTATTTCCAAGTAATTTTTGTAAACCCACACTTAATGCTCCAATGGTCGAACAATTCATTCAAAGAGTTCATATTTAGAAATTAATATCCATGAAAGAAATACCAGGTCAAGTCACACATTTTAGTTTTTCACAATGACAGCAATTTAAAAAAAAAAACAAATACTCAACTAAAAATACGAAGCATGTAATTATCCTTTACTATTTTCAAGTGTTTGTGTGATCAGGCCTGTGTTTCACAGACACATTAGAAAGTATCAGTCCAGCTCCTCAATCAGACTTCCACACAGAGAGGGCTTCTTGTTTTCTGTCTGCTTTGTGGGGACTGGGACAGCATCTTCCAGACACACCAGGGATGAAGAATTCCTGGAGACTTCCGTTGATTTGTTGCAGCCGCTCATCACCAATGACGACACGGCATCTGGACCAAAGCCGGAGGCGCTCTCACTTACATTTCCGGTTAATTCTTCAACGCTGCCTCCTGATATCACTTCTAATTTGGGTTTGAAAGCGTGCTGAGAGAACAAGACTTCTATAACGTCTTCTCTGTCCACTTCCTCCAAATCTGGCAGGTCATCGAGGTGCAGTGAACCACTGAATGGAAGTTGAATGGTTTCTAGCTCATCTGTGTCCTCCAGCTCTGTGACAAGTGGACCGGGGCCATGCACTGGCATTATCTCGTCTGCTTCAGAAAGATGTACCTTGACTGGTTGGGGTGGTTGTCTGTCCCTTTGCTCTTTCTTTGTTTGATCCCTTACGAATTGAAACACGCTTGAGTGGTTTTGTTGTAGACTATCGGCTATCTGCTCTGCTTCGGACATGTTTCCAGCACTGGTTTCCTGCTCGAGGTTCACTCTTTCCTTTTCTTCTCCAGAAACCTGAATTTTCTCTGACAGGTTGTCCTTTTCTATCTCCTCATTTTGCAACACCTGGACTTGATGCTGACTTGGCAAGGCCTCTTCAATGCCCTGAACCAATGCTTCAATCTTCTCTCCTTGAGAAGAAGTTGACTCCTCAAAACTTGCACAATCATCAGGCATCTCTGGAGTGGTGGTAGCCTCAGTTTCTCCTAAAACAAAAGAAATAGGTCCACATGACATATCACTGGATAAATATAATACAACAAGAATACGTACAGCAACTCAAATAATTGTAGACAGTTTTGGAAAACATCTATATACAGTAAGGATTTGTAGGGGAAGCCGTTTACCTTTCTCCTGGAGCTCTCGAAGGTGTATTTTCTTCTGAGTCTCTTGTCGAATCTGGTTCAATCCATCCAAGCTGTCCTGAATTTTCCTCCTCTCTCGTGTTTCCCACTGCTGCCTCTCATCGCGTTCCCCTTGCAGCCCCCCTGTCGCCCAGGCCTCTGAACACGCCCTCTCTTTAGGAAACACGGGGCGATCATCAAGGTAGGTCAGCTGTTTGAGCTGCACGATCATGTTCTTCCTGTAGTTTGGGATCTTTCTCACCACCTCGTTCCCCATTAGAATGAGCACTCGCAGCTCTGGCATCGACCTAAGCACGGAAACGATCTCTGGGTCATTTAACAGGTTGTGAGACAAGTCCAACACACTGATGGCCAAACATTGACTCAGATGTTCCACGTCTGCGAGAGTTTCCAGCTTGTTGTGGGCTATCTGCAGAGTGCTCAGGTCAGGGAGGCAGGAGATGTTCTCTATGACCTGTATGTAATTGTTCGACACATTCAGGGTGCAGAGCTTCTTCATCGGCTCAAGATTTTCCAGCTTGTATATCAGGTTCTGGTGAAGGAACAGGCAGCGCAAATCGGTCTGGGCGTCCAGATTCTTAATTTGTTGAAGCCCATTGCTTTCCAGCCAGAGACACTTTAGGCCTGTGTACTCTTCTAGGTTCTCAATAGTGGAGAATCCTTTGAAATGCAGGTACAAGGTGTCATTCAGGTAAGGAGTGCAGTACAGTTTGTTCTGCTTACAGTGGTCTTTTAGGAATTTCTTGGTCATCCTGGGCCCTGATTGTATAAGTGAGCTTGGGATTTCTTCTTTGTTATTCTCCAGGTTTTCTTGAGCTCCATCTTTTGCGACTGAATCAGTAACACTTCTGTCTGTTTTTCTTCCAATTTCTCCAAAATCCATCTTTCATTCAAAAAAAAAGAAATTTTCCAAACTTAAATTAAACTACGGGACAAGAGAGGAGAAAGATTTAAGCGATACCTGCTTTTTTGTGGTTTATAGACTATCCTTTGTCGTATGAACACAAAAATCCACCAACGTTCAGCCTTGTCGAGTTACCGTTTATGTTTGTTTCCACGGCAACGCCGGGACCCAGCGAATACAGTGAGCTGTTTCCAGTCGGGCACATTTCCCTGCCGTACTCTGCAGTTAGCGTTGGTCAACATGGCGTCGGGGTTAAACATTTTAAATCGGGGCGCTCTGACTTTAGGAATTCACTGCCAGCGTACATGCAGGAATGTTTTACTGTCGCAGGTCAGAGAGAAAAAGCGATGGATGAAAGCGTACACGTACCTCATGGCGAAGAAACTGAAGCTTGAAGGACCTCCGCCGCCGAAACCTCGGTAACGACAGAGACGGTCTCAAGGCCAATCATGTCCTCTATATGCACAATAACACGATGTTATTTAGTATCTGTGTCAAATTGGTAAAACATACGAACAAGGCAATGATAAGGCTCAATTTTGTTTATAATGGCCCTTCAGGTTGAGTCTTGACCTTGAGCGTTTGAGACCTGGTTCGAATCCCAGCGTGGACACAAAAAGTATCCGGTGTAAAACGTAGAGATGTGTGCGCTGCTTTTTTGATTTCAAAATCTTACTTCATGGCAATAAGCCTCGGAATAGTCTGAATACAGCTCAGATTTACTGGAATGGGATTACTCAGTGTTCCCTGCAGACTCGGAAGAAACAAGGTGAAGCAGCTTTTATTCCCACTCGTTTTTTGAACACCTGAGAACATCTGACACACACTTCTTTTAAGTCTGCTCTTAGAACACTGTGATTTGCTCAGGCTTTTAATTAAACAATACATTTTATTTTAATTCTCATTGTTATGTCTTTTTTGACTGCATTGTTTTAATGTTGGTCTTTTTTTTTTATAATTGCTTAAGATTAACATTCTTAATTACTCTATAATGTAATTCCTTCTAAAGTACTGTGGATTGCCTTTTGACAAAACTGCCTGTAATACTGAGCAGCCAAATAGACAAAGGTTTTGCACCTGAATTTGTGGTTCTTATGTAAAGAAATCAAACTTTAAAGTTAGTTTGACTTTTGACTGTTTGACTCTTTTACAGGTCCCAACAGCCTAACTTTGATTACCATGCTGAGGTTCAGGCTTTCAGCACCCGCCTCCATGAAAACTTCTCCCTCGACCTCCTCAAAGCGGCCTTCGTCAACCCCTGTTACGTGCGTGTGGAGCAGGAGAAGAGGAAGGCGTTGGGTGTGGACTCGGAGACCACCGCTCTCGTCCTGAAAGATAACCTCGAGCTGAGCAACAAGGGAGCGGAGTTCACCCAAGACTTTCTGTCCGACTGGTGCAGGGCCAGCTTTCCCAGCTTGCCGAGCGAGGGATTGGTGAGCATCGTGAGGCACCTCGCCGGTCCTGAAGTCGTTACACATGTAGCAAGAAATCTCGGCTTTGAAGATCTAACGATGAGCGCAGAGTTCCCTGTTCCTGATGACGTGCTTCGGTCTACGTTCATGGCGGTGGTCGGAGCTCTGCAGGAAAGCAGCGGTGCAGAGGCGGCTGGATTTTTCCTCAGGGTAAGGAAAACTGGGCTCCCGGCAGCACATTGAAGGGAACGACCATTGATCCGAAAGTAACATTGTGCTTTACATTTTATTTCCTGCGTCTCTTGTCTCCATCATAGGATTTCCTTGTGACTCAGCTGATAGGAAAGGACCTGTTTGACATGTGGACTGTGGTCGACCCGATGGGACTCCTGGTGGAGGAGCTCACCAAGAGGAGCATTGCTTTGCCTGAGCCTCGGCTCATTAGATCTGCTGGAGCCAGTACTGTCCTCCCGCTCTACTTTGTCGGCTTGTATAGGTATGTATCTTGTTGTAAGTGCTCTCAACAACACCAAGTGGTCGTGATGAAGCTCAAGTGCAAAGTAGATTTCTTAATACTCTTGACTGTTTTTTGTAACCTGCCAATTTCCTCTTTTCTTTTCTGTGCAGCGACAAGAAACTTCTGGCTCAAGGTCCAGGAGAGACACTCGTAGCAGCTGAGGAGGAGGCAGCCCGCGTGGCTCTCCGGAAACTTTTCGGATACACTGAGAACCGCAGACCCTTCGACTTCTCTCCACCGCAACAGCAGCAACAGCAAAGAATTAGTTCAATCACCAGCAACTAACAAAGTTGAAGCGCATGAAATATTTCAACGAAGGTGCAGTTGATGGAATTCTGATATGAATAAATGCATTTTACTTATTGTAAATGTTCTATACATTTTAGAGCCTGGAAAATATGATAAATTAAATAAGTTTATTTGTCAGATTTTATTTCATTTGTAAAAGTCACCTCTCCCAGACTGACGGGAAGGGATTGTCCAAATAAAAAGTCGGATTCTGATTTGAGATGCATTTTTCCATGGATTAAATAGACAAATTACTGTTGCCTGAAATGTTTCAACCTTATATTATTCAGATGCAATAAAAATGCGTAGGTTTTGTGAGAATCATAAGGTTTTGTGCGTTTTGTTTTGCAAAAAGTTTTGTTCAAGTGTCTGATTGTATCTGGTAGCCCTGCGATAGACTGGCAACCTGTACAGGAGTTCATATTTACTCATCAACCAATGTTATACACTCAATTTAACTCTAACTTTTATGCAGTGAGTATCAAAGAAACATGGCTTGAAAATACAGGTTAACAGAGGGGTAAAACAACAAACAGGTTAAACAAGCCTTGCTTTTAAAGATCAAATAAGATATATATCTATATAAATAAGCTATATATTTTTTTTATAAATATATGGCTTTCATATGCATTATTGGTTTTGATTGTGCCTTCTGAACTTCAAGTACAGCTCTACACTTTTAATGTGCTGCACCCACCATGCAGCCGTCCTCTGAAACAGATGCCTACAAAGAAATTCAAGTGATTGTAATTTCAGGGATTCCACCTTTGTATTTATAAAATATTTATTTTCTATTCTATTCTCGATGATAAAAACTGGTCTGCCCCTCCTAACGTTGAAATGACTTTATTTATACGCAAGGTGGCGGTAATGTGTTGACAGTTTTTGCTGGCTGAGCTGTCATGCACAGCCAAAGATGATATACGAAACAAGATGTTTCACCCTTCCTTTACGAGTTTACGACCTTCGAATGCGCTAAAATCCTGTGTACAGTCTGTGTGCAGCCAGTTGCCTTCTTCAAGTTTAGCCTCGTAATCTGAAATGCAAATAAAGGGTAATCTCGTACCGGTTATTTCAAGAATATTCGTTGTATTGATGTTGCCTATGTCAGTCAACATTGAGTGGAAAAGTACATATCTAAAGAAAATGAACGCGGTTGAATATGTGTGATTATTCGAATAAACCTTTTTGGAAAATAGTTTTGAGTGAAACAAATATAAAATGGTAATTGCAGATAAATAAATTGTGAAGCGGAGTATGCATAACGGGATTTTGGCGAAAGCGGAAGTGTGTCACCGGAACTCTCTTGGTCCCTGTGAGCGTCAGCCTGAACCTCGCCGCCTGAAACTCCTTGTACGAGGAGACGCGAGGAGGCCGCCCTGACAACAGAGCCACCCTCCCATCCCCTCTCCGTCTTCAGCACGAACCGTTAAAAAAAAAAAAAGCACAGCCCTTTTGTTTTCCTCCGAGCTGACCTTCCAGACTCAGTTCGGTCTTCATTTAACCCCACCGGGCATCCTTCACCATGGCGGCGAGTGCGAAGCGAAAACAAGAGGAGAAACACCTGAAGATGCTGAGAGAAATGACGAGTTTGCCTCCCAATAGAAAGTGCTTTGACTGCGACCAGCGCGGCCCGACCTACGCCAACATGACGGTGGGCTCCTTCGTGTGCACCTCCTGCTCGGGCATTCTGTGAGTATTGGGTTTCGCAGTGACCTTAGCTTTCGACATGGCGCACATGATGGAACGGTCCAGTCTGCCTCGACTACAACGGGCGAGCCAGTTAGCCGCCTTAGCTAGCAGCAGCAGCAGCCGCGGTGTTGCAGTCTGGCAGAGTTCGGCTGTTTGACATTGTGTATGAGTGTGTGTTAGTGTGTGTGTGTTAGTGTGTGTGTGTGTGTGTGTGTGTGCGCGCTCGCGCGCGCTGTTGGGCGGGGTGCAGGGGGGTGTCAGTACTCCGCAGGGCTAACTTTAGCCTCCACGGTTTAGCCAGTGAACTTATCTGACACTTACAAGCTCGGTGTGTCGATAAGCTACCAGCCCGCTGCTGCTACCAGTTGCTGGGGGACGAAACGAAGCAACGCCTCACCTCTGATCCACTTCTCGTGGTCCGCCACCCTAATGCACTACTACTGCAGGCGAGACCACTGAACTGAAGACCGAGGCAAGGCCAAGAGCTGATCATACTAAGATCAGGACCTTCGGAGGCTGAGACGTCGGCAACACCAAGACCAGAGCACCCCAAGATCAAGTCTTCAAGAGGCTGAGGTCCAGACAAAGCCAAGATCAGAGCATTCCAAGGCCAAATCTTTAGAGGACCAAGACAAGGGACATGAGACCATTTCAAGACAGAAACCAGAGCATCCCAAGACCAACATTTTAACGGGCCAAGACTAAGACCAAGTTCAATCCAATACATGACCATGACTTTAGGGGGCCTAGATCAAGTCAATATAAAGACTATGGAGCAGAGACTGTCAAGACAGAGACCAGAGCATCCCAGGACGGAGATCAACTCAAGACCAAGACCAGAGAATTCCAAGACCAACATAGCTTTGTATTGTGAGATTTATACATGTATCCATCCATCTTCTGTACTGCTTTATCCTGTTCAGGGTTACATAGCCCATTGCAGCATTGTACTGGACAGGTTGCCAGTACATCACGAGGCAAACACACTCACATTCATACCTTGGGGCAATTTAGGGTCACCAATTAACCTTGCACGCTTGTTTTTCGACTGAGAGAGGAAACTGGAGTAGATCTTTTTAAAGTTTTGTTTCATTATATATTATTTCCAACACCTGCCCCCAAGATGCCGCTGCTAATTCAGCTTTTTAAAGTGTCATAGTTGCACATATGATCGTTAAAATTAATAGTTATTTTTACAAGTTTTTCATGACATCAAATATAATGGTTTTATACCATGATGGAAAACATCCGAGGAAGGTTCCCTCATCCATTTATTTAAACTTTATTGCATTTTATGATTATTTTGATGTACCCATTTGTAAAATGAAGTCATTTTGAGGTATATCCAAATGATATGCTGCTAACCTTTCAATCATCAGTTGTATTGAGTCTGACCATCTGTTCAGAAGTATTAATATTACTGTCGTCAGACACTGGCAACTCTATCAGTGAGACATCCGCTTGACGAGCATCTGACCCAAGTTCTAACAACAAACTCCCACGTGTCTGCGGTTCAGCGTCCTACCGTGAGCTTAAAGAAAAAAACCTGCGCACTCCATTGATAGCTTGCACGTAGCTGTGGGTTGTGACTTTAGATAGTGTTCGTCTGACTTAAAACCTTGCTGTGCAGTTGTGTAACCAAGCATCTGCAGCTTGGGATTTGGGATTAGTGAAGCACTCTGTTTCTTCTTTTTCAGCTGCAGATATTCTACCTCAGTACAACTGCCAAATTTTGTATGTCAAGGAACAGCTTTGTCATTTAGCGACATATGACGTTAACGCCTCTGAGAAAGAAATGTGACACTTTACGGCAGTGTTTAAAATGTTCTGCAGTGACGTGCAACATGGATTAAATGTTTGCCTTTGTTAAATGTCTTGCATTATACGGCACTAATCTGCACATAATCACTTCTCCTCTGTAGGATTTCCAGGACTGTTCTATAGCCATTTACATTAAATCACTTAAAAAGCTCTGATTCTGCAAGCTTTTCACAAATATGAATGCACTTATATTCCAAGATCATGGCTACAAACTTACCATCAAATGATACGTGGCATCTAATGTAAGCATGAGACCTTGGTCTTCTCACAAGCCTTCAATAGTGATTTCAGAGTGTTCAGTTGGCAGTGGGCAGCAGTATCTCAAACTGGTGGTCTATTCATCCATCTTCAGCTTGTTCTGGCCTGCAGTAATCCTTTTTATTGTGTTTTTGAAATCACATAGCCATTTTTGCTTATTATGAAGATGTCACGGGGGAGAAGGTCACACAAAGGTCCTGTCATATTTGAGCTTTAACATATGCATACAGTGGGTGAGATTTCCCCTTTTACCTCAGATTTTGGCTTGTTTGACTGGGGTTTTTTACCTTAATCTCTGCAAAGTGTTTTATCTGTCTCCTCGCTGAACACGAAGGTTGTTTACTGTTGCACTACAAAGCATGAGATTAATTGTGTGTTTGCTGACGGGCAAAGTTTGCCCTCCATTTCCCTTCATTAGTGTGTCTGTGGGGACTATGCCCTGTGTTTCCCATGTGCTTGCCCTTTAATATTGAAGCCTGTAATATCAGTTTCTTATGCTTCCTTTGTCCCTCGCACTTGCTTTCATTCAAAGCAAATTAAGTTGGGGGATGTGGAAGTGCAGTTTAGTCATCAGAAGTGTGACGGTTTGAAAGGATTGATGTCTGTTACATGCAGGAAGCCTGGCGTGACTGTAAGCTCAGGAAGTGGTGTGGCCCCACATCGCTGCTCCATCAGCACCATGTGATGTTGTATGTGTGCAACAGGAAGTTTGAGAAGTCACAGTCTGTCTCAAGGTTATTCAAACTTGGTAATAATGGCAATGTTAGTGTGAGAAATTGCACAGATTAGCACATATAAAAAAAAAAAAAGAAAGAAATTGGTCCGATAGTTGTTTAACTATTCCTGGTTTCATTTGCAGTTTATAGGATCATGGTTAACCCTGTGTGGTGATATCAAGTGCACACGTTGCTGCCTCGTAACACACACACACACACACACACACACACACACACACACACACACACACACACACACACACACACACACACACACACACACACACACACACACACACACACACACACAAAACCCCCAGATAGTTGTGGTTGTTTAATGGGTGGAGTTGGAATCTGCTATGTAAACACATTCCTTATAAAGGAGGAGTCCTTCCCAGGAGAAACACCACTCACAATGTCTCATTCTGGAGAATTGCTCATTGCAGGAAGTCACCCCACTTGGCCTGTGTGTTCCTGAGTAAGCAGGGCAGCTCCAGTGACTCGACCCTATTCGAGGTGAAGATCTGTCGCGGACGGCCAGTCTCCTAGATAATTTAAATCAGGGCCAAGCCAGTAGCACATGTGACTTTAAACTTTAAACAGTTGAGCTTTTCCTGTGCCTGCAGCTCCTTGAAAAGGTGCTTTATCTATGAAACCTTGAAGTAACTAATTAATGGTGTACCTTGATATGGAGAAAGACCGGAAATGATTAAGACATTTTTCCGAGGTAATATAATTGTTGTTAAACAATACTAAGATACAGTCTTTATGGTAACCTAAAGCAGCAAAGTGAAGCCTTTTGCTTCTCCTCCCCTGTGAGTCTTTGTTGCCAGTTTCTCTCACCCTGAAGCTGTCACAGTATGCTAATGAGCGGACTTCCCTGGCTGAGCTGCTCTCATACAGCAACTACAAGGTCATAATTATTTTACTGCGCAATATGTGATGCTATTTTCTGATATGCTTTGCCAATTGCGAGAAATAATGAGAAAGTCAGTGGACTTTGATTAAGCAAATAATCTGCCCTTTGCAAACATTGATTTGTACAAAATTGATAAATGGAGGTTGAGGTGACTGTATGTAATTTGAAAAACTGCTCCTGTAGTTTAAATTCTACAAACGCTTAACACTGCTAAATAAAAGGTTGTTGGACTGTATGACTTCAACATTTTGTAGTAATTCTCGGTACCAGAAAAGATAAAAAAAAAAAAAAAAAACAGGAATAACCTTGCATTTAAATTGTGCCACTTCATTTAAGTATTACCCTGATTTTCAGATCAAGGCAATACTTAAGATCTTTGACCTAAATGCCTTGGATATTTTTGTTACATTAAATGTATTTCGAATAATAATTGCCACAATCAAACAAAAATAAAACGGAAGCAAGGAACGACCAAAAACCAAATAAGACATCACCACATTTGTATCTCCTTATGCGCTAAATCGGCATGCAATTATCAGAATGACTAACTTTCTTTCTGTACCCGACCCAGTTTCTTCTGCTGGGACTAGGATCTCTTCATTACCTCCCTCAGGGCACAGAAAACACATTATTGCTCAAATACACAGAGCCTCTGTCACACATACTGCTGTCTGTTGCGGATTTCTTACAGAAAGCTAAACGATGCAATAATCGTCACTTTTCAAGTCCCAAAGTTTTTTTCAATAGGAAAGGGGAATCAAAACCAAATGTCCTAACACCAATTATCGAGCATTTAACAATTTTTATTGTTGGTCTTACAGTTTTAGAGTTTCTACAAACCTACACCTCAATTGGAGGGCCTATCTTCAACATTGTAAGAGAAATAGTGATATTCTTACTGCATAAGTTTTATGTTCTTTTTTGGATACTCGTGTCTGTCATTTGCGCACTAAATTGTTTGCTCGTGTAAATTTACCCGTTACTCCTGTTTGAGGAACAGTCAGCTGATTGGTTGATGTTTAAAGAATAAGTGTAGAAGCACACTAGTTGTGTACAAGGTAACAGCGGTGAATTATTTAGCGTCCTTGTCTAGTATTTCACTGCCTTTAGGATCGCATACTTCTTTGTGTATGACATTGTATTTGTGAAACTGGATCTTGTTTCCTGAAGAGCTGTCATGACTGCCTTATAAAACAACCAAGTCAGAGCGCACCAGGAATAAAGCCCTAATTTGAAATGTGAGGATTAATCGAATATTGTGCACAAGTTGTCTGGTCAACTTCTATTTTTCTTTTTTGTAAATGTGTTCATTTGTTATGTGGGGAAACAGTCACACACATATAGGAAGTATAAAGCAGTTGGTGAACTGCATCATAGTGTTGGTTGACAGGATTTCACTGTGTGTCCTGGGTATTTCCATTTCTTTATCCATGTCAAAATGCTTCTTTGACGCCATGACATCAATGAATTATCGTCAGACGCTGGCATAGGAAGATAGCTCCTTATCTGCTTTGTTTCTCAAATAGCTGGATTAATCAATAACTTCCTCATAGACCATTATTCTTGGAGGAAATTCAAAGTAAGAACAAGCTGTAAAAATATGCTTTGGGCTGTCCATATAGAACAGCGTAGAAATAACCATAACATCTTAATATAATATAATTATACGGAAATCTTGTCAATTATGATTACGTGTGACGTCTTTTCCTCAATGAATAGATGAGTCACTCTGCTTGGTTAATGGTTAAAGAGACTTTGTGAGACTTGTGTTAACAGAGTTCAATGAAAAAAACAAACAAACTAATCCAGCATTCTTTTGTCTGTTGTCTTTTCTTCGTTGTTCAGCAGTTGCCGTCATGCTTGACAGTGTCTGGTCACTTTTATAGGCTTAACAGGTGGTGTCCTTGCAGCTTTACTTGTCTTCAGTGTACAAGTGGGCACAGAAACAAACAGACCTGGAGCTCAACATAAAAGCGTAATGAGTTTCTCTGTCATAGTTACCAGGCATTTTTAATGTAGGCCAGTTTAACATGAGCTGTGACCCTCTCAGGAAAATGAGTAAGGCTTGCGTGGGCTAATGGGTGTTACTCCATAATAGAAGTTTCTATATTAAGAAACAAAGCTCATTTTTACTATAATGACGACCTCGACTCAGTCAGCGCCACATAAGAGAGTCCTGCTACTGTCTTCTTTTACTCTACTCCTATTCTTTTCCTGTCAACATGTCTCTCTGTCATTATTTTCCCTGTCATTTTGTTTTCCTATCGCACTGTATTCCTCGTCTCAGTTTCACACATAAGCAGCTATTCAGCTTGTAGCTAATTAGAGGGCTCTGCCTTAAGAGGGGGGATTGCCAGTATATCCTGATGTTGTTTCATATCAAGGCTGCCATTTTCAGAAGGGATACATCCCCCCCTCTGGTCTATGTATCCCTCTGCAGTGTTGTTTGATCATTGGGGGTGGACATAGAATGATTCCTCTCAGTGATCAAAGCTACTTTAACAGGAATAAATGCAGTAATGTGTTTTGATTTCTAAGTAAAGCAGAACAGTTACATCTCTCACATTGTCTGTGAAACTCGGTTCCCCCCCAAAGCAGGTTTTACATTTTGGCTGAATACTGAATTTCCTGCATTTTCACAGTCAAAGATACCGTTGTCAATGGATGAATCATAAGCACTATGGCTTTTGTGTATAGGTACTGGAAAAGGTAAATCTATATTATGTCACTGTAACTGGTGCTGCTTGAACATGTATTATTCTCTTTTAAGGTACAATAAATATTCTTGCACAGTCACAAGCAGTGTGCCTCTCATCTGCTTTCATGTCCCATTAGTTCTTGTGTATGTCTATAGTCTCTTCGTGTTAAATTGACCAGTTTTCTCTCCTATCTTCAGGCGAGGACTGAACCCCCCCCACAGAGTCAAGTCGATCTCCATGACGACCTTCACGCAACAGGAAATTGAGTTCCTACAAAAACATGGCAATGAGGTATGGATGGCACCTGTTTACCAAGGGTGCAAGATTACAGCCTTTAGGCTCGAGCATGTTTTTTGTCACTCGACTAGGGCACGAGCATTGCACTGTTGTCATCAACAGAACCAGCCCAAATGTACACCACCGACCAAGTACAAAATGTGATGAATAAATCGAATGCTGGAGACAAATGTTTTAGACAAAAGCACATGATCAGACAAAAGAATCCACTCTAATCAATTCAAGTCTTTTGAATGCTAAAGTATTATTAGCCATCGTGTTTGGTGGAATACATTTAGTGTACAAGGCAGTATGTAATCTTTAGAACACAAGTCATAGTGTGTAAAGACAACTCTATTAATCAATCTATGATTATTAGAACAGGCTTTGTGGCAGAGTATGTGACATCGCATGCAAACAGCAATTCAATGGTCTCTATGGCAGCTGTTGACCACCTTCCAACAGTGTCGGTGGGTACTGTTCTTCGAGGCTGGTAAAGAAGTGAAGCGGCTAAATACTCTTCATAGGCATTAAAACTCAGTCTCGCCCAGAAATACCACTACATTTTAGATGACATTGTATTATTGTTTTAAAATAGCAAGTTCACAAAGTGTGGGCTCCCCAGCACATGCCAATATGCAAAAACCCGAGAGCGTAACTTTTTTTTTTTTAAATTATTTATGGTTTAGATGCATGAGGAGTATTGATAAGTGCAAGTATGACACTTGATTTGTCCTGATATTGCAGTTTTAGAGAGAAATATTTCAAAACGGCAATAATTGAGATAAATGAACAAATTCACTGCGTTTAAATGGTTCATGGCGCTTTCACCAAGTCACCATGGTTCAATAAAAAAAGCTTCACACATTTGTAGTGCTTCAAAGTGCATCATCCTTCAAGAGACATTTCTGGTAAATAAAGTTTGAAATAGAGCAACACCACCTTGGGATACACAACCCATTAAAGCTGTAGCAAAGTGGCACAGACAGACATGCTGGACACTCAAGGTTTGAAGCTGAGGCATCCATTCTTCAAGGCTGCGGTATAAATAATGTGTCGTCAAGTTGCTTCTTCACACAGAAAAGCACTGATGTAACAGCAGGGTACACTGCTAATGTTATTTCAATATTCAACTGGTCGTGAAAGAGCAAACCTGAATATGCCTGAAGAATGTATAAGTACGTTTAAAGGTCTGGGACGGTCTAACGAGTCCGTTTAGAACAGGGGTAATATGAAATGATGTTTGATTTTTCACAAAATGTAACAATCCTTTCTCTTTTGTTTACTGAGGATCACGCCGTTTTAGTAGCCGGATGGAACACAACTCCAAATAATACTTTAAAATAAATGAAATTGAAAAATTCCAAATACAAATTTTTAAACTTCAAGGCCATCTGTTAGAATTTTTGTAAACCTATTAAAGAGGACTACTACTTAATACTAAAACATTATATATAATACTATTGTTAACTTAAAGGCCATTCTATAAGGGGTTTGGTGAAGCTTTCAAGGAGTATTTTGGAATTTTTTAAAACTGTTATGGAGTCATGAAGTCTCTGTCTGTGTGACACGTGCAAATGTAAGCGTAATTGTTCTTTGGCGATCTAAATTGACAAGCTTTCACTCTTCTCTTTCACTTTGACTTTGCTCAGCTTATTTTTCTCTGGCTTACATTCTTCATACTTTTCTTTGTGCTTTGATAAGTGTTGCCCTTATTCTGTACAATGCAGCACTTTACCTTCTCTCCATACGCTCGATACCTGTGAATCTCTCTTGATGAGATGAGCAAATTGAGAAAGATTTACTCTCAAGCAAAGGCATTGACCTTGGTTCTTCCAACGGAAGCCCAATTCAAATGTGATTGCTTTTGACCGAATATGGTCAACTGCAGCCTTGTCAATACTGCCTACCTTCACACGGTGACACATTCAAAACACTTCAGTGTTTGCACATGGGCTTGCCTTCTCATTTTCCTGTTTCTCTGTTTCAGTTTGGATGAAAAAATTCAGCGATCAATCATGAGGAATGGTATATCATGCACAGCAGCACATCCTGCACAAATTTCCATCTGAAATCACTTGAATTAATCTGTGTGTTTCAGGTTTGTAAACAAATGTGGCTTGGTCTGTATGATGACAGAACTTCGTCAGTACCAGACTTCAGAGAACCACAGAAAGTTAAAGAGTTTCTGCAAGAGAAATACGAGAAGAAGCGATGGTAAGTCCGTTTTTACCAGCCATAAAGATCAGAACAATCCTCTGGCAGTGTGAGCTGCACCAACATGCAGCTTGTCTTTTGTGTTTTTCTTCTCTTTGGCCTGGAATTTCTCACAGGCAGCTCATAGCATTCAGCCTTCAGCAAGCCACCAAACAGCCTTCTTTCATGTAGGTCACTAGAGTCAGACTGCTTTATGTGAACATGTATGGTTCCACCATGGTGTAGATTTAATTATTCTCAACATATGGGTCTATTTCTGCCTGATTGGGTCAAATGATTAAAAAACACAACTATAATGTACATTTTTGTTTTTTGGGGGGTGGGGGGATTCAGAGGTTTGTTTCGACAATGCATTTCTCAATAAAATACTCATTTGTCATTTTCTTCATGTGCCAGTTCTGGCCAAAATGTGAGTAATGAGTGGAACATGTCTCAACTTGCCCAGTTATTCTGCAGACCGGCATTCTGGTTGTAGAACGGGCAGAAACTCTGTCAAGTACACTTCCTATTACATATCCTAAGTAGTACTCATTTGCAAATAAGTACTGTTTACTCATGTGAAAGTACAAAGATTCCTTCTCGAAGTCTATTCTCAGTATTTTCCTCAACCATATTGAAGACACTCAATCTACATAATATCTACATTCAACACAAATTCCTCAGGAAACCAAACGATAGAAAACTTCCATCAAAGTGAGCAAAGTTCAATATAAAGCAACTGTGAAACTGAAAACAAACTTGTTGACTGCAAGCTTGCAGGTCAAATAGTTAACTATTAACCCAAGCTGTGGGTGTTCTCCGTAAAACTAAAGCAAAGAAGAACACGTGGCATTTCTCTGTTAAAAGCACCTAGGAATGACTGTTGTATTTGGTGCTATATAAATAAAGTTGAATTGAATTGAAAATTGAATTGCCTATGTTCTAATTAAGTACAACGACATATTTTGAAAAATACTCAGAGTACATGTACGTAGGTATATTAGATACATTTGTGATCATTTGCTCTCACACCTGTCGACCAGTGGTAGTACCGTACTGGTGTAGAGTCATAGCCTGTATGTTAGTCACAGTACCCTTCCTATAAAACTGTTGTTGTTGTTTTTTAAGGGGGGGGCGGGGGTATAATATTAAACATTTAGTTTAGTACAATCAATTACTTTTTTGACTAATGAAGTAATGCCTCATTAACCTCAAAACCAAGTCTTTGGCTCTATGGTGTTGTGTCTTCATGTATTTTGCCAACGTTTGTGTATTTTTGAGAACCACTTTACATTTATTCTAATGTGATGAATATGATGTGAATCACTTCCAAGGTTCGTCCCTCCTGAGCAGGCCAAGGTAGTGGCATCAGTCCATGCTTCCATTTCTGGCTCCTCGAACAGCAGCACCAGCAGCACCCCCGAGGTCAGACCACTCAAATCCCTCCTGGGGGAGTCGGCCCCTTCTCTACACCTCAACAAGAACACCCCACCCAATCAGGTGAGACCTTTTTAAAGGGAGACATAGACGCATACATTTGTCAAAAAAAAAAAACCCAGACTGAATTTATGGCACAAACGTGATATCATTAATTTAGCCTGTATTTTTTGGTGTTGCTAAAGCTAATGACCAGCAACAAACACTGATGTGTTAAATGTGATCAACAATAGCAGTGTGATTTTTGTAACCATGTTAATGTTTATAGCCACTATAGTTTGAGACATGAGAACAGTCATTGATTGAAAGCAAGCACATGTTCATAGTGGTTTAATCTTTTTTTTTGCTGAACAATTGTGCCGGGATTGTTTTTTGTGTTGTAAATTCTTTTGGAGGGATTTTGCCACAGATGGTACTTTGCCACTGAATAAGATCATATAAATGTAAAGCTTAATTGAGACATGTTCCAGTTGACTCATGCATTTAAAATTTGCTGCTGCCAATACTTTGTGAACAGCAGGTTTGGATTATATATATTATACAGCTGCATTATGAAAGCATCTCAAAATTCTCAATTTTTTACAGTAGTTACCAATGAGTTTATTTCTTCACATAAATGAAAGCACATCGAGGCATGTTGTCATAGTTACATGCCTCCCTTCACGCATGCATCCACTTTTAAATCCATCTCCTGTCTCCACCAGTCTCCTGTGGTGAGCCGTGGACAAGCCCACCAGCAGCAGTTCCATGACAAGAAATTTGACCTCCTCAGCGACTTGGGTGGAGACATCTTTGCTGCCCCACCCAACATAAACGCAGGATCCAGCTCCAGCTCCAGTTTTGCTAACTTTGCACATTTCAACAGCCACACAAGTAAGGGAACGGACAAATATCTGGTTGATTGTTTGATGGAAGCATTGAGAAGCTGCATATTTCAGTTGAATAAATGTGGACAGTTTTAACACTATGAAGGGAAGGTTATTGTTATAGAAGACTGAAGAACAGTAAATATGATCAACTACTAATGGTAAAAACTTAAGACACTAGTCCAGAGAGCCATAGCACTGTCGGGACATTCCGTCTTCACGCTTTATGGAGTTTTGGTATAAACATGGATCTTATGCCAACAAATGAGTTGCCATAGAGCACTGCTTAATTTTGGTTCAAATCATCTCACACTTCAGTGATTGATGCAACAATTTGAAAAGTTTAATGAATAGTGTGGCTCAAACTGACACCTTACTGAGTTACAATGAGAGCATTGCAGCAAAATGTCGCATAGAAGATACTTTCAAAAGAGTCAGATTTAAATGTTTGTTTTCAAGGCTGACCTATAGCAAACTCAAATTAGCAGCCTTGAAGAGCCATTTTACTAACCACATCAGGGATGTGGAACAGGAACAACTGGCTTGCCGACCTAATCACTGACATATTCATATAGTCACTGTGGTTTGTTTGCATGCGTCAGGCTGACTTTCTGGAAGTTGTACTGCTAACTGCATTGACAGAATTGTGAGGATGGTGGCAAGTCATTTTAGATTGATTGTTGGCCTTATTAATTGGGACTGGAGTACAATGAAGTAGAGGATGGAGGCAGAGGCTCTCAGAGTAACAGACTGTTCTGATGGATTTTGGAAGGTGTTCACTGCAAAGAGTGGGACCTTTTAATTCCATAATAAAGAGAAACCTTGATGAGTCCATGGATGACAGTCACTCCAATTGAGTCACAAAATATCTGCAGAATTCTGAGACATTGCTGTTGTGCAAATGGTGTTAGTTTATTCAAATCAGTCAGAGCACAGCAGCAATTGCACCTGACACCCCCCCCCCCCCCCTTTATTAAAGATCTTGCTTCCAAAAAAAAAAAACCACCAGCAGAGGGTGATCAAAGCTGATCACAGGAAAGCTACACAGCTAAAGCTAAAATAAAGTGTTACGAGGCATGAAATGAATCACCACTATCCTTAGATACAGTCTGATTAATTCCATCTTTGGATTATACAGATTTATTACAATATCAGCAACTGGTTCCTCCTAGACTGCAAAACATGACCATACATTATGAAAAAGCATCAAACACAGACACCTCTCCATGGTAACTAATGTCTGTAACATTGGTCGATTAGTGTTTGCTTCCCTTGGAGGATGATGTCTTCTCATTTCCCCCATAACGAGCCATCAAGACTGTCTATTAAAGCAGCAACAAAAGTGGCGTCCACACATCTCCACATCGCAAACATTAGCATACGTTTAATGGAGTGAGGAGCCTGAAAACGCACACATCCAGTTTTACGTGCGGTGTACCCAACTAAGAGTCCAGGCAGCCTCTTTGGAAAGAGTGAATGTGTAACTATTGTATAAATATGTTACACATTCCATTCAATTGCATCACATTGTGATTATACCTTATGTTTTATAAACATTCCATTATATTTGTTTAAAATCAGCCATGTTTTTTGTGTGCATAAATCCTTTCATTCAATTCATTGTTTCCATCTTGTTGGTTGTTTTTTTCCCTTTGTGTTTGTGTTTTGTTGTTCATTCGTCTGTCTGAACCTCATCCCAACAACACCTCCAGTGGCGCAGAGTGCACATGCAGATGCAGGCTTTGCTAATTTTGATGCATTCGGAAGTTCTTCTGGGTCAACAGGTGGTTTCCCTTCAGCACCCCAAGCCCCATTTCAACCCTCAAACACAGGTAGAGCAAGCTCTTCTTCCTGGACTAATCCTGATCACTAACCTTAAGAAAATCGGTTACACACGCACGCACACACACACACACACACACACACACACTGTATGTACTGTATATGCTGTTAGTCTGATGATAGTCACATTTTCTGTGACGTCGTCTTGGTTTGTTACAAACATACTACAAACTTGTTCTTTCTGTTAATCTGGTTTAACTTCAGTAATCTCTCTATATTACTTACTACATTAGTTGTTTTTCCAAGTGCATTGTGAGCAGAACCTCAACGTTGGATCACAAATGCAAATATTGAGCTTGTTTTTTCTGAATGTTGTCTTTGACTGTAGTTAAACACGCAATGTTATGTTTACGAGGTATGTGCCTCAAGCATAAAATGAACTTGACTTTTAGCAATGTACATTTAGTGACGGCATTGACGTAAAGCTCCACTTGTAACTGTATTGGTTTTGGCTTACTTTAAAAGTTTGTTGAGCACAATAACGTGCTGGATTCACACAGGCCACTTGGCATTTTAACTAAGCGTCAAGATCTTTTGTGGATTCAAAACATCTAATAGAAAAGGTACAGCTTATATAGATAAGGTGATTCATATCCAAGCTCTTGCTAGCTTTAGGAAAATGTTCTGTACTACAGTGCCCTCTGTTGGAAGAGTGCACATTGACTTTTTTCCATGGGGCTCTGCATCATGATCTCTTTACTATAACTATTGCTTAATGGACACACTCCCCTCTCTCGCCTGTGGCTTAGCCAGATAAGCCTTCTCTCACACTCACTGACTCACTGTGCTATCTGGCTTCAGCTGTCCAATCTGTCTCATGTCCTTTTCATCCCTTTCACTTCAGCACCACTTGATTTACTTTGATCTAATGCTTTAATTTTTCACTTCTGGTTTTGCTTACATATTTTCTTTTTGTTTCTCCACCATCTTGCATTGCTTATTGCCCCATTTCTGCCTCCCTCTTTTATTTTTTATTTTTGTTTCATCTCTGGCTGCCAGCTTTCTCTGTGCTCTCATCCAGCCGCAGTATGGGTGAGTTTGCCACTGCGCTGCTTCTCCAGGGTGCACACAGTAAGTCTCTCTTTGGACTTGCCCTCGTAACAGCTTTCACCCTCTCTATCATCTCGGATGTGTAGTCATTTGGTTTCCTTCGCTTTCTGTAATGCGTGTGTCTTGATGTGTCTTTTGTTGGCCTCGAATCACAGTTTGCCACGCTGGTTGATAAGATTGACATTCGACTTTGACTGTCGTAAATGTTGACATTTAATTGGGGTGATTCTGAAACCAAGTTGAGAGAGTTTAGCGATGCGAAGATTGAAAGGGAACACAAATATGGCCTTGGTCTTTGGTAAATATTTGGTCATAATCTACCAAAGTATTGAGTTTTCTATGATCCAAAGTTTGCAATAAATACATATTATTAAATAGAACTATTTGATTTAAAATACAAACGGAGAAAAACCCTTGTTCTCACTCATCGCCAAACACAATATGTGCTTGAACAATGCCAGTGCCCCCCCCCCCCCCCCCCCCCCCCCCCCCATTTCTCATATAATGTGTATATTAGGTTAACTATAAATAGCTCTCTCAAATGAAGATAAATGGTCTCAAATGCATACATATATCAACTTGGGTTTAACCAGAAGAGGTTTAATTAACTTTTATACTGAAGAAAGTGTCATTGTGCAGCATTTGTGCAGCAGTGATTATTAATAGGAATGAGACTACATCTTCGGGTGTCTTCAGGGGTGAACTGATGCACAGAACTTTACTGAAAGTGAAAGTCCATCCTGTAGTGATCCCTGTGGTGTCGTAGCAAATTAAAAAAAAGAGTACTTATTGAGCTGTGAAGTTTGTTTCATACTGCTAGTTATGCCACTTTGTCTTCATCTATAGTATTTGAAATGAGTTGGTGTAATAGATGGTCTGCCTTCATGTGTCTCTCAGACAAATAGCTGCCAGTTCTATGCATTCCTTATTTTGTAGAATTGTGGGTTGCCCATGAATGTAGTGTTGCAGAGGATAATTTTTTTTTGCTATTCTTTAACTGAGATGATACCTGCCACCCCCAGCCTGACCGCATCCTCAACTTCCCCTCCGTGCAGCTTCTTCCCTGTTCATGTTGTTACACAAAACAATAATCACGGTTCCCCCTTATGACTTTTTAATCTCTCTCTTTCATGCAGGTAGCACCTCAGGGGGACTAGCAAGTGCCCATTTTGCAAATTTTGAGAACTTCCCCAAATCGTGTAGTGCTGACTTTGGATCCTTCAGTTCCTCCTCCCAGAGTAACTCCGCAGGAGCTGGCAGAGACGCTGTACAGAGTACAAGCGTTGCTGTCGATAGATACGCAGCCCTGGCTGACCTGGATAACATGTTTAGCTCTGCCAAAACAGAGCAAGGTAAACTTCTCCTGCCTAGCCTGTTTCATAGATGTAATTCAGGGAAAGTAGTTCAGTTAAAAACTGAGTCAACCAAACATAATTTTATCAAATTTCAACCCCGATTATCTGTCTTCCTCAGTCAGGGACAGACGTAGTCGCTATTAAAACAGGGCGGATTTACATTTTCTAGCAAACATATGACCTTTTGCCAGGGCCTGGTTGTGTTTGGAGATGACCTAACTTGACCTCTGCGACTGAACCAGCCTGATTAAAGACAACAGGACACTGGACGTGGTGGAAGCACCTCTTTGCTTAATTGGACTGTTCTGCCACTCAAGCATCTATGAATTGTACTGGGCTGGTTTCAGTTCATTTTGTTCATATCACAAACTGTATTTCTGTGATAGAAAATGCAAATTTCCTAATGACTGAACATTTATCCCCCCCATTATTTTCAGTAGGTTGAATATGGCATCTATCTCCGGACTTTTTGTTTATATATTTTTTTTTAAGTTATTGATCAATCCTTCCTGTACTCTCACTCTGTTGGAGCTCGTTTTAAATGCAGCTCTGCTGTCATATGCTTCTGCTTCAGGAGGCAGTATTCCTGGTGGGGTGAGCTCTGCTGCAGCTGGAATTGCTGGCTTGCCTCAGAAGCAGCCAACAATGTCAGCAGGGGACCGCTATGCCGCTCTCGCCGAGCTGGACACCGTCTTCAGCTCCTCAGCTCCAGCCACCAGTGTTTACAACACCACCAGCACCTCACAAGGGTGAGACCTCATTCACACACACTTAAACTCCAAAGTGAGGCCACCCCAAGATTGGGAGTTTATTGTCAACATTTATTAGAGTTTTTATTGTTTTTAATCAGAATGCTATATCGAATGATAAAGGAATTATTTAAAGGACTAATTGATATTCAATGTGTTTTTGTTTAGTTTCTTTGTAGTTTTGTGAGTCACAGATATTATTTGGTTAATATTTATACAAAGTAAAGAGTTTCAGCAGATTATTAAAATAGAATGGGGATAAGTTATTCCATGATTGTACCAGAATGTACAGGCGCATCTCAAAACATTTTGAATGAAGTGAAGAATTTTATTTTTGCCTTATTGCTATTCAACCTGTGCAAAACTGCCATTATTACTGCTCCTAAGTTAAATACCAAACTACAGTATCATAAAATATTGGAATATTTCTAACTGGAAGACATGTCACAATGCAATTTTTTTTTAAATGGTTGTTAAATGAGTTGAGAGTGTATAATTTGCAGCAATGTAGCTGTTTGCAGAAAGTCACTTTCACCTGAGGCCACCCTCCCGTCACACCGCGTTACACCATGTCTTTGGTTTTTGGGCTCCTTTTTGCCAGCTCTCACAAACTCGTATTTTGTCTGTGTGTCACTGCAGGGCTGTTTTTGGCTCAGAGACCATGGTGTCAACAGCACAAGCACAGCAGCCCATGCCTGGCATGGCCCAGGGCTTTGGAGGTGAGTGACCCTGTCGGCTGTTTATCATTGCTGGTGGTACACTCTCTGCCAAAATGGACGCTGGTGGTGTGTACTGTTTGGTATTTGTAAATAGTTTTTTTTTTTGCAGTTTTTGTTACTTAAAAGATTTAATATAAGTACAAATAATTGGCAGTTCAATCACTTTCCTCCTGAGGACTTGGTGTAGGTAACATGAACTGACTGAGTTCAATATCCACAATGAATTATCAAGAGTCTGCAATAACGAACAATGTGCAATTCACAGACTTGCATGTTTACACTCGATGCCATTGTTAAGCCGATCTTTATTTCAAATGTTCATTGAAAGCTGTTGACTCGCTTCTTTTTCGTGCAGCAGCCCCGTCAACTAATCCATTTGTGGCTGGCGGTGTTGCCCCAGCAGCAGCTCCCACCAACCCGTTCCAGTGCAACGGCAGAGCGGCAAGTGTGGCGGCAGCAGCAGGTCTGTTCACTTGCATGGTCGTGTGTGTGTCATCAAATTACCATACCCAATTAGTGGAGTAGTTCACTAAAAATCCAGTATGTTAGATTTTCAAGCGCACCTGAAGTTGTAGCATTTTCCAATGTTGCTTCAGTAGTGAATATGCCTCAGATCACAGTGCAGTGGGCAGCAGGTCCAGCTTGGACTCAGGGTTCTGTCTAATTGTTCTATCCATGCTGGACAGGCTTGATGAGAGCGCTTCATGGGCAGGTGTATCCTCCCAATTTGGGTAGGTTCTCTTGCACTGTGTGTGTTTTTCCGCTTTCACAATGCTTCGCTCTGGCAATGACGACTTTGTTGAGTCTGATATCCTTCAGGAAAATGCTGGAAGACACATTTGATGAGCAGGGTTCTCTATAATGCAGAGATGCCAAAAAAAGACTTGCATCAGTTTCAACAGCAAATCGAAATGTAGCTTTTGCTCACCAACTCAATCACTTTTAACGTCACATGTGCACTTTGTTTTAATGGATGTATGCTGTAGCATTGTATGTGTGCTCTTCTGCCAGCAGGCTTTCCTATTTAATGCAACTTGATTGTTGGAACTGTGTTCAGCCAAGATCAGACACTGATGCTAAACTCAAGTGTTGTAGCTTCATGTCTGACTCTAACTCATTTCTATTTTTCCCTCTTTTTTTTTTTTAAACCTTGCATGCATCACACCTACAAATACTGAAACTGAGATTTTGAAGATCTCAGAAAAAGTTTTCGTACATATTTTCAAAAACATGGGTTGCACAATCACCATGGCACATTTTGTTTAGTTACAGTTATTTAAGGAAATGGTGACTAACCATATTATGAGCCATCAATTATATTTCTTTGATTGTTGTTCTCTGGATGATTCTGCAACCTAAATTGTTTATTTCACCATTCATCCCTCACACACTCATTGTGTGTGTACAGTATTATCCATGCCGACAATAAAATGAAGATGACTTGCCGCCAAAGAGTAAACTTCACTTCTTGTGTGTCTTTGGGTGTTGAGTCGTCTTTCAGTAACTGGTTATTGTCCTGCTTTGTCGTAGCACCATTTGGAACAGGGTCCATGAGTATGCCAGCTGGATTTGGGAATGCTGCAGCCTACAACCTCCCCACCAGCTTTAGTGGAACATTCCAGCAGCCCTTCCCCGGCCAGGCTCCCTTCCCTCAGCCTCCTGCTTATCCCCAGCAGCCCAACGGTGCGTGTGTGTGTGTGTAAAGATCCTTTAGTTGTCAATATAATATTCACAACATATTCGGAGTCATCTGACGATGTTGTTGCCATAATATGCCTTTTCATATTCATTGTATCACATCATATAATGACTCTGTGTCTGTCTTTCAGGTGGAGGATTTGCGTCCTTTGGACCGGCCAAAACTGTTGTGACTCCATTCGGACAGACAATGGCAGGACCTATGGTCTCGAGCAACCCTTTTCTGGTTAGTGTGGTGCCTCTGTGTCATCATTTCCAGCACTACATAATACTTTAGCCCAGGCATGTGTGATCTTTGTTGTTTAACCACCCTCTTTTAGAAGGTTTTGATACCGATGTGTACTTGGCAATGTTAATGCTTTTGTTTTTTTCCACTCTCTGATGATATTCTGGTAACTTCAACAAGTCAGCAAAATTGTATTTAGCGGTTTAAAATGTGTACAATTTGACATTGTCGCAATATAGATATAGATGTCCTCTACCAACAGTGTTGGTAAGTCTGTGACAAGAGTCACTACTGGGTCTATTTATTGGAATTTGTCATGCTGCTCCAGTCAGAATTCTGAAGAAAAACACTGTTCAGATATGTGATGTGAGTCAGAGTTTCAGAACTTCTTTGACTAGAACACTGAATAATGCCATTTTTTTTCTCTAGATGATTTTTGCCTCTTTCTAAAAAAAAGAAAAGAAACACAGCTGATTTAAAGAAAAAGACACTTTGATTTACATGACTAACAAAATAAACAACATAAGCCTGGATTATTTCAGTTTGTGCAAATATTAAAATATTCACATTTGTTGAAAAATATTTTCATTCCATTTCAGATTTTTAAATGCATGCATCACTGGCTCCTATAATTTCAGTGAACTGTCAGCAATCGAGGGTTTGATGCTTTAATGTAGCATTGATCCAGATAATTGGTCCATTTTGTGTTGATGGTGGGTTTCTTTGTGTTTCCAGGGCGCGGCTCCCTCTGCACAGTATCCAACAGGAGGCTCCTCAACAAATCCCTTCTTATAGCGATCCATCTTGTCTGCTGCACTACAGGGTCAACAACTGGCGCGCTTGCACCTATTGCACTGTTTTGTTTCACAAGTAGCTTTAAAAACACAATGTTTGTAAGGATTTGTATTTTCTATGGCAGTTTGTCACAAATGGAACAATATGCGAGGCAGACACTGTCTACAGCTACAAAACAAAGTGATGGTGTGTACAGAGGGAGAGGTTGATCCCCTCTTCTCTATTTAACCTGTGAACTGGCCTCTACTGAGCCACAGTGTATAATCAAACTGGCTGAATTATAAGTTATTGCGTACAGTATATCTCATTCATTATGCTGCAATTCTGTACATATTTTTCTTTTAGGAACTTAGCTTTTTGTGCATATCACTATTTGTATCTAACACACAGGATTTGTTAAGGCAGAAATGTTGCTTGAAAAAAAAAAAAAAAAAAGCTAATGGGTACTGCCATTTACTGTATTTGTAATGAACCAAACTTGTTTGTTTATGCAGGATACTTTTAGGTAAACTGTTCTCACAGGGGAAGGTTTTCTGTTGTATGGAGGTGAAACAAGGAGTGAATGCTGCATCAGGGACAGGTAGGGGACGAACCTCTCTGCCATCCCCTGTCCTGCTTTCAGAGGCCCAGGTTGCGACGCTTTTGTGTGACTGTCAAAACTGATGAACTGAAAACCACTTATTGGGTGTCGGAGAATTTTAAGTTAATGTGTAAATATATACAGTATATATTAAAATCATTTTAAGTAAGAAGAAATGACCACAGCACTCATTCATGTGGATGTATAGAAAATCATTTATGTTTGTTTTGTATAAAACATTTTTCGTTGTTTTCTTGCAATTGGAAAATTTAAGATGGAATCACAGTGACTCACAAGATTGTAGTTCCTGCTGACCAGGAATTCACAGTCTCTCCTCCAAATCAGACGACTTGTTTGTGTCTGAAGGAGCCGTCTCTCCTCGAGTTCGCTGTGCTCTCCAGACACTGAACACTCCTCGGACTAAGAAAACCACGGAGATGGCTGAGAAGTAGCTAGCATATATGGTGAACTGGAGAGGAGGGAAAAAAAAGGGTCAAGGTTGCACAGTTTTTGATGCTTAAATGGCCACAAACACTTCTTCCACAGAGATATTTGGCGGCTTACCTGAGGAATGATGGACAGGCCGAGGCCTCCTTTGTCAACCACGATAGAAGTGATGATCGTCTGTAAAGCCAGAGCTCCGAAGTTGTTGACACCAAAGACGAGAGCGTATCTTTCCATTGATAGGTCAGCTGCAAGCTGATACCTAATAGAAGTAGAGCTTATTTTATCTTAATATCATGAGTCATGGACTGTTGTCGGCTGAATGGATGAAGGCAGGTTACACAACCACACACGCATTGAAACCTACAAGCGACGTCCAGTTGCCCAGAACACCCGCAACGCAACACTTACATGGCTATTGTTATCAGTAGCATGTACAGACACTTAAAGATGATGTAGCCCACGTAGCACACCCAGATGTTGCCGACGAACGTCATGAGAAACAGTGCGGCCGCCCCCAGTCCAGAGAAACCCCCGAGGGCCAGCTCGCCCCACAGCTCCCACCTCACATCGGTGAAACCTATACCGTAGGCAGTCGCAGCACCTGTGAAATGCATTACAATTAGGCAGGACTGTGTTTGTTTCTGTAACCAACCATTTCTTTGTTCTGTAGTTTCAACTCGCATCTATAAAATGTTATCAGTGGTTTCTTACTCAGTAGGCTGGACATGGCCTCCACGCCTCCATTGTAAATGGTAAAATTCTGAGAAGGTTCCACATGCTCCCACAATACCTGGATGGTGTAATATAACGATTATCATCTTATTTGGAAGTAATATTAGCACTTGTAGATCAAGAAAACAATTAGGCCTTCATACATTTATTTGTTGCTGGAAAGTGTCACTGTTTTATTTTAAATCTTGTCATTTTACCTAACAAGTAATTAAAGTCATATTTAATGACTGATTTAGACCTCTTCAATACTAAAAATATATTAGATTATTATAGATGGGCCATTGTAGAAGGATCATCTCCAGAATTAGCTGTTATTTCCACTGTAGTGTTCAGTATCTACCAAACCTGGTTCAAGAAAAGGAAAGTATTGATTTGTCAACAACAGGTGGAAACAACACCTCACAATTCACACAACTTACAGAATCTGCTGCTAATTCCTGGTGCCAAATAAAAGATGCACACGTTCAGGTGTCCATTCATGCCTGAAGAGGTCAGGGCTACTCTGGTTGTAAAAGAGCCCTGTGCCGTATTAAGCAGGTTGTCATGCTATGAGTGATCACTATGCGTGATGCTGATGCTTTGCATCATTTGCTGTCTTCACCACTCACCTGGACATAGTTGACAGTCTGGTTATAGCCACATGTGGCCATTGCCCACCACACAGACCAGTACAGAAGCTGCCTACTGGAGTAGCACTCTCTGAAGTCCTTCCACAGTTGGAGAAGAACTTTGCTGCAGGTTTTTGCTTGAATTGGCTTTTTGAGCTCCAGAGGAATGGATCCACTCTCCTCGAGTTCCTTTTCACCATCGTCCTCTGGGTTTTTTTCATCCTCAATTGTTCTTCCTTCATCCTGAGATATCTTTGAGCTGCGCGAGTGTTTTCTTGCTTCTAAAGTCTCAACACCATGGTCCTGTGCTCCGGCCGCGGGTGTGTTCGATTTCCGATGGAAGAACATGCTTTGCTGTGGCATTGGCAGGAACAATGAAGTGAAAAGGGCAATGGCAGTGAGAACAAGAGTGAGAACAAGGATATTCTGATAGGACATAAGGTCAAAGCTGACAACCAGCTGACCCAGCACGGCGCCGACGGTGGAGCCCAAAAGCTGAACGCTGCGGCAATAAGAGGTGGCCCTCCGGTATCTCTTCAGATCCACCACACTGTAACATACAAATACAAAATGTCACTCTAATGGTGCAGAGTCTAAACCCCATAACCTCTGACAGTGCTTAAAGCTGCATGACCTGTAGATGTAAGAGAAATAGGCCACCTCGCTGGCTGTGACCACCCCGTAGAAGAACTGCATGACCTGCATGGCAGTCACAGTTGATGTCCACTGCAGCAGTGCGGTCGTGATGAAGAGCATGACACATTGGAACACCACCACAGGCTTGTAGCGCAGCCAGTCAGTCAGTAGGAACACGGGCACCAGCACACACAGGTAGGAGTACGTCCACACCGGGAAAATTTCATTGTTAACCTGGTGAGGAAAGAATTGGGCAGTCGCTTGCATGTCATGTCGCATTGTTATTTCTCCATTTGCCACAAAGTTTTATTGGTCGGTTTCACAGATGCAATCAGACTTTTACAAGTCTGAAAAAAAATTACTGTTGGCTACGCACTTTTTATGCTTGTACGTATTACGGATGCAGTAAGCAATCAACCCAAGATATTTCAACAGATGAACATGAAATACTAGCATGATGTACACCTTGTTTTCATACCTCTTCCATCGTCAGATTTTTATCCGGTCCTGTCAGGTATGGGATAAGAAAAGGTTCCAGTGGTTTAACTGTGCTGAAGAATCCATAGATGCACAGCAGAGTAGTAGGATATCTCCAACCTGACCTCCACCTCTTCACTGCCTCCATGTTGTGCTTGTTTTTGGTGTGTGAGTGTGCCCTGGTGTGCAGCTTCCTTGGTTTATACCTCCTGAGGTTGCCTCAGTGTTGATAGTTTGTCAATCAACAACCCGGTCAAAGAGCAGCACAATCTTGGAAACGGTCAAGCTGATACAAACCTGCAACTAATAAATTAGTCATGTAGAAAGATATCTGAGCAGGAATCATTGTAATGCAATTCTTTATTCTTTATATTGCAAAAAGAGGTAATCACACCAGTGATGTTTAATAGTAGGCAGTAATACTGTCTAGGCATAATGGTTTTATTTCCCGAAACAAATGGGACATTTAAAAGTGGTCAGAAACGCACTGCAGAGATCACTTCAACACTGGAGTCCTGTTCCTTGTCTTCTGTGTCTTCAGGACAGTGCCGGTGGCTCATACAGGCTGTGTAGCTACCTCGAATGAGGAAGAGAAGTGAGATGACGGCATAATAGCTCCCATATATGATGAACTGCAGAGAGAGAAATGTATCATCCTTCACTGTATAAGACACTGACCTCCAGTACTTTTGCATGCAACAGTTAATAGTAACCACCAGGTGTCATCATATACTCGTGGAAGTCCACAAAAAGGTGCCTGCTTTCTTGATTCACTGATTTGACCCACATAATCAGTTTAAAATCCCTTGTAACAAGTGTAGAAGAGTCATACCTGTGTGACAATATCGAGTCCCAGCGCGGCCTCATCAACAACAGTGACAGTGATGATTGTCTGAAGCAAGAGGGCCACAAAAGTGTTGATCCCAAATGTCAAGGCGTAACACTCCATGGACAGATTTGAAGCAATCTGAAATCTATAGCAAAGTAATTATGTTAAAAATAAATAAATAAATAAAAATAATCCCAAGGCAACAGCTGGTGTGATATTCCAAATTAGAATTTTAATCTTTTTTTTTTGTACCTTCATACATTCAGTCTTATCTGGGTTTAAAACTTCAAAATCAGATGTCATGATTTAGTACTGAGTTTTGTTGTTGTTGGTTTTTTGTTGTTGTTTTGTTTTTGGGGGGCTGATGAGTGCTTTAAAAAAAAAAATGATATCATTGGATATTGCTATGGCAGTGGTGCTCAGTCATTTTTACATTCCAAAACTATATGGACTAGAAAATTACAGAGAAAATGTTGTGTGTCTGCCTCTTCTTCTTCTTCATTTGGGTTGAACGGCGCCATCTGCTTGTTCTCGCTATACTATTCCCACGCTCCCCAAAAAAAAAAAAGACAAAGAAAGAAAGGAGATGATGAAAATTGATGTGAAGTTGATGTTGTGTGCCTGCCTCTGGCTGACGACTACTTGCCAAAAAAAAAAGCATAAGAAGAAAAGTAAAATTAAAGAGCTGCCTGGGATAGTAATCTTTGTGGCTCGTCAACCCACTCGCCACTTTGTTTCACACACATAAAGTAACCAACAAATGAAAGCAGGGATCAGTATAGAAGGTTTTATCATTTTTGAGCAGAAGTGTACAAAAGGCCTAGTTTCAAAGGGTTGATGCAAATTGTAAAGTTTTTGGTGCAAATGACCTTTCAGTTCAGTAGAGTTATTTTTAAGGAGGACTCTGTCTCGTCATGCCAATCAGAAGCCTTCTTTATGAAGGTGTGTTTTTGGATTGAGTTATTTTATCACACTAGCCTAAACTTTAACACATTATCCAATAGGATGGAAGACTTCCATTATAAACTTACGTGGTGATGGTGATGAGAAGCATGTAGCAGGATTTGAATAACACATAGCCAGCGTAGCAAACCCAGATACTGCTGGTGAATGCCATCAGAAACACGGCGCCTGCCCCTACTGCTGAAAACAGCCCCAAGGCCAGCTCCCCCCACACAACCCAGGTCACCTTGATGTAGGCCACAGAGAAGGCTGCTGCAGCACCTGGCCCATGAAGATGAAAAATTAAGCAATTAATCTGTTGTTCACAATGGATATAACCTCCTAGTGTGTCACTGCGTCCCTGTATATGTAATTTACTGATTCAATCATTAATCCTCTCACTGGCAACCCCTTTCTTAAGCGTTGGTAGAAACTAAGGCCTCCAAATGAAACCTGAAGTGCATGCTTGCCTTCGCTGGTCTTCACAGTACCTTTCTAATATGATGAATAACTTTAACTCAGCTGCTGGAATTACCTATCAGCAATAATCAGAGAAGCCAATACCAGTTAACTCTATCTTCCTAATGAAACGAATTACTCTTCTTCCTTCTCATTCTGAGCCAAGCAGCATGGTGCTATTCTCCTTCAAAATCAATACACATCTTCTATTCAATCATATACTCTGTACAACCAAGAACAGCAGGGTTGTTTTTCTTCTAATTACAATTTTCACCAGTTTATGTTTTATTTCAAACATCGCAGTGTCTAATGGAATCATTAAATGTTTCTTTTGGTCATTATGATGTGGTTCTGCTCCAGTCTGCTCTCCTTGTTTTGATCCCTATCCTACTGTGGGAATATGAAATTCACAGTTCAAAGATAGATTTAAATCTTTCGCTCATCCAATTTGCAAGTCTTACCGACAAGTGAGCACACAGCCTCTACTCCTCCGTTGTAGATGGACGATGTGGCAGACGGTTCGATGTGGTCCCACATCAACTGGCTGTAGTTGAAGACCTGCACATAGCCAGCCGTGGCCAGAGCCCACCACAGGGACCAGTATATCAACTGTCTGTATGGGGAGGATTATTAGAACACATTACAATGATGAACTCACAGTGAGTGCTGATTCATGACTGTTATCAATAGAAACAGATGAATGCCTGGAAGAGTAGGACTCCTTGAAGCTTAGCCAAAGTAGATGTCCTGCAGCGGTGACATTTTCCCAACTGAACCAGGCAACTTTGGAATTATTTTCAGTCGTCTCTTTCCCACAACCTGCTTCATCCCCATCCGTCTCTGGGTCCTTGGGCTTTTTCTCTCCCAGTGGCCCCTCCTCCTGCTGGGACTGCAAGCCCACAGCTGCAACATTTTCCCCTTTGAAGAACAGGCTTCTTTTTGGCATGGGCAACCAGAACGAGACAAGAAAAGCTATGCTGACTATCCCCAGAGTGATGGCATTGATGTAGAAGTAGTCCAGCCCTGTTGAACAGAGTTCATAATTCATCAGTGCATGTGAAACGTCTGTTCAAAGAAATCTCATTAGTGTTTGTGAATCAATTTTAATATGCATCTGTGCAGACTTTGAGGTTTTCTATGTGATTCCTAGTTACCTGAAAGAAATATTGATTTGTTTTGAAGAAAAACAAAAAACAAACATTGGGTACAGATGTCATTTTCAATTGTAATTGGTTAAGAAGACCAACCTGCGAGGGAAATGAGCATTTGGCCGAGGCTGGCACCGAATGTGTATCCTGTCAGCATGGCACTGCGCAGGTAACCAGTAGCTCGTTGGTAATGCTCAACTGGAATCACACTGTAAATGTAAGAGAAGTAGGCCACTTCTGTAGAGGTCACTACAGCATAGTTGACCTAGTAATAAGACAGTTTTAACTTCTTTTAGGTTTACATGTTAGAAGATCACAACATTCTGTTGCATACACATTAAAATCATATTCTCTATTCATCTGAAGGAGCATGATATCAACTGACCTGGAGGAAGGTCATAGCAGCCAGACCTGGGGCAAAGCAGAGCAGCAGATAGTTGGTCACGAGAAAAAGCCCCTGCAGCATAATGAGGGGCTTGTATCTCAGGAAGTCAGTGAGAAGGAAAACAGGGAACAGGAAAGCCAGGTAGGAATATGTCCATATAGGAAATAAGTAGTTAGTCACCTGTGAGGGAACAGTAAACACCACAGAACAGAGTTGCTGATCGCATTTATTAAAGACATCCATATCTTGTTTACCTCAACTGAAAGTATTAATTAAAGATAATGTGGCCACTTGATAAACATAGATTATCTTTATGAGTACATCTTGGGATTACATGTGTTTGCGGTCCTTACCACTTCTTCAGAGATGTTCTTGTGTGGTC
This sequence comes from Blennius ocellaris, assembly GCF_963422515.1. NCBI lineage: Eukaryota > Metazoa > Chordata > Actinopteri > Blenniiformes > Blenniidae > Blennius > Blennius ocellaris. The sequence continues at coordinate 16,689,021 of NC_137651.1, forward strand.
CAATTAGATACGGCGTCAGGAAGGGCTCTGCCACTCTGCAATTTGCAAAAAAGCCATACAGTGATAGGATTGCTGTGGGATAAACCCATCCAGATGACTTGAGCTTCGTCCAACACTCCATGTCAATATCTCAGAGGGATTTCCTGAAAAGTTTGTTTGGTTTACTTTAGTTCCTCAAGTTGTCATTCAAATCCTGACTTCCTGAGTTATTCCCTAAGTGCTGTGAAGTTTCTTGAAGCTATCAGTGCTCATCAGTAGCTTGGAAACACACACATAATCTTTATGATAAACACGTGACTTTGTCACAGTTTAATGGTGATAGACTTTGACCTTTTCAGAAAAAAATAGGCTCACCTCCAAGCGGTGGAATAAATAGGCAATCAGCGTTTTGTGTCTGTTTAAGTTATAAGTAACAGACTGTGTAACTAAGGGGCGGATTTTTGTCACATAGCAAGTTGAAAACAAATCCTCAAATAATTGCACAAGAAAATTGTAATTAACAACACATGATATGAAAAATAAATGCAAAAATCATTGCACTTGTCATATTTTCCTTGGGTCCAATGGAAATAAACAATTGTTTGTGTCTTTAGCATGTTGTTTACAGTCAGGGGATTGTATATTGATGACTCCATGTTTGTTCCCTCCCTTTATTTGTTTGTAGTGTTTTATATAAATTAATTTAAAATACAAGAATTAAACTTACTTCCTGTATAAAGATTACGTAAGTTCCGGTGTTAAGAGAGAAATGGCGGCGCTCGTGCTCTTAGATCTCCGCCATAGCAACGGTTTGTTGACGTAATGTGAGCGAGCTGGAAATCCGACAACATGAAACTGAAGCGCTTTTATCTGAGATATTATCCACCAGGTAACGCATTATGATTATTCTCAACCCAAGTATTAAAACAAAAATGTAAGTGTAGATGCGTTTTATGCTTTAACGTCAGCTAAAATCTCCGTTCAAAAATGGAATATGCAATTTTTTTGTAGTAAAACTTTTTCTCTTGTTTAACTCGTTGTTATTTTTCAGGTATTATCCTGGAATATGAGAAAGGAGGTCATTTGAGAACCAAATCAATCGACCTTTTGGATTTGACTCAACAGTGCGTGAGTTTTATTTACCGAGAATCCTTCTTTTTTTTTTTTTATCTTTTTTTTTTAGATAGACAGATATTTAAGTTTTGGATGATATTTCAGACATTTTTGTTTAGTTTCTATTAAACAACCATTCAGATGTTCGAGAATCGTCTTTGTTTTTTGTTTTTAAATGTATTTATTTTTTTTAACGCAGCGTCTCAATTATTGGTGAATGAACGCTATAAGGTGTGCATCCCCTTTTTGTAGATCAGATCCAGATGAGATGGTGAAAGAAATCAGGCTCTCGGAGCCTCTTATCACTGAGTCGAGGGCTGAACAAGTCAAACAGCTGATCCTCAGACTTCAACAGAAACTGGGCCAACAGGATCACCACAGGTTCTGTTTCTGCAAGGTCAGAAACCACATACATACTCGGGTTACCGCTCGTCTATTAACCATTTGATATTATCAGCATTCATTCATTCGTTCATTCACTAGGTCATTTGATTGATCCTGTTCTGTTGCATATTTATATATACAATCTCTTGCTTGAAATATCTCTTTCCAGTGTCATTAAATGTTTTCCTTTTAATAAAATGCTTTATTAATATTTTTGTTGTACAAATCTGTTGTATATAAACCAGTGAATAAAGTACTTGTGACTCCAAAATCCGTGCACTGATATGCAGCTAGACCTAAATTGATACAGGTTCGTTTTTACTTTCAATACAGGCAGACGGAATTACCTGCAAAGAGGAAAAATGTGTCCCCATTACCTAATCGTAGCAATATATTAACTGCCTGATTTCATGAATCTCATTTCGATCTGTGGAAATTAGGCCATTTAAGAGGTGAAATTAAAAGCCAGTGCTTCAAAGAGGCACTAGAGAGCACCAGTGGTTTTGCTTACTAAGGAGCACAATGAGCTTCCTGCCAAAAGTGTAATGAGGCGATACAGAGGTCTCCAGGTGTGTCAGGGTGCCTGTAGGAATACATAAAACATTCTTAGTTAGAGGTCAAGGTTAATTACATGACAAGAGATTAGAAAATGTTGATTTGGGCTATAAATAGGAGTATTCTTTTCTTTTGTGGGTGAAGAAGAAAAAAAATTACTTTTCAGCTAGTAGGATAATACATGCACATCCTGTCATTAGAAACACAGCTGAGGTCAATAACGTACACGTATATGGAAATAACCAGGAGCATTTTCAGGGTGAATGTTTAAAGTGTTATTTACCAATTATCTTCTTTCCAGGAGCTGAAGGCACACATCCTGCCCCTGACAAACATTGCCTTCAACAAATCTGGATCAAAGTGAGTTTTTTTGGGGGGGGAGAATGGCCTGGCACTCTGGAGTTTATAAAATAAAGTGTGTGCTGTTGCAATGTTTCCCCTATGCCTCCCTGTGCAGGTTTATAACAGGAAGTTATGATAGGACGTGCAGAATTTGGGACACGGCCTCGGGCACGGAGCTGCGCTCGCTGGAGGGTCACAGAAATGTTGTGTATGCAATTGCATTCAACAACCCCTATGGGTAATAAGCTGTTTCTTTCACAGCATATTAAATTAATTTGCTCTATTTGGTATTAAAAAGGAGTGTTTAATCTTAAAACTGACTTTTAACTTGCCTTTCTTTCTTCTTCATTAAACTTAGAGACAAGATTGCCACTGGCTCGTTTGATAAGACCTGCAAATTGTGGTGTGCGGAAACTGGCAAATGTTTTCATACTTTTCACGGGCACACAGCAGAAATAGTGCGTATGATTATTTCTTTACTTTTAAAAGTGTTATATACCATTGGTATGTACTCACAGCCGCAGATCAAGGAGTAGTTTCAAACTGCATGTGGGCACAAAAGATACTTTTAACATATAATAAACAAAACAAAATTTTTTGTATTATGTAGGTTTGCCTGGCATTCAACCCCCAGAGCACGCTGGTGGCCACAGGCAGCATGGACGCCACTGCCAAGCTGTGGGATGTAAAGAGTGGGCAGGAGGTGGCAACTTTGACTGTGAGTCGTTTTTGACCTGCTCTATTCTTACTGTTTCTTCATACTCATTGGCCAGCATATAGTTACTCACTCACAGGCATTTAATTTATTATGCTATGATTAACTTTTGATTAACTGACAAGAGTAATTATTCCTGAAATAAATTTGCCTTGGATGGCGAGCATTTTACCACTTCACATGTCCACACGTCTGAAGGGGGATGTATAACTTTAACTCTCTAATAAGGTGCTGATAAACCGTCTCTTTTGGGAATAGCGAGTCCTCTTTGATGTGCAGATAGCACGTGGGCCCATGGTGTGACTGGCTGGGTGGCTTGCTCTCTCTCTCTCTCTCTCTCTCTCTCTCTCTCTCTCTCTCTCTCTCTCTCTCTCTCTCTCTCTCTCTCTCTCTCTCTCTCTCTCTCTCTCTCTCTCTCTCTCTCTCGATGTATTTTGATTTTAAGCCTTTAGAATTGACAAATCTGTGTCAAAATGTGAGTGCTTCTTTCTTGTGGAGACTGAATATGAATAAGGGTTAGATTGTTCAAACTTACCAGTAAGGCTATAGTCTTTATGTTCTTTGGGGAGTTTTCCTATTATCCCCTCTGTAGGTATGTTTTTTCACATGACTTATAAATAAGTTTGTTAGAAATAACATATGAACTGACATTAAGTGTGATTGTCTGTTATTTTTTCATGTCAGCTTGGTGATGTACTAGGAAACAATTCAGAGTGCTTCTTGCCTTTCAGTCTTTGCTGAGGACATGAATAGAAAGAGGAAAGTAAATGAATGGAAGGAGACCAATAACTCTCTATGATGTGCGAATCTGAAATCAGAACAACTATAATTGTCTGGTGTTGTCAGGGGTAGATTCAGCCAACTGGCACCTAAGAATTTTGATCTATTTTATAGTGGCAACCATTCATTTCTACCACTCAACCAGACTACCATGCACTGTAGTTTCAGAGGTTTGGTTTGTCAAATACAAAATGGAAATTAAAAAAAATAAATATTTGAGGTGGGTTGTGGTACAAAGCCTGTCAAAAATGAATACATTCTTTTCTGGCATCCTTTTAATCAAATTTCATGCAATTAGCTGTTTTTGTTGTTGTTGTTTCTGCTGACAAACCAGACATAAAGTCACCTCCGTGGCAAAGGTAATAAATAGTTTTTAATGTGGGAGAGAAAAAGAGTGCCGACAAGAAAGAGAAGAAATGAGATGGTATAGGACAATGGTTTCTCTTTTCTCCCTTCCAGGGTCACACGGCGGAGGTCCTCTCTCTGTGCTTTGACACAGTGGGTAATCAACTAGTCACAGGCTCCTTCGACCACACAGTTGTAATATGGGATGTTGCTTCAAGGAGGTCAGACATCTTTTTTTTCCAATTGCTTTGTTTGTCTTGATCTTGATTATCATGTGCTGTATTTACAGTCACTGATTATTTGCTAATATTTCTGTTTGTTTTCCTCAGACACCTCCGCACTCTGATTGGTCATATAGGAGAAATAAGTAATGTCCAGTTTAACTGGGATTGCTCCCTCATTGTCACTGGTTCCATTGACAAAACCTGCAAGGTGAGGTTCTGTGCGTGCTTTCAAATTGAATCCTGGCGGCGCCACTGATTTCAAGCATACATATTCAAGATGGATGGCCTTTGTCATTTGAAATCGCTCGCTTTCATTTCTCACATTCCGCCTCTTCCCTAAATCCAGTCTCTCAGGCCTCCATCATTTCATAGAGAAAATTGTAATCCTGATTCTTTAATTATACCGAGATGAGTCACGCTTACAAGAATTATCCACCTCACTGCATTCCTCCAGGGGAGGCCACGAAAGTAATGTCACTTCAGACGGCTAACGGACACGTGCAGGCACACTTGATAAGTCTCTACTCCCATGTACTCCTGCTTTCCCGGGTCTTGAGTATGTGTAATTGTAGCCTGGGCACATGTCTGTTTCTGTATATTCATGTTGTTGTTGCTGTTTTTTCTTTGTTTTTTTGTTTTTGCAGTTGTGGGAGGCAGGCAGTGGAAAGTGTTTGGCGACTCTGGATGGACACAAAGAAGAGGTGTTGGATGTGTGCTTTGATTTAAGCGGACAGCTTGTTGCGACTGCCTCTGCTGACGGTAACGCGAATAATCTATAGAATAGATTCTATTTCTGGTGAAGTTACAGTTTCACACTTGGGATGGCTGTGGCTCGGTTGTGAGAGTAGCTCGTTTTACAATGCGGTGTTGGGGTGATCCCACCGCTCGCCCTGGCGATGAGTCAAGTGTCTTTGGGCAAGACACTGAACACCAAGTTGCCCTTGATGGAGCGCGAGTGGTTTGCAGTTATCACCACTGATGTGTGAATGTGTGCATGAATGGGTGAATGTGACTTATTGTGGAAAGCACATAAGTAAAGAAGTTGTTTTTTGTGTGAAATATGTATGTTTTTATAAACTGCTCTCAGTCCCTGTCGTTTCTGTTCTAGATTAATCATCTGTTGTTGAAGTTCCTGCCACAAAAATCAACATTTTAAGTAAGACGTGTGTTTGCCCACAAAAAAACCATGATGGTTTCTTTATCTTCCAGGTACGGCACAAGTTTTCAGTACAGCCACTCACAAGTGTCTCTTGACCTTAGAGGGCCATGAAGGAGAGATCTCTAAGGTAATTCAACAAGTCATGTTGCTACTATGGACACCCAGAGCAAAATTCAATTCAGAGGCAAATATGTCACTGACATTTACTTTGCATTAAAATACTGTAGGAATATTTTTTTTGCCTCAGTGTCTATCATGAGCAATCTTTGTGGAATATGAATCCCTATTTTTGCAATGACTCAAAATAACTGTCCATCAATGGTGCCAATTAGCAGACAACCACCGGAACAGTACCTCAAATCAGTGAGTAAACCCCTGACTGTCAAACAAGAAATTAATTGATTTGTATGGATTTAAAAGACTTGGGAGACTTATAAAACTTCTATTCTTATGTCCTGATGGAAAAAAAGCATTGTAATGTACACTTTGTTTAGTTTTACCAGATAGACTCCACGTCAAGAATGCTCTGCATGACATCTCTTTTCCCAGAGACATCCTAAATGTTCATCTAGTTGGTAGAGGATTATAACTGTATCTAAAGCATTATTTGACAGCCATGTGATACCAAGACACTATAATGAAGTATTATTGTGACTCAGGCCACACAGTGGTGTTGTGGTTTTAACTCATTAATCATCCCTGTCAGTTTGGGGCTTTATGGACTGATGACCTGTCTGCAGTGTACCTCACTTCCACCCATAGTCAGCTGTGATCAGCTTTGATTGAATAAAGCAACATACTGGCTCATAAACACGTGATTTTGTAACTAGCTGTGGGCCACATGTACAAATTCCGGTTACCTCACCAGTGAGACTTTTGTAGAACAGCAATCTTGAATTTACAAGGGTTCGAATGGGATACTTCTGTTTATCTTGAGTTTGATGTTGAAATCCAGCAAATGGAGTCAAGGCCTCAGGGTGTTTCATATCTGAACATGGTCTGACTTTGTGTTACTACCCCTTGAACTTGAAACATATGCTTTACACCATTAAAGCAAAACTAATCCCAGATCCTCACAAAGACTTGTGAACCCTGTGTATAACAGCCTGCTATTAGATGAGTCAAATGTTTGTTTGTTTGACCCCATGTTGACCTTTTTTTTTTTTCTTCTGTAAATGGGAATTATTATAGCCATTTACTATTTGTCAGGTGGAATGCTCTGCACAAATGGGTCTCCCACAGGCTGTGGCTCCAAGAGTTCCTCTGTATGTGTTTACTGAAACATATCAGACAGTAATAAATAGGCTGGATGGAGGATGATTCCAGGGGATTATGACACTAATCTCTCCCAAACAGGACATTTCTCCCCCCTCCCCTTCATTCTGCTCGACCATTTTTCTTCACTGACTTCCTCTATTTCAGTATCTTTCCCAGTTTCTTCCCTTTTTAAATCTCATGTCTGCTTTCTTTCTAGAAATATAAATGACAAGCTGTGAATAACAAAACCGTTGTTTTATATATAACTGTAACTCTCTCTCTCTCTCTCTCTCTCTCTCTCACTCTCGCTCTCGCTCTCTCTCTCTCTCTCTCTCTCTCTCTATATATATATATATATATTAAAAATTCCCCTCTCGCCCTCCGCGGGCAATCACCTGTTTTTCTAGTCCAAGCTCGGATCCTGGAGCTTGAGGGTCCTGCGCAGTATCTTTGCTGTTCCAAGTACTGCACTTTTCTGGACTGAGATGTCCGAGGTTGTTCCAGGGATCTGCTGTAGCCACTCCTCCAGTTTGGGGGTTATATATATATTCACAGGCCCTTTTTATTTTTGAATGTCGCTGCTTGAGAGAGGAATCCTTTCGACTTTAGACACTCCATTAGCTTTATTCCTGCGCTTATCTCAGGCGAAAATGAAGACCTAATGGAAAAGTCACATTGTCATGAAATTTGTGGAGTGCAATGACAAAACCCATGAAAGCTGAGACGGGGTAAAATCCAGATGGTTGAATGAAATGATACTTTTATGGACTCTTGTAGAATGTTAAGAAAAAAAAAAAAATCCTAAAGCTAAATTTAGCAGCCGGTCCATTTCATATCTTTGCTGTTTCTTGTTGATTCAGTTATTCTGCTGAGTGCCAACAGTTTAATGTGACTACCTTTAGTGAAGCACCTTATTCCTTCATTTACGCTGCAGGAAATCACAAAGGTGCATCTGAAAAAAAAAAGAAAGAATACAATCAATAAGTCAACTGTTTTGTCAGCTATTTCTTCATTCTATTCTTCAGCATTTTCCCATTTGAGGGGTTTTCATGGTGGATTTCTTCCTCCATCACTTCCTCTCTCCTCACTGCATCCATAAGTCTGCATCCTTTCACCGATATAATCTCACCTACACACTACACATCTCTACGTCATCTCCATCTTTTTTCTTTTTCACTTTTGCACAAAGCAACAGAGTCGTCTCTATAATGTATTGATTTTTTTTTTTTAACCTTCATTCTACTCACTCTCAATAACACTGTCAACATCCTCAGCTCTGCTAACCCCAGTTCAACCTCCTGTTTTTTGGTTAAAAAATGACAGAGACAAAGGGAGACAAAAACATTCAGGAAGTGAACATTTCTGCCAATGATTTTGCTTGTAATACCTGAAATGTTGCAAGCTCCTTTATAGCTGAGAGGCCAACCATAGTTAACTACTGAGCTGACATGGGGAGAAAAAAGGAAAATGCAGGTACAGCTTTTTTTTTTTTGCTCACATTGTACAACCGCTTCACTCTGCAGTGACTTGTGAGACATTTTCTGTGAGAGCAAAAACACGATGTGGCCACAGACACCTTTAGAAAAAAAAAGAGAGAGAGAGAGAGAGAGAGAGAGAGAGAGAGCAAGGCCAGGTTGAAACCCGCACAGACACCTGTCCATCTATCTATCCATCTTCTATACGGCGGTGTCCAACCGGTTGGGTCACTGGGGCCGATCCAAGCTGACTATCAGTGACAAGCGCCACAACAAACCACAACTCAGTCACGCCTCTACACTTGTGGACTGGACAGAAGTGCTGATCATCCACAAGAATAAAGGGACAAACAATACAGTAAAGCATAGTAGCCTGCACAATGTTACGATTCAATAATGTACTCCTCAAAATGAGTGCTGACAACTTTATATGGCTGAATGACTGATGTGTGAATGTTTGTGAAAAGAAGTCAGAATGAATACACAGTGTGGAAGAAAGAAGCGACATGCTTCAATTTAATTTATTTATGCTCTGTTCCTGCACTTTTATTTGCATTTTTCCCCTCCTTTTTGTTCATTTGAATATACTATTTCCTATTTCATAACCTGTCATCAAAACTGCTACTCTCTTCTTCTTGCAATCTTCCATCTTTGCCAGCTTCTTCTCTGCCATTTTTCCATTTCCTGTCTAGGGTCGCTCCTTGCACTCAGTTTGAAAAAAAACCCACATTTCATTTCTTTGCAAGTGAGCAACGATTTTATTTAATCATCCCTTGCCGTTGGATATAAAGCCATTGCGGGAACAATAAACAGGTCGTAACAGAGTAAGCTTCTGCCATGATTTTCATAATACTCCGTTGTCTTCATCGAGTAGCTCCAGCGGTGCCGTTATCCTCCTTAAGTATTTTCTTTTTAGCTGAATGACCTCAGAGCTGTAGTACTGCTGACATAATGAAATTGCGCTGGGATACTGCCTTGCTCAGCACCCTGTCGCTCATGTCCCACACAGCCAACCCTTCTGCCTCTGTTGGTAGATCTGCTTCAGCCCCCAAGGCACCAGGGTCCTGACTGCCAGCGCAGACAAGACAGCTCGCCTGTGGGACGCTCAGTCTGGAGTCTGCCTGCAAGTCCTGGAGGGCCACACCGACGAGATCTTCTCCTGCGTCTTCAACTACGAGGGTGACAGCATCATTACGGGTATGTAGGGCCTCTCCTCAGGCACACGTACACGCACATGCCATATCCTACAACCTCGCATTAACGTGACAAGCATGCACTGTAAAAATGTAGCCGAGGGCAGGGCACACAGTTCCGCTCATCAGCTGTCGCAATTGCTTAATTGCACATTTTAGATGAGAAGCATACAGCTGTGTCCTCCTGTGCAGCCACCTGTTTGTGTCTGTGCTCCCCATACAGGCAGCAAGGATAACACATGCAGGATCTGGTACTGACCCTTGCCCTGACCCGCCAGACGCCCGGGTGGACCCGGACGCCACGGCCAGTTTGTGTCACACTCTGTACCTCTTCATCGCAGTTTGCCAAGTAGAATCGTCTCTCACGTCTTACCATGTTTAGCATCTCTGTAACACATCTAGAATCATTTGCCTGCTTTTCTCAAAAATAGGTTTTACCACAAGTTTGACATAATGTCACCAGATTGACTTGTGTATTGTCTAGTGAAGAAGAGATATTATATTACCATGAAGAGTGAAAACACCAGCTGGTCCAGTTTTGCTCGGAGCTAGAAGAAGCTCATTTAGCATGTTGGACCTCACTTATTCCATAATATGAGGTTTTATAAAGAGTGTAAAGATATGCTGTATCCTCCAGGGAAAGCATCTCAATGTAAAGATCTTTTTTGGATACATACAAGGAACTTAGTTTGGATCTTATCTAACTGTTGGCAAGGAAGTTTATAGACTCATTATTTGAAATAGCAAAGTTGATGGGTTTTTTTTTTTTCTCTCCAAAAAGTGTCTCAATGCAATCCTTAAAGGCAAAAAGACCTGCATTGATTGACATGTACATTTTTAATGCAAGTGCGAAAAAGCTGACTTGTAGACATCGCCAATATTATTAGTGCACTACGCTGCAGAACAAAACCAGAGGTAGATACTTACACTGAACAAAAATATAAAAGCGACACTTTTGTTTTTGCTCCCATTTTTCATGAGCTAAACTCAAAGATGCCTATTTTTTAAGCTTTACGAGTACATTATCAGATAACAGATCTTTTTATGATATTTTGTTCCAAACAGTATGTCTGATATCACATTTTGGTTGTGATAAAGGTTTTTTTCAGTAGCTTCCTGGCTGGGATTAAATTACTTTATGTTCTCCCTGCACTTGTGAGACACGAGTTGGTAAACCAGGCATGACATGTAATAAAGCCTTGGTTAAATAATCTTCCTGAGCACTCTTTATTGCACTGCAGTTACACGTTACGAATGGTCAAAACTGCTTGTATTTCACCATCACAGAAATTTATTGATGTCAAAAGATAATTACATTCAGTTCTACGATGACAGTTTACAGCTGAATCCTGTGCTTTTTTTTCCCACCACCCCAACACTGATGTAACACGAGAGTACCACTAAATAGAGAAAAGAACAGACCAAATCCACATATAAATTCTACATTTCAAACTTTACTCTGTCTTTCCAGACTTAATAAAAGCTAAAGAGAGCAGTCCACTACTCCAAGGTGCAGCAGTTCCAAATCTACACTATGTACAGGACAGCGATCCCAAAATAATCAGCTCTCAAGTAACATGGACAAAAAGACATACTCACTTTGAACTGAATTTCAAAGTCACAACAGAGGTGTTAAGTTGGCCGATGAACACAACAAACTCATGAATGATTTTGGTTACACTGAGCAAATGTGCACTCCTAAATAACTATCAGGGGAAAGTGAAAGTGCTTTCTCTGGGCTTATATGTTCACAGCCTCTTTTACAAAGTAGTATTGGTTAAAAAATAAAAAAAATCAAGGAAAAAAAAAGAAAAAGGTTTGCGCATGTTGCATTGTGGGGAGAATTCAACCTGATTACCCTGTGCTGTAATAGATACTTCTATTCACATGTGTTCGCTTGTAATAAATAAATAACATAATTTAGCTGTGAGAGTCTGCAAATATATAGCAATATATAATCTGGAGCGGTTAGAACCCGCTGACTATAATCTTTTGAGGGGGAGTTCGTTCCCATTAGGAATGCCCCGCCCATATACCTACAGTGTGTGTGTGTGTGTGTGTGTGTGTGTGTGTGTGTGTGTGTGTGTGTGTGTGTGTGTGTGTGTGTGTGTGTGTGTGTGTGTGTGTGTGTGTGTGTGTGTGTTATTCGAGAGGTAAATCTAAACATGCTTTAGTTAAAGGGAGATTGGTCAATTGATTGATGACAAACTACAACATTAGGAGGTCCGGCTTTCTCAAATATGCTGATTAGCTTTGTGCTTCCAGCCTGATCACTTGATGATAGGAGGACAAACTGCTAAGAGTCCGTTGGGGTATGAAAAGTCCATCCTAAAGAGTCTCCAACAGCCAATCGAACAGGCTGGACTGGAGCAAGCGGCCCGCCTCCTCCTCTTCCTCCTGCAGCTTACAGAACTGAACCACAGCGCCGAACAGGTCCGTGATCCGCCAGGCCTTTTGGGACATGAGGTGGACCACCCTCTGGAACTGAGAGAACACGCAAGAAAAACCAAGCAATCAGCATCAGTATGTGTCAATATTCTCAATCTTATTAATTTGTTCTTCAGTTATGTACGGGTGCAACTCAACAATTTGAAATTTGAAAGTTAATTTTTCTGTGAAACGTCCATTTACTTTGGATTAATTGAACTGCTCTAATCCTTGTTTGTTTCATCTTTATTATTTTAGAAATCATGAAAATAATGTATTGGATATTTTGTTTTGTTTTAAGTCACAGTAGTCATATTTAAAAATTACTTTTCTCCTATTTAGATTACATATTGATGAGTTATTTAACAGTTTGATTACATTGAGATGGGCAAACAGTAATAGAATTTCCATAATCAACAACACCTAAAACAGATTTATGTTTTTGCACTTTTATATGTGTTTTAGACATTTTAGCAAGGAGATAAGAGTCTAAGAGTTTTTCTTTGTAAAAAAACAAAAAACATGTCATGCAAATATAATAAGAATAAGTTTTTTTTTTTTTTTTTTTTTAAAGGATAAAATCTGATTTTCTGGAGGCCCCAGAGAGCCACTAATGAGAGCCATAGGTTTCAGACCTGAAACCTGGAAAAATATGTGATCCCTGTCCCACTTTAGGTTAAACAACATCATATAAAGATTTTCAGTAGCAACAGCAGTACTAAATTAATGCCATGTGGGTGCACGTCAGGATCTTTCTTAAAAATGTGCTTACCTTTGCAACCCTCTTCTCTTTAGACTTCCTGAAGTAGAGCGTCGGCAGGCCCAGCTCGGACGCAGCGATCCACTGCAGAGCCACTCTGAGCTCTGAGTCCACACACTCTGGCTCCAGTTCGCAGTTCACTACCAACAGTTCCCTGAGGTTACTCCCGCTGCCTGCTGCCCTCGCTGATCCGCTCTCTGAAACATCAACGTTGACAGGACATACTGTTCTTAACACATATTAATATTACCTGTGGTGTTCACCTCACTCTCAAAATGATTCAGGCCATTGCAAGCTATACCTTCTTTTCTCCATACTTGCTGTGACATGCTCACTCGTTGCATGCAGCCACACAAACAATTCAATGTGAGCACATGGAAATCAATCAAATCTCAAGAAAAACCTCATTGTAGTTCAAGTCATTCAAGATAGATGAACTTCTTGCAGATACACGGGCCCTTTTATTTTTATGACCATCAGAAACTATAACCCCTTGTAATTAAGTTCATCATTTTCACCAGGGATTAATCACTGAGACCCATCTCCTCCTGCACATCATATTAGAACGCCCTGCCAGTATCGCGGGCTCGGGGTGAGAAATTAGATGTTAAAACAGATTGAGGTGAATAATTAACAGTTACAAAAAACATGTAAATTCATGATGACACTTACCTAAGACATTCTCCTTGGTTCGTGCCAGGTTGGCGTTCTCCTCACTGTAAGAAAAGACAAATATGAAAATTCTACAATAACATAAATTATCACTTTCAAAGATGTCATACATATTTAGGCAACAATGTAAGATATTTAAGTGTATACATATTTTTTCACGCAAAATGTGTGGCACTTGTAAAAACTGTTGTGCAACATTTTGTAATCTGTGTGCATAAGATAACCAGTAATCATTGGAGCCGCAGTGTCTGTATACAGAAACAAAATGGTTCAGATTTTAGATGTATTCACTTCAACACAAGAAGCCCTCACAAAGGAACGTTTTCCATAAGATTGAGCTTAAAGGTTACTGCCATACAAGTAGTATCAGTCACACACCTGAAAAGGGAGATATTGAATGGATCTAAAGTATCAGTGCTGTTCGAAGGACACAGTCACAGGCCTTTGAAAAGTTTTCTTCATTCAAAAGTTATCCTGCTTTGACCTCTAGACTAGTACTTCCCACCATTCTTTCTATGGACTACTTCAAGATTGCCTCGAAGAAAAGATGCAGACCTTGTTTCCTATCTCTTGTTTGCAAAAACATTACAATGAAGCCAAATGTGATTGGAAACACCCGCTCTCAGCAGCAGACAAAAGCAGCAGCTTTTCTTGATTCTAGAAAGAGTCTTGTTATGGTCTCATACTTTTATAAACTGAGAGCAGACAAAGCCTTGCCCCCTCCAGTAGTTCAGAAGACACAGGACATATTTCAAAGCTAACTGTTGGGAAGCAGATCACATGATTTGCCTCTTAATTGGGACTATTATTTATTGTCCAGTCACCACAACATATTAAAATGCCTTTAAATATTTTCTTGGGCAATTTTCACACATACAGTATGTATTTGGACAGACTATCCCAGACTGTCAGCTGTAATGTTGAACCATTCCTTTCATGTAAATACGTACCACCCGTGTCACCTTATCAATGGACTATATTGAATAGATTCTAATCACTATTTTAAATATCATTATGCATAGAAGATTGACAGAAAAATAAGATGACAGCCTCCGACAGTGAAATATACCTTATTACTGTGCTCTGAGTGGGCACATCGGAAAAAGTATCCAGGTCTACCAGGCCGAGGCTGGATGTGCTGCTGGTCCCATTCCTGCAAATCAATTCAGCAATTAAGAAAGAAAGAAAGAAAGAAAGAAAGAAAGAAAGAAAGAAAGAAAGAAAGAAAGAAATAGCATCCATTTTTGCGATGTCTTGAGATACCCAACATGATCAGTGACGTGTGAAAAGAACAATAACCAAGCTCAGCAATGCAGGTCATGTTGTTTGTTAGCTGGTGATTAACATATAAATAGCAGCTGCAGCAGAATTGGACGCTGAGGCTGGAAGAGCTGGTGATTTCTGTCTGGCAGCAGGCCGGCCTGAGTGCGTGGATGAGGAGATCTGGAGACAGTTCGGGTGGGTAGGGTGGACAGGCAAGACTGGCAGCCATGCCCTCGTGTCACAGCATGGATCAGGGATGAGGTGGAGTTCAAGTAAGCGGGTAGATGGACAGAGAGGTTGTGAGGAGCAGCAAGTGTTATGGTGTCGCACATGACTATATAACTATTGCTAAACTGAACTGGTCAAACCTTTCATCTTCATGCCTCTTCTATAATCTACACATCAACGTGTTGGGAACATAAATGCATTTCTACATGTAATTTACGATCATCACTTGGCATTCGTACTATTATTTTTGACAGTTACTGTAGCAGATAGTATTTAATGTGACGGTTTGTGTATTTGAACTTGTTTTGATGAAGCAGAGAATGATGTGGAAATGTTTCGAGCTTGTCTTCTGGTGTGCTTCTGGCGGTGGTTTAACCCTGTGCTCTCTGCCATACACTGCTTCAGCTGGTGCGGATATTGCGATGGCAGGGAGTAAATTGGCGTCGGCACGGGAGAAAACAGGTGTCAGTAGCAATGGGCCAATGAGAGTGGGGTGAGGGTGGGAATAGCAGCGTTTGGAGCAGTGTCAAGGAGCAACGGTTACTGACCCCTCGCTCAGCTGGATAAAACTACTGGTCTCCTCGTGGGGGTCATCTTCGGGGGTTATATGAGACCAGCTCCCCATGCTCTCTTCACTGCTAGCACTCATAGAACGCTTGTCCCGCTTCACTACAGCAGCCACCGCCGCGGCGGGCCTGTCCCTCTCACTGCTGGGGAGAGCAAACCGCAAGATGGTGGGGTGACCATCCAGTGATTGTGCACAAGTTCTGCTGCAATGTGTGGCTCCTATTCCTTCACTTCTCTATTCATTATTAAAGTTTGAAACCACTAAAGATGTATCGGTATGAAAACGTCATATTCATTTTAAAAGGGCTATAGTAAACACAGTTATTGATAATATACTACTAAACTTCCAATTGGTTTGGCATCTCACTCTCAATTTGAGGCCACAGTTCCTGTTTGAACTCACCAAGACGAAGTCAAAACACTGTTTTCAAAATGCCTAATATTTTAAATAAACTACACAAAAAGATTCCAGATGTTACTGTTGTGTACTCATCACAGTACTGAATGGTGAACAGTAATCAATTATTTTCTGTAAGTAAACACACTGTACTGAGACCAGTTCTGCAGTGAATGAGAATTACTTTCTTTAAAAAGTCGAAACACTACCAAGCACATGAAAAAGCTAATTAATTAAATCATCACTAATGCAAACAGCAGCTCCCACACGCACTGTTGGATTCACAGTGTCTTCAAGGGAACTGATGAAATTAAGCCATAATCAGATGATTGAGAGCTGCCATCCTCAACAATTCTGGAGGGAAATCAGGTTTTATTGACTGGGCGAGCAGTTGAAATCCACTCAAGGGAAAAGCAGATGCACTCCAGTTGTTTTTGGATTACATGTATTGTAAAGTGAAAAGAAGCATGTCTTGCGCCTCTCCAGTGGCTTGAGAGACTGGGAGACGTACAGCTTTCCCTGAAACCTCTTGTGGCTCATTATGACAATCCAATTTCATTTGGGTGGAGGAGTTTTACTCTGCTTTATCTCTCTGGCACATTTGCATTACCATTTACTGTTTTTGTAGTGTCATTGTTCAAGACAGTGACACGTTGTGATCTAATCTTCAGTACCACAAAGTGTCTAAGAAAATGACCTCGGGGACATACTGCTGTATTTTGTTTCTGTGAATGACCACTCAAGACATTGGAAATTGCTGACAATATTGCTGAACCCATGTCCTAATGGCAATGAAACCAACAAATATGTATTATTGAATTTTTGTCTAAGGAATCTGAATGCCTATTTGAGTTTTGTAGTTTTAGTAGCCGCATCCATATTTGAGTGAGATGAGGAGTTCAATGGCCTCTGAGTGGAAAAAAGATAAAGCCACTAAATACATTCTGCTCACACAGTTCATCACTGAGACAGTGTGTCACAGACAAGCTCAAGATTTGTCAAACCTTAAGCATTGCTAAAATAGATTATTCTCTTTGTAAATACATCCGCTGTGTACCTGCTATGCTTTGATCAAACTCCAGGCTGTCGACATGAATTTGTTTAGTGCTGTTTTTTGTAACAGCACTAAACAGCACAATGTTGATTCTAAAAATAAGTATGGGATAAATTATTTCTTGTTCTTAGGGTAATTTTCCCATCACCTGAATGTTGATTTTGGCAATAAAAACCTTTTTGGCTGTCGGACTGTGACTCTTACTCAGAAAGACTGTTAACAGTGTCATACCTGCTGCAGTTGGTAGTTGCTCTCTCTGATTGCTTGGTAGCTGTCATGTCTGAGGATGTTTCCTGAGCTCTCCCTCCTGTCCTTTCAGGGATTCTTGGGGCCTCTTCGTCCCTGTGGTCTGTCTCAATGTGGATCAGTGGTACATCCCTGGGACCCCTCAAGCAAGGCACACTGCTATCACAGGACCCAGAGCTGACTCCTGTGCCAGCTTGCTCCTGGCTGGACCTACTCCGACTGCAACTCAGATGAGATTGTTTAAATCCCCTCCTTCGTTCGCCAACAGGCATGTGCTGCTGTGAGTGCAACCCAGGCATATGCTGCCCAGCTACATCTTGCTGTGTTCCACGTCCACATTTGCTGATGTCCACAATGTCAGCTGCCAGGCGATTGGCAAATTGCTCCACATGGGGCTGAGAGTCACCTGCAGCCTCTAACTCAATACTGTCTTCTGGATCAGCAATGATCTTGTTTTTTCTCATTAAGGATTCTATGGAGTTTGACCAGGTCTCATGAATCAGCATATCCGTTATCTGGTCAGTCTTACCCCTTTGGTAGAGGCAAGTGTCTGACTTGCACAACCCTGTTGCTGACACTGAGTTGGTGGGGTAGATATTTAACGTGTCTCCATGCACATTGCGAGCAAATCCATCGAAAGAATTGGCTTTAATAGGAGAGTTGACGGTCAGTCGTGAGTCTGAGGAGCGTCGATCTGGAACTGAGGATTGTCGTATACAGAAGGGTGTTCTTGGGGAAGGGGGGAACAGGCTGTTGCTCCACTCTTTAGTCTTGGCAATGCCATATTCTTTGTTTTCCTTGTCCATATCCCGAAGCATAAACCTGTAGAACTCCTCAGTGATGCTCTCTGTGCTTGACTGTTTTGACAGGCAGGATGAAGCCCTGACATTGAGGTGACCATTTTTCTTTGATGCAGCCTGTTGAACAGCTGCAGCCAGGATACTGCTGGCATTCTTCCCTGCATAATAATCTAGCAGAAGGTCAAAGCCTCTGCCCTCAGTTTCCATCTGGTTCACCATGAATCGCGAGAATTCATCTGTAATGCTCTCACAGCTGGACTGCTTGGAGATGGAGCTACCACGGCTCAAGTTCTGGCCTAAACGACTGCCGGGGCCCAGGGTGTTGAGTGTTCCTGAGGGGTCTGCATCTTCTTCTGGGATACTCTCATAACTGGAGGCCTTCCCACGACTCCACCTCTCACACTGCAGCCTGCTGCGTTGCTGTCCTGTTTTGGAGGTATCCACAACATTGAGTTCAGGGCAATTCATTATTCTTGCTGTGACTTCAGAAGCAAAGAGGGCAAACGGATCTTGTGGTTCATCAGGGTTGACTGTCTCATCTACCACCCGGTTAACAAGGCGCTCCATTAACTCCGGCTGCTCCTCTGTTTTTCTCTTTATCTCACTCAGGCGCGGTGCCCGATGTTTCTTGGAGGCAGCGATGCTGCTCGAACCCTCTTTTCTCCGGAAAACTGTGCGGCAAGCAGGGAGCAAGTAGGCTTCTGGGCCCTCTGACATTGCCCCTTTTAGGGCACAGAACCATGGTTGTTTACCAGTGGAGTTCTCCAGACAAATGGCTGCTAGTTCTGTGGCCATAGACACCACTGTTGCAGCTAAATCATCAGCATAGCAAGTGATTGGTGTCCTGGATTCAGAGTCCATTTTGAACGACAGCAGCGAACTGCAGGAATTGAGGGAGGACTGTGGTGTTAGGGACGACTGTCTGCTGTCACTGCCTGTCACTAGCCGACCCCTCCTCTCTGTGCTGTTAACTGGTATTTCACTTAAAGGTTCTCTGATGGCATTGTTGCTGTGCTGGTGGTCAGACAAGTCTTTGGCCAGGGAGGAGGTGGGCTTCGACTGACTTTGTCTGCATATTGACTGCTGCAGTTGTTCTTTGATGTGTGATGTGGAAGGAGGTGCAATGACATTATTTTCCTCAAGCACGTTTTTCTGCTTCTGCGCTGGAAGCATCGTTGACTTATCTGAGTAGTGTACAGTCCCGCTGTCAATGTTAGTGGAATGACCAACTAAGCACTGTAACTGACTTAATGGGTCTTTGCTTTCCTTGGCAGTGGCAGGCTTCTTAGCACAAGTATCTTGCGTTTCGCATGATCCGTTGTCAACACTTGAGATATGACTGATTTTCTTCTGTGTCAGGCAAAGAATATCAAACAGCAAATTGTTCACACTGTCCTGCAGAAAAACCTGGAGGCTTGGGGATTCTTTTTCAGCACCTTCAAGCTCCTTTTTCTTTTTTGCTTTCTCCAGAGCATGCTTAAATAAGCTGTCTGCTACCTCATTTATTAAGTCATCCACCTCTATCTCATCTGTGCAGCACTTCTTTGGACATGTGATTCCATCTACTATCTTGTTATGAGTAGTCTCCAGCAAATGGGCCACACTTTTATAGCCTTGTGGTTGAGTCAAAACCTCAGCTGCTTCCCGGTGCAGGACCTCAGCAATATTGGCACGGAAAGCTTCAACACAGGTACCTTCTGCCACACTGCAGTGCAGTGTGAAGGCTGCAGTGGCTTCTGCAGCAGACATCAGACCACGCGATGCAGTGTAAATTTCAGCTGAATCTGTATCAGAATCCATCCCATCTCCTGGTTCCTCTGTTAGATCCACAGCTGCTACTGCACCAGCTACCTGAGCCATGCCACACATAGCTGAGGAAAAGGAGTAGTCTCCCCTCTCGTCTGGTTCTTGCAGCTCCTCCTCAGGTTCATCTTCAGAAGCTGATTCGGTAACAAGTTTCTCTGTCAGCTGTGGAGTAGTAATGGTGCCGATAACATTGGCAGCACAAGCCAAGGCAACCTCAACATGTTTGGATGTGTGTATTCCATTATGGTTGGAAGTTTGAACTTGTGTCTCACCCTGTGGCATTTCCCTGGCTTTGGCAGTCATGTTTGGCTCAGGCACGTGAGGCACCTGGGTCTCTGGCCATTCTGCTGTGCCATCAATGTTGTCTGGACTCTGAACTATAACAATTTTTGGAAGTTCAAAAGAGCAGGTACGTTGCTGAGCAGCATCTTTGGTCTTAGTAGGACCGTTGGAGCTGGGCAGACGACTTGAGAGGGACACACTGACGGCTGCTTCAGAGACGAAGGAAGCTTCATCTTGTGAGAGTCGTATGAAGGCATCTTGCAATACTGACTCAGCAAGATTGGTAGCGTAGTGACCAGCAGATTCCTTGGTATTGAGGGCTGAGGTCTGAGGCCTTTCCTTTTTCACCTCAGAATCATCCCTGCTCTGATGACGAGCCAGCTGTCCTCTGTGACATGCAATTCTGACGCAGTGTTTCTGTGCCACCTCTACCATGCTCTCTCCCAGGTCACCACACTCTGGCTCTGTGAAGAAACACGCAAAGACAGGGAATAAAGCACTTCTGAACCGATTAGAAAGCAGCTCCATCAGTTTTTGAAAAGTCAAACTGTGAGGAGAATTACCCTTCACTGTCTTTAGGAGCTAAGTTATGTAACTATGGTCATGCTCAATTTCTCAGCAGACAACATTTTTGAAAATCCTTCTTATCCAAAATGGTCTATTTATCGACATCATTATGCAATTATTACAACATATGGGCTGTGTTATAATGTAACATAGTGTTCATTAAAGTAAAGTCAGTCTGGATATTCACTGCATTTTGCAAAGTATGTGGGACTGAAGAGGGTGAGTGCTGTAGAAGAAAGTTATTGTAGACAATAATTCAGTAGAATATGTTCAGTAACTTTTTAGCAGATTGTGTAGAAAATGACATGTTCACATTAAAACACAAACAATTTGTGCAATATACCATACATACAATGCTGAAAAGGTTTAAAGAAACTTGTTAGCTTAAAAATGGCCTCATTCTTGTTTTTATGTGATCAAATGAAGCTGCAGAGAGATATCACCTAGTTTAAGAAGTCAGAATAGAATGGCTGCTTTTATGTTCACTGTTTGATTCACTCTGGTTGTTCATGAATGTTTACATTACAGCCAGGCCACTATAGTAACATGTTGCATGGGTAGTAGGTGTAGACTGAAGTAAAGGGTATGTAGAATTAATTTGTTATCCTTTGTGTGGGACACAAAGTAAACCTAAATAAATATGATGACTTTGAACAAGATAAACTGACACAACATCAACTTGAATGCTTTAATACAAATATAACACAAAAATGCACAAATGAAAACTACTTTATAACAGGCCAGAAGAAAAACATGATTTATAATTTTTTTTTTACATAAAATTTGGTATCCGGAATTAATAGTTTGAGTAATCATCTTATATGAGCGTGAAAAGCAAAAAGATATCAAAAAATACTGTATGCAAGAAATTTAAATTAATACTTGATCAATATGAAAGCTTAAAGATCTCCTCACTGGTCTTACTGTCTGCCAATTTTCAAGGATTTTGACATATTTTATCAATTAATATTGAAGTACCGCTGAAAACAAAAGCCCCTCAGTGGAAATAATGAGGCTCACCATTTCTGAAGCCATCGTCCTCACTGTCATCTCCCAGATGTTCTGATGCAGTAAGGAAGTCTTCTTCGATGGATGAAATTGAGCGATTAGTGTCATCATCAACCCGATGCCCGGCTGCTCGGCCCTGCTGAAACTGGCGCTCTTTACCCCACTGCAGACCAATGAGAAACTTGTTGATCTCGAAAATGATGCTGCTGGGTGGTGTGGGGCATCTCTTCTCTGAACAGTGAACCAGACACATGCCCGTGCCTCTCTGCTGCCCACCCTGAAAAGAAGAATGCAGCTCTTATTGTAACCACACAAACAACATGCATCAATCAGACACAAACACAAAGCAGTGGTTTTTAAAAGTATGAGGATGGCCTCCATTGGCCGTGCCAGAGATGTGATAATGGCTGGAAAGAAAAATCAGGGGGTCAAGTAGTTGCCATTTACCATTGTATTTTTTTCCTTTAAATTTATGAAACATTTATCAATGTAACGTGACCTGCTAAAAGAATATCACCTCAATAATAAACATACAGAAAATTTTAAATGCTCTGTGTAAGTTGATTTTATGATCGAGCTGTTATGTTCACCGAATAAAGCAGCTCTATAGTGCAAACTCTATACATGATTTGACAGGCATAGTCCACATTGACTATGTAAACACACTGTCAACACATAATGACTCAGAAATTAAGACACTTTACAAACACTGTACAGTTTACAACCCATTTTTTTCTTGCATTTTATTCACCATAATATGGAATTTGCATACAATGGTCATAAAGGTGTAATTATCTGTACAGGCCATGGACTGTTTACAGCTGTAGTTCTATATGATGCCATTTACGGAAGGCTCATGAGAAGGTATTAGTCTATTATGGACACAATTCTAATGTGTTTTGAATTATAGTTCAGTGTGTTGGCATCATTTTATGCCTGTTAGTCTATTGTCAATTGCACATCTGTCTACTCAGCAGGAAACATGCAACTTTTGCAACATCTGGTAAGGCTTAAAGGCAAGATTTGTGCAGGCATGAAATAAGTAAACATCCACTCAGTGCATCATGGAAGCAATATACACATCGGTATATGCTGTAAATGTATCATGTGGATTTCAGTGTATTATCTGATTGTGAATGGGCCACACAACATAGATTTCAGGTCAAATAAACTCAATCACAGTTTGGTGTTTGTTAGGATAGCTCTATGCTACAGAATATAAGGAGACACTTGTATTGAGGTGAAATGGGGAGAATTACTGCATGAATGCCGTTCTTATATTTGTTTTTGGAACAAAAAGGGTTTGAGTCTAACCACACAAACCTGCAGTACAATAGGACAGCTTGCACTGCGCCTCACAGTCCAGGCCAGTTCATTTAAAGGCTGGAAATACTTCCAGGGAATAAGGAGTTCACTGTGGACTCACCTGTGGGGGGGAGTGTGGGTGCGTTTGGCATGTGTCTGAAGCTTCGAGGCCACCGAGCAGTAGGATCTCGTTTTCCTTTGGTTGGTGGACAGTCAGTAATTCAACGAGCTTTGGCAGGTCTGGAGATACTGATGCCAATTTCTGCAAGACACACAGCGAGCACAGTGAGTGAGTGCAAGGTGTTGATGAAAAAAGCTTTTGTTTGAGTGACTTCAAAAGCTGAACATAATATGTTTCCAGTGGCTCAATGTCATTGACACATAATTATAAGACCCTTCCTGTGAAAAGACTTGAACCACGTCAGGCAGTTAGTAATTGCCCACGACTGCCACCAACAGCTGCAAAAGGCTGCAAAATCTGCGCCTCATTTCAACAAGTCAGCCCTGTAATTCTGGGTAATGACCTTGAATCCATGGCAACTAAGCCAAAGTACATCTGAAAAACAATGAACAGATTTCCTACATAAGTGTGAAAGCAAAAAAAAAAAAAAAAGGGGGGGGGGGGGGGACGACGACGACCAACTGGGGGCCATGAAAGAAAGAAGTGAGTGTGGACAAAGGGGCTAAATCATTAAGATCCAAAAGAAAAAGGCTAAATCGTGCGCATAGGCAAACAGATTTTGTTCTGGTTTGCACATGTTTTGCAGGCGATCCATGAAGAGAAATGTCACAATTGAGACCACAGACATTTATTAGTATGTCAGTTCTGTAGAGTTTTGCTCACCTTGGTGTTTTTATCATCCCGACAGTCTGTTTTCTGAGGGTCCAGATTGATGAAACACATCTGAAAGAGATAAAACAAAAATGATGGGCATCAGTGTGAAAGTGGTAAAATGATCCAAATAGAGCAAAACATGTGCCACATGCCAAATATGGGAAGGTTGTAATGGTAACGTTGCCCCATCAGCTTTTCCAACGGGCAATTTTTCATGGAAAAGCTTACAAACCCAACAGAATGATGGTGAGCCGCTCCTCTACGTGGCTCACCATCAAACACGACAGCAGCTGTCTATTTTGAGTGAATAACCACAGTAGGGCACTCCCTGAGCCAACTCCGACAAGACTTTTCATCTCCCAGCAGTTGAAGCAGGTGTGTTTTAAATAGGATTTGCTTTCACTTCACATCTCTTCCAACATTTTTCCCTTCCACTTTCTCCACTTTTTCACTGCCTCTGTCCCAAGTCCCCATGGCCTCGTCTCCGTGCCACACATGACTTTGCCTCTAGCTTCAGGTTTAATTGTCTGTAATGGAGTCTTCATGCCAGTGCTGGGAGTCTGGGACTATCCAATGACTTCTCGACACCACTGATCCAGGTTGGCATCACCAACTTCGTGCTGTGTGGCAAAAGCACAGCTCCAACTGCAGGGTAACTCCCACAAGGGCAGCAGTACTCAGTGGATATGAAGAATGTTCTCCTAAGTGTTTGTAGTTACCTATATATTTGTGTCAAACGCATGCCTCCTATATATTGACTGAATGCTATAGCATAATTGCCATTTGTAATCAAAGCTAGTCATTATGTGAGTCACAGAGGCAGACTCTCTCTTTTCACTGCAAACCACATGCAGGTGGGATCCTGCTATCTATCTATCTATCTTTTTTTTTGTACCTCTTCCATCTCCATATCCGTTCTACCTGCTGCTATCTCCCACTTCCTCCCCTGCTGAGAAAATATATATGTGGTGTCAAATAATCACATGTTGACATCCATCAGCATCTGACTTAATTTCCCTTCAGGAGCCAAAGGGATTCTTGAATCATCCAACAGTCTTCCCCGACATGGTTTAGATCTTCCTCTATTTCTTTTTTTCACTACATGTCAAAATATATGTGCCACAGAAAATGCACCGACAAGGTCTGTGTAGAATCCCTCTCCTGTCATGCTGTCAGATATTTTTCTTTTATTATTTTTTGCAGCATTGAAGCAACATATATAGGGTGCAATAAATAGGTCAGTGATTTGTCTGTAATCCTGTTACAGTTTGCACGTGTTTATTCCTCTGGAAGGAAGTATGATTTAGATTTTTCGAAAAGATTAAAAAGCAAAGGGCGAAACAGTGGGAAAAAATATAAATGTCGGCAGAGTCAAAAGATGACTTAGAATGTCCTTCAACTGAAGTGATAATGTGGCACATTCAGAACAGGCCAGCTTCCCCCCTCACCTTCAATCAGGTATCCTCCAGTCAAACGCAATATTTCACAAACTATCACAGCTAATGTCATAACGGACACTCTCCTGGAAAAGTGGGGCAGTTGAGATTACAAAATGTGAAGTCCATGACAGCTGACAACAACACAATATCTTTAAAAGCCCTTTTTTGTTTCACTCTAATCGAATTTTGTGTGTATTGTCTCTTTTTGTTCATCCCGAGCCCTTCATGGATTGCATGCGTCACCTATAACATTTATCTGAACACTAAGAGGCTTTCTCCTTTGTCACCTCTCCCTTTCAATAATTAATAACAATAGTTTGCTCATTTGCTTGTCTGCAATTCACATCAGTTTAATGAGTATGATGAGGACCTTGCTGTCACAATAGCTCCTAAATGTCAAAGAATAATGGACATTACCTTAGAGTAACGCACACTATTCACAACAACATGTTGCCCTGGCATGGTGACCATCATGTGGAAGACAATAGCACCTTTACCCACGCTACTAGTTTGTTTAGTTCTGTATCTGAATGCAGATCGGTGTGCTCAGTGCTAAAAAGAAAAGGTGTATATTCTCTTGCTCTGAGACTTCAGAAAGATTCACTTGTGCTAAAACTGGAACATAGTCCAGAAACAGCAGCACTAACAACTTCCCCACCTTGCCAACACATCGCCTGCACACGACACAGGCAGAGCAAATGAGCCACGATTTTGACCTTGAGAGCAACAGAGAGCGATTTACCCCATCAGACCATGAGAGCCAGGAGGTAGCTGTTCCAAATTTTGGGAGGCCGACAAGCATGTAGCCGTTTGTGATGGTGACAGGAGCCCAGGGACACGCTCTGATTTCATTTTCTCACAAGCATAGCGGAGAGTGCCACCTCTATCATCCGGTCTCTGAGGGACTGACCACATAAACATCAGCACGTTCACGAGGAAAAAGGCCAAAGCAAAAGAAACACAAAGACAGAGGTGGGAAAGTATAAGAGGAGAACGAGAGAGATTCTTGAATGGTGCTCAAGAAAAGAGAGATAGGCAGTCATAAGAAGAAGCTCCGAGATTGATGCATTATTTATTATCTTTCCTCTGCCGTAATCTTTGCCCAACTGAGCTGTAGTAAAAACTACACTACAGACACACTGACTCACAAAAATCCCCTTTAAAGTTGATACCAGTTAGTTTTCAGCTAATGGTTGTTAATTAATCACATCAAGCAGATATAGAGCACAGCATGTCTCTGTCCAACCAGATAAATTGAAGATAAACATTCACTTTTGGCTTAATTCTGTGTTCATTCTCTGTGAAATCTCAATGGACATCTTTATTTATGGCCAATTGCACCACTATGTTTAACAGCTAGGTGCTGCCTGCCAACTACAACTGGAAGCAAAATTACAATAGTGGGAATCAACAAACAAAAAAGTTAAGTTGTGTGCTGGAAATATGGAGCTGCAAAGGCTCCAAAGAGCTGACGAGAACAGTCGCACTGTGGAGTTTATCACAATGAAAAAGCTTATTCACAGAAAAGTAGCCATGCGATGGAGTGTCAGGGTGAAAGTACTACATATTCTCCCTTTGAGGTGAAACCGCGGTCAATGTCAAAACATAAAGGTCACCATGTGCAGAGTGAAATAGTCAGGACTCCAATTTAACTGAGTTCTCTTGCGATACCTTTTCACAAAGGTACAAGCTCATAAAAACGTCCTGCCTCACGGTCCAATTAAACACAAATTATTTGGAGCTATAAAACCTTACGTAGAGCAACATTCATCTTCACACAGCTTCAGGTTGCGTTACAACGCAGGCTGCAGCAGAGATCTTTTTGTGTCTCCTCGCTTTCTCGCTTCACTGGGTGCTCAACCCGCGCAAATTTACAGCTGTGCTCAGCACCGGTGCAGACAGTCAACGCCAGGCTCAGGGTGACTCTACTCACATTTGCTGCTGATCTGCTGAGACCAAACCGAGCAGAAATTACTATAATAAGAAGGGAACTGGAAAGCAGCTCCCAAGCCACCATGAGCAGAAAACTGCTGCAAACGACCCAGCCTTCAAAAGAACCTCTCCTCTAAAACCTGAGAGGATCATTTCTTTTGAAGGAGCCTCAGAACTGAAACAAAGCCACAATATAGGATATGACACATTTCTGTATGTCCTTTTTTTTTTTTACATTATGGCAATTTGAAAATAGTCACTTCAGATCCTTCAACAACAAGGCAGCAATAACAATTTTTAACAGACACTTAATGTCAGTAAAGATTCATGTAGTAAATGTGGATACGGAATTGTCAAGCTTACACAAAGTTCTACATTTTCAAAAATTTTACTTTATGTCACCAAAGAGATCATTATTGACTTAAATTGTGTAGTTAAGGCGAGGACAAAACCTCAAGGCTTTGTAGAAATAATATATGTTTACATTCATATCCAATATAAGTATCAACAGAGCAACAAAGAAAAATGTTCTGCATTCTGACTCATGTCTCTCACTGGTCCAGACGGGATCAATTCTTCTGCAGCCTTTGAATCACCTATAAGTAAAGCACAGGTTTAGTAACTCTAACTTAACATTGACTTCGTTGTCTTCTCTGGATTAGTTTAGCAGATTTTTTACTTGCTATCAATGCCATTTTCATCAGCAGATGGACTTTTTAAATGTCATGTTGATGGATCAGTGCACGAATCGGTGACAAAATATTATTTATTTATGTTTATGAAACACAGAGACAAACTTGAGCAACTCCAGTTGGTGACATCATTAAAAAAACATATCTGAAATATAATATGTGTGAATACAAGGGATTGCAATTCATTGAATGTAAGGCACTATTTGACTGAACAAAGCAGCGTCATTTTGTTCAACTTGAAAAGCAGTTGCACATCCCAGAAATGGCAAGCCGAACTTGTGTTGAGTTCCAATTATTTTGTTGCTTCACTCCAACACAGAAGTTAAGTACACAAGACGTCAGTAATTTAATTTTTTTTTTAAAGATGCCGCTTGTTACTGAGAAAAATATGCAAATCCAGTTATTCCTATTTTGACATAATAGGAATACAGCATGTTGTTTTAGAAATCGCCCAAAGTCAAATTAAACGAGCATTTTCAATAACACAGGAACTTGGCTGGTGTCTTTAACTTTGTGCTAAATTGGTTGGAAGAATATTTTAAATGGGCTCCTTCTTTTAGCAAGCACTGGTCCTTAGCGTTGAACAGCTCACATTACGTAAGTGATAGAAACACTATTGGTTTGCTCACAAGTTTTTGTAAGCAAACATACTGACGCAGAAACACAGTAGCTCACTTCACCTTCCTCTTTTGTTGGGCTCAACCCAAACAGCCACTGTCAATGCCTAACATTGCACACGCACACACACAGAAATTGTTTCAACTTATTTTTACATAAAATCCTATTTCATCAAGTCATGCAGCAGATTTCTCTTCTACCCCAGAGACGCACAGAAGGACCAACTAACCCTATGCTTTAATTTGAATGCAACATTATGTGTACTGACATGGTCAATGTAAGAAACCATTACAAACATTTCAATTTCCTTTGTCCATCAAAGCTTCACTCCTCCTGTGCAGCCCCCCCCCCCCCCCCCCTCTGATCCTCCCACACACAGCTGCTGCTCTTGGTCCTTCTGTCTCCCTTCTTTCAGATTACTGCAGCTCTTATTTTTAGGGAATTTCTTCATACTAAATATTTACTCCTTGCAATGCTTTATGGTTGTTTTGTGTTATCATTCTTCAAAAAGCTATATAAAATAGGGCTCTGTGATGGAAATAATTACTGGAGCTTCTGCATCTATCAGAAATAAACCTGCCAGATACTTTTTATTTAAGCTCCATACAATCATGCACTAATACATTTTTGTCCTGGATTAGAGGATTGTTTCCATTTCTCACGCTCTGGTGCAGTGTGAAAAATGTCTCTCAGTTAGATACGCAGGTTCATTCTCACTCTGAGGTCACAAAACGAAGCGCAGCTCCTTGTATCATAATGTGTTTTGACTTATCTCAGTAATTAGAAACTTTAATTATTATCCCGTTAAATTCAAGCCAATTTAAATGCAGTTTTAGGGGGAACAACATTAATCCTCTGCGGTACAGCCTTGCAAATTTTGTGCTGTGACCCACAAGCTACATTTTGTTGGTGTTAAGAGCAGACAGGCATGCTGATCGCACAGGCTGGTGACTATAAAAAGCCCCATTTTGCATTCATACAACTAGATAGCTGATAAAATGCACAATATCAGCTGACACATGCTGCAACGCAGACTGAAGTTGTCCAGGTTTTCATGTCTGACTGGACTGCTATGAGAATGTTAAAGCTGAAGTGAGTAAAATATACAATGTATAAAATCCAGACATGCTTCTTATACTTTCATTGTACGGCTCGGATTTCTCAGTGTGGCTCTCCAGGCTGAAATGAGCATCATGTAGCTGATGCCGTCCCAGCTCTTCTCAGTACATGAATGATATGGGTACATTATTGAAAACGTTGTGGATGTACATTATGAAAAAGTCTGATATGTCTGGGGAGTACATACTTGCCCCTGATGGGTTGACGCATGCATGCTTATACCCTTGAACATCACACATTTATCAGCAAATACAGGCAGGAGCAGCCTAGTAGGTTCCGACAAGAGAGCAAAACACTGCAAAATGATAGGATGGAAATAACTAACAGCGGGTTATAAATGAGCCCCGGGTACTCAACGCTAAGTAGCTTCTGTGACTTTGAAATGCATACATTTTGAGGAGTCACTTACACATCTGCAGAAGTGCCAAGATGTCTTTTCATCTTGATGTTTATTAACGATGTATTTTTGTCCTGATTAACAGAGGAAGATATGTGTGCCTAAAAATTTCAGATATTACATAAACACTCCCTTGTTTGTCCCTTTATTATGCTTAATGTTCATCCCCAATAGTATAGTGTTCATTACAAGTCATTTTGTCAGTATATAAACCTAAATACACTTTAAAATACTGATATCTAATTGTGAAAATCATATTAGAATGTGCCATTACTTTCAAATTCAGTCCATTTGTTTTCATTCTCAGTCAAACAAACAACTTGTATCTCAGAATAGCCCTGCATATAACACCTGTTTGAAACAAAAAGTCTTTGCTTCCGTCTCTTAAAGCTGTGGTTTCCAACCTTTTATACTTGTCGCGACTATTTTTTCTAAGAAAAAACAGTCGCCTCCCAACTACATTCCCACCTATCCCACAACAACCTCTATGAACATTTCCAGTCCGGTTTCTGCCCACTCCATAGCACTGAAACAGCCCTAGTCAAAATCACCAACAACCTCCTTATGGCAGCTGATTCTGGACTCCTCACCATCCTCATCCTCCTTGACCTGAGGGCGGCATTCGATACCATTGTCACTCCACCCTCCTCAACAGATTGTCCTCCATCGGCATCTCCCACACTCCATTAGACTGGTTCACTTCCTACCTCTCTGACCGCACTCAGTTCACTCAACTTAAATCCTGTAAATCAATCCCTTTTCCCGTCACCTCAGGTGTGCCCCAGGGCTCTGTCCTGGGGCCCCTCCTCTTCATTATCTACCTCCTTCCCCTCGGTAATATCTTCCGCAAATTTAACATACAATTCCATTGCTACGCGGATGACACCCAGCTCTACCTCACCACTAAACCCTCATCCACCCTCCCACCCTGCTCTCTCACTGATTGTATCTCTGAATGAAAAACCTGGTTCACCCTCAATTTTCTTAAACTAAACAGCAATAAAACAGATCCTTCTCATTGGCACCAAATCCACCTTATCCAAAACCCACAACTTCTCCATCAACATTGACAACATCTCTGTTTCACCCTCCCCCCAGGTCAAGAGTCTGGGTGTCATCCTCGACAGCACTCTATCATTTCAATCACACATCAATAACATTACCCGGTCTGCCTACTTCCATCTTCGAAACATCAACCGCCTCCGCCCCTCCCTCACCCCCCACACTGCCGCCATCCTCGTCCACAGCCTCGTCACTTCCCGTCTGGATTATGGTAACTCTCTCCTCTTTGGCCTCCCTCACAAATCCCTCCATAAACTTCAACTGGTCCAGAATTCAGCTGCCCGCATCATCACTCGCACTCCCTCCGTCAACCACATCACTCCAGTCCTCCACCAGCTCCACTGGCTCCCGGTCCAATCCCGTATCCAATTCAAAACCCTTCTGTTGACATTCAAGGCCATTCACAACCTCGCCCCGCCATATCTGTCTGGTCTCCTCAACATCTCCACTCCCTCCCGTTCCCTCAGATCCTCTTCCTTCACTCACCTATCTGTCCCCTCCGCCCATCTCAGCACCATGGGGGGCAGAGCTTTCAGCCGCTCTGCTCCCCACCTCTGGAACTCACTGCCTCCCCAATTAAGAAACCTTGACTCCTTTCCCCATTTCAAAAACAAACTCAAAACTCATCTGTTCAAAATCGCATATTCCCACTGATATCAATTGCCCTGTGTCTGTGCTGTTTTACTGTTGTTTTTACTGCTGTCTTTTTAACTCTTGTTTTCTACTCCTGTTTTTATTGTTTTAATCCAAATGTTTTAACCAATTGTGAGGTGTCCTTGAGTGCCCAGAAAGGCGCCCTGAAATAAAATGTATTATTATTATTATTATTATTAAAAGGCGGAGGACACCTTCTTTAATCTCCGATTTGTCCAAGTCAGGCAGACATGCACAAACCCACCAAAATACAAATACAAAAACCTCAAACTGAAAGCAATGGGCAGTTTGCAAGGTCTGCTCTTAATTCTCAACACAATTTTCTATTATGATTTCATTTGACACGCGTTTAACAATTTAATTTAGCTTATCTCTGGGCAGATAAAGCTGAAGCTACAAAACACTAAACTATTTGTTGCCAAATGAGTGTCCCGGTTGTCAGGTTGCAAAATACTTTATGAAAGCACTATTTTCTGACAAACCCAATTTTCACAGATGTTCTAATGTTGCTTTACTGCATTAGATGACCAATGAGATGAGAATGTTGTTGCAAGTCATCTCTGTGATCAACTACACACAACGTCTTTCCAGGATTTGAGTGAGGATTTAGAGCTCATCATAGCAGAGAGACAGCTGTGGTCAAAGTTACCAGAGTGAATGACCTCATCATTCAATGCAGGCTTAACTTTTACTCAAAGACTGTGGTATTATATATGCAACAAAACATTTAGTGATCCTTTTTAACATTATCCCTGTTGCCCATAAAGTGTGACATTGTGTACAGTTCAGGGGGGATCATTTCATAAAGTGTTTTTGTGCTCTTCTCTGCCTCTTCTGATGTGCAGTTTTACTGGATGTAAAAACAACCGGATCATCTCCAATCTGCAAACTCTGAAGGTCAGTCATGAAATAACCCTCTATAGCATAGCAATGCGCCTGGCCAACAAGCAACTTTTCTGGCCCTGACGCTTTCCCTTTTGATTTACCCTTTTCCTGTTGTTTCCTGTATGTCTTCATTAAACATTAGGAGATATGTTTCTGTCCAGGAAAATGAAAGTTGAAATTGGTTTTGGTGGCTGTACCAGCAGCTGGGATAATGGAACTAGTCACGAACATATGTTACATTACAAATACAGTTTCAGCAGGTAAATTCAAACGATGTGTTTTTTGTGGACATATGTAACACCCCTTTTGTAATCTCCATCCCCACAGTCAATATCAAAATACCAACATATGATCTCAAAAGATTAGAAGGTTGAGTCTGTGGCTGGTGATTATAGTGGGGAGGTCATTTCACCAGGTATAGCTCCTTATGTTTAGTAAAGTAGTAGTAGTAGTAGTAGTAGTAGTAGTAGTAGTAGTAGTAGTAGTAGTAGTAGTAGTAGTAAAGTAGATTACAATCTCAAAATGTAAGAGATACCCTTCCCTGTCTCAACAGGACATTTATTTTGTTGAAAAATCTTCAAAGCAGTGGAAGCATTGGACTTGGTGGACCAGTAGGTTTAAACCCTGCTTCAGTCATGAGACTACAGGTTGTGTCATTTATAGTATACCACACTTGCGCCGTCAAATGTGGAAGGTTATTTTCCTTATAATTGCACAGGAAAGTTTCTTTTGAGAATATATATTACACTTCATTTCCTTGATAAGATGGCAGGTTGTCTAATGTAAATGTTATGAGGAAAAGGTTGGGGCTGAGAAAGAGGATATGGGGTTTCTCTTCCAGCTCTGATCCTGTTGCAAGCCAGTCCTACCACAACTGATGGCATATTTATTCTGTTCTATCCTCCTCCCTAGGCTAGGAAAGGAGAGGTCAGGACAGAACACATTGCCCAAGTGTGAAGTGTTTGAATCCGGTGATGAATGGGTCACTCTCCTCCAGGGACCACAGTTCAAAGCAAGTAAATAGATCGGACCGAGGGACTGTGGACCGTGTTCATGAGCTGCCCTGCAGGCCTGTGTGCTTCTTTTACTTGGAATGTTTTTTTGTCTAAATTAATATTCTCCTTTCTTCGAACACACATTGTGATGTGTGAATCCTTACTTTTTTCCTTCGACTCCATGTGGCTTGCTGCCAGCGGTGGGAAGGATGTGACATAAAGCAACTTGTTACTGTAACACCTCGGTTTGTGACAGTAACACTCGTGAAATTACTATGATGGCATTATTAATGCAGTTACGAGTACTTAAGCTTCCTAAAGTACTTTTCTGCAATGATCAGTTTAAGTAGCAGGTGTTATACCAACTTCCGCATGACTGCAGAAAAGTGAAACAACCTTGCAGAAGCGTGTGCAGTTGCAAATATGAGACTTTTATAATGAAATGACTAACTGAACCGACCAAAATAATATGTGCATCCCACCATTCCACTTCGATCTAACTGTTGTAACTCCAGCTAGATTTAATGAGTGTTGGCAGTTCAGCTAATGTGTCACGGCGTGGCAAATATGAGCACACGATGAAGGCATCCTAAATAAGAGAGAAAATTGAATTTGAAAATTGTGTTAATTTTCCAAGTGACACAATTATTTGTTCACATACCTAGTAAAATAACTCTAAGATCTAAGAAAGAAAAACAATTTAATAAGCACAACATTACTTTGAATCTCATGCGTATTAATAAATGGTAATCCAGCTCACAGGCATGAGGTAACCGTTTCTTGCAAATACAAAATATAAGGTGCTGTCTCTTGCAAATACAAAATATAAGGTGCTGTCCCTTCAAAATGCTCACAGCTAAGTGGAGTGCCAAAATTCAGTGTGACTATCACAGTAACATGACACTTCTGTGTGACTTCATGCATTAAAACATGAGTAAATGATCAAAGGTGACAACATGATGCAGCCAGAGGTGGGTGACAGAGAAAAATGCACAAAATACAAATCTTTTTCCTTTATTTTTTTTTTTTTTTGGAGGGGGTTGTTTCGAACAAGTCCTACGACTAAATACATCAAAATTGATCTGTTTTTTCATTCTCTTCTTTTCAAAGATTTACTGTCAAGGTTTGTGGAAAAAAAGCCCAGGAAGATTTCAATGTTTATGTGCAAAATGAGTTTCCAATTTTAGATAAAAAAAAGGGAAATTACTATTATTAATCTATATTATCTTTGGCCTATGTCTTTTTAAAGTCATTTCAAATAATAGATTGTTTTTCCAATGTTAATTGGTATTACTTTCACCAACTTCTCAATATTTGCACAAGTGTTCTTGATTTCCTTTTTTTATTTCCATGCCTCAATTTTCCTTACATGGTAGAGGCAGGGCAGAGGAATATGTTCCACATTGGGTGTCATCAATTGTGTTCTCCTGGTTGATGGATTGGTTGAATCAACCCTTGGAAAGCTGAGCACTGAACTGACAGTCTGAGGAGCAATTTGTCACGTCAAAGTCCGAGAGCGATGCTGCTGGAGGGCGGATCACAATTATTCACACGTGTCCTGAAGTGCTCTCTCATTCACAGAAAATAAACACGGAGTAAGGAGAGGAACAAAATTACAAATTTAAAGCAGAAATTGAGGAGGAAATGGTGCAAAGGAAACACAGCTTTTATTGGACTCAGTGGAGTGAATGAATTGGCCATAGGTGAGAATAAGTGTGGATGATTGTCTCTCATCTCTGATGGACGGATGACATGACCAAGATAAACTTGTCTCACCCAGTGACCTGGGATCAGCTGCAGTAGACGAAAGTTTATAGATGATGAATGGATGCAGGTTATGCATTCCCATAAGGAATATTATGAAATCCTAAATACATTAAAAAAATAGAAAAAAAGATTAAGCTATAACTCAAGCAATTCAGTTTAATTCTTAGATACATTCTGCTGAAAAACACAAATTCAAACTATGTTTGCATGGTGCTCTTTGCGAAATTGCAGCTATTCCGGTTTCCTGGGTAATGATTACCAAACACTCAAGGCATATTTTAGGGAGGAATTTGGGAGAAATGTCAATGCACTTATGTCCCACTCACTTTTATTTTGGAAAGAGCAAACCGGTTCAGCTCATGACTCATGAGAAAATGGCAAATTAATAGTAAGTCAAACTAAAGTAATGATGACAAACTGCAAAAACATTTAACAGCAACATTTAATCATTTCTTAAAAGTTATTATCAGTCGCAGTGTGTAATCACCATAGTGCTGTGTATATCTTTTTTTTGTTTCTGTTGTATTCGCTATAAACTAAGACAGCAACAGAGAACTCAGTAAAACATGACCTGCCATGCTTTAAATGTCTAAACAGTCTTAAAGTCAAGATTGAAAGCTGACAAGGAGACAGGGTCCCTTTAAGAACTATATGGACAAAAACATGAGGAAGAATTGCTTAATGACAAGCTGCCGAAGCGAAAGATCCATGAAGAGCAAACACACTTGCACATCTTATATCATCATTGGACAGGACCTGATGTGCTTGATCGACTTCAGGTTTCCATGTAGTGTACAGTGATTCGTACTCTGAGGATTGAATCCCATGTGCAAAGTAACACACGGTACCCATTTAGCATCCTAATCTATTCAGCGCCTTTTGCGTTCATGAATATGGAATATCGGGAAGTGTACCATTTATGCTAATAGATTAATGCACAATGAGCAATTTGATTTACATCTGGGAACGTTTGCATCGTTTATGAGTGTGTCTGTTCTTAAAGAGGAGGGGGCAGTCTTCAGCACTAACAGTACGTCTGCTACTGTCAATTTGAAGAGAGGCATTTCTTCTGCTGGCTCGCCATCATCTCTCTTTGCAGATTTTATAACATTCTTTATCCCGCAGCCTTGACTTCATGGCAGATAATTTCCCATCATTTATTTCCTATAGTCCAATATGTTTGGCAACTTCCTCCAGCAGCACATCAAATCGTATTCCATTTTGCTTGTGCTTGTGAGGACTCCGGGCTCCAGGCCAATCACGCCGTGGCAAACTCAAGCAAACAGTAAAGGACACGATACCATTTGCAGTAGATTGTTCTCCCGTAAACAAGGTCTCATGCACATAAAACCCTCATTTGAACACTCCCGTTTGCACGTGAAGTTCCTCGTGGTTATTTTTAGTAGTAGTATTTTTTAATCACCAACAAAATGTATGCAAAGAGAAACTTCGCTCCACTTGTTTGAGCATGAGTCAGCATGCTTCAAGCAGGATTTTTGGTCCCGTTTATACGGCAGCGTATCAAGTTCAATGCATCGTTCGTATTTCAGTAGTGTTTTCAGCGGCTCCAAGCACAGAGGTTGTGTAAACGGGCACCGTAACCACTACGAAAGTTTTTTGTTATCACTTGAAAACACCGTTTTTTTTAAAATGGGGCCCTCGTGAATTGGGATCTCGGAGACTATCCTTTGCTAGCACTAAATGCTAAAAAAAACATATTGTGTAAGAATAAGCAAGGATTTATCATTATCACTATTCACATGCAGCAGAATCAGCTGAAAGTGTCAACAGGCTCAGCTGAAGATGATACCATTGACATGACTATAGCTTGGAAGGTAGTTATCAATAATGAAGAGTTGGAATCAGTGATTATGGTTCATTTTATTCTGAGATTAATAGTTCATCATATTTTATGGTAACTGAACCCAGCAGTTGATGAGACTTTTTATTTAGAAATGATGGACCAAATAAACAAATGAGCTGATTTCAGTCTCTCCACACAATGTTAGGATGACCCTGAGCTAAACTGAACTGATAGCGTAGATCATAGCTTATAGAGTTTATTGTTTTGAGTTTTCTTTAAAATCCTTCTATTGTACATCAATATCTTAAACAAAGAAAAATATATTTTCAAGCTGAAGGTGATAAAATCCTTTTTCCCTCAGAGGGCCTAAAATCCTCACTTATTTTGAAGCTATCATCAAACTGAGGGTGAATATATCATTCTTATGTTGTTATGAAGAACAAATTATGTACTTTATCTGGTTCCATTTGCGAGTCCCACCTACAGCAGGGATGGGGCATTTTTATGCTCTGTGCAGAGATATTTCATTTAGATTGCTGATGTAGTTTATATACCCTCCCAACACCTAATGCTGCAAAATTCAGCTGATACACTTGAAGGATCAAACAGTGCCACTCCCTCAACCAACATCAAATGGAGTGCCTTTTAGCTTTCTGACAGATGTAAATCCTGGATGCACTTCATGCTCCACTTACAATTAAAGATGAATGGATGATCAAAGGTGATGCATTAGAAATGGGCCACAGCAAGGATTAGGCATGAGTGTCCTTAAAAGCTAAAAGCCTTGTGTTTTTGTTCCAAGTGCCATTTCAATGCATAAACAACCCAACATGTGTTCACTGATCTGAACTGAACTGATCTAAAAACACGCAATGACAAATATATTCTGACATCAAATACTGGAATTACATGTTTAACTGGGTTTTGCATGTTGTCTGAAACCATTCTCGCAAATGTTAAGAAAGAAGAGATGTCTTCAATTATACCAATTTAGTTTTAGCAAACTTTGCCAAACTGCACAGATTGTTGATATTTAAAAAAAACAACTGTTTAGAACGACAAAGATTTAAACAAAATGACAAATCACAACTAATTGAATACAGAATGACACCGAAAGGTAAAAGCAGAGCAATTGAAAACACAAACTCTGGGCACAAGATGTGAAAGATTTTGCCTCTGTGCCACTCCAAATAACCATCACAATTCTATAATTTCTATTTGTGCGGAATCTATCCCCGCATGCAATGAGCAGCAGGCAAAGAGAGCCTGATAATGGATCATTAGCAACCACACATAATGTACCCACACAGAAACACAAATGGTGTTCTAAATTGGACTTTTAATGAAAATGTGCAGAATCCTCACTTCAGTCACTTGAATCCCACCTGTGCGGGCTAACAGGAGACAGAGACGCTATTAAAAAGCCCAAATATGATAATACCCTGAAGGGGCATATGTACAGAGGCAGATTTACATTATTTCACATCATAATTATGCAGGTGGGCTGCTGATAATGAAGTATAAGAGTCAAAGTCAAATAAGATAAATATTTAAAATGTGTGTTTGTTTTTTTTAAACGTCCTTATGCCTTGTAGGCAGTTTGTTACTATCTGTGTAAAAACAAGCAAACCATTTCCAATAAACTATATTACACCACATAAATGCTTTATAGTTCCTGTTACAAGGGGTCAAACTTAACTTGGTGACGTTAAAGAACCAGAGTCATACGATACACCACAAGAGGCAGTGCCCAAAAATTTTATACCATCTGGCAGCCGTTTATAACTTTTATTGAAAAAATGGAAGCCAAGGACATTGTAAATTAGAGCTGATGATCCCACCACTTTTTGAGTTATTTCAATGTTCACTCAGGGCTTTTTTTTTAAATGATCCATTGGTGTGTGTATGTGTGTGGTTATATGAGCATTTATCTGTTCTTTGTGCATGTGTACATACACATATATTCACTCTGTATACACTGTACCTTAGAAAGCTTGAACTTCTGATTTGTTTTATTTTCTATGAACCATTGAGAGAATAGCTCAAATGGAGCTATGGGGAGGGGGATGTTTCACTGTTCTTAAGTGAAACATCATTGATGTTTATGTTTTTGTTTGTATGTTGAAAAAATAATAAAAAGACCTTGACAAAAAAAAAAAAAAAAGAACCAGAGTCACATCGACAATACATAAGACTACTTATGGTTGGCGAAGCTTAAAACTTAATTATTAGTTAAACAGCGAGTGAGGAGTGAAGTGTATCTGAAGCAGTCGTTTAAATATATTGATGAACTCAAAAATGCATTGTTATGTCTGTTCTATAAAAACAGTTCTCAAATATATTGATGAAATCAAAAACGCATTGTTATGTCTGTTATATAAAAACAGTTCTTAAATATATTGATAAAATCAAAAATGCATTGTTATGTCTGTTTTATAAATGTTTATATAAGCTGTAATAAAGTTGTTTTTGGTTTAACCTGTTTTTGACTGTTTTGGGTGGATTTACACAGTGTGGGTCAAAATGGCCCGCAACATAATCAATGTAATTTTTTTCCAACATAATACAAGGGTTAAACTCCTGTTTACACGACGACATTTCAAGTCAAAACATATCATTTTTTTTCTTTCAGTAAAGTTTCACGTTTCCACGTCAGCATTCTGAAAATGATGGGTGTCTGTTGACACAGCAATGGCAGAAACACTGAAAACGATGTAGTTCACAGGTCAGGCTACCAATGAGAGTTTTTGTGGTTGAAAATTGTGAGCTTTGCCAGGCAACATGGTGATATAATGGGCGAAGGTAAGCCCATGAGCACGTACGCCTTCAAACCACCTTGAAACTAAAAGCTGTCGGATTTCATACATCAACTAAATTTTCATTAGATTTCCAGTGTGCATTGTGTAGCAGGTTGTCTTTCATGCTCAAAAGCCCTTGCAGCTCTGCTTTACTTAGGTAAAAAAAAACAAAAAAAAACAACAACAACAATATTTTATGTGTTTTGTTCAGCCTGTTGCAATCACTAAGAGAGAGGTAGATTTTATCCCCCTTGAGATGAAAGTAATCGAGAAAAACCACAACCTAAAATAACATTGGCAACTTTTACAAATGATTTAACTGAAATTATTGAACTTCCAAATACTTTTATTGGAATATTTACTGTATGATTTTTTAAAGCGATATTTCCATTCGAAAACACTTTCCTGTTACCTTCTGAGTAAGTCACACAATGAGTCAGTGTGACACAGTCGCGTCACGGAGCACAATAAGTAGGTTTCTACATCACTGTCACAAACAGAACTTACATCGCCGGAGGCCTGCAGAAAACAGGATTTCTCGCTGCTGTAAATGTACACCTTTAAAACAAACTGCTGAGAAAGAGCCACAAAGTCACCGGCATGAGTGAGTCACAGGCGTTCAGCTGTATTTAACGTGCAACTGAAAACCTGCTTCTCACAATGACTCCTTAGCCAAGACGCTGTTTCATATCGAGTTCAGTCCAGGCGGGTGCAGTGACCACAAGTATTGATCACAGAGCATTTTAAATCTATTGTGTGCACAATTTTTTTTCAGTCATTCTGTGTACTTTTTTTTTCTAATAGTGAAAATGTGCATGAATTGTTTCGTTGAATCTTTGCGAAAAAAGAAAATCAATGACTAAATGCCGACATTATCACTCCGTCTCTTTAGAGATAACATAAAGAAAGCCCGATTTTACAGACATACTTTTGAGTGAAGCCAGAACCACCAGTTAAACCGCACGGTTTTAGGCACAATACATAACACTTGACACATCAAATCTTAGAAGCAAAAACTCTCAACTAAATATAACAGCAAAGGATCACCGCCGACTTGTAGAAGAAGCAGAGCGACCGTTTCTGTGCCAAGCGTTCACTTAGGAAAAAAAAACAGATTGAGAAAAGTTTTTACACGTCACATCACATCATCTCTGCCTTCATTTTGACCGTTCCCTTTCCGCCTCACGAGGCCACAAGGACCACTGCAGCATCTTAAAGACCGTGTACAGGGACTGACTGGGTCCGGCTTTGTTGCCAAAACAATGAGTGTGTTTCATCACTCGCGGTATGTTACTCACCATGGTGCAGCTGCCCTCCGTGTCGTCATCCAGCAGGCCCAGTCTGCACAGAGCTTTCTTGTTCCTCAGCCAGTACTCCGATGAATCCAGCACGCTGTTGCTGCACACCACCTGCGGCAGATGAAATAAACTCTGCTCAGGTGCAAGTGGCAATAAGAGGCGCACGCACACAACAAGCCTGCATCAGGCATTCACTTTGATCTGCCAGTCGCTTTGTGTGTTTTCCTTTTAGAACGACGGGATCAATTGACAGGGATGATGTTAAAGATTCTTTCAATTGTGTTCACCTTAGTGGGGAGTAACTTACTTCTCATCTTAGTGGGGAGTAGCCATGTGGTGAATTAATGCTTATTTAACTTAGATGAGTTGTGCTCAGATATGATATAGCTTGTTCAACTGGACATGATAGTGATGCGATAAATGCAACAATCCTCGTGCAGTTACTTTGACACGTGACGCCTTATGTGTTGTTCATTTTCCATGTGTATTTTTAGACAGAAATATGCCCCCTCATGCTTGCACCCTCCGGAATAGACCATCTGTGTGGGCCTTTGGCCACGTAAAGGTGACGTATACTCAGCTGATCTCACAGTGATGCCATCCTATCAAAGGCTGCTGGCGCAGGTCGCTGAGGCCTGGGGCCAAATTATAAGAATGACATCACTGTATGTGTGTCGACCAGACGCCTGAGTGGAAGTCAGTTAAGATCATAAAGTAGGAGGCTAATTAGGGAAACAAAACAAAAGGTACACACACACACACACACACACACACACACACACACACACACACACACACACACACACACACACACACACACACACACACACACACACACACACTCTTTGAAAGGAAATTCAATCTAGCCTCCACTTCAGCCCACTGATCTGTACTATTTCCCCTCCCGTCTCCCCGCCAGTGGGAGACGATAAATCTACTGGGCTGACCCGGGGGGCCCGGCTGGTGCTCTTATTGCACAACCCCTGGGTGTCACTTGCACCTATGAGGAGGAAATGAAAAATTTCTTGCACCGCTGGGAACACACAAACAGATAAAAGATGGGTGAAGCGATGTGATGGGCAGGTGCAGCAGGAGTGGTCACAGAGCACACAGACTAAAAGACACCTTGGCAGGGAAGTGCATCCTTCAGTCCCATCACACAAACACGTTTGGTCTGTACCTTCTTGCAGGCGCTGATGGACGAGGCCACGGTGCTCTCTGTGCTGCCCCCTTCCACCTCCACAGTCTCTTCGCCTTCAAACATGGCAGACGACTGGAAGTTACTGCAAGACGAAAAGGGCACCGAATCTGTCAAAGCAATTCGTCATCAGGCGCTCGACACCTCTCTTGTGGAAGCTCTGAAATTAGCTCTGAAATTAGTGAGTATTGGTTATCCCCACTTGAGCTGAAGGATCCCATCAGCTGTCACACTGCTTAGTCTGAAGCGCAGAGGCGCTCTTCCAATGCATTAAACAGACAGATTTTCTCAGATGGGACAAGTGTTGCATTAGTGTGTAATGAATACTTTAGCCTCTTGTTCATATAATGGCAACTTGTGCCAGCTTGGAGCTTTTTATGTGTTAATTTTTGGATGACAATGTATTTTCAATGCATTTGTAATGATGAATTTTGCATGTGATGCCTTGTCTCTACGGACAGATTGCTACACACTGCATGAGTGCCAAGCCAATTGTCTGATGGACCAAAATCAAAATCTATCCAAC
The DNA here is from genome assembly GCF_963422515.1 of Blennius ocellaris. Classification (NCBI taxonomy): domain Eukaryota; kingdom Metazoa; phylum Chordata; class Actinopteri; order Blenniiformes; family Blenniidae; genus Blennius; species Blennius ocellaris. The sequence continues at coordinate 16,731,943 of NC_137651.1, forward strand.
AGTCCAATAGATCCCACAGCCAGTGCAACAGAAAAAGTAAAAATGATTAATCTCAAGAGTCCAAGATACTTCTAATAAATGCAGAAACGTGGCTTTTACCAGTGGTGGGAAGACAAACAGAGGAACACAATGTGTGACCTTCATTGGATGCACAAAGCGAAATGGTTCTCCAAACTGTAGAGAGGGGGGGCTCTGTCAGTCCACAGTGAGACGAAAGACATAGCGAACTCAAAAATCCCAGGAAGGCGTCATTATCCTCGTGCATGCTCTCACAGAGATAAGCCAAATCGAAGCTTATCTGGAATGGCATTAATGGGGATCAATTTGGAAAATGAAGAGACATGCCATGCATATTTAAATAGTAACAGCTGTTTCCCCCCCCCTATAAACCACATATTTCAAAGTAAATTAAAAGCTTTCTGTTTTGAAAGCCCCCCCAGGGATCACACAACTGTATCTATTTGCAGTTAATGAATGTGGTTGATGTAAATAATCGTGTCAGAGGAAAAAAGTGGCGTTGCTGTGAATTGTTGACGTGGTGAAAACAGACGATGTGCTGGAGATAAATGAATATGATGGCTTTAAATAGGCTGCTGTATCTGCAAGGCACGCATCAAAACAGGCAGAGGCTGAGGCTGCACTGAACATGTCGGATGCAGAAAACTGGATGCAGCGAAAAATTGGAAGTGGAGAAGCACTGTGAAAACCAGCAACATAAGAAAAAATATTAAAACCAAATCTTTGATGTTTTGATGTTTGATGAGTCATTTTTTTTTTTTGGGGGGGGGGGGCAGAAAATTGAAGAAGATCACCAGAATATCTTTATTAGGCACAGTTTCCTTCCTAATCTGTGTGCTCCATGATCTTCCTTGGAGACAAGGTGGTGATTGACAGGTCAGTGCGCTCTCCTGCTCCCGGGCTCCAGGTACCCAGCAGCCTGCTACCTAATGTGAGGGCACAATTAACCTCCAGAAACATTTGACTTATAAAAAAAAAAAATTCTAATAATAATTTTTAGACCGTTTAGCCCCCCTGCAGTGCCGCTGCAGTTTACTGCTCAGATGACTCTTAGCCAGTTTGCTTATCCACAAACTGACAACTTTTTGAGGGAAGCCTTTCTATTGCGTTTCTTTGGAAAGCATCCAGACCAGCAAAAACGATTATTTGACGAGTAAAGCTTGAATTGCATACCAGCGCGTGGAACAATTACAAGCGAGGACAAAGTTTATTAAAATGTATGAAATACTATGGAGAAACGTGACTGCTGCAAGTGGTACGTTTTGAGACAAGCTGAAAACATCTTCTTCCACTGCACTATACTGACTGCTGGAAGAGGCTTCAGTGCAGCGACCGTGTGGATCTTGTGCGACTTTTAAAACACTAAACATCAATTCAATGTCAAAGAAATGATCGTTGGAAATCAATAAAAACGTAATGGAATTCGCGCACGGGAGCCTTGTTTGAAATGGAACCAAAAACACTACATCCTAAAACAACACCATGAATAACAAATCAAATTTTAAAATGTTTACGTTTCCCCGCAGCTGAGACGAGATTATATAATTTGGGAATATGCGCCATCGACATTTCACCCAAAACGTCTGAGTAGTCAACAGTGTCTTACCTCGGTGTTTTCAGAAGGCACTTTGCGCCAGCCATTCTGTCAAAAAAGAACACAACTGAGCTCCGCCGAGGTGATTATATCCTGTGCGGGGGCAGAAGGAGCGGCAGAGAGGTACAACGGTGCGCCACGACGCGTAATTGTCCCCGGGACACTCTCCGGTCCAGATGCGCGCACCGACCATCCGACCTGGCACTGAAGGAATCCCGGACTGCTTCACTGAGTGATGGAGCGAGAGCAACAGCACGAGCAGCAGCAGCAGCAGCACGAGCAGCAGCAGCTCCACTGTCCGCTCTGCGCGTGTGTCCGCTGAGTGCCGAGTGAAGGCGCACGAGCTCTGCACGGATCAAACGTAACGAGCTGCACTGTGCAGGCAAGGGCACGGACAGGAGTGCGCGTACGTGGGCAATAAACACTTCGCACGCACCTTAGGTTGTACTGTTTCGCTCGACAAGCACAAGTAACGGATTCCAAATCCTCACGTTACCCTAATTGAGTAGTATTTGGGTTACTTTTGGATTAATATTTTGAAGCATGTCATTTTACTCATATTTAACCCCCAAAGTATTAAATGGTAACAATAGAATATTACACCACTAAAAAAAAAAAAAATGCAGACATGGCGTCAAAGGGACAACACACAAGGTTTTCATTGTTATAAGAAGTGGGAAAACAGACAACATCAATGTCCAGCATCACTGTGAGGGATTTATCATAGCTAGTTTGAAGACTAAGAAGTGGAGGAGTTGCCAAATATTGCCAGTTGGCTGATTGTCAGGTCTCTGTGTCTGTCTGCTCCTGTGTGTCTCACCTCAAGTTTTCAATCCTGTTCTTCCCCTGCTCGACAAGCCCCCTGTTGTCTGTGTGGGCTCGTCATTTCCCTGGACTTTTTGTACAATAAACTTGATTTTAATGGAAACCAGTGAGTCCCCATTTGGGTCCATCCTGACACACCCTGACAGATAAAGAGTTCATTACCACACCATGACATCTGTTTGGATATTTTTTTCTTTCCCAAGTGGTGACTGATTACAACTACATTTAGGTTTATATGATTTTTCTTTTGTTGAAATTAATTTAATAGGGATTGTTTGAAGGCATTTTTTGAGTGGACTTTGCATATTCTTTCTTTTGTGTGCACAGCTATTTTGGTCTTATTCACATTCAAAAAATATGCATTGGCGGTGAATTGGTAAAAACATTTGGTTGGTAAAAACATTTGGTTGGTAAAAACATTTGGTTGGTAAAAACGATTAACAAAAAAACAAAAACATAGTTATATCTCTAATATTCCAATGTGATGGACTGGTGACCCGCCCAGGGTGGCGCTTTCCTTTGCTGATTTATTTTGACATCCCGTCCATCCAAAGGAGATTTGATTGCTATTACTGTAAATGTGACAAAGCCATAGGGGATAATCACTGGGCAGTCTCCATGGAAATATCAGTTTTCTGTGAAAACGATATTTCAGACAATATATTAGCGGTATGAGAAAACCAACCAGTTGTACCGGTAGTTGCCATTCCAATTTTGAGTGAAAACGTAGAATTTTTGTTTCATACGAATCAACCGCACACACAGTTGTAAATTTCAAGTTATAAGCTTCCTTTTGCTTTTTTATGTGTTTCTTGTTTCTCTGCTGGTAGTTTGTGTTTGAAAAGCATGTCTAGCTTCTCAAACAACCAAGGGTATCTCACATGGATTTTGGCACAAGTGAGTAAAGCATCATTTCCATCATTTTGGCAACAAGAGACCCTTCAGAGTAACTATGAGTATTTTCCTTATTTGGTGGTTTAAGTAAGGATTCCCTCTTTGGTCCATTAGAGAGTTCACTACAAATTACAAATCAATTGGAGGTAAAAGAAGCTGTGACCTTCAATGCTTTGCTATTCTGCTGATAATTATGCAGGGGGAGAGAAAAGTGACGTTGAGAAAATGGAAGAAAGGGCTGCTATCAAACGAGAGCGAGAAGGCAGGAGTGATCCTTATGACAAATGTGTAAGTGCATGTGCGATTGAGAAATCCTACTTTTTTTGTCCATTTGTGTGCTGGCCAGCGTGTGGGTCCCAGCATTGCTGAAAAAAAATAGTCTTCTGAAAAGGAAAGCTTCTTATTCTCAGAGAAAATAGATTTTTTTCCACGCTGTTATCAGATAGCATGCGATTTGCCTCCTATATGCCAGTAGCTTTCATTCAGTTGTTAACAATAGCAAAACCCAATGTCCGTGATGCTAATCTTGATATAACCATGCAGCACTGAGATTTGAACACTAGTGTTTCCAACACCCACTAAGCTTGGCCTTGTAAAATAATAAACTGTTCAATAAGACACATTTTTGTCTCATGCAGTCCAAATGCTTGAGACAATTGTAAAATGCCATTAAAGGGCACATTAACCCTGTTGGCTTAGCTAATTTCCACTGAATCTGCCCTTATTGATTGACTTTGCTTGATTCCTGCAACAGGATGCTATTCTCATCTAATGTTCATGTTTTATTTGGTCCCGCTGCATCAACAAATGTCATGCTTCCAATTAATCAAGCTCAAATTTTCAAATGAGTAAACATGATATTTTAATAACAATGTCAAGCATATTTTTAAAATATGATATGTACCTTAAAAAAAGACTGAAGAAAAACTCACAAGCTACAATTTACCTGGTGAAAAAATTTAAGATTTGATAAAACTGCAAACCAAACGGTTACTTGAGGTTTAGCCCAGCGAGACTTGTAGCAACACTAAATCATTGTCATGTTTATTTTGCTTGTGTGTGTGTGTGTGTGTGTGTGTGTGTGTGTGTGTGTGTGTGTGTGTGTGTGTGTGTGTGTGTGTGTGTGTGTGTGTGTGTGTGTGTGAGAGAACCCCTTACAGACAAATCCAATAGATTTTCAGCGTGAGTGCAAATACTACAAACAGCACATGTGGAACACCAGTGGTGCTTCTTGAAAGTAAACAACTGTGTGTATGATATGGCATGCACGTACTGCAGTACAGTCCAGGGATTAAATATTTAAGAGACATCCTGAACTTACAATAAAACATATGCAATGTATCAGATAGAACCTGCTCGCGACATCAAACATTTTTCACTCATTTGCTAAGTCACATGCCTTAATATTGATGAACAAGAAGCCTGAACAGAATAAAACATAATCTGTGCATGAAACAGGAATGAGAAAATCTCTTCAGGAGCTGGGGATTCTTTTAGATTTGGTAGAAAAGAAACTTCTCCATCATGTGAGATGTTGCTGTTTAGTGGTGTGCATGAGTGACCTTAAAAGGTGACCCAAATAGAATATTGCCACAATCCCCTCCATCACCTGCGGTGTCTGAATATAGATGGCAGATCATAGTTAAGAGCATGAAAAATTCCTCTTTCACCAATACAAAGCTATTGTTTTTTTCTTTTGTTTTTAATGACAAGATGTGTTGGATGTTATGCTGTCAGCTGCTTTTGCACCCTACATTACAAAAATAGACACTTTTGATAATCGTGGATTTGCCTGCTCTCAGGTTGTTAAAATTAGACTTGGATATGTAAAAAAATAAAATAAATAAAAGATAAATTAATAACGCACCTTCTAAAATCTAGAGCAGACCTGGTAAAACTGTTCAGTGCTTTTGTATATGAGCAGGTCCAATCAGTGGGCTGTACAGTGTGTCCCTGTAATATTTTGGCCAACAAGAGTTCATAAAGAGGGTTCACAGCCTTCGTTAAAGGCTCAAAAATGAACAAGATGTTACAACAGAAACTATTCTTACAGTGGAAATAACTTTACACATCATTCACAGACTTATTTCTTTATTTAAAAGATAATAATATTATGTGACAGTGAGTCAGACACTTGACCTGAAGTCATTATTTCATGCTCGTCTTTGCAGTATTACTCCCAACATTACTTCAGTAATGACAGTGAGACTGAAACAGGCAGACTGTGGTAGCAGGTTGATCCAGTTCCAGTGCAGGCGACTACGAGCTCGTTGGCTTGTCTCACACATCCGAGGCACTGATTCTGAATCAGAACTGAATGATTTCAGCGGTTTTTGTTCCAGTCCACATCAGATCCCCGTTGACTCATGCTGGAATTTGGGAGTGGACAGCTTTTGACCTTTTTCAGGTTTCAACCGGCAACTTCAGCGAAACCTGAAAACAACTGCAGACAACTGAGTGCATCTTTATCATTGGCTTTGAGGCCATGAGCAGCAGTATCATTTCTACAATTCATCATGTCTCTCCGTTCAGTGTATTGGCAAGCTTTTTGCTTTGGTTGTGGATCCTGGAAGCAAACATGAGGACTCACTGTATCTTTGCAAGTGGCTGGATGACACATCATATAAATCAGCTTTCTCCACTTCCACGTCTGGTAAGTTGTTTTTGAACCAATACTCATCGTAGGTATCAAGGTAGTAAACATGGTAGGTCAGAGGGCAATGAAGAGAGTGGCATCCATCCATCCATCCATCCAGCCTATCTAGCAATCACGGGGGAAACTCACAAAGACAATATTGTCAGCACGAAAACATCTGAATGGCAGATAAACTAAAAGGTGATTCACACATCATTTGACTTCTTGCCTTTGTTTGAAAAAAAAAAAAGTATATTTCTCCTGATAGCTCAGAGAGCTATTCTCACAGTAAGTGTTGATTGTCAGCATGCAGGGTTTTCGTTCATAATGGTTTAGAAGATTCCAACAGTGAATCCTTCCAGCAAAAGATGACAAAATATCAAAAGTGGGGTTAAATCATTTCAAAATGTCACAGAGCAACAATAACAACAACAACTGTTCGAGGAGCCACCAGACAGATAAAGAAGCAACCAGAATCACCTAACAGGGACACACTATGTCTGTTATTCTCAGCGCTGATTCTCTGTCATGTTCAGGAGGGTCAAGCAGGCTGAGCAAGTTCAACTGTTGCACATGAAGGTGCTGCATGTAAAAACCCTGAAGGTCAGATATTCGTTGGTAAGTACGACTTTCTCCTATCCTCCTTCAGAATTTCCCTCTAATGCACTTTACAGCAGTCCCTTATGTTTTCTTTCAATCTCCCCTTTTCTTCTGTTCTTCTTGCCTCCCCCATCTTCCTCTCCCTCTTTTTCATCATCCCCTCTGTCGCCCTCCAAACGTTTTAATCCAACGGCTTTTCAAGGGGTGAACTAATCCATTGCACACTTTCTTAAAATAAAAGATGGAGGAACAACTAAAGTGAAGATGAAAGTGCAGACCGCTCTCTTCAGCAGAAAGGAGACATCTGAAGGAGCTCACAGCAAAAAACAAATGCAGAGACAATCAGCAGGAGTACATGCTCCCTCACTAAAAAAAGGCTCACTTCACAGTGGGTGTATTTTTAATTTAGTGAGTTCAAAACAAAAAAAAACTATCACGTGTGGAAAGAAGAAGAGGTGAGAGAAGAAGATGAATCCGAGCAGTGGTGACGTGACGTGATATTTATAGACCGTCGGGGGTGCATTGGGTTCAGCCTCGTACTGGGAGGGCTGTGGGTTCATAGTGAGACTATCGTCGGTAAATAAGCCTCATCAAAAATGCAAAAGAGGTTTGGAGTTTCCTGTATTTCCCGTGACCCTGCAGGGGTTGGTATCCTTTATGACCAAAAAAGATGTTTTTGTCACTTTCCTCCAAATCAAATGTAACCTTTAAAATTAAAATGAGGTATTAACACAGCTCGTGTATGAAATTTGTGGTCCCCCACCCCAAATGTTTTTTCCTATAGAAATCCTAGTCCTTTTAGGGTTTTTTTTTAAGCTATTTTAGCAGTTGTCTTTTACCCATCTCTTATGGCTGCAGCTATTTTTCCTTATTTTACTATTTTACTATTTTATTAAAAATCATGACCGTATATTTGTTTGTCTGTTTCTATGTCTGTTAGCAAGATTGCGTCAAAACTACTGCACGGATTTTGTCAAAATCTTCACCACATATAGATATTAGGCTGTGGAAGATTTCACAGGTGCCTTGGAGGTGATCCAGAAGACTTTTTTTTTTTTTTTAATTTCAAGTCAACTTTTGGCCGACATCAGAAATCGTCAGACTGGTCTTGTTTTAATTATGCCTTTTTTTAAAGTTAAAAATGACTTTGAAAATGACTTTATGTGCATATATAAAATGAAAACAAGGAAAAATATTTATTTATGTCTAATTTTCTGACTCAATGAGCCACTAAAGCCGTGGTCCGGGATGGCGCCAAGTGCACTCAGAACCAACTCTGTTATGGTCCCACCACAAAGAGTACAGTTAAAATGTTGGTGGCGTGGTATGTGTCTGCCTATCTGTCTAGCCCAAAGGCATGAATGTCAGTTGAACTGGTGACTCGGTGTTTGGTGTGTGAAGGACTGACACTGTCACATTACCAATCCAGCAAGGGCAGCACAGAAAGACAGACAACAACACTCGTGTTCAGTCCCAACTAAAAACAGTGCAGGGTCACCAACCTGCCTCAGTTGGCAAAACAAATATTTGTCAATTCAGTCACATAGTAAAGCAACTTTTTTTTTTGACACAGAAGGATAGCTCAGGAATTACTTGTTGCTTTATAAAATAAACTGTGCTAGAAAAACACTAAGTTTCAATCTTCGGGGATAACAGTGGGAGTCAGTGATTACAGTGTGGGGCCAAAGCATGCTGGACAGGCTGTAACCACAACCAGAGGGATAAAAACGGCTCTGTTGTACCTCTCAGCAGTGAGTTTATGACCTCGGACAGGCAGAACTGCAGGTTTCTATCTAACTGGGTGGTGTGGTTGCATCAAAAAATCTGGACCCAAAAATGCTCTCTGTGATACAAACTGGGTCATGGCACCGCTCAACCCTGCAGTCATTGTAGTGTGAACCTCATTTCCACAAGAAATATGACATAATTGAGTGTTTTCACACAAACACAAATGCACACATACAACCGTGAAGCTGTGAATAGAAAACACAGCGTTTGCTATCTGACAATCAGTTGCTGGAAACAATTAAAGCAAATGGCCTTGTTAATCGGAGTAATCACAGGCACCACTCACTTCAGCTATTCCAGATTTATTTTTGTTTAACCTTTCCATCTCTCTTCCTTTCCACCTGTGCTCTCATCATAATGGGGCATTATGATTTTGAAACCTGATTATTATAATCACATGAAAAGGTTAACGATGGACGGAGTGACCGGATTTGCTGCTCCCGGGCGGCGAGCGCTCACTCCAGGACATAAACCCAATAACAAAACACAAAGGGGCACACGACACAAAGGCAAGCTATTTTATCATATTTTGATTGAATTAATTTCCCAAAATGTTGCTTGTAACAGCAATGATTGTAGTCAGCTTTGGAGTGAAACGCTTGTCATTTGCTGTGCACCATTTTCATGCTGCGAGCCATCGAGACAGCTTATTCAAACCTGCCGCCATCAATGGCTCTGGAGACATTGTCTTTGTGTTTGAACACATTTATATATTAACACAGACTGAACATACAGATTTTAAGTACAGCTACTATGTTTGTTAGAAATAACTTAAACAAGTGAAAACATATTCCAATGATTTTAGCACATCTTTCTATTTGGGTTTTTTTAATGTATGATATAAAACGCAATGCCATCATATTTTCCAGCATTTCAACTCCTACAACCCATACTAGTTAATACTGATGGGCCATCTTTTCAAATATGCCATTGAACAGGGCTGCATTTGCAGAAAACTATAACTGGTAAATTGATTTATTATTTTGTTTTCACTCGTGTATAATTGTCAAACCATTGTATTCTAATGATTTATTTTTATCATCATAGTGAACGGGCACTCTTTTGCAATGGTCAAAGCAATTCTGAGCAACCTAAAATGTCCATTTGATGGGGCACTTCCCCCGATCAGTTGCGTCACATTTGGGCTTTCATATCAAACATAGCCATAGTTGATCAAATATGGAGGTTGAACCACACATTTCAGCTTATCACTTCATACTGTATATACATTCATCTTCAACTGTAGCAGCAGGCACAACCCTGATTGCAAAGACAAAGAGGCTGATGTCAAATTACAAGGTTTTGGAGCTTTGAAAAGAGAGGCTGGCTGAAAGTGTGCCAAGCAAATGTCAAGTTCCCAAGGATTTAAAAAACTTTTTTGTTTGTTTTATGACAGTAAATCATAAAGGGCTTCTGAAGCAATGTTACCAAGTGTCAAAGAAATGAGCGAGGCTCATTAACCCTTTTTGCATCTCACTGTTTGCTGAGGTTGGCTGGAGGATTTGATGAAAGGTGGATGGAAGTAGTGCACTAAATGATGTAGGACGACTTGATGGCGGCTGGTGAGAGGTGGAGGACGGCAGGAGAGGTGGTGCTGCCTGCTTAGAACTGTACTGTACCGTACTGTAGTAGGTGTTGCTGATGGTGACAGATTGTGTTTCTGCTGTGCTGCTGGGACGATGCCTGAAGGTTTGGCCTAGACACAGCCAGTGGGCTTGTTTGAGCCAAATCAGTGCCAGTAACCACTTTTCAATAGTATAATAGATATTTATTACCTATAACAATATGAAAGCAAAACGAAACACTTCATGAGGTGACACAGTTAGCCTTCTACATATAGTACGCCACAATGCACCTGAATAGGATCACTTAGTAATAGTTAATGGTTCAAGCAAGACTTCCCTATCCAATTACTGTGCTGGAAAGAGCATTGGAAACCTTAAGAGATGTATGATTCCCACACTCTAAGCTCTCCCTCCCGATCAGAATTTTTCTCCATGTCAAAGTCCCTCTCGTCCTCCTGAATGTAAAGCTTTCGCTCAGTCTCTCACTTGGCTCCTGTTGGCAGTTGATTAGCGTCTGTCCACCTTAATCTTCCTCACAGAAAATAGCAATAGCATTCTTACTTAGTTTTAGTCCGTTTAATCTTGCAGAGGGGAAAACAAATACTGACAAATGACACACACATATAATCAACTCACTATCCATTCATCCATCATCTATAAAGCTTTATCCTGTTGAGGATTGCAGTGATCTAGATCAGATCCCAGCTGATTATTGGCAAAGGTGGGCTAGACTGTAGGCAGGTCGACAGTCCATCACAGGGCAAACACGAGGAGACTGACAATCACATACATTCAAATCTCTGAGCAAATCACCCAAAATGCTTTTTTTTTTTACTGTGTTGGAAAGCAGAGTCTTACAGAGAAAACTCACAGCCACTGAGGGGGAACATGCAAACTTGAGAAAAAATAAACCGAATTTAATCTTTAATCTAATTAAATCCATACTGTACAATCCACACTGATGTTAGGTATATAAATTGGACAACCAACTAGCTCCGCTTTGAATATACCATCTGACAAAACAGCATCATGAGGATCATTAGGCGATGCCAGGCAAATCTATTTATAGAGCACTATTCAGACTCAAGGCAATTCACACGATATGTGGAGTTTGTGCATGTAAGCTATAAATATATAATATATAATGGATCAGGCTGAATTGAACAAATTACTTCCTATAAGCCCGACAACAGTATACCCTATGTAGGGTATGATGCTAGAAATGATTGGATTGAGGTGGCCTAGATTTTAGAGCACAGACTTGAGATCAGACATTCTGAGATTTGAATTCCACGGCTGACGGGTTACCACGCGAATCCTTCAGAAAGACCCTTCATGGCTTTCTTTCTTTCTGAAAACCAGCTTTTGCTTGATTGAAGCCAGCAAAATTAGGTTTATTTGCTAATATTTAATAATTCAGTGCGTGGTGGTTATTAAGAGTGTAAATACATTTGGTCCTAATTGGTGAGCCATAAGGCATCAGCGGTCATTGGCTGAAGGCATACAGATGAAGGAGGCAACACGGCAATATCAACAGAGAACTTAATTAACATTCAAAATTAACATGGAGAACAAATGGAAGGCCAGGTGCTTGGACTCTGCAATTCAATTATTGCTTCTTACTGGCAACAGATGTAGTGAAGGTCAATGCTGTGCCATAATTACGGGGCAGTGCATACTATACCGTCACTGAGGTTGTTTGAGAGACAAAGGGCTCTCATTGAAAGGTTAAATATGTCTGTACTGCACATAGTGTTTAACAAGCATGGTAAAACAGGCAGGGCTTATCTAATTAGGAGACTGAAACATCAGCTGCTAAACATGACAGAAATGTGGTGCTGTTGGAGATAGTCACTGTGGAATACCAGACATGTCAATCATTAAAGACTAAAACATAATTTTACAGATCACATGCATTTTCAGTTCAATTATGTGGAAAATGTTTCAGAATAGTCCTTGAATTGAACATTTTAAGTATATTAGTTTAACTATGTTTGAGAAATGGAGGATTGGCTGGGTTGGACTGGCAGAGTAAAAAGACATGCACAAAGACATACAAACATGCAAGATTGATTAGGACGAACACATCGGACACATTTCTTTATATTAGCTACATGAATTTTGTAACAATGCAGTCAATATGTATTTCACTAATCCCTGGATGATCTTTCAATTTTTACACCATGTCTTTAAAATAAAATGACACAAAATTCAAATAGTTACTGTAGGTAACAAATTGTGTCAATGTTAACGGCAGCAACCTGTCAAACCACGTCTAGTTTATATGATCATATATGCGCACAAGAAGGGAGGACATTTTTTGGTTTATTGTAATAATTCTTCTCGGAAATCTCCTTAGAGCTGAGTGGGTTCTGCCCGTAAAAAAAAAAAAAAAAAAAGGCAAATTATTTCTGTCTTGCACAGTGAAGGGTTTATCAGAAGCAGCCTCTTGAATTTGAGAGGACAGAGAATGGAATCACCATCAAACAGTTGCGAACTCAACCCAACACTGAACACATTGGCGGATCAACTTGGACCTGCTGTCTCTGCCAGAGTTACCAACACAACCATGTTGGATGGCTTGTGATAAATACTGGTTTAAGAATGGGACGCCATCCAACAGAAGTGGGTCAGCGGGCTGAAGACGACTGTGAGGAGGAGGTGCCAGGCTGTTGTGGCTGTGCACACTTCTCCCACATGCTACCAAGGCTCCTGTTTATTAAATGAATGAATCGGTACATTGCCGATATGTTGTTTCACTTAATCATCCAATCCAACATTCCACACCAAACATCAGTCAAGAGCAAAGAGAAACACAAACAGAAAAAAATTGTATTTATTAAATCCCACAAAAGCTTGTTCCCTACAAACAAATCATTTAAAAGGAAAATAATCAAGCTTTGTTCCAATAAAGAAATATCGAGCAAACACAAATGTTTTGCTTTTTGTAATTAATTTACTTATTGTGTTCTTTAGTTAAACTACATAACTTTTGATGATTGAACTTTTAAAGTAAGGTTTGCTTTCTCCAATGTTTTCAATTTAAAGTTGTTTCTCTCATTAAAAAAACTATGCCTAAGCTCGCCTATGACAACAAGTCAATGGCATCTTAAATCTTGTTTACCTGTGCTGTATTTCCAGAAGTCAGCATATAGCTGTGTCTAAATATATGCTTACAAAACCTGCAAACCAAGCTTTTAAAATTCTTCTTAACATAAAGGCTGAGAGCAGATGATCAGAAATGGTATGAACGAGGGCACAGACATGAATTAGCTCTGTAGCTCTCATTTCAAGTGTGTGTTTGTAGATAAGTTGGAGCCTCATCTGGTTGTTTTACCTTCAATGTCGCGCCCCTCAGCAGCTCACCAGTAAAGACGCAGGAAGCTAATTATGTGAAATTTAGAAACAATAAACCTTCCAGCTGCAATGGAGCTCTGTTTGAAAGACGTCAATGAGCCTTCGGCTGGCACAGAGCAAATAATTTATGGGTGAAGCGAGATCAAGTTGAAGGTGAGTGCAATAGCTTGGTCTCGATTTACATGATAATTCTCAAACACAAGGTCTCCAATTTGTATTTTTAGTCCAGTCTCAGTGAACAATGGCTGGTAATTAAATGGCAATAGGTCTGTCCTCTTTTGTCAACGTGAATGCGCCTGTGCACGTGGCCGTAAACACAAAGTTGGATTGCACACAAGTAGCACGTCTGAAATTTGATCAACCATTCTCATGCTAGGAAGTGACCTCCCACAGATCAATATCAAGGACTCCTACCTTATTACCAAAGCTCAAGTACCTGCAGATGGGGGGGAAAAAGCAGACACCTCACTCTACCATCAGACCTTCGTGGAAACAGTGATTCATAATTCATGGCCACCGATCAAATCTGTGATCAATTAGGTTCACGGTGATTATAGGAAAATGACTGTTACTTCCAGCACAGAATACAACAACTGGTTATGAGTGAATTACAACTTGTCTGAAAGGGGCATTAGTGGTAAAGATTGCCATCGTTTAAAAATTCATGAAGAAGTGGAAAGGCTATGAATGGCGCATAGCGTGCGTAAACAGTATGATTGATGATTGTGTTATGACGTGGTAAATTTAGACCGAACTCACTCTTTGTCCCAAGTGCGTCCTGTATCAGCATCATTCATTAAAGTCTTCAAAAAAAAAAAAGTCAGACACAGTGGCTGCAGAACAAAGAAAAAGGCTTTGTGGTTGCTTAGAAGGCATGAAATCACCTGGTGTGGGTGGGAACAACACAAATGAACAAACGCTGAGTGGAAAAATTCATCTTGGGGAAAACGTGTTCTCGGAGAGGGATTGAGCAAAGGCTGCTGCTGAGTCAATCTCTCTTTTGGTGTCCCCCCTCATCACCTTATCAAACATCCACACCCCCTTTTCTCCTGATACATCATCCTTTTATTTCCCTTTGCCCCTTTGGTTGTTTTCATTTTTCAGTCCCATCTGATATGACCAGGTAATGTCCTTTCCTGTTTCAGTAAAAGTACTTGCTTGGTATACAATATTGCTTCAGCCACAGGAAAGGAACGAGATGAAACCTCCTTGACCTTTTCTTTTCCTGACTATGATAACATTATTTTTGTTTTGTTAGGGTGTCTATCGTTGCAAAACACAGTAGTTATTTATCAACCATCAAATAAGACCTTTCTGTGGTAGAACTGTTCATTTCCACTGAAATACATTGTTGAAAATATACAAAATATGTGGACGTTGTTATTACATTTTGGACTTGAATATGGAACCAAGTATTTTAGATCTTAAACAATTTGTTAGCTGATGACATGAATGTATTGTGCAATGTGTGTTGCTTCGTATAATTGTATACCATTGATAGGAGATGCATCATTAAAAAACTGTAAATCTCACATTGAATGGTTTGGGCTATACTTTTCAGCTGGAAAGCATTAAAATAAGTATTCCAAGTGTTCAAAGCTTTTCCAGATATTGGATAAGATGAAAATAAGTTGTAGTGGGAAACCTGTGTCAACAAGAGAGGAAAGTGTGTTCATAGGTTTCACAGTGGTAAACAACAGAGTACAAATATTTAAGATGGCAATGAGAGTACATCTTGTGTTAAAGTACAGGAAAATAAAGCGCTAGCATTGACTTCGGCATTGAAGAAGAGTATGTAGTCTGCCTTAGATGAACAAGAAGGTGACATCGACTAAAATCTTTTGAAGGTTTTTTCCCCATTTATTGATCTTAAATACCTCAACCTCTACGGTCAGATATAACCTTGAAGACTTATCTTCGTTATCTATGGGGTTAATTATTTGAACAATCGACAGTTGAGAAGCTAAAGATTTGCCTTAGGTTTTTTTTATTTAGTTAATAAATGTTACTAAAACCTTACATTCACAATCAATTTGCTTGTCTTTTTTTCTGCCTGTGGCTATTTCTACTAAATAGTCTTCATACAAGCCATTTCTCATATCTTCAAATATCTTCAGGATATTGAAATAAAGAACTTGAATAGGCTGATGGAAAGTTGACAATTACCCCATACACCTGCATCTGCTATGGTCACTGGACATTGAGTGAAGATGACAGTTATTCATGGATAACCTGCTGTTGAATGCCTCAATTACACACCCAGCAGTCATCTGGTCCTGTCACAGTTCCTGCCAGTGTGGGTTATTATGAAGGAATATGCCATAATCATTTTGCTATCTTAGTTTGCCTACTCATCTGTAACCTATAGTTGTGCTGAAGGCATTAGAGATGCTACATTTTCAGTTCAATTGTTTCAATTGATATGAACTCACATATGCATTTGCTGTTTTTTGACTATTCACATTTCAAATGTGTCCACAGTACAACATTTTAGCAATAGTGTAGAAACTCAAATTTTCACGAGTGCCAGGATGACCCATGAATGTATGCATAGCTGAACGGTGGTTGTAATCGTCCCTTCACCCCCTGACCTTCATCCGTCTTCAAGGGACAGTGGCAGTCCGCTGAAGCAATTTAGTATTTTTTTTTTTTTTATATAAGTATCATATCAGAGTGAGAAAATCATGAAACTGTGTTTGCTGAAGAAACACTTTGACTAAGTGAGTGATGCTTTTCTATCAGCAGTATGTGCCCAGTCTGGTGGCAAGACTGCAGACTGCTGAATGAAACTACTCACGGCACGCACTGTTGTTTAGATAGGCTGGCCCTCCTCCGCCTCCTCCTGCACTCTCCTCACTTCTCTCCTCTCCTTGCTGGAGGTGGCTGAGTGCTCCTAATCAGCAATCATTTGAAAGGTCATGTCGGAGATGCCTGTGGGAGAGGCTGCAGGCTGCAAGCTAACAGTTTGTCTCAGTCAACCAGTGCACCAAGCTGGCACTTACTGAGCTGTCATTTAACCAAACTGGCTGCAGACACCCTTCTCTCCTCACTCGACTATTTCTTTTTCATTCAACCCTCATGACTTTGTCATGGCTGCTTTTGAAGTTTTAATGTAAATTAAGAATGAAGGACCACTCCTGTCATTTTGTAGTCACAACAGGCATTTTCAGAGGTTGTTAAACGCATGTCACGTTATGAAAAGAACAATAGAAATTATAGATTCACTGATGCTGGATTTGCATTAGCTGCGTCAATTTCATAGTGTTTCACTGTCACCACTTGATGTGATGTTTTAATAGAACAAGTACAGCCATTGTTAAAATCTGTGAGTCATTGTCCTATTTATAATTGTGGGTCATGATGTGAAAACGGGGTTCCAGTTATGCTCTGAAGTTATCAGCCATTGAGACTACATATGCCTTATTAGAAGATTTAAAAGATGATTTTGCATGCACGAAGCAGCAAATATGAATTTCACACTAGATAAAATCCATCTGGGTGGTTTAAATTAGGAACATTAATGGGAAACCCATTTTTGGAGAGGTCCCAAAAACTCATCTGACGTCACTCAACATGGTCAAAGTTAAGAAATATATTGGCTCCATACACAAACTATTTTGCTGGTATTCGCAGGAATACTCACAACCCGTCACCCCATTACTTTAGTGAAGTAGGCTGCTGTTTATAACTATGAAGCCTGATAGCAACTGTTGCTAGGTATGTTAACATTAGCAGCTGCACAGCACTACTGCTTAAATGAAGTGTGAAAATAGATCATACCTTCAGGGCTTCATTTCATCTCCCTCTTAGTTGATGAATTTCATGAAGAGTTTTGTTTCACTCTTTTCCTCTGACAGCAGTATTCCATGCTGTAAACTTCCCATCAAGTTGGACAATAGCTTAGGGAATGTGGGAAAACTTACTGTGCAATAAGGCAAACTTATAGAAGTGTATTGCATTCACATGAAAAAAAGACTCTGTTTTCTGGAATTAATGATATAATTATCTCAGAATTATGAGAAAAAATATATTATTTAAAAAAAATTGCTGTTTTTCTGAATTCATGAGATACTGTTTTCTGAAAAAAATTTAAAAAATGGCTGTTGTTCAGCATTAATGGGACAGTGGCGTGTTATTCCAAGCAGAAGTTCTGCTAGACCGTTGTAGGAAGCAGCTCTCAAGTTAAATCCAGCTTTATTTGTATTTGGTTTGAGACATTTGGAGATACTCTTGTGTTTAAGTATTGTTGATGGTATCGTTATTAGTTTGTCAACTTTGCACAGTGTTACCTTGGCCGGTTTATAACTCTAAACCGTAGTGAGGAGATCCGGTTTATTACTGAGCTTTATTACCCGTGAAGCATGCCACATCTGCCCAGTTGTTCCTGTATGAAGATAGCAACGACCAACAGATCCCAGCAGTGTTATGTTTTAACAGCTGCAGGTTCCTGGGGTGCCTGTTGTTCCATGCTCAGTCAATTTCATAAAACAGTGCCAATTTTTCTGTTTTCATGTGAATGCAATACGTTTCCGTACAAACTTGTCATGAGCAACACATTTAAAGCTGAGTAATTAGCATGTTTTATGTTGCTAGTGTAAAAAGTGTAAAAATATACTCAGTTGGAAGGCGTGACCTCCTGGTTTGGACAAGCTGCTTGGCAAACTCACAGTATTGCTCAGACCAAACAACAAGCTCAAACAAACATTATTATAACAAGTTAATTAGAGAACTTTAAATGTGCCTTAAGCAGTTTTCTTAACATTTTAGCCGAAGCCACATTGGCTTTCAGTATTCATGTTGAGGAATTGGGGGCTTCATATTTATGAATGTTTTGTGTTCAAGAAATGTTTTCAGTGAACTTGTTTTCACTTCTTCTCACCCTGAGCCCTTTGAACAATTTCTAGAGCAACATTTTTCTTTTCTAGATTGCTCTCATCATGTGAACACTGAACTTTCTACAAGTGTAGTATGGCGTCGGTGTACAGAGAGGTGCTGGGCCAGATGGCTGAAGCCACATTTATTCAGGCATCCTACAACTGCAACACTGTCTCTGGTACAGAAACAACAGTGTCCATCTGATCCCGGCAACCACGGAGCATCTGCTGAGGCATTCTGCTCAGTGTGTGGGTGAGCGTGAGTTTCCATATATGTTTATGCAGACTGCTGTCGTATCCATTTTGCTTTTCTTGTGCATGAAGGCATCCATACAGTTTTCTGTGTGCCAGTGTATATGTGTGTGCCAGTGCATATGTTCCTCCCTGCTCTCTGAGTCAGCCTTCTGATTGTATTACACGAGCTGCCATGTAGATAAAGCTTATTGGGCATAAAACCTTCACAATAGATTAATATTGAATATGGCTTGACAAAAAATATATAGCTCAGTTTCATCGCCTGAAACAGTGGACCCCATCACAACACAGTTTAAACTAAAGTCACTGGTGTAAAAATACCTCCTCTGTGCATCTGATGACCCTGAGATCTGCTTCTCATTATTCCTGCTCCTCCATGTGGCAAGCCGCTCAACAGACAGTCCCTCATATGCTACCAGGGTCCATCGAAATCCAATACTGTATGAATACCATAACGTTGTCCTTTCCTGCAGTGCCGTGATCCAATAGAGTTTGAGCACACTGTGGCATGTCACTATTTCTCAAGCTTAATGCAACCACTTACAGCCACACTTATCAAAGGGGATTGTCTTTTTCATGCCCAAAATAGAAGCTGATTTTAAAACACAATACTTTGTTCATTTTATGACTCATTATGTCAGTTCCTATTTTTTTTGTCAGAAAATAAACAAAAGTTGAAAATATAATGCCTTTAAGAATGATGCCTGTCTGAAGTATTTAACAACTACTCACTGAAGGTTTTTACAGATATTTATATTTCACTGACTGTTCGAAAACATTTGGAGGGATTATCAAAATGTCCACATACTACAGTACTTTGTAGCACTTCATGAGCAGCACTTTTCAAACATTAATCAGGGACAACAAAAATGTCAGAACAGGAGAAACTGAGAAAGGTCATCAGAGAAACATGTGTTATCTTTGACTTTGGTAGCTATAAGATGAAGAACATTCTGTGATTAATATCAACTCCCTTTAATTTTATGAGAAAATCAAATGTTTAGGGCAATATGCTGTCAGGCTCTCTCCAGACACTAATTAAAAGACATGGAAAAAAGGAAAAAAAATTGTCGAGGAAATTATTCCTACATACAGATGTTTCACTTGTTTGCCTTTTATTGTGGCCAACCTTGTTCAATAAAAAAAAAAAAACCTTCAAAAGCAGTGACACCTTTATGTTTAGCATATTTAACCATGTAGTCTCTCTTTGTTAACAGTTTATTGTTGTTGGTTTTGGAGAAACAGGAAGAAAAGTGATGCTGAATGAGGAGGCTGCATTTGAACTGGGTAAAATACTGAGAACAGCCACGCAAAAAAGCACACAGTAAATTCATAGGGCAGAAATCTGAGCTGAAATCTGAAGTGATGAATGATAATATTTTCATTTGACTTCATTAGAGCTAAAGCTAAGAATCAATGTAAGCTTATTTATGAAGAACAACTTTACTGGACACCTTCATATTATTTTCGGATGTACCATCTTGTAACACATGCTACATCAAAATACCAACATTACAATAAAAATGCTCAATCAAATCACCATGACCAGTGCAATAACCTAAATGTTAATTTCTGTGAATAGTATGAAAGATCCTCCACTTGTCAGATAGGTCTGAGCTGTTGATCACAACATTTACAAGCACATGTCGTCTGCCATTGGAACAGAGTCTGATCTCCGGCCTCGTCCTGTCATGATTTCACCCTGGTGTCCATTCCTCCCTCAAAGGGTTTCCAAAACTGGTACTTAATCACAGTTAAATTGGTCACAGTGGATTGTAAAATGGTGAAATTAGGGTACTTGCAACCGCCACTCTAAAGGCCGAACAGCTCACTGGTGACGGCTAAAGCAATACAATCCCAACATTGCCTTCATCACCCTCTCCAGTGGCGAGGCAGCCAGTCGTTGATTTCTGTCAAGCGAGAGCGTATACCACAGCTCCTGCACGGACAAACAAATTGCGGTCAGTGTATTTAATCCACTGCGCTGTTTTCCAAACAGCTTTCTTGACCCTGGTGGCAAACTGAGAGGTGTGATGTTGGCACAGCTCTTCTAACTGAGTCTTTCTCACCTCCCACCATTGACTTGAAAAGTCAAAGTCATCTTTTGTGTCCTCGGCTGAATATCAATGTTTTTCTTGAGCAGAAGAAAACATTTAACAGCAGAGGAGCGACGTGAAGGCTGTGGCTACAGTTTGTAAAATGGCACGCTCAAAGAAAACCACCTCCCACTCCAGAGAGAGGTACACTCTGTCCTGCAATCTTGCACTAATCCTTTTGCGTGAGACTGCAACCCAGCTGTACTCCCTAACAAGCCAGTTCTCAACCTGACGTGCATTTAATGGCTCTCTCTTTAAACAGAATATGACAGGCACAAAAATGATAGAAATTAAAAGATCATGGATGAACAAGTAGGTACAGAGGCCAAATGCTATAAAGAGGGCACTGAGGGAGGACAGCATGGCTGTAAGGAACAGGCTATTAGTGTTATTTCACTTAGTGACAAGCTCATTCATGCACGGGTAGAAACAGAGAGGCTGCAAGAGAGAGAGACGAAAGGAAAAGAAAATCATTGCTTCTTTACACCTGCTGTTGGAAGTCCCATCTTCTCTCTGATTACGTTACTTCAGACCACCACAAGCCCTGAGCACTGATTACATGCTTACAACATCCCACATCTGCACACACCAAGCAGCAGCTTCGAGCACGGCTCACCATAATGTCATGAAGAGCTCTTGATTTGAAATTGCTTTGTGGTTCTGATGAACCAGCGCAAGCCCACTACATTTCATGCTTGTACCAGTCCTACTAAACAATCTGTGCAGCTCCTGTTGGGGGAGTCTGGACATAGGGACATTGCTGTTTTGAGTTTACATGCTCTCTCTGTACATTAATGGGTTTCCTCCAGAGGTCTGGGAATAATTGGCAACAGTAACTTGTCTCCCTGTGTACAGTGGGATAAAGAATACTGAAGAACAAAAGCATTTTTTGGTTGTCTTATTTTGGCAGAATAAGTTAGTTTTTCACTGTTTCTGGGATTTAAATGGCAATGTGAAGCAGGACTGTTTACTCTATAACTAATTAAACAATATTTGTGGGATACCACATAAAGTAGTTCTGCTCAGATGATGAATCCAGAACAAGCTGTAAAAACTTTAAAAAAAATTACCTGATTGGTAGTCTTGGGAGGGAGAACAAATTTCACTGTTGCTGCAGAGTATGGACTGACCTACGGTGGTAGAATATACTCTGCCTTCACCCATAAGTAAGTGGATTCAGCTTCAGTGGCCCTGAGTGGGATGAAGCAGTATAAAACATGGAGGGATGGATACATATCAACACACATCATATATTGGTCCAATGAGACAACTGGCATGTTAGATTTTAATTGAGACTTATTCCATATTCACTACGACTTTCACACAGACCTTTGATGACTGATAAATCACATGCATGCACCTGTACTACATGCCCACATCAATGTTGCTATTTTCCCTCAGTACAATTTGACCCACAATTATTTCCTACCCCACTTCAGTTGGTCCCGGGTGATCCCACCAGAATAATCTCAGGATTGCCCTTTACCATTTATCACCTCTTTCTTTCCGCACACTCCTCTGAAGCCAAAGCTCCACGCCATGGTGATGATGTTCCTGGTTTTCAAGACGACGGCTTTTCTGTATAGGTCAAGCTGTCTTTTCTCAAAGTGACCTTTATTTTCAAATGAAGTTGTAATTATTTTGGGTTCTATGTTTCATGATTTGCGATGATAGAGAGAGAAGATTGAACAGTGAATCTGACATTTTCCATGAACGTGAATTCAAATCGCATTCAAAAGCCAGGCCACTGGAACATTTGGGCTGTTATCACCGTTAGGTTCCCACAGACTAAACATCCAGTCCCGCTCCTCCACATCCTTCTAATATTACATAAAAAAAACACACAGTGCCCACACACTTTTTACCATCTGTCCCATTTATTTTTCTGTGTGACTTGGGGGTGTTGACACCTGTTATGCAAGAAGTGCTGCTGAGACATTGCTGCTGTTGCTGATGATGAGGTGGATCTCTGAGGCCTGCGCTCTATCAGTAGCTCAGTATCCATTAGTGCTTTATGACCAGCTCTCTGTCTCAGTGGTCCCAGTGCATGTACAAGTGCTTGCCTTTTCATTTTCCCCACTCTCTGTCTCCCTAGACTGGGTCCCCAGGGAAACACCAGCTCAGGTACAGATGATAAATTGCCACAATTAAGTGCTGTAATCACCCCTGGACAGCAAAAGGATGATAATGAGGTTGGGCAAACTAATGTACCGTCTCATGGAAGGGACTCAGAAAGGCCTTGATAAAGTAAAGACTTGACAAAGTAAACTATGGAGATGTTGTAGATCTTAAAGATATAAAATTGAGATTTTTCGTTGAGAGGGCTGTGCAGTGTTATGGCGTGGTATTTAACAACAATGACCCCATTCCAAGTCCAGGAGGTTTTGAGCCTTTCCTGTGCATGCATGGGTACTCCGGCTTCCCCTCACCGTGCAAATATGTGCATTTGAGGTTTATGAGTGTCTTTGAATAGTTCATAAGAGTGAATGAGAGTGTGCAGAAACATAATGTGGCCAGAATCAGTTCCTGGACAGAGTAAGTTCCCTGACATGTTTCTTAACTTGTAGAAAACCTTCTCACAATATATATTGCTGCTTGAATACTTACAGTTTCACATGTTCTTTCATGAAGCAAGTAGCATTTCATCAGTCTACAATCTACATGGTTACAGCACTACAGTGTTGGTCTTACAGCTCAGTGAAGGCCCGCATCACAGCAACCAGCGATGATAACATCTTCAGCTCGATTCACTGCGTCCTTTGCAGATGTATGGGTCCAGATTTCTTACCTGAAAACACACAAAGATAATTGAATGTGTCAAAAAAGTTTCATACAAACACACACACACACACACACACACACACAGATTTATATAAAATCTCTAAACACTTTCCCCAGTGTGATCCACAAAAGCAAAACAATGTGAACCCTGACCAACTACTATTTTTTGTCTTTCAGTGAATTTTGTACAACAGAATCAAATATTCACTCTTGAGAAGGTGATTTATACTTGTTAGTGAAATACTTTAATTAGCTGAACAATTAGATATCTAGTGCATTTATTCCCCGAGGATTTTACAAACATCTCAGTATTTTATTCAATCATATAAAAGTCACCACAAGCACCTTTACCATAATGTCATGATACAATGTTATGTTAGCATATGGATAATTGCATGTATAGGTTTGTTCCAGATGGCATCCGTACAGCATATGGCCGTCCCCCATGGGATATAAAGTCACTGTACTTGCCAACTTGCATCAACGGTGAATAATATCGTTTTACTGACGTTCTACAAAACTCTTGTTTTAGTTAAGGTACTAATCTATTGGACTTTTTTGTGCGGTGATCTTTTTAAAATTTCTATTTATTTTGTTAATTTTTTTAAGAATTTGTATAAATCAATTATGATACCATTGAAAATAATTACAGATCAAATTAGATTTTTTTTTTTCTTCCATTTTAACCAAATGACATGATCACAAAATACAGGTTCCCGGGTATGGATGTGTGTTGTGTAATAACACTAATAATCAAAATAACAAAAATAGTGGAGCAAAAAAAAAAACCCCAAAGAGAACAAAATAAACCAAGATTAAAAAAAAAAAAAAACTTTTGAGAAAACTGCACAATGTTTTCCATCATACTAAAACAGGTCCACTTGTACAATTTTCATTTCTTACTGAAGAGTGTTCCAGCATCTCTGAGAAAATGTATTTATGTGAATAACAAGGTTTTCACTTTTCTGATTGTGTGTTGAAAAATATATTCATCTTGGCCAATGAAGCAAGACACAAATTGTGTCACTTTTTGGTTGGGCAATAAAACCTGGAAACTTTAAAAATTGCTTTAACTTTCTTATTGTGGCTCGACAGTATTGTTTGATAAATGAAATTTGGAAAGAAGTGCACATTGAGTCTTTTGCCGACTTGTTATGAAACCATAAATGCAGTTTGATTTGTGATTTGTGCTACATGAACACATGTAGCACTTTAATCATAATGTAAATAATATGAATCAAGTTTATATCAATGAACCTCATCTTTAGTCTATATTTGAGATATTCAACATTCTAGACATGATATGTGTTGCAATTGCTGTTTTTGTTCAGTTTCTAATTTTATGAAAAGTTTATGAACTTTAGCTGCAAACATGTAAAGTATCAAACGAATCTATGTTTGTTAGTATAACTGTAGCTTATACAGTCATACAGGCTGGCTGTCATGGCGCTATGATGAGGTCATGAGGATTGTAATGAGGTTTCTGCACAAATTAATGGAGTTATTGGGCATTTTAATGAGGTCAGAGCATACAATGATGGAGTCATTAGGCAAGTGTTGATACTAGGGTTCTCTCTCCATCACACGCACACACACACACACACACACACACACACACACACACACACACACACACACACACACACACACACACACACACACACACACACACACACACACACACACACACACACACACACACACACACACACACACATTTCCTGTAAGACAATAAGGCCACATCCTCATAATTGCTGAAGGTGGATGGAAAATTGATTAATTCTCATAAATGCAAAGTGATTCATGTCAACGACAGGCAAATGTGGGAAGAGTCAGTGCAATGTGGGGGGGGGGGGGGGGGGGGGTGGGGGGATCATCGTAATGTTGTACCATAACAACTTGGGAGTCTGTCATAACAAAATACCCAGATAGATGACTTCCTACTTTTTCCTTGCAACCGACAACTTTATATATTTAAAGCTTTAATCAGCTCACTGAAAATAAAATTGCACCCCTATCATCATGCTGCTTTATTTGTACGCAAAAAGGCTTTTTTTTCTTTTCCTTCAAAAACAATGTGAGCAAAAACAAAAACGGGAGATGGGCAATCTTTTGACCCACAGTGTCTGTGTTGTATGTCTGTGTTGTATTGAGACAGTGGTCAAACTGCACCAGAGTTCATGAGAAAGAAGATCAAGATCTTTTTTCAAAGTGAATCTTGGTTGGTCTGATCATGGTTATAATGAAGGTTAATCCCCCCCCCCACTTAATTGCGCAATCTGAGCAAGCACACCAGGTGATGATTTTATTTTGAGCATTAACATAACTTTAGTAAATTGAACTTAGGATGTTAGGGTACCAGTTTCAACTTTCTTTGGGAGTTAAACTTGTTGGAGCATGTTTAAAACCTTGGTACTGTGAAGGCCACCACCATCGCAGAGCTTGGACCACTAGCGTGCCACCCACTAAGTGTCAAAGAGCAGCACATGTTTGGTTGGGATCCATGTAGCCAATAAAATATCATAACTCTACTCATGCTATTCAGATGTTTTTAATTTGAAAGCATCTAACAAGCGAACTATAGACTCAAGTCCAATTTTCATATTTCATAGTTCATACAGTGAGCGAAAAACAGGACTCAAATGAGTGTTTGCTCGAAAGTTCTCTGAGTGCATTATGGAACTCCAGTTAGAATAAGATAACTTCAAGCTTTAAAGAAAGCTATGTGTCACATCAGTCGCTTCTTTATCCAAATGTCTGCTAATAGACTCACAAGTGCATCTCCAGTTCCGGCCCTCAGTGCTCACCCAGTTCCTTTTATCTGAAGAACACATCCTTTTGAAATTTAAGAGTGTTGCACAATGGTTTTGCGATTCATCGTCACAATTTTAGCATCACATCACTGTTAACAACGCACATCAGGCCTGGAACAAACATCTCAGCCTCACCAGACAAGACAATCAGTGGACAGACGGGCAGGCCAGACCTGATTGGCATCTGATTGGCCAGTCTCCTCAGGCTCATCAACAACACAGACAGGAACAGATTCTATTGGATATGTGTGTCTGGAAAGGAAATAAATAATCCGCTGCTTTATTGATCTTTGGAGGAAATGTTCCATTTTTGCCTCAAAACTGTTGTGCAAGGGAGGTCGGGTGATGTCAATCATGTAGGCAGTGTTGCCATTGACTCACTCTCCCCGCCCACATCTGCAACACATTTCAATCACTTCCTAAAACAAGACAGAGACACACAGGGTGCAGGTTAATTCAGGAGATAGCTCTGATGTCTCATTGATTCAAAAGATTAAATCTGTATTACCCGAAACTTTCTGCTCGACACAACTTGTTTTATTTTCACTGCAGCCTTTCTTCTTCTGTCGACGGACATGATGCAACAAGCGCAAAACAAGATCACATATAAGTCAAAGCTACAGCAAAATGAGAGGCTTTCCCATAAGAGGTACACAAGGTCCTGAGGCAAAGGGTTGTGGGTAATTTGAAATGCTACTTGTGTGTTGAGATGAACATCAAGCAAAGCAATCTTGCTTTGATGGCTACTCTTTGATCTTATCCAGTGTCTACCAGCTCTTAAAGGGTTTAAGGAAGAAGACAGACCAATAATAAGAAAAGAAAAGGGGAAAAAAATCCTTTCAAGAACATTTTATTTTACCCACATGTTCCCTTTTGCCCCTCCAGCCTGGTCACTCATTTGAGAGTTACACCAAGAGGTCGTTTCATGTCAACAGAGACTGAATGAACAAAGCAGATGAACAAATGCAATGTGACAGGTCGAAGCCTTAGATATTTTCAGCGGAACAAAGTACATATATGTTATGTGAGTGTTTCTCTCATTTTGAACCATTCGTACCTCCCTGCAGGTCATTTCGAAGCCGTGGGGCTGTGGGTTTTTATGTGGCGTTCCAAACAACAAATAGATTTATTTGTGCCAATAAATTTGAACGACTGCTTGGTGTGTGCCTTTTAAGTACTCTTTAGTACGGCCTCTTTTGTTCCAATCTGTTTTACAAATTTACCACAGACATCATGCCTCATACCCCCTAAAGACACTAATTAGTATCTGTTGACTTTGACAGAAGAATGTGAGAGAAATTCTGAGAGTTGATAGCCAACATTAACAGCGATGAAGCGCTTCAGAGTTGTATCACTCTGCCTGAGAGGCGTTTCAAATGTCATTAATGATACCAGAAGCTACATTTTGATGGTGACCTAGCCTTGGCAGAACATGAGGAAAGTGGGATTTCCCCATCATTCAAGCGTTTTCTCTGGTAGCAAATGCATCACCTGTGACCTGTAGTCATCACAAACATGCTCCAGCCTCACCTGTAAAGTTTTTGAATTCATGTAACGAGCAGGACTGAGTAGAACCATGAGGCACGAGACGTACATGACTTCCTTTATGACTACGTGCATCACAGATAGATGAAGGGATCTCCATGCGCTAGGAGTGCTGCAGTGCATTCAATGACCTCTTGGAAACTTCTGCCTTGAAAATAGTTTTGGCAATAAATATGCAACCAAATATCTTTATCTTCTCCTTTAGTCATTGCGGGTTGACAAAACCGCTATCAAATAAACACAACTCTGTTTTTGTTCGTGCAGCTCGCTACAGATGCAGAAGTGATGAAAAGAAGCCGACAAAACATTTTGAATTATTTAATAAGTATTCATGGACAAAATATAATTCACATCAGTCTGTGATTCAGATCTTTTTCTTAGGCCTGCAGAGAAGGCCTTGACGGTCCGCCACTGATCATGATTAAGTACAGCAGCACTTCTTCCTGTGCTTCAATACCTCATGGTTCATTAAGGAAATGTCTTGTTATGGACATACTCCAACTGTGTGACATGCTGATATCTTTGCTTGTGAAACTCAGAGGATGATGGGAGCCTCTCTATTGTTGCATCGGATTTGCCTGCTAGGCGTCTGTGTCGAATGAAGAATCTATATGGAAATATTCTGACTTTTATGCCAATATTTATCTTCCCCAGCAGCAGTCAGTCTTTTTAAACAGTTTGACATTGATTTTGCTGATGTTGCCTGTATTAGTAATGTATAACTGGTGCACACCTGCTGTTCTTCAACGGCCATATCGTCACAATTACATCACACGCCCCAAGTGTTTGAGCTTTAGTGCTTTATTATTGTTACAGCTATACATTTAAAAAAGTCAATATTTTCTCAAAATGTATCCAAATCAATCTTTATCTATTTTGCCATAATTTGTAATGAGTAGGCATGGTATAGCAGTGGGCGCTCCTGCCAATCCAATGTTTAAATGCACAGGAACCTTTTGTCAGGTGGGATTTAATCCTATCTCAAAGGAACTTTAAAATAAACATTGGATGTATTGCTTAGTATACCGCTGTTCCAAAAGACTTTGTCTCTGAATGTTTGCTTAAAATTGGAATATAGCTTTTGTTTTTCAGTTCATTGGATGGAACACATCTCCAAAAGGAAAACATGGCTATCAACATGGAACAGATATGTTGAGAAATACTTTAAAGGTGTAGTGTAACCTTGTCGTTCTGCACAAGGTAAATATTTCATCACATTATGAGTTTTCACACATCTGTGACACCATCAGTATGTCTCAGGTGTTATATTGGAGAGGCTCAGCAGGACGCCTTAATCCAGGCTGACAAGTAAAATAATTGCAAACAACTCTTGTTCTTGCATATTCTAAGCATGTGGCTGGAATGATTCACATGGGCCATTTAGACTTGCACTTTTTTGGTTTGAGGACAAAAGAGAAGACTTGTGGTAAATGAGGGGACACAGTGACTTTAGTGAACTTATATTTGTTCTGCCTTTTTCAATAAGCAAAAGAAAATCAGAATGGCAGCACAGCGTCACAACAACCTTCTGGCGGTTTTTGTGCTATTTGTGTTTCAGAGTAGTACCAGATCCCTACATCACCTGCCAGTCTATTCTCTTCTCCTCGGATAAAAACACGTTTTCCTTCCCATCATGCCTTTATGGCATGAAAAGGAGGGGGATGCTTGTGCAAAAACATCAGCCACTGACAGCACACCAGCAGCAGAAACAATGAAGCACACCCTGCTGACTTGACTCCATTTGATTATGCTTGATAACCTTTGCATTTTCCTCCTTTCTTCCCCTCACATACCACATTTCCACATGCACCTCCATCTGCGTGACACACATCCTACCATCACCAACTCACTTACGCACTGATGAGTCCCTCATTTTAGGGCTCATAATTTAGAGGCTTCCTTTTTTCTGGAAACCGCATTTCCTGATTGACAGCAGCTCATAATGGGCCATTCATTGGGTTGATATTGGAATATAGACTGTAATGTCTAACCAGTCTTAGCTTCAGACTATAGTATTTTCTGCCTCATTTACACAAAAACCTCTGGAAAGTTTATATGTGCTAAATTACAAACAAAAAAAAGAGAATAGCTTTAACTATTGTGGCTCCTTAATTAATTATTCAACAAATCAATAGTGATTTACTTCATTGCTGTGATTAAGGAAATATACTAGTTAAACTTCTGAGCAAATAAATGTTAAATTACAGGCTTTGCAAAAATGAATTGACTTTAATTGTAGCAATAACAACTTCAGGGCCTTGTCAAAGTGATTTAAATTAGCCCTGACAGCAGGGTGTCTGTGATTTTCTCATTTGGTCCAATCCAGTGACCTTCAGGCAAAGAGCATCTCATAAACCATGCACATCTGTACTTCATTTTAAGACAGCCTCTCTGGCCTTAACTAGTAGTTCAGCAGGATGATCTGTGAATCACATGCTAAAAACAGTTCTGTCTCCTATCGGATGGCAGAAAGTGCCAAAGTGGCTCCAGGATGGAGGAATGTAGAGGGAAGGGGTGGAGAGACAGTGACAAGCAAGTGAGTCATCAGAAGGAATAACCTGCACCGTGGGGGAGTTGGGGCTGGGGGGTGCTCATAAACCCTATTAGATTGGAAAAGGGTTTATTTCACGTTGCCACAGTTAGTTGTGCAAATGTGTGAGTGACAGAGACAGATGAAAACTCGCTGCTCGCACATCTGGAAAGCAACTTGTTGTTGTTTTTTTCCCCCCCTCAGACTTGGGAGTCTCCTCTGTGCTGTCTCTCTATGTTTTGTTAAAGTCTCATTATTTCCTCCGAGCTGCGCAGCGACGGAGGAAGTGCTATCACGTAGACGAACACTGAAGTGCATCCACAAACAGATACAGAGCTTAAAATAATTCTTTACATTTATACGAGAGCACAAAATAGAAAATGCATTACAGGAACACAAATACAAATGTAGATTCAAAAATAGAATTCAGCCATGGACCAAAAAAAATAAAAAAGAAGCAAAACCCAAGATAACGAGTGAGGGCAGGAAACAGTGAGTCTCAGTCTGCCTGCAACAGCCACCGAAAGCCCCGTGGAAAAGCAAATAGGAGAGGAGGAGGAAGGATGACGCTGGAAGGAAGGAAAGGTAGAGGGCATGAACAGATGCACTGACATTTCGCACCCATTACCCGGGTCCACAGAGTGTGTGCTCTCTCTGCCCACAGACATCACTGCCCCTGGCTGGCATGTGCATCCATGCGGAATATAGACAGGCTGTAAATGGCCACATATTTACAGAGCAGCTGAAGGTAACAAGGGCCACGGAAGGTTTTTAAAGAATTAGAAGATTTGCCAGAAACAAGTTTTAGCTCCTGTAACTGGAGCCACGTCATGAATCAAAAGATTAGGATAGATGTATGAAAAAAAAAAAAAAAAATCCAAATAAAAGATTTTAGGTATAGTATAGCTATGATGACCAGACATTTATCTTTTACCCACATATGTTCACTTTTCGTATCCCATCCAGGGAGACTTCAGAACTTCATGCAAATGTCTGGTTTTCATTGCTTTTAAATGGATGATTAGGTCTGATATTAAAGTGACTAGTTGGGCCATGCGTCTTCTTTTCTGGAAAACAAAATATGGTAACCCTACATTAACGACTTGAACAGGTAAACGTGCAACCATTTTTAGATACATCATGACCTTTTCAATAACTTGTGACCTCTGTATAAATGTAAGTAATAATACATTTGAATTATTGATTGTTTTTACAGGAGATTCCTGGGTTGAAAGTCCAAACCAACAGAGGAAGCAAATGATCATCCCAAACAGTCTGAGCAGCTGGGTAGCAATTGCTCCCTTTGTGACCTGTCAATCATGTTCTATCCAGATGATTCATTAATAAATGCTTACTTAAATATCTCTACAGGTCAGTGAAGTGGCAGCTGTGCAGGAGGTGTGACACGGTGGTTTGAGGGCTGCTCAGTTAGTTGTGTAGCCACCTAAAACAAATATCATAGGATATTGACCAATATGGCATGGATTATTTTTTCTAAACTGAGTTTCTGTTCGGTGTTCAATGGCATGCCAACCCTCACTTCATTGCTCTCACCCCCCCCCCCCCCTGCTGTGTACATGCTGCATATTTAATAGCATAGGGTGCCTTTGAGTCCACGTGCAAAGCCTGCCTGTCCAGCATTCCGAGTGTACTGTATTGAATAAAGAGATTTCAAAATTGCGTGATTGATTTCGTGTCTGCCTTGATGGATTTCTCTGGTTCTTCTGATTCACCAAACCAACCCACAGCATTTCCTTCATTTCCAATAACACGACTTTTTGTGTGCATGGAAGGAAGTTCAGATGCATGACTGGGTTGATCAGAGGAAGAAGAAATTGATAAGATGCACTACAGATAGAGTAGCTTTAAATGAAATGATGGTACATGATGGTGTGCTCTACAAATAATTGAAAGGAAATCTATGTTAGTTTATAAATCATTAAAACGCAGCAATGAGGTCATTCACAAGCGTAAAAACTGTAAAGAAGGTTTGGCAAACAACGCGGACAAGTTTAATTTCCCATACCTGTCACATATCCACTGATGAGTGCTACAATTACTAAACTCATCAAATGCTGTAGCTCTCTAATGAACTTTAGAACAAAATATAGAATTTAATCCCAGAAACTAAAAAGTATTAATCTTGTTTTAACCACCTAAAGTGATGCAACACAAACAAGCTGTAAAATCCAAAAAGTAATGTCAGATTTTTCTTATGATGCTGGAGCCAATTGAAAAACGTCAGTGACCCATTTTCCTGAAACCGCTACGTTCAGATACTGTGAATCACACACTACAATAAAAAGCACACAACATTGCATTGCTGTAACAATGGCAGTAAACATCCCACTACTGTAAGAACTAAACAATAAACAACTGTAAAAGCCATAGTGCACTACTATAAGAATCACTGTGAGCATCAATTCAATTCAATTCAACTTTATTTATATAGCACCAAATACATTACAGTCATCACATTTCTTTAAAATGACACTAAATATTCCACTATAATGTAAATTCAGTGTGCAGTTTAAATCATAAGAACCATTGCGATACTAAAAAAAAAAAAAAAAAAAAAAAAAAAAATCCAATGAAGTAGATATTACTGTATATAAAAGTTGAATGTAAATATCAATGTTATTATGATTCAAATGATAAATATCCTACGTCTGTCTCCCAGGTATACACAGTCACCATCTAAGATGGCTGGATGTTCCTTTAGCTTGTTTCTGACAGCCATGTTGTCATCTGCTTCAGGGGCAATTTGGTGGCTGATTGAAATGACAAATTGTTCTTTCAGTGCTCTGACTCACAAGTTCTGCATTTGCTTCTTTGTCTGTTTTTTTTTTTTTTTCTGCGCTCCTCTGCTGCTTTATCTCTCCTCCCACTTGTGTTTCACTCCTTGCCCACTCTCTCAGTGGGGTGGAGGGACAGACACAGCTTAGCAAATGCTCCTGCTGGCACGGTGTTAGTTTTGGTGTCATATTTTTTTTTCTCACTTGGAGCTGTAAGTTGACTAACAAATGGCCATTATTGAAGGCACGGCGCATCCCTGGATGTCTGAAGAACATGACATGTTGTAACAAAACGGTTGGTCGGGAATCAAGGCTGATGCTCCAAGACTCGTCAGTATTCGTCAATGTCATCTCAAAAAGAAGTCCAGGTTGCTTTACATTGCAAGAAAGCTCCATGTAACATTGAGATTAAAAAAAAAAAAAGTTACCATAAAATTTATAATGCATTTATATGCTTTCATAAATATATATTTCTGTATTGGTTTTGACGTTCTATGGTCACTATGACTGTTATGCTGCTGCTGTCAGAGATTGCCAACACAATTTCCTTGTATTTCATATACATAGACAATAAAGGTATCTTAATCTTAATATAACACTCAAGGGCCTTGAGTGAAAAGAAGCCAAAGCCGGAGGTCAGGATCCTCTTGTTGGCAGAAATTGAAAAAAATTAAATTGAGAAGCAACAAATTTGGTCTTTTTTTGAGCTTCCAGAGATAACGCACACATGCAAACCACTAAAACTCCACACAGACTGTATTTATCCACAAGCTGGGGATCAATAACATTTTTAGTGTGAGCCATCAACACTGACCACTATACATGGAAGTATTGGCTAAAAAATATGGTTGACAACAAAATCTTTGTTTTTGGTGGCAGATAAGCATAATGCCAGTGATGCTTTTCCAAAATTACAGATTGTAGACAGATTACAGACTAAAACACCAAACACATCAATCCACCACCACTGAACAACAACAAATAGAATAGCAAACCTGCAGGACTTGTTCCTGCTTTATTCTTTATATAGAATGAATACACGGATTGCAGAAGAGACTGGTTATTTGATATACATTAGTTTGTTTACTGAGGCTTTATTTACTGCATTTTAAATTATGTGTTCATACCTTGCATGTCCATTGTGTATCCGCTGCTTGTTAGATCACATTACTTCTCTTTGAGGTAAGTATTATAATATGTCAATTACTTTAACAGTGAAAAATGTGTCTTTATGTAGTGATACGTTACTGGTGCTCACAAGTAAAAGTTAAAAGCCTCAGTACCATAACACAAAGCCATGCACAAGTTAATTCTCTAGTGAAGCTACAAATAAATCCATTCTGTATATTTTTCAATTTCTTTTGAGACACAGTGTTTTGTTTGACTGTTTGTTTGTTTTTTTAAAGTCGAATTATTTGTCAGAAAAAATTAATATCTGTTTTTTTACACACAAACACACACACACACACACACACACGCACGCACGCATGTGTGAGGACGGATGTGTGGGTGAGCGTCTCTTTGTCTGATGTGGCCTGTCAGGTGTGACCATGCCATGCCCAGTGGGAGCAGATGGAGGTGACTCAGACGGCTGCCAGTAGTTGTGGTGTGTGGGCACGAGGGGAACACAGGAGACAGATGATCGAGAAGGTGTGTGTGTGTGTGTGTGTGTGTGTGTGTGTGTGTGTGTGTGTGTGTGTGTGTGTGTGTGTGTGTGTGTGTGTGTGTGTGTGTGTGTGTGTGTGTGTGTGTGTGTGTGTGTGTGTGTGTGTTCAGAAGAAACAGAGGGCTTCCATCATTGTGTGCAATCAAAGAATTCCTCAGGCCATCGCGTGTCCAAGGTATTACACATGTTCTTGACAGTGGGCTGCACTGTTTGCTAGAGTGTATCTGCAGGCTGAAAAATAGGAAACGATATTCAATATATGGCGTTTGGCATCTTAAGCCCTCTGCAGATATGACTGTAAATACGTTGCCATTGATGCGCCGCGTCTGTGTCCATTTCTGTCCTCATTTGTGTGTGCATTGGACAGTGGAGTGTATGTGGACACACGTTTCACTGATTTTGTATTTGTGTTGCAAGGCAGCAGTTGGTCTATTTTTAGCCCACTGATGATGTATTTATCTGCCGGTTATGGTCATGCAGCTCAAGCAGCCCAGTTCAACAAATAAACAAAGCCTGAGCACAAAGCTCTAAACAGCAGACAAATTGGAAACAAAATAAGAAACGGTGGGGCATTTTTCTACCTGTCAATTCAACCTCCAATTATACAGGACGTGTTACACGGGCATTTCAGTTTTCTGCCCACATCCATTTCACAAAACAAATGTATTTTTATTTTAAAAGACTAAACAAGTTGTTTTGCAGCAGGTGACCACAACGCAAAATATAATTTCTGCCATTTTGTCGTGGGGTAAAAATCTTTTAGACTGCCATTGTAAGCAGGAGATTGTCTAAACATTTACATGCTTTAGATTACATTTCAGTTCAGGCTCTAGTAATGCAATATATACATCTATACATTTATATATAAAGAGAGAGAGAGAGCTGTCATACTTTATTGCTAATTTTTAATCTGAAATTTGGATCAATGATAAAGAAAATCCAATAATGGACGGAGAGTCTTCTCATTGGTTTGTAGGAATCTGAATCCAAGCATGCTTCCGATGTCTCTGCTCAAACACACATGGATGTAATGAGCCCATTGTTATCAGATTTTCTGCAGAGCTTCATGATGACACGTCCATCAAATTGAGATGTGCAGAGAAATTGCGATGTTGAGAGCACGCAGGCCTTGCAGGATTTAACACCTCTGCCTCAAAAAAAAAAAAATATATAAATTTTTCATGTGATGTTTAATTGACAGACTAGTAAAAAGTAAGATATTGCTTTCAAAATTTTATCTGGAGCTTTTTTTAAAGCTTTATGCTTGGTGCCCATGTCTTCAAGGCATCTTCATATCAATGATCATTTTGCTTGATTGGCTAATTTAATCATCTACTTCAGTTGTTGTTCTTCTTCTTCTCAAATACAAGCAGATGCCAACTTCTCTCTGTTACTGACAGGATAAAGCTGCTCTACACTTGCTTCTGAACATGTTTTCACATTAATGCAGCAACACGCTAATCCAACCCCCTTCCGTTGGTGCGGGTTTTAGGCCCGACATGCAACCTTGAAGCTCACCAATTGCAATGTGCTTTTGGAACATTTCTTTTGCGTCACTGTTTTCATACCCCGATGCGTTCCTTACATTGGCAATGTATCCAGTAGCTTGTTGGTTCACATGGGAAAACCAAGCTTCCTTTCTTTATCTTCTGAATCCACAGGCAGTTTACATAGATGTCTTAAGTCTTAACAGTCCTCACCTCTGCTTCGGTGGCTCAATCAAACTTATTGTAGGGCCAAGCTTTATGAAATCCAGTGTAGCAAGTAAGGGACATAAGACTTATAAGGTATGCAAGAGTTAAAAATAAATAAATAAATAAATAAATAAATAAATAAATCAAGCTTGTTTCTGTGCAAGTGGATCTCAAATCTGATCAAAACAAGCATCTCTCACTCCCACACTGATTAAATTGTACATTTCACTGAGACTCCAGATGTTGATGGCTGTTCTGTCAACACCTAAACGCTGTGCAACATTCACAAGTGTACAGTGATTTTTCCATCGTCAGCAGCATTGACAGTTTCATCTGAAAAACATGATTTTCTGCTGGTTATCACAACTCCCTGATGTAGTGAGATGGAGCTCCTGTTGTTACAGTCTGCCCTGGTCTGCTTATCTAAAATGAACCTCAACAGGTCTGGGACCAGAATCCTGCCAGGGGACAACTT
The DNA here is from genome assembly GCF_963422515.1 of Blennius ocellaris. Classification (NCBI taxonomy): domain Eukaryota; kingdom Metazoa; phylum Chordata; class Actinopteri; order Blenniiformes; family Blenniidae; genus Blennius; species Blennius ocellaris. The sequence continues at coordinate 16,768,743 of NC_137651.1, forward strand.
TGTCTTCAGACGTGCTGAATATTGTTGCATTGACACACATTTTATTTTCTAAAACTTAGATTTGAAAAATTAAATAGAATCTATTCTGATCTGATTATCCAACGCTGTCACATCCCCCGTTTTCTGACTCTTCAGAAAAGGTGGAAAACGTATCAATGAAAATGAGAATCTTTTCTGAAAAATAAGAACTTTGTACCTTCAGTCACTCTCTCGAAAAGATATGACAGAAACATAGAAGTACTTTTACAAAAGCACAACAATATGCCAATGACAAACTAAACTGTGAGAAACCTTGTCTTTTATATTGTATTCATGGTAAACGTTTGAGGTGATCTTGATGCTTGAACACATTTGAAGGATCTGTAACTTTTCCAGTCATGTTAACTTGTTTATAAAGGTTATATAAAGTTCGGTCTGCAACCAAATGGAGCCGCATGCTGCTCTGTAGTGGCTCCCTGGGGCTTTCAAAAAGTTAGACTTAGAGGGACAAAAAAATCAAATTTTGAATAAAGTCGAATTGACTGTTGACATCCCAAGAGACAAACTGTGTTGTTAACGTCCCCATCTGAAATATTAAACTTCAACTTTCACACTAAAGCTAAAAGCTGGAGTTCAAACTGCCACAAGCCGTAATGAAGTGCAGCAATTCTAATTATAGTTCCTACATCTTAAAAAAGCTCAGTAAATTTTACTTTTGATGAATATAGTAAAACTTCCTAATATGCCTATAGCCTGTTTTATTTGCAGCTTAATGGTTAAATGTATTCCAACCTTTTTGGTAGAAAAGTAAGTTTTCAGCCTTCGTTTAGCCACATGTGCCGAACTCCGGTCCTCGAGGGCCGCAGCCCTGCACGATTTGCATGTCTCCCTACTTCCACACAGCTGATTGCAATGAGCAGCTCGTTATCTTTGTGCTGAATGTGGTGATGAACCATCAGGACGTTCAGGGGAGGGAGACGTGGAAAACGTGCAGCGCTTCGGCCCTCGAGGATCTGAGTTTGACACCCCTGGACTTTAGACCAACACAACACAACGCAACACAACACAACACAACACAACATAGAAATTAAGTCCTCTGACTCTTATTCATCCATCCATACCTGTCACCATCCATTCCCTCCCTCTCCCTCCATGTGTTTTGTTTTAGCCGCCTTTAATGGCTTCTCTGCATTATTTACATGTCAGGGCTATTTTCAGACACCCTGAATTATGTACATGCACTGTCTAAATGAGGGGCCTGCGAGCAACCAGAAAGTGTTTGATAGCTTTACTGATTTCTTTGCACGTGTGCTGGATTCCAGTGAGTACACCCTGACAGAGCGGCAATGTTTCCCGTTTGTTCTTGCTCTGGACGGATGTGTATGGCTGGTGCATGAATAAACAGTGTGCTGAGCGAATATGTTTTCCCTCGGTGTATTTATACATACAGCATGCAAATATCTTTACATCTGTGTGTCAGAGTGTCTGGCAGCCTGATGCATGCGTTCCAGGAACGCAGTCGAGATCAATCCTCTCTGTGTCCATTAGTGAAACGGTATGACCCTTTGGGAGAAGCATTGGAACCGGATGCCGACCCTACATCAGCCTGGTGTAGCGTGCGCTCTCATCCATTTAATCCCTGTCTGCCCCTTTGTCTCTCTCACCCTCTCCTTCTCTTTCACCCTTTGTTGACGCTTGGTGCATTCGTCCCGTTGCCAACTTCACCTTCCTCACTCACACTGATGAAACGCTCTCCCACTGCAGCTTCAGCTTTTAAACTTACACAGGAATGCAGTGCAAAGCACAATCAATGAGACGGAAAGAAGAAAGGTCTCGCTCGTCATGCCCTGAACAGGATGCAAAAAACATGAACTGCATCATGGGCGCATCTGCTGTGTCAGTGAGGCTGATAAACTGAAGTGAGATACGCTGTGACACGCTGCAGCTGAAGAGGGCTAGTTTTAAAAAGGTGCACAGCGTGTGTGATGTATCTTTGGTTCACCTTGTACAAATGTTTTTTATGAAATACCTACAAGTGAAGATCCAGTGATCACTACCACCTTTTTTTTTTTTTTTTAAGTAAACAGTGCTGTGAGTAATTGTCTTGTGCTTATAAAGTTGTGTATTTAATGAATCAAGTTTTAATTATGAAAAGATTCATGATGGATGTAATAATCCAAACCGTTCATCCATTGTAAGACAGGTCAGTTTCAGGTTATTGATGTTGTGCTGTTACATTTTTTTCAAAAACAAAACTTACAGCTTAGCTTTTCATCTCTGCAACATTGTGCAAGTTTTAAAGTGAACTCCAGCTCTTCATTGGTTCACAAAATTACAAACATTTGTTTTGAAACCACAAAAAAGTAGAAAGAAAAATATAAAACATAAACTCCTGTAACATTGTCTGTGCTTTAAAGGTAAATTAATTGTTTGCTTGAATTATAAAACTGGTCAACGCATTAGGCCACCACTTACATAATTTTGTCTTCTGTTACAGACAGGTTTGTCCTCTCTTGTGCCATTGCCTTCTCATGAGGACGTTGTACTTCTGTCATCTGAGTTTTGCATGTTCACACTGTGTGTGTGCGTGTGTCTGTGTGTGTGTGTGTGTGTGTGTGTGTGTGTGTGTGTGTGTGTGTGTGTGTGTGTGTGTGTGTGTGTGTGTGTGTGTGTGTGTGTGTGTGTGTGTGTGTGTGTGTGTGTGTGTGTGTGTCAGATCATCTGCCTCTGTGTTGGCTTTGTTAAGGCTGTGACAGGCTCCTGGATGGATCTTCTAGAATCACTTAATGTCCTCCTGACAATGACATGTTAAAATAGCACCTAAATCACCAAAGTACAGCAGCGATGATGAAATCTCTCTCAAGACCAATTATATTTTTTTCCATAATACATTTTGCGATGAAAAAGTGTTAATGTAGCAAAATACTTAAAATCAATTACTTTTATGACCTGAAATAAAACTAGTGAGACTCTGAAAAGTCTCTTGAATTTAAATGAGGTGAGTAAGACCACCACTTCACAAGAAATCACACTTGCATTAAATTGGATGAGTGATGAAAAGTTTCCTGTACGAAAGTGTTTTGATAATGAGCGATAATAGGAAGGAGGATCATAAAGAGGAAGAAAGGACAGCATTGATTACTCCTGCGGTGAGAGTCTGTGTAGAAAAAGAGAAAGAAAAAAGGAAGAGAAGTAACAAAAGAAATAAAATGACCGGACAGAGAGTGATTTAAGTTCAGTTTCAGCTTTGTTACTTTAATTATATTAATTGGAAGCAGGTGCAAGGGATTCATGTTTACACAATAATCTAATGTTATGACTAAATAACACGTCGAAGGTCATGCACTGCAAATTACAGTTGATTTGCTCTGTTCACCGTGATTGGACATGATGTCCCAATGATGAACTATACTTCAAAATGGACGTGTGACGTGATATGGAGGCCTCATCATGAAGTAGCATAGCGTAATGTTAATAAGACAGAGATGTCTGCCCGTTTCTCATTTCACATTCTTAAAAAAAAAAACCTCTTCTCCATTTTTCTATGCCCTCGTCAAAGAGATTAAAAGATGACACTTGGAGATGAGGCTCATTAGCCAACGGGCTCTGCAGCAGAGAAGAGGTGTGTGTGTGTGTGTGTGTGTGTGTGTGTGTGTGTGTGTGTGTGTGTGTGTGTGTGTGTGTGTGTGTGTGTGTGTGTGTGTGTGTGTGTGTGTGTGTTTGTGGGGGGGGGGGCTCATTAAGTTTGGTAATGACACGTCTTAATTACCCCATCATGCTGTTTGTCCAGTTTTCTGTAGTGACAGTGTCCATTATTAACTCAGCAAAGTACAATATTGGACATTGAATTGATGTTCTCCCTTGTCAAATTAAATCCCCACATGTACAAATATTTACTCATAGTTTTACATTTTTGACAGGGATTGTTCACATATGAAAACAGCGTCATGTAAACTGAGTGATAAAAGAAACATAAATTGATCATCTTTGGTTATAATGCTCAGACGAACCACACCAATGTGGCAAAATGTCCTTCAAGGAATATTTGAGGTGATTTAAGTTCAATAGAAGGTGAATCAGTACAGCCTTCTGTTCAAAGATGTGTTCGCCATGAACTGTGATGACCATGTGAAGTTGGCTCTGAAAGTGCAGCAAGCTCGTTTGTTGAGATTTACACAAATTATCTCAAGAGCGGATATTCTTACAACATTCATGAGATAAACACAAAATACAAATTTAAGTGCATTTAGGTGTGAAAATTACCACAAAGTTCTGTATTTTCAGGCGTTATTGTATCTCTAACTTTTGTCAAATTGCCGTGGCTCAGAGAGAGAGCTGCTTTAGGCTGCTGGTTTCGTTGTTAAACTGCAATTTTGTCGAGACCTCTCAGCAGTCTCCTTTGCACAGAGCAATCCTGTCACATTTGCAGTGAGGCATCATGAATTCAAGAAAACGCTGCTAATCTTTGCCCAAAGCTGCATCATCAAAGAAAACACACCAGGCCACATCTGGGAATGTTAACAGGCACACGTAACAATATCAACAACAGAAAGAGTCTTTTGTTAAAATGTGTTTATTAGTTTTTACCAGTGTGATATTACTCTGCATGTGCGCTTTTAAACACAGCTTCAATGTGTCCCTCTGGAAATTACTAGGGACTTTAAAAACAGAAATATTAAATAAGAATAAAAAAAGATGTGTAAGGGAAATCACTGACTTGGAAGCCAGTGGAATTAAGACTTCAGAACTGTGAAGTTGCCTTTCTACATGCAGAGAAAGAGAAGCACTCAGACATGCTGATAAAAAAAAAAAACTAAAGCCACAAATCTGGTAATTAAATGTATGTACACAAAATTATTAGTGCATATTCTGTTATTAAGTTCTGAGGCTTATCAGATTGTTTTCTAAAAAAAAAATAGAAGCAGGCAAATATAAATGTGTCATCTGCACTAACATGAACGATTGGGAGCATTCATGATTTAATGAACTCGATTTTAAGACACCTGGTGTTTTATTTTAACAGTTACATCTTTTGTGTCATCTCATATTTTTGTTAAAATCACCAAGCTTTTAACAAGTACATGTGTTCATCGACCATCAATTTGATTTTAAAACCATTCAGGGTTTTTACCAGTTAGGTGTTAGAAGTGGCAGGTCTTCATCAGCCGCAACATTTCGAAAGAGTCCATTTATATTTAGCAAGTAATCTGTTTGAAGGAATATTACATGAACATTGACTGAATGTCAGCACAACTTTGATTTGGTCAGAGTGGCCTCGTGCCACAGAAAATCATACTTTTATAAAGAAGATGATGGTGCTATGCCAGCAAGTCAGAGTCACCTCTTATCACTGACAATAATATGAAATGACTGTGAGGTGGAGCGATACACCATTAATGTAATATTACCATTTATATATTAACAACCTAAGGCTGCAGTTGCTTTGACCAGTGGCAAAAGTAAACTTTACAAATAAGTTGGATTGCCATACAGGAATAGGTAAGAACATCCTACAGGGTTCCTTTATCTGAAATTACATGTGCAGAGAGTTGGGTCTTCAGTTTTTTTTCCCAGTGTACATGACAATGTTTACACTTGTCTGCATCATGCGATTCGGGCTAATCACTTGAGGTCGGATTGTATTACTACCTCCAGGTCACTTCCACTAAATGGCCTGGTTGCGATATGAGTCATCCAGGTTGCGCTGGACAGAATCTTCTGCCCAGGCCGCAATAAGGCACCGTGTCTCTGCAGACTTCTTGGTATGGATGTCGATCTTATTTTCTATAGTTTCTTACAAAAATTGTACAGTTCTCTTTAATGAAAACACAATGTGCATTGATGACATTTACGTATTACATATGAGGTATTTTCCTGTGATGCCACCGTCCTGGAATGCATTTGCGTCACATGCTGTTCACACTACAGAGCCTGTGTGGTCAGATGCATCCCAGATCACCTTGGGAAGTGGTTTGATTGAAAGTACTTTCCTGTCTGTTCACGCTCGTCTTTAGGCCTCACCACTACTGATCTGATCACCCCAAAAAAACATGTTTGCGCCAAGTGTAAATGAGTCCATATTCTTCAAGAAAAGATACATTTGTTTTCTTGAAGTAATGCACAGAATAAAAAATGTATAGTTTGTCATATTCCAGAAAGATTTCCTGTGACCGTAGGTGACACGTTACCCTCTTCTGCATGACACACGCCCACATTTCTGAGCAATCACCAAAGCTGTCAGACCTCAGAAGAGAAAAAAGGCTAAGCCCGGGTGATGAGTTGAAAACAACATGTAAGAACCCTCCCAAGGGTGGCAGCGAGCAAAGAAAAACACATTTCTCTGTTCTTGTGGAGTGGGCCGAGACCTTCAACTTCGATCAGCACCCTACTATGGAATCATAGGAGTGCCAGAATTAAAAGGAAATAAATGGGGACATATAAAGAGAGTCAATAATACAAAAAATATACAAAGGTAGTCATATTCTTTTTCTATCTTGTCTTTGCTTATTCCATTTGGTCAATACTCCTCCTGTTTTGTCTTTGTCTTTTACATTTGTTTTTTGTCACTGCATTTACTCGATGAGTCAAGCCGTCTGGAAAAGACAAAAGCAATATGATGCAAATCAGCAAGGGCTGTGGGCGGGTCCTGCTGTTCAGGGTGACTAGTCGATACCTGATCACATGATTCCTGCTTGAAGAAAAACAATATGACTAACTTTGTATATTTTTTTGTATTATTGATTGTCTTTACATTTCCACATTTATTTCCTTTTAATTTTGGCACTCCTGTGATTCCATACCCTACAGCCTCAAGGTGGACAAAACATTCGTAGAAGATGGATGACGAGTCAACAACAGAATGCTCAAATCAAAATGAGAAGCAGCATATCTGCCCAGCTAATGATGTGATGTGAAATAAGAATTAAATAAAAAGATGTCTTGTTACTATCAAAGTGTTGTGTTGAATTAAATTTTGAACTTTTATGATCAAACATTTTAACATCAAGAATAGACAAACTTGACTCAGATGATATTAATTAACAGACGAGAGGATACAAAAAAAGTAGTAGTTGAATAGTGTGCAGCAATGAAATTACCAGGTGTGAGCAGGAAACTATCTAGCTATAGTTAGGAGGGCCGGTTCTGCCCTGCAGACCCGCTGCAGACCAATGAGGAGGTGGGTGAGAGGAGATTGCTGGCAAAGCTGGAATCCATCGTGGACAATGCCTCTCATCACCTCCATGACACTGTGGAACCTCTTACCAGCTCGTTCAGTGGCAGACTGCTGCAGCCACCATCCAGGAAGGAGCTACCACAGGTCATTCATACCTGCTGTTGTGAGTCTTTGGTAATTTAAACTAAAATAAATTCATCCCTGTTTTTCCTTAATTAAGATTTAATTAAGGAAAAATTGGCTTCACAGGAGATGCACAGGAACATTTTCCATCAGTGCAAGGCTCAGTAAAACCGTTTCACATGGCAATATGGCGGCAGGGAGACCTGGAACCAGCAACCTCTATTCTCATTGCCAGAATTTAGCAAAATTCCTGGACAAAACATCAACACAATCTGAAACCAGTCACATTCAAGGCAGGTTTTGCACACCGTGAGGTACTGCACACTTTCCTGTCAGGGATAGATCCTACTGGTAAATTGCGACACTTGCATCAGAGCTGCATCAATATTTAATATGACCGTAACTTCCTGAAATATCTGACCCTAATAAAATGAAATGACAGCTTGACTCCATTTGTGTCCTGGCGTCCCCTCTCCATATGGAGGTCACAACATATGGTCAGCTGCACGAGCCTGCCTCTGGAGGCTGTACAATCCTCTAAAAACCTCAGTTTACCCGCCTTACTGCGCAAACCTTCTGCACATTACATTTTCAGCATTGCTCTTGTGGCGTACTCCACACTGTGCCTTGGTCTTGTTACTCAGGCTCTAATCGCAGTATCGCACACTCACCCAAAGTTGTCACTTTACAGCCGTTCTGGCGCTGAGCTGTGGATCTGCCACTTGGTCAATTTTCTCCCCTGTCAAAACCTATTAGCCAGTCAGAGCTACTTACACGGGTGTCAAAAAACAGAAGACACTGGCAGTATCACTGAACACAGCTCACACGCCCGTGTAAACACATGAACAAGATCAACATTGCATGACCAACAACCAGATGGCAAGATAGAAACAGAGCAGAGCGCTTCTGATCCCTGGCCGAAGAGGCATTTTCATTCTTTTTGACAAAATGATTAACCGTAGCACCTCAGTTTTGTAGCCTTGTTGATGCTCAAGCCACAGGTTTTAGTGCTTATAGGAGTTTTATTTTACTATTACTTTAAAGACCTATGCATTACCTGTCGTCAATATTTGATTAATCTGTAAGTTAACAGAGAAACTATGCAGGCATTTCATCGAAATATGATAGTGAGTTCAGGACACCGCAATCATAGGATCTTAATCCAATAGAGCAGGATTAGATTGGTATTAGTGTATTTACATGAATGTTGGTTTCTTTTAATTTTGCCCCTATGATGGATGAAGCATTTAAACCCGGGGATGGGGTTATTTCTTTTCCCAGTGTTCATTTTTTATTGTACTTTAATTTTATGAAAATCAGGAAAATTAAGTCACATGCAGAATGTAGAACCAATATAATCCTAATTACATTTATATAGGTTTAATAACCTGATAAATATTATACATTTAGATGAAAACACAAGTAATCTTAAGTCATGGTGGTTAAGCCCAGTTATTATAGTATAAATTAAGAAGTTGAAATACATAATCTGTTGTTAAATAGTAATATAAGTCATGGGTTTTAAATTTTTTTAAATGGTATGAAGTCATTATGGTTACATGTGAAAATTGACTATGAGGAAGAAAAAAATAGAAAAGGAGAATTCCATATATTAGTTACAGATTTTGTCCTGTTTGTCATTTTCTTGTATCCTTTTGGCTGGGCTGTCAGATAAATATTTCATAATACACATTCAAAATTGCATTATATTCTGTTTGTGTGTTATTTAATGGTGGTGATGGTTTACAATAGATTGTCTGTTGCAATTTATTAAGGATCCGAAGAAGGATTTTCGGAACGGTTCATAACATTGAGGGATCTTCTTCTGTCTCACAATTAATTAATGATAACTGTGAGAGATGTCATTTATTGTAGCCCATTCATTTACACTTTGCCTTGTGATATATTTTGGAAGCTCACAAGGGGTTATGCTTTGTCCATGGAAACAAACTGATAATTAAAGGGTTACATAAGTATAATTGAAAACATTAAAAGGCAATGTAAGATACATTTATTAAGACAGATTAAAATGATACAATAAGCTGTGGTGGGAAACCTGAACTGTAAGTATTTCACTTGCAGGCTTGGATTTCAAGACCAACTCACTTTACGTCCACCTTAAAAGTAAGAACCTCTAAATAGCACAATTTTTACACTGAATGCTGCTTTTCAAATTTTGATTAGATTCTGATTTGTCTATGCTGAAGTTTCAGTAAGTGCGGAAAAACAAATCTTCACCGGTGTCTTGTTTGTAAAATCAGTACAAGTAAGCAAGAGGCTGAGGTCCTTTCATGCTGTGCCTTTCTACTTAAAAAGCTGAAAATCCCCTTTTCTTTGGCAGAATATAATGGCACGTTTCTAATGAGGCACCTTTTCACAGTAATTACTGGAGATTGCTTAAGATTAAAACAGATGGCTCCTTAATAGTCCAGTCAACCTGAAGCAACACAAGATTGAGGACATGAAAGACTCCTGGAGACTTGTTGAAGCTTTAAGGACTCTTGTTAAAAACAAGCCTGACAAACTTTGACATTTTATAAAATTCAATGGTGAGTCGTGAGAGAAGATGGAGAGTAGGGATGCATCGATCCACATTTTTTCACTTCATATCTGACTGACTGTGTTTTCATGTCAGAACAAACATAGTATGCATGAATGAATGTAGAAAATTACAGAATTATTCATGTCTGTACTACATACTGACATGAATAATAATAATATAATAATAATTTTCCAAAATGTTTACAATATATCTATCTATTGAACATTATCCCCAAAACAAACAAACCAACCCTGTATCATATTGATCATTCCTGCTATAAATAAATTAAGAATCACATTTTAGCCTGTCATTGATAACTTCTTATTCAATAGCTTGTTTTTGTTTTTTTTTCTGTTTCTTGTTTAAATCAGTCAATACTTGGCAATCTGTGAAGCTCTGAGTGAGGCCAGTATTGATTTTGACAGCTCTTTAATGTGTTTTGGTATCGTATGCAGACTCTCATTTCATGATGAAGAAACATGGCACCAACACTGTCGCCCATCTGATATTTGTCCTATAAATGACTCATGTACCATGTTGTAGAAATACATGCTTGCACAAATAGAAATGGCAAGGCAGGCAGTCCCAACCACAGATTTAGATTAAATTCAAATACATAAAAGATTGTTCCTTAATTCTGACCGCTGTGGTAAAAGTACATAGAAAGGACACACACATTGTGTAAATGGAGACGGCACAAAGGAGCGCATCTACTGTGCTCTCGGAGGATTATATCTGTATTGATGTTCAGGCCTCACGTGGTTTCCTTAGTCTATTTTCTTGTGATTGGCTGTAAATAACGTCAGGTGGAATTATGTACGACTACCAGTGAATACAGCATAGAGCAATGGCCATGTTTTTACTCCAGCTGCATGACATGTTTTTGCAAGTTTGTTTGCAGATGACTTTTCAGGTTAGCACCGCCACCAAGTAGGGGGGCGGGGGATTGGCCGCACAGAGAATCGATTTTCTCCTCATGTCTTTTGACACAAATAACACGAGGTCAATGCAGATCAAATCCATTTGGTCTCTGGAAATGTGTAATTAACTGCAGTAATTAGGGACGGCACAGACGGCAGGTTGTAAGAAGAAAGGAACAAGGTCAAAGTGGGTGTATAAGGAGATAGACACTTAGAAAAGAATTCATAAATGCCCAGTGCAGAACTGTAAAAAAGAGGATAATTTTAATATGTATGACATCCACTAATTACTCTCGTACCTAGTTCATGGTGTTTTTGTTTAAAATCTGCAGAGCAGTTGAATGTGAATCTTAACTTCTATCTCAATATGTGTGCATAATGTAGAAGCTTAAAATGTATAGTCTGTGTTTCTTCAACCTTGTAAGCAGGCATATTGAAAATTGACATACCTATATATCTCTCCAGGGAGGCTTTACTTTATTACCCTTTATCCATCAGCTGTTATGTGATGCCTCAGTCGTATCAATGGCGATGTGGGAAAGGTGACCCTAATGGAAAATCAAAATCCTGCCACTCTCTGTGGAAAACAGTGCATCTGACCTCTGAACACAATTAATGTTTTTGGCCTTTATGATTGATGGCTAAAGTAATGTATTTACAATTTCCGCTTTCCTGCTCTTATTATAGCTGCATGACACAAAGAGAAAAGAGCAAGGAAAACTAAAAAAAAACAACAACAAAAAACCCAAAAAACCCCAAAAGGCAGGGACAGACAAGTACTTTTGCACTGACTTTCATTTTTCTTTCGTTATTTAGTTTTGTATATTTCCAAATGCAAAGTACTTGAAGACGTTGTAGTTTTTTTCAAGCTGATGGGTTGAGAATAGAAAAGCTTCAAGTAATCATCCAAACTTACATAGTGAGGTGATATTTCTCAATGAAGATGCTGTAAAATAGTAAAATAGACTCCCATCATTCAACATATCTCCTCTCGCTTTAGCAGCCTGTTACCCACGAGTGTCTTGCAGGTTGGAAGTTTGAGACCGCTGCTCTGAGCACTTTACACAACACCAGTTCCATTCTTCCATTTTTGCACGCATTCAATGAAGCCGCTGCTTTGGTTGTGCAAATGTGCTCTTGGGGAGCAGCCTGCGGAAACATAGAAAAAGCCACAGCTATCCATACTACTCCGAACTGTAGTATCTAACGCTTTGAGCATTGTGATCATTGTTAATAACCAAGAGGGGTTTTACTTTTTGTTACTAGTTTGTTTTTCACAAAAAATAAGTACTTGCATATACAAATGGACTGAGGTACATTTTCCAAAATGCTGGCCTCACAGAAAATCTATTCTTCCAACTGAAGTGAAATGAAGCTGTTAAATACTACTATTAGCTTCATTTATTTTGAAATGTCTAGCAGACTATAGGGAGCAAGACCTCAGTTAATTTACTCTACAGGCAGTGTATTTCTCTCCATCTGCACCTCACAATAACAATGCAATTCCTACTAAATTATACTCCATTTGCAGAGGAGAATTAGAGAAATCTAATTATACATCTTGGAGCAATGATGCTACCAAACAAGGCTGAAATTAGTGAATGCATCTCCCATTGTGAAATGTATACGCAGGTTAATATAGCGACACCCCCATTGTGATGACAGTGACTCGGTGTGTGTCTGCCTTTCAACGTGCGGAGCATCTTTTCAAGATGTGCGGCGGAGAGAGAGAGAGAGAGAGAGAGAGAGAGAGAGGAGAAACATGAAAAATGCCCTATTTTTGAATCACAGCTGAGTCATCAATTGTGCAAGCATTTAGCTGGGGAGCAAAAACTGTCAGTGAGACCTCCGATGAGCTGGTGCTCCACAAGGGGCTGTTGCTGGGTTGTGTTCTATTAATTCTTGAAAGAGTGTGATGGTGCTCATTGTCTGATCTACAAACTCTGACTCCCTGTGTCACGGCTCAGCTTTGAGACACACACACACACACGCACACGCACGCGCACACACACACACACACACACACAACACACACACACACACACACACACACACACACACACACACACACACACACACACACACACACACACACACACACACACACACACACACACACACACACACACACACACACACACACAAGAATAACGTGACAATATGACTGCATGCAAATGAGGCATGTCTCCAAAAATAAATTGGGTTGTGAAAAGAATGATATTGGAAACAAAGGGAAAAACAGGAACATGTAAATATTTCACTTACATTCTGATTGAGAAGTCCCAAAGCACTTTAATCAATTATATAATAATTATTTACATTCACCCATTCACACACCAATGGAGGCAGCTGCCATGCAAGGGGATCAATCCATCCAATGGGATCAATGTCTTGCTCAAGCACACTTGGATTTGTGGACAGAGGTAGATTGAACCTGCAACCCTCCGATTGAGAAATGACCAGTCAACCAAATGCCGTCCAATAGTAACTGCAATTAGTTTATCTAAAATGTGCATTAATGTTGTCTGGATAGGGTAGATGGATCCATAGAATTATTTGAATGTTGCTACCAATCTTCCAAATTTACTAAAATAATAAAACTGGTAAGTTTGCCCTCTTTTCAACTAATTAGACACACTTTTTTTAATTGTGTGATTCTTTTATTCTTCTTGCTTTTGTTATTGAATTTAAAAACAATTTCTAACTTCATTTTGTAATTTGGGCATTGATATTGGGTTGAACACAAAAGGTTTATGTTTGTGTTCGGGGGCCGCCCAGGCTCCTGGACTGGGTGCAGAGGCAAGCTCTCAGGTTTTAGGCTATTAAGAAGGCTTATTCGGAAACCCGGAGGACTATAATCAGCAGTAGATATTTAACATACTGCGCAGAGTTGATCACTCGCACCATGATTCCTCCTCGTCCTGGAAGGTGACGAGCAATGCAGATACTGCACAGCATCCCTTTAATACAAACATTAGGTAAAGGTAAAACACTGAATTAATACATGTTAAAGTATCTCCTATAAACTAACAAGTCAGTTGGGTAAAGTCACACCATTACTTTCTAATCATTATATCACTCATATTGTGACTATGGTAGTTGAACAAGATCTGTGACTGCAGCAGTACATCCTTTACCTTAAGATCTCCATCCATAATAAATAAAAGTAATTTTATGCTGTGTATTGGTGTGAACAGGGTTCATAAATCACAACAGTATACCTAAGCAAGTAAAGGCTCAGGCAAAAGGCCCGAGTACTCGCAAAAGAAGAAAGTTTAGTTGCTGACAATTGTTTCCAAAAATACATTTCGCTGAACAGTTTCAGTAACAGAGACAGTTTGTGTTCGAGACGCGATGCTAATGCAATGTTAACATTTCAATGCAGGTTTTAATGCAGCGCTGACAACCCTGAGTGATGCGTTCAGGGACATCACATAACTCCGAAGTGTGCTACGTGTTACATGCCAACGAGCCACTGGGCTCACACAGTTGTGAGGCTACAGGCTAAATACATTCATTAGCCAGCTGGAGCGTGTGTCGTTCATAGACGCTTCACAGGTGACAGCGTAGCGGCCCAGTACGCTGAAATGTACTGGACTAGAACACTGCACAGGCTCCTCATTCTAATGGCGATCAAATTATAAATTGAAACCTTGTGTGGAACATTTGGGAGCAGCTCTGAGTCCGACAAAGAGCATTTATATATCTTTGTAGTTTGTTTTGTTTGTGCCTGAGCATCCCGTGGGGAGTTTTTCCTCCAAACTCAAGCAAAACGCGTGCTGTGTGGCCTGAACACCATAATCCAGGAGTGCAATCAAGAGTTGTTTTCAAAAGTAAGTAGTTTGCAGGCTCTTTTGGCATTTAGTTATTTAGAAGGTGTAGTAGTACTGAGAGTATTTCATGCATAATGCTGATTGTTCTCACAATAATGTAAGAGGAACAAACACCGTGATTTCTCTCTCACCTACTGCCTGTCATTAATTTCAGTCATCCTGTTGAATATTTATAGAAAATCAGCATTCATGCATTCTTCACAGAGCAATGAACTCCTGCTAAGGACCAACGAGCACAGTGCTCCACCTTTTTCACACACAGAGCGCCATACTTTGTGTCAAGTTCAAATTTGAGCCCAAATCCCACCGTCTGACAAAAGGTTTGCCTCACAGACTTGATAATAATCACCGGTTCCTGCACATCCTATGATCTGCTCCATTTATTGTCATCATGTTCTGAAGAATGATTTGGCTCAGCAAGACTCAGAAATGGAGAGAGAGAGAGAGAGAGAGAGAGAGAGAGAGAGAGAGAGAGAGAGAGAGAGAGATGTTGGGTGAAAGAGAGGACGACAGCATCTGTCTTTTTTGCTCCAGGCAGAACAATGTTTGTCATCACAAGCTGCTCAATGGAAAACTAGCAGCCAATTACAGTAAATGGCAGAATGAAGCACATGCTTAGATTACATCGGTGTTCGATTCCACCCTCAGAGGCAGAGTAGGTGGTGGAGGATGAATTAATGCACAGTGGAGCTTGACCTATCCACACGCAGTTTACAGCACGGGTCACTTTTTACACTTTCCATACAGTAAGAGTAACAATTAGGGCTGCTCGCTATGGAGGAATACATACATTGAGAAACTCTTTTGAAGCTTTAGAGAACAATTTTCAGATTGCTTGAAACTAAACTTTTGCATACAATTAAATATATACAATTACAACGTAAATAAGCAATAAAAATCCAATTCATTAAAATAGCCTCTCGTATCTATTCGTAAAGAAAAGCTCCTGGATAGGAGGATAATTTCGGCAAACAAACTACAGATTTTATGTCAAGATTCGGTGGAAAACCAGTCAACAAAAAAAAAATCATTTAAGTCCATCTCAAGACTCAAGATTAGACTTTTGATGGGGTATTTTATTTGCTTTGTGCAATACTGTTACCAATATTTAGGAATTTGAAACCTTTTTTGGCTTAACTGTTGAAGTTGACTGTTCAAAAGACATGGAAAAAGACGCCTTTGCTTTCCATCTAAATATATATGGTAGAAAAGTTAAACAATACTTCAACACTGCTTAATCTGGGTAGGATGCACCTCTATCACAGTACACATAGGGGCAACTTAAGATCACCAACTGTCCCCCAGGCACACAGAGGGAGAACATGCAAACTCCACACAGAAGGAAACCAGCTGGATTTAAACCTGTTAACTGATCGTTTTTTGAACATTGACTCTGAATGAGACAATAGTGAGAAAAAAAAAGTCCTGATAAAACCTCATTTATCCGCACTTTTATGTAGTTATTTATGTTCATAATCTAATCAGTCCATTGAAATTGGGGTGTTAATGGACTGTCCAATGATGGTCTAATCACAACACAATTTCAACGACTATATTAGGGCTAAATAGAGACTATGACAGAGCAACCAGATTTTGCCCAAAAAATAACATCTAAAATTACATCACGTGTTTGACGGGAAGTGATTAGCAATGAGCAACTTTTGAAATAAAACTATTCAAAAGTCACTTTCTTTTGTTCAGTCCCAAGTTTGAAATATACAATCTATTACAAAAGGAATCATTTGAAGTATTAAAAGGACAAAAGTACATACCGGTAAGTTTAAAAACATCGCCGAAGATTTTGCGATCGTTTATGTTGTAAACGCGAGACGGTTTTATAAAAATTGTCAGGGTTCAGTGGATGAAATAATTAGTATATACAACATAAAAAGCATTCACTCACACCGTGAGGTCTTTTTTGTGTCTTTAAGTGTATTGAGAAATGGCAGATCATTAAATGTGTCCAAGCTGCGTAAATGACGCATCCAGCTGGTGCTTTTCTCCAGCACTGCAACTCAGAAACTGTGAAAGCGGTATTTTTTTTTTTTGGGGTCATCCATGGAAACAGACTTCAGTTATAGAGCACATTCCTTCACCTCTTAAAGAGTCTTCTATCTTCACTCATCAAGTCTATCCCCATGATTCTTTTCATCTGTCTTCTACATTTCAGAGAGTTTAATGCGTCGTTCAGCTCAGTTCAGCTCATTAATTTTCTTAATTTTTAGTGACTCATAATTATCTCTGTAATTTTCTTCCCGAACAGTGTCTGGTGAAGTCTGAGATGGACTTATAGACGTCTGAAGTTGAACTGCTGGAAGGTTTGCTAAGATTATTTTCAACACGCACAACATGTGTGGACTGTGACTTGACCCTTTAACTCTGAAACCATTACTTTAATTAACTATGGCATGTTGGCATTTCTGTGCAGAAGTATTGAGTATTTCTTCTGCTTCTCTGGAACTCGGGTATTACAAGCACAGAAGATTTGTACTTGATTGTAGTTAATGCTCAGTTCTTTAAACAGTAATGGAGTTACTAACCGGATAAATGTTACTTGAATACAGCTGTATTTTTGTGAGAATCGTGTTCTGAAAGTTTAGTTGAAGTTAGTAGGAAGTTAAATAGTGATGCACATATGTAATTTTGGCCCGTTTGAGCTTTTCAGTCATGATTAAAGCCTCACTTTTTAAACTCCCAATGCTCCACGGCGCACAAATCCAGACTAAATAAAACCGTTGAATATTAATTATTTTGGGAATTATGAGCTTTGGAAGTAATAAATTACATTTAATCATATTTTATTCACATCTTCATATTTGATATGAAAAGCAACAATTCTTCAATTCAATGAATGAATGAACGAATGAATATGTTTTTACTTCTAATATTGACAGTGTGTGTTGTTTAAAGACAAGCTGAATAAATAATTCTTATATATATATATATATATATATAAGCAGTTTCGTAAAGTAGAAGCTTTAATCCCAGAATCATTTCAAGACAAAACGGCAATCAACGTCATAGTTACTGATTAATATTTGTCATACTCTTCTAAAGAGTTGACATTCAAATGACCACAGATTGATTACAGTTTGAAAAATAGAAAAGCAAAAAGGACAAGAATATTAAAAGAACTAGTCTTGTGAGGAAGCTGCTGTGAGACTGCGTGATAAAAAAAAGTGACAAACTGCCCTGAACTTTCAATAAGAACTCAATTAAAGGCTGTCTGGAAGAAGAAAAACTGTATTTTTACACAATGAAACCCAAACAAACACAAACAGAAGCAATTTCATTTAAAAGAAAATGAAATGTAAGTGAAGTTTTCTCTCTCTCTCTCAGGTTTGCTTCATTTAAATTCGACAGAGCTGCAGAAAGCTGAGAGTCGTGCTCTCAAAGGGAATTTAGAAGAACGTATTTGTTTGGCATTTGTACAAGTCTCTTCTGCTGCAGAGGGTTTACATTTATACTACCTCTTTCCCCACCTCATTTCTACAGAGTGAAGATCTACTGATTTAGTTTCCTCTCTTCAAGATTCAGTCTGTTTTGTGTTCTTTGTTGCCGGACTTGCTCTCATTTCTTACAGTTCATGCATTCCATACGACAGGGGTCAGCAACCTTTAATGCTCAAAGAGCCATTTGGTCCCAGTTCCTACTGAACACTACACCCAGAGAGCCACAGACATTTTATTTTGACACTCCCACCGGAAGACCATGCCAGGACCACACTACACACAAAACCTTCTGCACTGCTGGTTGCCAACTTACAATTAATAAACTTAATTACATGAACTAAGCAATAAAAACACAACACAACACAATTATTACCGACACTACAAACCTAATATAACCCCCAATCATTACATTTAAAACACGTCAAACAGAAACTCCCATTATGCATTGCAGCCATCAGCTCCTTTATTGCCACACATTATTAAAATGCAAGATATATGTGGGAGATCTGTGATTTTTAGAACCATGAGTGTGAGTGGTGTGGCTTTCAATGTCCTGTGGTTGTTGCGTAATTCACTATAATTTGCCGTCACTCTCAACAAGTCCGCAATGAACCTCCCGGAATTGTCGGCGCTCCGCAGCGCAGCAGTTTTACTGTGGAAGGTACAGGAAGCTCCCAGCTTCAGATACCTGTTGAGCCGTGGAGCTGCGGCTCCGGCTGTCATGACCTGCAGCCGCAACTCTACGTTCTTCATGCCATTATTGTTGCGTAATGACTTTACATCGCTGCGTCGTTGACAACCCGCCTACATTTTACCACTCTTTGTAGCGGGACTGCGCTCTGGGTGGCTTTGCCTCCTTATGTCCCGCTCCGGGATGAACTGCAGTGGGACAGAGGCTCAAGGAGCCGCAGTGGAAGGACGAAAGAGCCGCATGCGGCTCCGGAGCCGCAGGTTGCCGACCCCTGCCTTAGGAAATGCTCCTTTACTGTCACCACCAACACATCGTCCTCTGATACATCCATCCATCCACCACCTGCTCAGCTGTGATGCGTCATGTGCGCTTTTTTTTTTTAACATGCAATTGTTCCACGAACAAAACTGCAAACATACATCTTCACACTTTTTTTCTAGTAACATCTCACAGTCCGCCTGTGCAGTTTTTGGCATCATGCTGTGCAGCTCTTCAGCATTCAACTCTCCCTCTCACCGCCCCTGAAGAGTGTTCAGAACGAGAGAAAGTGACTTTCACATAGCAAAATGTTGCCATTATGTTAGAAATATCTCTGGTGCAGGCCAAAATCCATAGGCGTGCCTGATCCACAGTGTAAAAACAAACAAAGAATCAAAGTCTGACTCCAGCAATCTGTCTTCATGTCCAAATTTTAGAGACTAGATTTGTAATTTTCAGGATACGTCAAACTGTTTTTGCAGAATATTACTGCTGCTTGTTTCCGCTTTCCTTCCTCTTCTCTGTTTTTCTAATCTCGGTTAACGAAGACAAGCTCAAAATAACTGAAGAGCTTACTTTGTTTAATTTCCCTTTCCTTAAAAAATGCATTCAGCAAAAGTCAATGAGACCTTTGTGGGTTGTTTTTTTTTTTTCTTTTCTCATCATTGATCAAATGCTTTTGATTCTTGTGCTGTTAAGCGGTGATTGTGCGAGCTATTAATGGTGCATGTCTCTGGGCTGAGGGCAGCATATGGGCAGTGTGATTCAAAGCATGAAAGAAATTTGCAGTTTATCATTACACTCTTTGTTTCCTGTCAGTGAAAGCGTACACATGGGCCGTGAAATAAGCAATCTGCAGGGGATCTCTGGGGGCTCCGAGCTCCTCAAGACGCTTCCCCGTATTGCTCGGATCATGAGTCCTGGACTAAGATTGTCTCTTGTTGTTTCTTTTTGGTTCTCCGAGTAGTTCCCAGTCATTCAGTTTATCTTCCACCATCCCACTCAGACTCACCATATGGGTCCCCATTTAAAGTAATGAGCAAGGATGAAAAGACTCCCATGCTTCCGTTACTCTTGGTTTCTTTT
Source organism: Blennius ocellaris (assembly GCF_963422515.1). Lineage (NCBI taxonomy): Eukaryota > Metazoa > Chordata > Actinopteri > Blenniiformes > Blenniidae > Blennius > Blennius ocellaris. The sequence goes on from NC_137651.1 coordinate 16,788,801, forward strand.
TAAGAGCACACATTGGTGAAGAAATGAGGGTAAACAGCAGCACTTCTTCACAGTGGCTGGATGTTGCACACACAAACACACAAACACGGCATCTTCAGCTTCCTCAAGTCACGACAGATGATGGTCCCTCACCTCAGGATATTCAACACGACATCCCTCATCTGCAGAGATGGTGCCATTACTTCTCTACTGGGGAGATGGAGGCGAGGGAGGAGGGGATGAAACAGGAATGTAATCTCTTTTCAGAACCCAGTGAGTCACAGTAGAAGAAGTGTTTGTTGTTTTCTTTACTCCTGAGTGAGAGTCAGACTCTACCGGGAGAAGGAAAGCCCATTATAACCTTTTACAAAAAAAAAAAAGGCATGCGTTCTGGTTTAGTTTTTTTCATTGGTGGATTCACAGGGACAAAACCACATCCAAGCTTCCACTCCCTACTTTTTATGAGGGTAGGGATGGGGGGGTACATGTTTTAGAATGAAAATTTAACAACAAAAGGAAAGATATAGAAATTGAATTTCCTTTGCAGGCTGAATGTCATGACAGGTGGTAATTTAGTTTCTTTTCCAGTGCCACCGCACGCTAATATTAGACAAGAAAGGGCTACGTGGAGGCTGAAGGATGTGTGGATAGACAGGTTGCACAAGAAATCCACATTTGAAGAAGTAGATGACTGGTATACCAGATCGGAAAAACTCTCAAGTTAGAAGGGAACTGAAACAGGACAATTTACTGAGGATGTGAACCAGGTCTGTCATTTGTTGATCAAACAGTGTCCCGAAGGGAAGCTATTACCTGACATCCATCAAGCACTGCGGCTGGTAAAAGCTGAAAACAAAAAAAAATGGTGTGGGATGTAATTACCGTGATTGTCTTTCCCATTCAGCACTATTTCCCATGTTAATCTCATTCAGCAGGACAAACCAAGTGCACATAGGGTGTGAACGTGTTTGTGATTGATTAAAACCACTGAAGTCAACCTCAGCTCTTGACCTGCGCCGCATGCAAGTTGGTTTATCTGCTGCAGGAGGTGTAGCTTGGGTGATCCACTGCATTGTTTGCTCACCATATCGGTTTAATGAAATGCCATTGATTGAATGGATTCAATCTCTCTCCCTGTCCTTTGTGTTGGAGCCAGTGGAGTCCTCTTCGAAGTGTGACTCGGTGCACAGTGGACAGGCTTCTCAACATCACGGTCACTCTTCTCTGCACGTCGAAATACTGGGGGGCTGGCCGGATGGACTTCAGAGGACAGCACTGGTAATTAGGCTTTGATCGTGACCTTTAGCTAATACTTGGGAGCCATGGCCAGACCGGCTTGAAATCCATCACTAGCAAATGGAAAGTAGTGAAATTTGAACCTTTGTCATTTTGTTGTCATCACTACTCACTATTTAGTCTGACTAATACAGCCTGAACTGAGAACTAATACAGCCTGAACTAAGAATAAGTTTCAATATTGTCATTTAGTAAATGTCAGGCAGGTTGAATGTTTTGAACATCTTCAAAAGGAGACTAACATGAATGCCTGGAAACTTTAACTGAACCCTTAGCAACCTTCACCATTAGCATCATCCAGAGCTGTTGCCTCTAATGACGAGCATTTCGGTCACTATTTCAGTAATCTCCTGTTTACTTTAGAAGAAACACCTCGTTTATCTTTCGATCTACTAAGCTACGGTGACAGCTGCAAGAAACTGTACTAGCCTGTGTTAACACAATATCTAATGAATTAAGCCTGTAATATACATAAGCTTTTCCATTTACTTCTTCTTTTCATTATCAATCCATAAGTCTGTTGTTTAAAGTAGAAACGGTTGGTTGTGCTCAACATAGATGCTGAATTGTTTAAGGATTATTAATTGGTTAAATTCCTCTGTTCAGTTTCCTTTATGGGCAGAAGATCCTGGTATAGAAGTTAGTCAGCTGTGCAAGTCTGCTTTAAGCCACTTGTGACCCGTTAATGGCACTGAATGGATTATAACTTTGTTTGGTGAGTGGTTTCAAACTATTCGAATCATTTAGGTTGTGATGACACGACAAAACCAGTGAATGTTTGAGTTAAAAATAAAATATCCAGGCAGCTGGAGATACATCGCTGACTTACTTTTCTTTTCCCTTGCTACCAATCAAATAAAATATTACAAGAACTGAATTGAGGTCTGCCTATGAGAATAAATTAAGTTGTTATAAATTCTTTATAGTGTTTTGACAGTGACCACTAAATAAACTTTTCTTCATCAGTGTTCTTGAGCAGAATGTAGGCCACATGGTTGTCCAGTGTTTAGCACTCTGGCCTCACAGCGAGAAAGTCTGGAGTTTGTGTTTTCTCCCCATGCGTTTACTCTGGCTACTCTCGTTTCCTCTCACATTCTGAAAAACATGCACCTCCTCGGGATTGAAGGTCTTGCTCAGGAGCTGCCTACCAATGGGTCAATTGGGTAAAAGACATGTCCCCTCTGGAAACTAATAACTAGATAAATAAATGTTATGAAGCCCTGCTTATGGCCCCTGTGGCCACAGCCTGAGAAAGGACAATCTCCTCCATGAAAGGGAAAGATTGAGCCGTGGGTCACGGAGATTGAGTCCACACTGGAGGAAGAATCATGTATTCATGAAAATGTACACCTCTCTGCTGCCATGTCATTTCTGCTTTTTAACTAGCAGCAAGTCAGAAATGCTTTTCCCTCCCACTCCCCCTTTCCCCCTCAATCATGCTGCTTTCTCTGTCCAAATGCAATTCAGACTGAGTTGTGGTTGGAGGGCATTGGAAATGAACTCCTCAGAGGCCCTGCTTAGGAAATGAAATTGCCTCGACTATGGCCTTTTGTCACATCATTCCACAGCGCATATTAATGATCTGTGGCACGTGGCGTAGCGCCACACCATCAGATCCATGCAGTGACATGAGTCTAATCAGACGTTCACACAAATTCACTGTCAGTGTCCGTTATTGAATCTCTCCATCTTCCCCCTGTTTGTTTTGTTATTCACTCTAATTATTTTTTAATGTAAAGGTCCTGCATGGACCAGCAGCTATTATTGTTACATTTCTTTCAGACTTACAGAGTAATTGCACCATAATGCTTCACATGTTTTCCTGTTGGATCTTTTAAAACTGGAAAAAACCGTTGTTATTCAAGTTTAATAAGGCGATAATAAGCAATGAGTGAATGTAAAAATGGTGAATTGCCTTCAATGTCGAAGATGTTACTCCACTGTTGACACGATTTAAATCACTCCACTGCCCACCAACGATCAACACAACTGACAGCAGTGACTTATGGCTCATATTTCACTTTGTCACGACTGAGCACACCGAGTAACTAAAGCAATTTGTCGGCACTGAAAGCGCACCGCAGCAAGTTAATGCTAGGCAAGCAAACATTAAAATAACTTACCAAGTTCACAAGTAGCACACCATAATTATCTCTGCAGCTCCTGAACAACGTGGCAAATTTCCCCGGACAAAAGATGTGTGAACTCGTCACAGTGGAGCTGCAACGCTGCGTGACGCATCATCAGGGTAGCAGTTCAACACTTGTTTTCCTATTACAAATTATCATAACTTAGATTCATTAAAAAAAAAAAAATTAAGTAAGAGTGCATAACTGAATTTCCCACCAGGGTTAATACAATCATGATACAAGCCAGATAAGTAAAAGTGTATAATGAATAATGCAAAATGAATTATACAGTAATTGAAGTGTTCTCTGAGCTCTTTTGGTCGATGGTCAACAACCATTGGAGACTGATGGAGACCATCTTTCCTCCGCAGTTGATATTTTTAGTCCAAAAATAATATTATCTCACCTCCATAAGACTTGTCTGCCACTTTGTCAATACTGGTAATTTATCTCCGTTACACATAAGACAGTAAGACTGCTGGAAAGTACCCTGAAAAGAGTTTCTATTTGAAGAAAACTTGTGGCTCAGACTGTATTGTTTGGGGAATGTTTTAAATAGTAATAATAGGCACAAAAAAAAAAAAAAGGTTGAATTTCAGTGCAGATTTAGTGTGAACTGCAGGGAAGCTGAACGGTAGTGCGTGGGATTCTGCAAAATTTTGGATTGCTTCGATGCCAAGAAAATACAGGTACAGATACCAATGCTTTTTAATATTCAAGGTTAATGCATCATCAAAGTGCTAAATGTGGATGTATTTTCATGACCTTTAAGTGTTTTTATGATATTTTCTTTGGTTTATTAATTAGTTGACTAGGTCCAACAACAGAATTTGGAAAAATATTATAGGTTAACAGAAAATACTTTATCATAACAAAAAAAAACATGTTTTCAAACAACGGTAACAAAACAATTTTCTCCCATACATTGTAATGTCTGGATGTTTTTGTTTTTTTCTTAAATAAATAAAGTGCACAAAACTATCCCTCCAGAACAAATTAGAACAAAACAAGTTATTTCAGGTAGAGTGTTGAGGATGGAGTGGCCTGCATGCAAACAGCTCTGCTGCGATCTGTATTCCTGCTGTATTCTAATATTAATGTCAGTGTTATTTGTCCTGTGGGGAGTTTTATCTTCATGCTTACATGATGATGTTTACACCACATGTTTTTCTTGCCAATCTGCCCAGTGTCTCTACTCAGCCGGTCAGCTTTGTTGCTGCTGATCATTACTGGGGAAACCGGAGAATTAAGAAAACCTCCCACCTCATTCAAACACAGTCGCATGTACATGTAACATGTCTTCGGAGTCTAACAGTGTGGGCATTACCAGGCCCTGGAGCACACCGGTGTAAGACAATTAGATCCAGCAGAAACTGAATTAATTTTATTTCATTTCACATGCGCTCGCTCTCGGTTCCGCATGCAACACTTACTTACATTACTTCTCCTTGTCAACATCACTGTGTCCAGTATCAGTGCTTTTCTGGTCTTGCAGAGCTGCCTACAAAGTAAGCCATGAACACTTATAGTTTCACGAGAAACAATCAGTTTCGACCAGTGGAGTTAAGTGACCTGCACATGATGCATGGGAGAAGCGGGAAGTAATGTCCAATGGCGTCAGTAGTAATGTTGCATTTTTATTAAAGGTTGTGTAAACAGAGCCGTTAGCAAAAGAGCAATCATTAATTACAATATAAAATGCATCAGAATGGTCCCACCCCCCAGCAGTTTAATAAGAAGAAATGAAAAAGGGGACCAATGAAACAATAAACAATCAGATACAATTCACTCTAATGCTCAAAGGATTAACTATTCATTAGTCCAGCTTCATAACAAATAACTTCCCTTTGCTTGATTGTGTCGGTCCTGAACCCTGAACAATGTTAATCAGCTATATACTTTGTACTGTGATGAGAAAGATTCAGTCATTCAATCTGAACACGGACCTTTCAGCAGTTTTGAAGCAACTTTCAATACATTTTGAGAATCTTCTTATAAAATCAGAAGCGCACTGTTATTCAAATTTCTTTGCCAAATGTTCACAATCTACAGAAATAGGTTTAATAGGTCCTATAAGCTAAACTGCTAACATGACTATTACATATAACAAGTATTTCTTTTATTTATTTACATGTCTTTATACTCTATAAGATTGTATGAATGAATTTTATCATCTTCTAATTAAAGGAAAGACTCATTAATTGTAAATCCTTATCGTAGTGGGGGGGGGGCACACATTTTAGATTTGTCTTTAATCAAACTCAACACAATGATTTGAGTCAAGCATAACTGCTTAACTTGTTTAATGATTCTCATGTGGTTTTATGGGAAGTTGTTGGGGTTGTTTTCTCCCTTGCAAACCAAGAGTCTTGGATTTGTTGTTTGGATAAAAACACCTTTAAATGTGTTTCATAAGCTACATTTTTGTCTCTCGATTGTTTCCATTCAAGTGGCCATTTGAGGTAGGAGCTCCTTTCCGAATGAAAACGTTGCCAGAGACGATCAAAGTAAGGCGACAGACATTTTTGCAAGAACGAATGTTACTTCTCTTTGACGGACGAGTGTCCCTGAGGTATAAGAAAGAAAAGTAAAAAGAGGTGACAGTGAGTGCTTTTGCGAATCCACCGGTGACAGAAGAGCAAAGAGCACAAAACCACCAAAGAGGAGACACCTCAGCCAACTATAATTTGTCGTCACCCTGGAGGCAACCTTTCCTAATGCAATATGTTTGGGAGCAACCAGCCATGAGCAGAGAGACCGCACTCCGTAGGACAAGATTAAAAATCCAATACCATACTGTTGAAAAAGACACGGTGTGGGGGGGGGGGGGGGGGGGGGGGGGGGGGGTGGTGAAGACGGGACATCACAGTGTGTGAGAGACAGTAGGAGAGGAAAAAAGACTGAGCAGGAGAATAGCAGGATAAAGTGTTTCATTTATCACCAATTGAGGGGGGGGAAAAAAAGTCAATTCATCTTTAAGCCATTAATCTGGGACACTTCTTTTACCATCTTGTGACAATCGGGTGCTAAACACAGTGAACAGAGAGGAGAAGCACAGGAAGCGGTAGCTCAATTCACACTGTAAAGAGTACTGAGATGTCCGTTATATCGTGATGTCTGTCCACGCTGTCAGCACAAGTTAACGTGGAGAACGGGTAAGCGTGTCAATACTGAGAGGTTATGCGCGCCGTCGTCTGAAAAAGGAAAACGCTCAGAAAAAAAAGTCACAATTTAGCAGAATTTATTCTCCAGTATGTTGAATGTTTACTCAAAAGATATTATGCGTAATAAGATCTTTTTGAAACCTATTAACAATCTTCAACACTATATCAGATCTTAAATACCGTTCAAGAACAAGGCTCTTGGTGTTGTGCAGTTCGCTGGAGGTACGCGTCCCACTCAACCTCAATATTTAGACTAAATTAATAGTTGGAGCAGATTTTGTGAGAAATAGAGATGAACAGAACAGGCGGGACAAGAGTTTAAAATATAAAACAGGTTAACAGTACAAAGGTTATATTTAATCTATCTGTTCATCTCTGGAGTGGATTGATTGTATCCATAGTTTTCCTGACACAGCCTTCATGAAGCCTAGTTTTAATTTTCTATTTGAATGTTTAACTAAGCAGCACTGGTCTGGTGAGAGGACTTCTCTCTGATTCCTACAGCTCTGGTGGCGGCTTGGCACCCAACAGGTAAACTCCCTTTCCATTTCTATATTGCTGTTGGCTTTTTTTTAATGAATTAATGAATTAAAAAAAATGGTTTTAACTATTTGTTGACATAGTGTACCTCTTTGACATTTTCAACCTTCTACAGATAGTGTTTTTGTTTAGTTTTTTCAAAGAAGCCCTTAATATCCTGTCAAATCTTCTCTATTTTCACTTGTGCAAAATGAATGACCTTGTAAACAAGTAACCTTTTTTACTTGATTCTTATGTGTATTATAGTTTATTTAGTAGTAGAAGCTGTAATAACAGATGATGTCATAGACATGATGAGATGAAAATAAATGCCACTGTTTTTCAGTAGAGTACTGGATAGTTAGGGTGGATTGTCCAATCTTGTTTCTCCATGGAGGCAAAGTTATGATATTTTGGAGAGAGAAGACAAAAACAAATGTATATTAACCCATATTTGCTAACAGTGGATGAATATTTAGTTGATGAGGTTGTAGCAGATAAGAACAGGAAAGGCAGTGTAGAAATTGGATGTCCAAAAGTCGGCTTTTCACCTTTCACTCCTTTCTACCAAATTTTAGACGGAAGGACAAAGCCTCTTCTCAGCATCTTTTACACCATTTTTTTGTGGTGGAGGCATTACGTCAAGTTATAAAGGCGGCTCACAACTCATTTGATGGATAGCTAAAATGTTCTTGATTCTACTATGTTGTTTCTTCTGTTATAAGCCGTTTGCAGATCTTTCCTCTGAGCTTATTACATGTCTCTATGTGCATCTTCGAAAAATGTATGAAGCAGCAGCAATGACTGGATTTACTCGTCCAGCCACTCTAAGAAGTCCTTCAGTCACATGATATTTGTTCAACAGCCAACTGTCACCATCTCTACCGCTTGGAAATAGACGTGAAGTACAACTGTTGAACTATGCGTGCAGCAATGGGTTCGAACATTTCCAAGTCCACTTCAGGCCCATTTCAGAATAGGTACACTGAAGGCTGTCTTATCCAGAGCAGGCACCTAAAACTACGCTAGTTACCGACCAGTGCCACACATCACCACTGCACTCTGCACTGTCAGTCCACCCAAGAGCATGTTCACGTTTCCTTCACTTTTATCAGCACAGTCTCCTCACTGTAATTTAAAACAATGAAGAGATTCGGGGAGAAGGTAATCGGATGCTGGGTGATGAGCCGAGGGATCTCGGGGCTCCTTGGCTGGCTAAGATAAGGCAGCATTCATCCCACAACGCCCACTGCCAGGGTTCAGGCTCTGGCTGCCATCTAAAAATACATTTGTTCCTACAAAGCGGGACACTGCCAACTCACTGAATTTTCTTTTTGCATGGAAATCTGCTTTTTAGTGGAGAGCTCTGCATTCACTCTGAGACAGTATAAAGAGAAAAAAAAGAAGAAAATAGAGGGGAAACTGAGACTGAAACCTCATCCCTACAACAATGGACAGACAACTCATCTCAACTTTGCTTCTAGAGCACTTTGAAAATGCTGCACATAAGAAGACATGAAAATCTAACAATATCAGGTGTGACCAGTTACAAAACAATCAAATACAATACAGACAATAAAATGAAATGGCAACAAATAAAACAGGAGCAGATTCTCAGTCTGTGTTAAAAGCTAAAGAATTAAACTAGGCTTTCAGACTAGTTTGAAAAATAGACAGTGAAGGGGCTTGTCTGGTGCGCGGTGGTAGCTCATTCCATAACTTTGAAGCAGCAAAAGAAAAAGTTCTGTCTCCTCTGAGCTTCCGTTTGGACCTCGGTACATCCAGGAACAGCTGGTCAGCTGACCAGAGGCACAGAGGGGAAGTAGCTCAGAGGGCCAAGGCGAGGTGAGAACATGTATAGACTAAAAAAAGAGATAAAAGAATCTTAACATGAATTCTAAAATGATCGGGCACCCAGTGAAGGTCCGTGAGTCCACAGGGGGCACATTGATCCATGTGACATACATATCTTCATCTACCTTTGTAGTCGAACGCATGCAGCCCAATTTTTGTGACTGCACATGTGCCAGAGCAACTACAAGAAACAATGGACACCTACTTCGAAGAGCACTTGTGTGAGGAGATCATCAGAATATAAAGATAACCATATGGCTCAAAACTCCTGGCATGAAATATCAAAAACTTTAGGGAAGGGGGAGAACTACGGCCACCAAAACCAGAAATAATTTGGGGATTGTTATGTAATGCATACCAACATGAACCCTGAAATGTGGTATGAATAGAACCGGTGAACCTTTAAATAAAACCTTTAGTAGTCCAGCAGCAGCATTCTGACCCAACCGGAGGCCTGCGAGGGAACACTGGCCGACTGCAACATAAAGTGTGTTGCAGTAATCGAATCGAGATGTGATAAAAGCATGAATTACTGCTTCAAAGTGCTGAATGGGCAACAACGGGATTCACTTTTGCCAACATTCTGAGATGGAAGAAGCAGGACTTAACTACTACTCTTATCTGTGAGTGCAATTTAAAATCACTGCCTATTGTAAAACCCAGGTTCAAAACTGTTCACATATGGAGGCAAGAGGCTCAAGTCAACAGGAGCCACAGGGAACAAACGCCATCACCTCTGATAACATCTATGTGCTGTACAGTCTCACAAAGTCGTTTCATCAAAGAACAGTTAAAAGCATGTTCCCAAGATGAATTTATGTTGGTATTTGAAGCCCTGGTGTCTTTCAGCTCTGGTAGAGTCTGATCACGATCGTCTTCCCCCTCTGTTGCTGTCGGCTGCTCCACTAGAAAAGTGCACAAATGAAATAAAACAACTCTGCCATGCTGCATTGTACAATATGACCCTTGTGTTTTAAGAGCAGCTTCACATGTCTCATTCCAGCTTTTTAACTCAACATGCAAGTCTTAGACTGTACTTGTTCCTCGTGTCTGCTGGACAATAAGGGAATCAGAGTGACACAGTTTCAATGTCCTCAAGGACATGGATTTCACACTCTGTTAACTCCAGATGATCATGGTTCATATTAACTTCAGCTGAACTTAGAAATTCTGCACATGATAAGGGTGATGCATTTTGGTCCTCATTTCTTACAATGGAATGTAATTTGTCAGGCCAACTGAATAGTCATCGGCTGCAATCAGTCAATGTAAGGCAGAGGTACCAGTAGAATAGAAACTATGTCGTTTTGGCAATTTGGTGCCTTAAGGTTAATCACACAACTAGATGACCACCATGTATGCTTATCACAAATTTCCACAGCCAAATGTGACTTCGGATGAATATACATTTTGTGAATTTACATATGTCTGCTTCGCATTAATCCATATTTTAAAGAAACTGGGTCATTTCATTAGATGGAAGGGAGATCAAATTAGCCAAGACCGTGAAAATGACTTGATGTTTGGAAAAATGAAAAAAGACTTTTGAACTATTCATGTTCAATTCAAAAAAAAAAAAAAAAGATTCATGGATTATATGTCAGATTTCGTTCAGTATTTTTCTCACTGGCCCTGAAAAGTTCAAACAACTAGCATGAATAGTTGAAAAGTATTGGCTTTTGTAATTTTGTGGATGACTCATGTTTAACTCCCAAGTAATCTTCCATTTGAAAAGCCTCCATATCTCAGATCTCAGACATGAAAAAGAGACAGGAACTTAATGACATTGTCTAAAACATGTACAAAATGAGTTTTTGCACCATCAGCTCTGACTTTGGAAGGTTGTGACACCCAGAACCCCCCAGACTCTCCCACAAAGGACACATCCAACATACTGAACTTGAACTGCTGGGGGTGAACTATACATATTCACCTATTTGTTCTTAATGAACGAGCAGACAATTTATTGTCCTGCTGCTCTGTAGAGAGCGACAGGAGATCTGCAGAGAAATGTCACAAGAAGGAGGCCAAAGTGACAGGATTCAATTAAAGGAAATCTATGCCATGTTGTCATGTGTTTCAAAGAGAAGAAAATCTCCCTCAGAGTGACAGCAACAAACTGTCAACCTGATCGCCTTTTCCCAAACAGGATTACTACCTCTCCTCCTCCTGCTTTCAGTTTTTGCTCCCATTTCTATAAGTCTTCCCTCTCTCTTGGCCTCTCCCGAGACACTTTCACACCTCTTTCCCTCCTCCATTTCCTCCTCCTCATTCACCTTTCCTCTCACACTCTTGGCCAGACAAACTCTCTCTCTCTCTCCTTTTCTCCCGCCCCTCCTCAATTTCTGTTCCTCACTACCCATTTCGTCCACACTCTGACACACTTTGAAACTTGTCAACATGTCTTCCGTCACCTCCTGAGAGCCGATACAAAGTCAGACGGCAGACAAAGAGACGAGAGCAGTGACCCAGGGTGAATCAACCGTGTTTATGCAACTAAAACACACAAAAGGAAAGAGCAACAACGACACTGAACACGATCATGCATTTACGCTTTTTTTTCTCGAATGGTGGGTTCTTGATTTCAGGTAAACACATTGTTTTGTTTTCAATACTGCACACAGGTTGTGCCTTGTTAAGCTATAATTGGATGCCTCCACATCCCGTAAGGGTTTAGTAAGCAGTTAATTAAGTATAATGTGGATTACTGCTGCAGTACTCCCATCAGTAGAATGTAATTCAATGTCATCCGCATGTTATATCCATTTGCATCCAAAGTTTTTCCAGTTACTGAACACATAGTGGCACAAAGACTTCTGTGCAATTATTTTTATGGCAGGATAGAGCTCTATTCCTAACGTGAACTCTGAGAGATACTTGACATATATCAGCAGAGACGTTCATAACCTATAATTAGCCAAATCTATACATCCAACTACCCATCCATCCATCCATCCATTATCTACCGCTTATCCGGGACTGGGTCACAGAGGCATCAGTCTAAGCAAGGATGCTCAGACTTCCCTCGACCCAGACACTTCGTCCAGCTCTTCCGGTGAGAACCGAAGGCGTTCCCAGGCCAGCCGAGAGACATAGTCCCTCCAGCGTGTCCTCGGTCTGCCCTGAGGGACATGCCCTGAATATCCGAAACAGATGTACAAACCTGCTGGACTATTCTCATGAGAGGAGTCATTGTTCACCTTCCCCAAATGTAATTGATTTGGGGTCATCAGATGTGGAGTTTGCATAATCTTCCCATGTAAGTGTGTGATTCATGCCTGTGATAACTAGTGTGTGTTTGTCTTTCAATCCAACAACCTGCATCCTTATTCTGGATGGAGTGGTATAGAAGATGGATGTCATTTATAGTTACTGGGATCCATGTGCAACCAATAGCATTTGCCATCATGTGCCAGTTAAGCACTTTCATCTTGATGAGTCATTAATGAAAGCGTGCAGCAGCTGCAATGATTACGATCAATGTATTGCTTTTGTTGAAATGATGCACCTTCATGACATGTGATATCTATCCGTCTGTCTTCTGCACCTGAATGCGAGTTAAAAGCCACGCAGGCACAGGGAGAACACCAGCTGGAAATAAAAGTGCGAATAACTCTTCCACGGTTCAGCTGTAATCCATCATGTCCTACCTCAATTTTCTGCAGTATTACTCATCCATTATGTTTTGCAATTTTAATTTTTCTTTCTGCCAGAATTTCTAACTTGAAAATGCATGCATATCTAAAGTTATGTCAAGTACATGATTCGATGTGCTATGTAAGAACCCATGACATCCCTTGTCCCCCGAATGAATTCTAAAGCCTATTTTTGACTCACACTGGGGTAAAACAATGCACATCCACTCTCAAACTAAATACAGTTTTGGATCTTGCCTCTTTAGCATGCTGGGGCTGCAGTCCTGCTTACTGCTGCTTATGAAGGCATCTCTGTGTTGAAAGAACATCAGCTGCCAAACACTGGTGGAGCTCCCTGCAGAACCTCTCCAGTGCACACTATGGCGACTCCCAGCTGGTAGAGATATTCACACGCTGACATGTATGAAAGCATGCATGCAAAATGTCACATGTGGGTTGCACATCTGGAGTGAACCATACAATGTGTGGTCATGTGATGGCCCACATTCCCAGGATTCTGTGATTGTATTCAGATCAAGTACAACAAATGTGAGATATTTCAATAACTTGAAAGAGAAATGTTGGTGTATTTGAATTGTGGGTCAATAAAGAATAACTGGTACAGAATTAGAAACTTGAGAAATGACTCAAAGCTTTATTTACCCACAATCCCAAAATCTTAAAATTAAAAAAAAATAAAATAAAATAAAAGACAAGATGAAGTAATTTGCAGTATTGATCATAATACCGGTTTGCCTGCAAGTCTGTGGATCTGAAATCTAAATCCAATGAAATGCAAACAAATCAAAAGACGTAGAAGAGTGCATTAAAACTCTGCAGTACCATAAATATAACTTCACATCTAATGCTTCACATTAGACTTAAAGAATAACAATAATTTAAACTCCAAACATGAACATCATGGAAAACTATCTTTATATACCCATGGTGTGACATTTGGTGTGAATCCCACTAGCCATTGTAATCACAAGAGAAGAAGGATGTGATTAATTACATTTTGTGTTTGCAGGTGGACAAACTGTTGGATTATATTAGGAATATAATCCAAAAGACTGGAGTTCACATCAAGTATGGAGATGAATGTCAACAGGGTGTAAGTAATGTGACCCTACAAATGAAGAAGCCTTCGGTCAAATCTGACTGGTTTCTTGAAAGGTCACTGACAGTAACCCGTTTCCCTGACTGTGAAGATCCTGCTCAGCTGTCGCTGCTCTTCACCCAGGAATGTATCTGTTCTCGCTCAGCTGCACCGATGAGACTGGAAAATCTGTGTTTTGAAAGTTGATTTAATATACCTGTTCAGTCATTTTAAGTGTGAAGCTGTGTGTGGAGGTTATTACTCCTATGGATTTTTGCTTTTATTAAATATAAAAACACTGAATATAAAATAGATTAAACTGACCATGAGTTCCACAGGAATCTTATTGAAAGACTTTCAAAATGCAGCCCTGTACACAGTATAACAGTATCAAAATCTTGTATCAAGTATCAAAAAGCGTCTAATGTTGGTGGCAATGGTTGAACCTGTATTTTAGCTTCTCGAGTGAATTGGTATTGGATTTAGGAGAGTTTTTAATAACAGCTGGTTTAATTATTAATTATGGCATTGTGTTATGTTACGACAGAACAGATGGCCTATTTCATGAAGTTGTTTTCCAAAAGCAGGCACCCTGCATTGGTAACAGTGAGCCAAATATGCTGTTCTCTTCAAAACTAAGTGCAAGACAGAGGAAAGAGGTTGTTTTGCTCGATCAAGATTGTGACATGTCAGGGGGTCACTTTGGGAACGTATTGAACCATTTCACCGGGTCGTCAGGGGTTCTGCACATTAAAAACTTTTCAAGTCTCGTGTGTTTCAAGGCCACACCCGCTGAGACCTTCCTTCAGGTTAAATGGAAAGTCTGACCTGAAACAAATTCCATTAATAGAAAGAAAGAAGCAGTTAATTCAACGTAATTATCAAAAAGTCTGCTATTGTTCCTCACTCTGTAGATAGCTTTATTTTATTATTGTGCCACAGCCCCTCACCTAACTGAACAGGATGCTGCCAAGTGTGGATTTTTTAAGTATTAGAGTATTTCGGAGGCATTTGTTGTTTTATGTGTGATGTTTGTAATTAAACTCTCTCGACTGTAATCAGAACCGTTATATGAAAAAAGTGCATTCAGAATATATGTAAAGTGCATTTTGTGTGTGATTGTCTTTGGAAATAAGCCCCAACGCATGTGCAGTGTGCGATATACGTGTTCCTCCGGTGAGGGCAACAGTCCCCTCAGGCATCAACATTTCAGTATTTGTTTAGCTTTTTGTCTCAGTCGGTTTGGTATATTTGTCACTTGCTGCTTGAATATACACATAACCACAGAGGAAAGGGGGCAGAGCCATCAAAGTTGCAGTAAAGGGGTGGATTTGTTTTTATTAGGCAGTGGGCACAATTAGCTTCAGGGAATCCAAATGGAACAATGAAAATGTCTGTTTATAAAAAGGAGCGAGGCACCACTTTTTTTTTTCCCTCCTATGGAAGGTGGTTATTGTAATAATAAAATGTTGAATGATATGATGTGATGGATCTTTTTTTTAGAAATGACTGGAACTGTGTTTTCAGTTTGCATTGACATTGTAAAGTCATGAAACCTACAAATCAGCCACAGTCTGTCTTCTCATGTTTTCACGCTAATCTCAAACCCTCAGACTTTCAGAAGTCTACTTGTTGCCTTTCACTGATGAACACAGAGAGGACAGAGTAGCGAGAGGCATAATGATTCCCGTCTCTTTCTCACCGTCAGTGTGACACACCACAAGGACACACTTTAATTCAACCTGATGAGTTAATGGTCCTCGCAGGCCTGAGTCCTGAGGAGACCTGATCTAACATACTGTCCTTTCAGGAGAGCATGGCTTAAGAGCTTAATGTTAAGAACTCTCCTCACTATTTACTCTATAGGAAAGCTGCTGTGTATTAAAGAGAATCTGAGGAGGACAACCTGTGCTGTACAAACCAACTGATCACGAATCCCTGTTTGGATCCTCCTCAGATTAAATCTCCCAAATACTTAACACAAACGTGCTAATGATCAGGGGTTCATGTCCTCATTGATAAAAATATGGAAGAAAAAAAAAAAACACTAAAGGAAAAAGACAAAAATACTGCAAGTAAAGATTTATGGGGGGGGGGGTACTTTGTGAATGGAGGTTCATTTGTGCTCTTGTGGAGTCTGAATAATTCAGGAGCAAACATTCCCCTCTTGCCCTGACATGTGTGGTTGTGTCTTTGTCATGTCGAGACATAAAGCACAGACACAAGTGACCAGATAAAGCAATCAAACAAGAAAATCAGCAAGTGATTGTGAGAGAAACACAAAGAGACGAAGCAGGACAGAGATGAAAACGGCCCCCGTCGTTTGTGCTGTATTGTCATTATCCGCAATTGTTCAGAACAATATGAAAGCCCTGCAGCGGGGAGCCCATATCAGAGAGTGGACTGGTAGTGCATAGGCCATTGTTTCCTCACTATTATTAAGTTAT
Source organism: Blennius ocellaris (assembly GCF_963422515.1). Lineage (NCBI taxonomy): Eukaryota > Metazoa > Chordata > Actinopteri > Blenniiformes > Blenniidae > Blennius > Blennius ocellaris. The sequence continues at coordinate 16,804,923 of NC_137651.1, forward strand.
TGTTCATGAGATCTGCAATGGGACATTATACTACTTCGTACAGTAGCGAGATGTTGGCCTACTCACTAATTTACCCGCTCGGTAATTTTAATGCTCATTAGGCTCCTTGCACATTAGTGCTTCCATGTGAAGATTAGAAGCACAACTAGTTACAGAGAAGGAGGAGGAGAAAACAAAGAGGAGAAAAAAAACAGTTAATGGAGCCAAGAGCTGTGGGAATGATGAGAAGACCTGAAGCAGAAGATCGATTTTCTGCCTTTGGTTTTCAGTGTTGATTTTTATTTTTTTTTTAAAGAAAAAGAAATCTCCTAATCAGTTGAGTGTGCTATGATTGGGATCTTTATGGGTGACATGTAAAACCACGATGCTTAGTCAGCAATAGACTATCAATAACACACAATGTTGGGTCCACCTGGGAAATCAGTCCATGTAAAAGCCAATATTTGTGACTTTAAATAAATGCAGGAAATCAATAGGTCATAAGCTAATTGGCTGTTGAGATTTGTGGGTAATGGTTTACAGTAAACAAATCCCCATTTCATAGACCATTCCCCCCTACTGCTACATGGAGGGAAGACCATGTACATAACAAAAAAAAAAACCCACAACAAACAAATATATAATTATTTGTAAACCTGAAAATTGGAAATAAATAAGCTGAAATTCCAGGTCACATTAATACTTTTTAATCACTTCTAATATAATACTTCTAATATAATATGAAGATATAATTGCCAAATCACAAAAAAATATAATGAGAAAATTGTGATTAATTGAGGAAACAAATGGCAAATTATTGTCTGGTAAAAAAACATTCATCAGAAGAAGCTCTAACTGAAGAGGATCATTAGCCCAAATTTGTGAGTAAATGTACAATGCTTCATAAATCTCATTAGAAATCATGCTGCATTTTTCTTACAGTCGACAGTTGTTAAGTTCTTTTTAAATGATCGATTAAATTACAAACTTTGCATTGCCTCCAGAAAGTCAGCCAACTTACAAAATAGTTTGTTGTCATCTTTCCATGCTCAACTCGGTAAATCATCCTTTTGCCCTCAAAGGGGGGTAATTAATCTTTTTTGGGGGGGTATTTTGACAGCCACAGATAGAAGATGATGGAAGTGTGAGCAGTGACAGCACAAACAGCAGATTTGAAGCTCCACAACGACAGTGACGGTTTCAGTGACAGACACATTAGCTCACTCAGCCCCCGAAGGGGAAGCTGCTCACTTAATCTAATAAACATGATCCTCGTGTTGATAAGCCCACACTCAACAGAATCACCAGAGAAAGTAAACTATCATCAACTAACCCTCTCAATGCTTCACAATCCAATGAAACTCAGTGCTTTGATAAACATGCTGATAATTGGACAATCCATTTTGCACATGCTTTATAGACAGGAAGTTAACCAAACTGTTTTGTGAACTGGGCAAAGATTTCTCTCTTTAATTTTGTATGAAAAAAGGGATGTGCCCTCTGCAGGGATCAGGAGAGAAAAAACTTGTGTTTCTCAAGGTCTTCATTCAGGCATGGGAGGAGGGATCGTGGGATCAGGAAAGCAGCAGCAGTCATTCACCAGGTGCTGTTGTCGTGAAGAGGGAGCTAAAGCAGAACTCACTGTTTACTCACTGTCCACTGCCAGCCTACAGCCTCACATAAACGTTGGGTCGTGACCAGCAGAACAAGATCTCGGGTGCGAGAGCTTGACTACTCTCAGAAGGTTGAGCCTCACCCTGAAAAGCTCGGCCATTTGAAAGGGACTCAAAGTAGAGCTGCTACTTGCCCATGCCGAGAGGAGCCGGTTGATTAAAATGCCCTCTGGTTGCAACTCGTCGGAGAGACAACCAACTGGTTGGACAAGGTTGACCCAGGACAAACTGGTTGGAGAGCAGCTCAAGACATGGAAAACAATGTCCTCAATGTGCACTGCTACTGTAACTGGAGGTGAACTGATGATGGGTGAACGATGAATGGATGACTACAAAAAGATAAATACATTCTGACTAAATTGGGACCTTTTGCTCCACCAAGCCATCTATTTCTGCTGCTAATAAACATATTTATCATAACTGACACTGAATTTAACCGTGTTTTTATTAGGCGCAGCGATATGTTGGTAGAAAGACGAAGAAGCTGCTTTCAGAAGTGAACCTATTCTTGAATGTAGACATGAGGATGCATTGCTTTGAATAATAATCATTTTCAAACTTCACTCAAGTGTCCTTTTTGCGAAACAAAGACTGCAAATTCAACTGATCATTTGAAAGAAAAATGAATTGCCCTTCCAGAACCTGCTGGTAATGCAATCTGTTGTTCTATTGTAAGCAGAGAAGAAAGTCCTCCATCGGAAACTGTCCCTAAGTGGAAAGTTACAAACTAAGTGAAAATGTTTTACATAAGTGAATATTTGGGGCCAACTGAGTGTGTCTGGGATTTAATTCTCGTCTGTGGCTTCACATTTTAAGTGTCTGCGCTTCTGTGTGCGCTGAAGTTTTGCTAAAACAGCAGTGAGGCAGCAAATTAAGCAATTCTCGCTTGGATAAGGATCGCTGGAACAATATTGGCAATCTGAAGTGAACAAGATGAACCTTTAGCCTTTTGGAGCTTCAATTATTAGAACTCCCTCTTCACATTATTTGCCTGGTCTCCCGATGTGCCGAAGGTGACGGAGTTCTTAAAGCAAAAAGCCAATCACAATTGTTCCCTTTCTTTTGCTCAGAAATATATTTTTCTCGCTACTTTACTGCATTAATGTGAATATAATGCTTTTTTTCCACCTTCAGTGGAGACGGACAAAATGTTCAATATAATGAAATACCAAAAAAAGGTAATCTATATTCTAATGCTATGTGGTAATAAGACAGTGTTCTTTCTAAATTGATCTTTTCCATTTATAGTGTGACTTTTTTCCAAGACACAACACAATAAATCGAGAGTGTGCTGGGCAACGATTTACATTTTAATTGCTATTAGTCTTCTGATTTTCTGCTTTTATGATTAATCACATCGTTGCGTATCATATTCAGTCTAATAGTGGTGTGTTGTGCATATTGAATATAAATGTACTTAATTTACTTTATTATTTTATTTATTTAAACTTAATTAACTTTATTATTTAATTTTCTTTGTAAATGAATGACCTTTTTTTTTAATCATCGCCAAATAAGGTGCATTTAAACAGCACTGTTTCCTGTACACATGCAATTCTTAGACACTTCTTTGTTATCTTGTCGTTTCCCTCCGTGTACTGTTTGTATTCTTGGAATATTATCAACCAGGGATTCTGGCCAATGGAAGCGATGACTGAAAGGATGTTGTGAGGGACGTATAATCAACACCACCCTATACCAGGGATGTAAAACGTGCGGCCCGTGGGGCAGAACTGGCCGGTCAATAGAGTTTAATCCAGCCTTGAGAAGACATTTGGAGCTATGAAATATTATGATGCTAACTGAAAGGGTCCCACAGAGGTCAAATGTATTTCCTTTCCTCTTTAGTTTGTATGATGTGGTGATCAGGAGTATTCATAAAAATGTGTGTACATTATTGATCATTTATAGAGGTTGACAAGTTATTTTGATCATAACATGAACTATAATTTTGGAGTTCCAGCCACATGTGACCAAAAGTTTGTCATGCCTTTGAACTGCAAATAGTGTAATAAATATCCACTGTGATCTGAATGTTGTAACGCCCGTGGTGAACTGAGACATAACATTGTTGAAATTGAAGTCATTATATTCAATTTTCAAGTTTGTGATTGACATGATGTTGTAAAGGGATAATTTGTCAAATTAAATCTAAATGATATATTAAATAAAGACACCAAAACAAAGACATAGATTTAGAATTATAGTTATTTATAGATTATAATTATCTCTCTCACATTATCTTTGTGGGTCAATCTATTGACTGATTTGTTTTGTAGCTTTGCCCAGAGTCAAATGGTAGAGCACACACGTTAATTTGGTCATGCAGAGTCAATAAGACTTTAGTGAAATCAGATATTTACATCTGCACAAGCTTCAGTTGATGTTTTCCACAGCAGTCATGGCTTAACAGTTCAGGAATAGGTGACGTGTGCTGCTAGAAATAACTTCAGGAGCAGAACTGGCCTGATGGGAGCCAAGATTTAATATTAATTAATTATTCATTGAGAAACCTTTACATTTCTAACTTCGACATGACAGTTCTCAGCTCGCCCTGAATCAGGTGCAAGATATCCTTTCTCACCTCAGTGAGTCATGTGACCTGACTTTGCTGGCAACAATTGCTTTTGAGTTTCAGGACATGCAGGAAACTCTGCAACGGTGTGTGAATTGTGTCACATCTGTTCATTAAAAAAAAGACTCTCGAATCAAATTGGAATCACCAACATAAAATTAATTCATGTGATTTATTTTTTTTTTGGTTGGGGGTGTTGGGGAAAAAAAACAAGCGGACAGAGGAGAGTCAGTATCAGTAGTTCTTCCAGTGAAGCTGCAGGAAGCAAGTTAAACCTCCTTAGACTAATCCAGTTAGCTCCTCCATAATTCCACTTTGCCAAACAGTCAGCAGCCATAAAAACAGTCACATCCACCCTGCTCATAGGTCTTATTTCTACACAGCGGAGGTCCTTCAAACGATTTACATATACGCTGTGCAATTGACAATAAACATGCAATTAAATGATTGTGTATCGGCACTGGTCAGTTGCTCAACATGAAATCTGTCAAAAGAGTTCATGATAACAACCCAGCTCTTTCAAGCTGTCCAACCACCTACGTCAACTTATTTCATATAGCCGTAGACTCTAAAATAAGTCGATCACCAAAACTTTCTAACTCGGCAGTTGATGCTTTCTTAGGATGGGTAAGCAATCAAATAGTTACAATATTATATGATATAATATCAATTCTAAAATTTTACAGCCTGCAGAGTGCAAAAGGGAAAAAATCATGTGGATGGACAAATAGCAAGTGTGACATCGAAAAGACAAAAATATATAAATGAATCACTCCAAATGATCGCGTCAGCACATCCCACCAAACTCACTGATAAACAATTCAGGACAGGATCTCGCACTGCATGTGTGTTTGACAGCAATAAACAAATACAACTTGCCCTGTGTCTGATCTGTAATGCGACAAATTGACTAATGCCTCTTCAGCATGATAGAAAATGCATGATTGCCTTCTTTTCTCTACAGTGAGAAGAAGGCCAATCCATCTTATGATCGCTGCCTCACCAGCTGCCACGTGTCCACACCCATCAGAGAGACAGAAGGTGAGAACCAGTCCAAGTCTTCAGCACGACTGAGTGCAGCTTGTCTGTGTGACGGGCACAGTCAGCAAACCTGACTTGGCCACTCTGTGATGCAAAACAGTCACTCTACTCTCGACTTAACATGTTCAGGAGTCACAGGAGCCATCCACAGCTGGAGGGCTTCCAAAAACACTATCACGTTTTTTTTTTCTCCCCCAGACATTCAACTCACTTTCAAGAATGTTAGCAGTTCCACACCTGACCCTATCAGTAGTAAAAGCCATTAACCCCAATGGAAGGATCACGAATAACCTGCTTCCCTGTGCTTTATATACATATATCAGCCAAACTTGAGGCACAATCCTATTCTGTATAAAAGACAACAGATGCATGTGCCTCAAACTACATAAATGTTCCTGCCTTTACACTTCAATGCTGCCACTGCGTTCCAATAAGCATTTGGCATTCAATCCTCATTGAAACAAGAAGAAAGTCAGTGATAAAGCATTTTGAGAAAGAAGCAATATTATCCATATTGACAATGAAGTACAATCAGAGGCATCATTCCAAAGGTTTGAGCCTCACAGACTGCTTTAGTCCATTGAGCAAACTGGTTTGTTCCGGGAAAACATCACACATGATCCAACACGGTGAAGAGAAACAGTGACTTGCTCCGTTTTAACTTTTCCCATTTTTTAATTCAGAGCTTCCTTTTTCTAGTTGGCACATGAACTGGGAATGCTTAGTAGTCATGCAAACATGATGCTCTGCCAGTTTGTGTGCCATTGGAGCGTAACGGCCAAAGTAGGTGTGAACAGTAACGTCAGTACATCACGTTTACATTTTGGTCCATGCCACATGAACACCATAATCCACTTCTTCGTCAATAAACAGGAGTTTAGTGAAACAGAATTTGATAACGCCAACTTTGGATACCGGTAACGCTAATACAAATGGTAAAGCTCACAACAGTGATGTGACTTTAATTTGTCGGTAATGGGAATTGTCAGAAGTCTTTTGAGTATCCACAAGAGTGTTTTCATGTAAAACTGACTCAAGAATACGTTAAAGGTCCAATGTGACCAGATGAGGGGGAGAAGACACAAAAAGGCTCACATTAGATTCATTGTCAGTGATAGGGAGAACGAACAATAACGCCACTTCAAGTGAAGCAAGTAACCGTGATGACTATCATATTCAAAGCAGAGGTATTTTACAGCATTCACCTTATTTAAAAGAAATAAAGTTGTCAGTTGAACAACAGAAACAGAATGTAGACTTGTCTTACAGTAAGATTCTTACCACAATGTATTCCCAAGAGTATCTGCACATGATGCAAAGCAACGGTGCAACTGTTGACGTGCAACTGTCCCTCAACAACATTACAAGCCACACAAGCCCTAAATTACATTAAAATAATCCCTGGCAATCACATGAAGAAGCACTTATGTGCACTACAGCAGGCGAGGCATGCTGCGTTCCTTTGATGCATGAATCATGCAGAAACATGGTGCACACCGAGCCACTTCATTTGTCATGCACAAGGATTAGTGTAACATATTCCAACGCGAAACTCTTAAAGGGAGAAAAACAAGCCACCTGCATGTGTCACAATAAACTGCCAGCAAACATGGAATCTGTGTTAAGTTTTAGAAAGTCAATGTAGCAACCTGTTCGGCACATTATACACAGGATTGTAAAAGTAGTGTGGATCCACCACCCCTCCAGTCCACGCTGTTGTTGGTGTCCTCAGGGGACGTGCATCAAACAGCAACACGTATTATTCCAAAATGGCCAAAAGCACTTACCACACTCATGGGGGTCGATCAGATCTCCTTTGCGGTGAGGTTAAACCGGTTTCTGCCTTTCTTTCTTTGAAAATGGCACTTTTCAAAATCTGACCCTGATTGCGCCTAACCCCCGCCTGCGTCTGCCACTATAGTCTCTCACCGAGGCACACGACAAAGTGTGTGTGTGTGTGTGTGTGTGTGTGTGTGTGTGTGTGTGTGTGTGTGTGTGTGTGTGTGTGTGTGTGTGTGTGTGTGTGTGTGTGTGTGTTGTGACTTAGTGTGCCTAATCCCTGCTGAGTGGCGTGGGTGCTAGGCAGCAAATGCACACAGGAGAGTTAAATGCACAAAACAATAGGTTAAATTGGGCGGTAGCACGTGGTGGAGTGTTGTGATGTAAATATCTTCATCTGGAAATTGTTGTTTTATAGTTTTACACGTCTATCAAATATGAAATTAGTATGGTTCATATGTGTATGCGTACGTACCCATTTTAGTGCATAACAATGATTAATAGTTATGATTTCTCACACACACACACACACACACACACACACACACACACACACACACACACACACACACACACACACACACACACACACACACACACACACACACACACACACACACGTGTAAGTACATTAGTGTGTTGTGGTGATGAGCTCTTAACAAGACTAGTCTTTGCCACAGAGTCCCTGAAAAACAGCATAAGAAGCCAAACATTGGACAAGATGCCAATCACTGCTAATGCTTCTCGCTAAGATGATCCTTTCGAGGTGCATAAGCAACAGTGTTAAGTGGAAGTATGGAAAGGTCCTTTTCCCATAATGACAAAAGGTATGCACCACATTCCCGTGATAGACTAGAAACACAAAGGTGAAAGTCACATGCAACTCAAATTCACACCTCTGGACAATATGACACATTAAACTATGCCAGAATGTCTGGAAAATATCCATGCATGCACAATAATAACATGCAAAACACTATACTGAGAACAACAAATGAAAATGGAAAACTTTTTTTTTTTGCATTTTGCCATCCATACGTGTAAATGGCTGGCAATACCAACAATGGCGACCTCCAGAGTGGCGTGACTCCTTGTCGATATTCTACTTGGTAGTTTCATATCATTTTCAAAATTTCCAAAATAACTTTGAATTCAAAAACTGTGTCGACCTTTAATTTCTTACTGAACACCGATAGCTCAGATGTTGCCTGCCAATCATTGAGTCAGATGGCAGATCTCCTTTCTCACTTCAAGCTCCTGCAACAGATAGGGGGTGATGTGCTTGTGGAGAGAGTGCTGTAATATATATATATATATATATATACACACACACACACATATATCTTTCTCAACAGCATGGGGCAGGGGCAGCAGTTGCAGTAACTGAAGGCAGGTTAAACACACAAACACAAAAATACCCCGAGGCCGTCCCACACTGCCACATATGCTCGAGTCCAGGAACAGCTGGGTTTCCTGGGCATCACAGAAATCCAGCTGTTGTCCACAAACTTGCTCCCATTTACTTCTTAAACCATACTTTTAATGACGCAGCTCTGCTTTTCTAACACAGTGAAACTTCAGCATTTATTTTCAAGATGTGCAAAATAATGTTTATTTACTAACTGAAGAAGCAACAGCAGCCGTTACATTCAATCTACTAATTGAAAACAATAACTCACCCAAATCCATAACCTGACCAGAAGACACATTTCAATAGTTATTCATGTTTGCATGCTGCTCAGAGTCTAATCCTCATCACGATTCAGCTATGCTCGTACTGTATTAATCATTTGTAAACATAGAATTATTTCCACATAGCGCACTGTAGAGCTTGCACCTATAGGCCAAGAAGGAGATAAATAAAGCCTTTTTGATGTTTTAACATGAATGTGACATCCAACAATCGTAAAGGAATAAATTAGAAGGCATCATGCATAAACATTTTACTTCCTAGGTGAGAAAACCTAAAGAGAGGCTACGTGGGTCCTTTTGATGTAAAAGTAGATATGAGCAGCGTATTTGCGGATGAGTCAGCCGATGTGCTAAGAATCTTTTGCAGTCGCCTTTCTTGCCACAGAAGAGACACATCATGTTTTCCAGGGCTCACTTCAGAGGCTCAACTCCCTCGTGTGCTCTGATATACACACAGATGTGGGGGAGATTAATTGGACGTAAGTGCAGTTTGACCCTTTGATGCACTCATGACTCATTTGACCGGTGGGACTGCTCTCTCGCCCTTTTGACCAACAATTAAACCGCAGCCTCTGTCGCTAGCCTGCAGTGACAGTGACTGTAATCATTTCAGACAGATCAAACTGGTGCCAGATTACATAAAAGGGGATGAGGCTGTTCTGTTAGGGTCCACAAAACATGGCACATGTGTGATTCAAGGATTTGCTGTACAAGAATAAGATGTGTGCTATGCAGCCTTGTCATGTTGTGATTGAAATTAATAAACTTCCGTTCAAATATTAAGAGGAAAATCAACAATATGACATGTAGAATCACTATGACTCTGATATTCTGATATGAAGTGTAGTTTGGCATACACAAACATTTCCACAAATGAGAGACAAAAGCTTCCAAGTTGAATTTTTCTTGAAGACACAGTAAAACTAAACAAAAAAAAAAGAAACATTACATCAGATTGCATGTGCGCCTTAGATACTTTCATTTGAACAACATAAACTATGTACTTACAGACAATTGTTCTCTGTAGTCATGAGAACAACCATGAGGGTGCAGGTGACATTATGGCTGACAGCTATGGCAACTCAGCAGCTCAAAACTCAAACTCAAAAATCACCTGAGGCAGTACACAAAATCATCACTTGGATGGAAATATCATCTGCCAAATAAGGGCATCACAACCACCAAGCATTAAACACACTCATTCACGTGACCTGAACACCTCAATCATTGTTTAAGTAGCAGGTTGAATAATTAATTGAAGGAGAAGATAAAGCCATATACCAAATAAAATTCAAAGCTTCCACCAAGCCAGAACTCTGACTAGAATAACCCCTTGCCATGACTCTTCTATAATCTAACCCCAAATAACCACAAAACATGTTTACAGACAAATATTTGAAATCCCAAAATTGGATTTCCTGTTTTATTAACATTGTGAAATGAGTCCCAAGTGGAGATAAACAAGTCCACAGAGGGACAAAAGCAGGCAAAGAAAACCAACAAACGAAGCTTTAAGGTTGTAAAACTTCATGATGTACTTAACTAATGTTCACTAAGTCATTGTAGAGCACAGTAATTATGGCTTTTGTTCACATTTGCACATCATCTCAGTATTAAGCAGCATTATTCCCAACAAATAGACAACATTTTGCTGTGTTGTCCCAAATCTGGAAGCACATGTCAATTTAGAGAGCAAAGCTCCACATAGTCAAAGATAACTTGAGAATTATCTGATGATCCAAAGGGAGTCTGTGTCAACACCGGACATGTTCTATTTTTTTTTAATTCTTTATCTCACTGAGCCGATCCATTAAGATAGCTTTGATATGTAATTGATCCATTCACACCAGATGTTCTTTATCTCCATTTCCTTTGAAACAAACATGTGTTTTTTTCAATATCAGACAAGGAATCCAAGAAAATGAGCAACACTCAGGCCGAAACCCTCCTTGACCCCATCATCCACTTCATCAGGCGCAGCTATCACACGTTTTTCTTTTTCTTTTTTTTAAGCCACAAAATCAGACATCTGGCACCATCTGCCCAGAGGGATAACGCACAAACACAGCAAGACAAGTTTCTAGAGTGATAATGGGAGGAAACAAGAAGAGGACTGAGGAGACGAGTGAATACTGAGGGAGGAGATGAGGCGCACAAGAAAAACAGCTGCGGACGGACTAAACAAAAACAGGGTTTAGTCCATATAAAAAGTTAGGAAGACGGCTGCCTGAAATATGGAAGAGTATTAGGGCCACTCCTGACAAAAAAAAATATACCAGGAGGTAAATGATTTTTTCATCATGCACTTTGAGAAAAGAGTACAATGTTGAGAATAAAGTGGAAACGTCTCCTCTGATTCATCCCGAATCATCGAATCATATTTTTCCCTGTGCGTGCCAAAATAATCACATCACATCACATAATTCTGATTATTAGCATTGCTCACTGCTTCTGAATCTCTGATTTGACAAAGGATTTCTTTGTTTTCCAATAATCTATTATATACAGCCGATGCATGTCAGAAGTCTTGTAAAAAAAAACAACAACTCATGTGTTATGTGTTTTCATGGTGGTCCAGTGGTAGAATTAACACCCGTCCCACAGGAGGCCAGGGTTTGAGTCCAGACCAATGCAACATAAAATCATTCAGACATATATGTTTAGTTCATTTTAAAGATGTTCAATCTCTTCTTCTTCTTTTGAATTTCTATCCCCCAGTGGCTGCTTCACCTTTTCATTCCCGGATCGGCGCCTATGTCCTTAAGTAAAAAGTCAGCGAGGAGATCGACAGAGAGCTGCCAACCGTAGAGTCTCTTCAAAATCCTAATAGTGATACCTACAGTGTGTTTGTGAGCTAAAAGAGAAATGCTTTCTTTGTTACTGAAGCTTATTGTGAAGTGTAGTTTTACCAGTCCATCAAACTGCCTGCAGGACATTTTGTAGAAGCAGTCACACACGCTAGCAGCTATTTCACCTTTTTTTGTTTGTTTGTTTGTTTCGAAGTGCATGAAAATAATCTAATTCTTGTCATTATTTTTTCCTCATGAGTGGCCCAAGGTCATGTGAAGTTTGCAGTATAAAATGTAAAAAAACTGTAATTCGGGAGGATGAAAAGTCTGATGATCATAAGTATGTTTATTATGAAAATTCTCAATATGATGCAGATCATAATGAATATTATGATAAAGATAAATATATAATGAATATTATGGATAATAATGAATATTATGATAAAGATCAATATATAATGAAGATTACGCTTAGCATTATCCATCTGTGTGTGGAACTGGGGAGGGTAATATATTTTCAAACATTTTTTCACAAACAGTTGTGGTGAGAATGATTCATATCATCAGCAGAGATAATCTGTTGAAATTTAAATTGTGAAATCAAACTTATGACTTGGAAAGAGTAAAAAGCAAGCTTTTATTCACAGCTTAATCTGAAGATGATTAATTCACTGCCTGGCCTGTGAAAACAGACGCAGCCTTATTCGGGCAGCTGCACACTTGTGGATGGAGGTCAGATGGCCTGATCCCCGCTGCTCTGCAACATGTTTCTTGTCCCAGGCTTTGGTGTCCTGCCACTTTTCCTCATTTGGTGAATGTTCGCCTGTCCACGTTGTCCACAGGCTCATGCTGCTGTGACACACTGTCACACTAACTTGGCCACAACATCCACAGCAGACGCCTCTGCCTCCAAACGACGTGGCAGTGAGAACATAGGATGACGTTACTGGAGGCTGAGGGGCAAAAATCTCTCATTGTAAGTTATCGGTGTCCAACTCAAGACTATTAGACAGCATCTACAAGCACAACAGAGAGTCATTCAGTAGACCTACATTTTGAAGACATGGATGTTCACAGGTTCAAATCCCTCTTCTGACAGGTCATCAGTGTGAATCCCTGAGCATGACCCTTGACCCTGCCACAACAAGGCAGCCCACTGCTCCTAGCAGGTATAATTATGGTTTACTATGAACAGGATTAGTTAAATGCAGAGAAGAAAAGGATCAATAAATATGTTTTGTTCTTTCTTTCTTTGACATGCCACAACAGGGACAATGTACGCTCAATTTCAGAACGGCCCATACAAATAGTTATACAGACATGGCTTTATGGTGGGTTTTTAAAAAAAATGTTTACAGGTAATGCGTCTCTTTCCCTTTGATTATTTATCAATTGTTGCAAATGTAGGTTTATAGTAATCCAGATCAACAAAGAGTAAAACTAAGTCTATCAAACAGGATCAAGCCATAACGAATAATGAGGAAGCCAACAGAGCTTTGAGGATGGAGGGCAAGTGAGAGGAAGGTAAACAGACCAACAGAAAGTCTATGAATCTAGTTGGGGAGAAAGAGTGAATAACAGAGAAAGGTCAGGGCCATAATTGGGGCCATTCATCATGGGACAGTTTTAGGAGTAGCTGTTACGTGTCATCAATCCATTGAGCCAGTGGCTCTCTGAGTGGCTGTTGATAAGACCGTCTGGAGTGGAGCCAGCCAGCAAACAGCTTCTGTCCATTCACTCCTGAATAAGCTTCAAAAGCTGCTCATACATTCCCTGTGTATGGACATCTTAGGATGTGGGCTGTTCCCATACAAGGTTATGGAAAATATAGTATGACAGCTGCATCTATACAAGGTCAATATGTATGATGGAGGACATTCGAGGCACCGCCACACAACCACATCTCTTCAGTATATTCATGGGCAGCTCAAAATTCAGTCCCTATTTACATTAAGTATATAACCATTTCAAGCCTGCATGCCAACAAAAGCAGAATATTGTATGACTTAAGTGAGATTGCAAGGTGCAAGGTGCTATTTGTAAAAAAAAAAAGAATCAGAGAACAGGGGTTTTTTTTCCAATGAAAAAAGAAATGTTTTTGTTCCTGTCAAACACCATTCTCTGTGTTGTTTTGTAAACAAGACACCACAATGTAAAAAGAAAAAGAGCAAATGTCTGACCTCTGCCGAGGGTTGACATGCACACAGGGAAATTACACATTCTACACCCGGATCAGGTCTATTAATTTATTTAGTTTTCATGAAAATAAGGTCATTCGTTTTTGAGATATCTTGTTATACGATGGCAGACAAACAGACAAAATAAACGCGGCTGATTTTATAACCTCCTTGGTGGAGTAATAAGTGGACAGGTGAAGACAATCACACACTCGGACACAGATGAAACACATCAGGGCAGAGAACAGCAATCAGACATGAGAAGGGCGAGTCAATGAGCCTGAAGCAAGAGACAGAGTCAGAATTTCTAAATAACACAGGGAATGAAATGTGCACTATGACAAAATCAGCCACAGTTGTTGCACTCTTAAAAAGGTATGACTGCTTTTCTTCATTTTGACAACTTTATTCTCCCTGGTGCTGAATATTTGCTTTTATTTGCTTCGCACAGCAGCCGGCAAAACGAGTTTCATTCATCTATAGTCCAAGCAACAATCCAACAACTGCCACTTAAATCTAATTAGTTTTGTGTCATCCCGCTCAACAGAATATATTTCACTCATTTTCAATATAAGCCACTAAAGAAACAAGATATTACAAATGAAACCAATGTTTCTTTCTAAACAACATAAGCAATAAGGTTTTCTGTAATGTTTCAGGTCGCAACATGCATAGCTGTAAATGGTTTGTTCATTCTCCCGCTCAGGGAAAATGATGACATTATACCATCCTCAGTATTTTCTTTCAGATCTGGTTTAGGATTTTTGAATTTTAATCTTGACATGAATCACCATGTGGGCAAAACACTGGTCTCCTGTCTCTTATGTTCTATAACTTCTGTGGGACTGGTCAGTTGTTTGTGGTGTGCACAGTGGATGGTTTTAGTTTTGCAGCTGGTATGAAAGGTTGCACAGCAATCGACAGTTTTGAGAAACAGCTGACTGAGGCAGCGGGGGAATATGAAAATTTAAAGAATGGATGTTGAGAGGCAATTAAAGAAATTCAGATGGATGATACTTCCAGGACGACTTCACAGAAGCTGTGCACTTGAAGAGTGAGTTGCCAGAAATAACAATGTTCTTGTCCTTTACATCCTAACACGTATGACAATTGCGAGCCCTACCCACCTGACTTCTAGCACACCTACGATCATGATAATCAAAATTATTCACTGAGCATAAACAACAAACGTTGTGTGTGATTGCGTAGGCATCGAGGCTTCAGTTGATGTGTGGTGGTCAGTCTGCTGATAAATTCGCTTTAATCATCATGAGAGGGGCACATAGCGAAGATCACTCCCTGCAATGCAAATAAACCAACAGAAGAGGGGCTGCAACCATTTTTAATGGTGTGCTGTCGTGCCTCTTTCCAGTGGTGATATATTATTCACAAAAATCAACACGGTGGGATACAGGTGGGGTTACTAGCGGGGTAGCTATTAATTAGCTTGATAATTCATCTCAGGCTGAGACGGCTGCCGCAGCAGTCTCCTGAGAAGTGATCGCTAGCGAGGAAGAAAAGAAGACAAAAAGGTCACGTGAACGGCTGCTAAGGTTATCGCCCGACTCGGCTGCATGGGTAATGTTACGTATTCACGTTTTTACACACCTAAATCTTTCTGCAGGAATCTTTTGACAAGGTAGAAAATAACCAATAAGTCTCAAACTCATTTTATTTATGGATGCCATCAGTCTTGTGAAATAGATTTTGGATCACTCTGCGGTTGAGAGAAATACACGCAACAGATACTCCTGTTAAAAATGTAAAGAGACTACATCTATGGTGGTCCTTCTTCTCACGTGATTGGAAAGAACATAAACCAAAAGTCAATGTCAGCTGTGCTGTTTGGACGGCAAAAGTGAGTTTATGTGTGTTAGGTTGAGCCCTAAACCATGGATTGACTTACATCACACCCTTGGAGAGAGATTTTGTTACGGTGGAGTAAGGCGACGCGCTGTCGATGTTCAAAAAAGTACCCAGTCAAGGTTTACCTTTCATTCAAGTCACCTCATCCTCTATCAAAACCCAAATATGTGAAATACCTGGTATCTTTATATCTAAAAGAGCCTCTGTGCGTTTTTCTGATTTCCGGACGCTGGCTGCCGCTCTTTGGAAGTGTTTGGAGTCATGCTTGGACCGTGTGGAGTTCGTCTTAACCTTGCTGTCAGCTCTCACACTGTGGGTGTGAGGGATTTCTAGCAGAAAGCTCACACTGGTCTCAGTGCAGCCCGGAC
Source organism: Blennius ocellaris (assembly GCF_963422515.1). Classification (NCBI taxonomy): domain Eukaryota; kingdom Metazoa; phylum Chordata; class Actinopteri; order Blenniiformes; family Blenniidae; genus Blennius; species Blennius ocellaris. The sequence continues at coordinate 16,820,862 of NC_137651.1, forward strand.
GCTGACGTGCACAGCGGAAGAGTCCTGCTGGTTCTGTTCTTTTCAGTTTTTATATTTAATATTAACATGGAGATCTGTTATACAGCCAATGGATGAAAAAAAACAAAAAAAAAACAATGATATTGTTTATGATATCGGGAGCAGTCTTTTCTCCTTATGTAGGTGGGTTCTACTCTGAAGCAAACATTGTTCTCTTTAGTTACTCAAACATTTTAATACTTGATATTTTTTTATGATTTCCAAACAACAGTTGCAATGTTAGTCGTTGTTTTGTACTGTGTTGTATTACTGATAGTGATCCATACATATCAAGACAAATAGCAGATTGATTAGAATAGAGTAAACAACCTAGGCTGGACCTTTTGCCAGTAATTAACGTATCAAGAAACCTGCAAAACTCACAAGAACTGAACTACACACTCGTGACACTGAACACAAATAAGAGGTTTTACTTGAATTTTCGTAAAACCTTGAAAGCACTTTCAAAGCGTAGAGGTCATTTGTTTGCAGTGTAAAATTATGAATTTGTACAGACACACACTTTTGTCATAAAAATGTCTTGCACTGACCTGCCAAATAACAATAAAAAATGCAAACTAAGGCAATTCCACTGCTCTTAGCATATGAAGGTAATGTTAGGTACTGAGAAATAATATTCCCAGGAGATTAAACGTTTTCTTCTTTCCTTGAAGGAGATTCTACAATTGCTTGCAGTGAATTCAAATCTTGAACAAAAATATGTTTTTTTGGAAGTTTATGGCTGAACTCAAATTTTATTCAGAGCACCACTAAGAGTCCTTGGAGAATTTTTTTCCACGGTGACTCATCCCACCTCCAGTATTTCAATGTCATGCAGGTTCAGAGAAAGACCCGCATGAAGTTTGACAGCCCAGGAAACCTCTGGTCCTGAGCCATTATGGGCCGGAGCAAGAGCCTTCTGGAAGCATTTCTCAAAACCAAAAGCCATAAAGATGAAAGACACACAATGTACTTTATGTGCAAGAAAATACAAAGAAATAAAATAACTAATACACAATACAGGTAAGATATCATGAGCACTACAGGCAATCATCAGACACCCGCATTAAAGATGACCAAGAAAACCAAAAGTAGAAGGCCTCCCCTTTTATTGTTCCTATGTAATTATTGAGGGGATAAAGTTTATTCCTTCCCTTTCAGATGTTGAAGCTGTCTGCAAACTCAACAAAAAGCGTCAAATAATTCTGTTCAAAAGTCAAAACTCTACCAGGAGTTAAACCACAAACATTTTTAATTAGTCTCTAAGTTTGCTCTGCATTACATTTTTAACGTTCATTCATACTGAAACGCTAACTTCTAAAACTTCATCCTTGCCCTTTTCTTATTGCTTTATTAAACCAGAATTCACAGAGAGAAAACCACATAAGAGAACAGCAACACAAAAGTATGTATTCGTTGAGTGATATTTGTTATTTTGTGGGGGGGGGGGGGGGCAGAAGAGATTCTGAAAAATAGCTTGACTAATATTACAGACAAACTTTTCTCCAGCAAAGAGAAAGACCAAGCGTGGATGTGCCGCAGAGTGCAATGATCTTTCTTTCTTTTTTTTATCAATTTCTTCAGATCAATCCTCCAAAAAAAAGTCCAGGCTTTATTTCCACCCCAGCCAGTGAGTGCATGCGTCACCTCAAAACACTAAATATTTCATGTGTTCAATATTAGACACACAAAAAAAAAAAAAATCCATTTTGACTGTGGCAAAGCTTCATACACAACAAATACAGCTCTCCTGTCGGAGCTCTTTTGGGTCGAGCTGTGGACATAAATAAAGGAAAAAACAAGTTTTAATGAAATACTCAGCACCAGCTCGACTGTAAACGTCTCCATTCAAATAATCAGGTCTGACTGGTCATGATGGACAAACAAATAACACTGTCTCCTTTTGTTGGTGTCTGAAAAGAGCGTTTTGCTGGTGTTTTATGTGAGAACATAAAGAAAAGCCTCAGAACACAATACGGTGTGAAAAGCAACAAAAACCAAAAACTTCAAACCATTATTTTTCAAAAACAGTCCAAGGTAGCTTGTCAGTGCTTCAGACAAAATCCCCCCGTGAAAAATATTAAGCAGAAAATATTTTGATGTCAAGGAAAAGGTGAATTTAGCATTTTTATGATAAGAACTGACCCTTTTTTTGGGAATTTTGTTTGTGAGAATGTCCACTCCTGTTTGCGACTATAAAATATATTGCACATATACATCTGAAGTTTCTACCTTGTATTTGTTTCTTACCTCTCAGTGAAGCCACCTTTGCTAAAATAGCCCAAGTCTTTTCTTTGAACAAATTATATTGTTTTATCCCCACAGAAGTGTTTGGTTTATCCCAAATAAATTGAACATAATTCATTTAAAAGTTAGTTTAGTTTTTCTGTTTTTGTAAAAACGTGACATTACAATTTCTAATTTAAGACGGAATACTATATAATGTAAATATGTAAGTGTAAACTAACAAATTATATTGAAAAAGAAGCAACTGATGTTGGTTTTTCTTGTTCTGCAAGCATGGATTTACTGTGTTTTGAAAATAGCTCCTTTCAAAGGTTGAGCATTGATTTGATGTGACTTTCCACTACCTGCATTTGTGGATTCATCAAAACTGAATAATGATAATAGAGCACATAAGATTCACATTTATTTAATGATCTGTGACGATGGATCCCATAGACAAAACTGTGTTGAATGTCAACGCCTTTAAGAGCTCAAAATAAAGCAAAACATTCAGAAATTCATATACCTGCTGAATTTGATTGTGTTTTGACTGTAAAATGTTTCAAAAACGTGAATAATAATTACAAGATGTGTTTCAGCGAACAAGTTTTCTAAGCATTCAACAACTCATTGTCTTTACTGTCCGATTCTAACCCATAATAACTCTTTTACAGTGACAAAACAACCTATTGATGACTTACAGCTGATCTCTCAATGCAACTGTGTTGTTGGGTGTAAATACATAAAATATGACGCTCTGGCTTGAGTCTTTAACTTCCTGGTACACTTTACTGAACCCACTCACGGGGAAACAGATTTATTACATGTAGCCAACGTGTACAGAGATTAAATTTTGGTGCAGACGCTCAGTGCCAGCTGCTGATGTGGTAACTAACCACTGTGCCGGGGCAGAACTCCTGCCACCAAGTGGCCGTTTCCGGAGGAAGCCCCTCGAAAGACACGTTGCTTATTGATAGTACTGTAGTAGTACTAGTAGTAGTGGCCGCAGGCTTGATTTCACACAGAACCACTTCAAAATCTACAGGATAGTAAAGCTCAATCTCTGTATCGTTTTTTTTACAGTTTCTATTGTAAATAGGAATTTATGCTTACATGTTAGCATTTTTGAATAGTTCCATACCTTTATTAAATTGCTTGTTGTCCGTTTGTGATTGGGGAGGTTTTTGTCTCCATATTGACATCTATAAGTAGAGTATATATAACATAATTACCTGAAGAATGGTTTGCACGTGTGGAGCTGCAAGACATAAACTGAGTGCTGAAATAGCCGTGCCTTAAATACTGTAAAGCTCATTAGCCTGTGATCGCACGCCTCTGGCTGACTGCCCTCTGAGGCGCCTCCTTAAGAAAATCTCCACAAGTATCCGTGTGCCTTTGTGGAGATGGCATCAAACGTAAGAACAATTAAATTTGGAAAATTATTTCCACACAGGAACAATGCTCCCAGGTATGCAAATAATAAAGAAAAAAGAAACAATCTCGCACAGGGAGAACATGTAAACTCCACTCAGAGAAACCCACAGTTGAGCGAGAATGTTAACCATCCGACCTTGATCGAGAAAACCAAGCATTTGTGGGATTAGTAAGTCACTTACAACCATGGAGATATGGAGAAAATCTTCTCTGACAATTCCAAATGCCATATTATGTTATTGCTAGATGATTAAATCAAAAAATAAACAAAACCAGAAATGTTGGAAATTCAACTGCATCTATTTAACAAACATGACGACTCTGCTATGAAACATGTTCGATGGATCAAACCAACAAAGTGAATTCAGCTGCTCATCCCAGAAATGCTTTTTTTTTTGGAGCGAATATAGAAATAAAGGATGAAATAAACAGGCTTTGATGCAGTATTGGACATTTTGCCAACAAACTAACAATAACTTTTTGTACTCAGTTTATTAATTTGTGTGTGTTCCTGTCGTCGTTCATCTTTGTTATAATTTATCTCCTCTTTTTGTCCCTGCTTGGATATGTTAGATCACATTGAAACGTTATACCACTTGCAAGTGTCGAGAACTCTGGTTAGAGTGGACTTGAACCGTAAAGTGCAGTCACAGAAAAGGAAACAATCATGGTTTAAAACTTCCTCGAGTTCTGTAAAATAGAGCCAGAGCTTTTAAGTAGCCTTTTATGACTTCCCCAAATCAAGCAGTTCTCGCCAGGCAGCTGAGCTCCGACTCTGAATCCTCACCAGCGGCGTGACTTTGCAGACTTTACGTGACAAAATGCATGAGGACTGAGTACCTGGGGCTGTGAGCTCACAAACAGTAATCAGTCGTGATTGTTGGTAGTGGGAATCAACAGGAGGGGTGGGGGAGGCGATGGAGGGCAGAGAGGGCGATGGAGGACCTTGATGATGAGTAATCTTGCCTGAGGAGCTGCTGTACTTCATTAACCCCTCACCTCAGCTCTGTTTCTCTAGTTTTCTCCCATGTTTTATGTTCTGTGTTTCTGTGGGTATATTTGCATATCAGTTATAAAAAAAAAATTATAATAATAACTTAAAAGGCTAAAATTGGAAATAAAAACAAGAAGAAGAAAAGAAAGAAAATACTTTAAAAAGCCAAACAGTAAAAAATGGCTAAAACTGCTAAAATTACTAAGATGGTTGAAAAAGGATGAACTACCTAAAAAATAAAAGAAATGTATTGTAAAAAAAAATGTAATAGAAAAAAAAAAGTTGTTGAAATGGCTAAAGCCACAAAGAGTAAGAAAAGCTGAAATTGTATATATAAAAAAAAAACACAATAAAATAAATGCAACATAAAACAATGTTTTTATAGTTATGCAAAACTATCCATCATTATGAGCTAATTTATGTTAATTTTAAAGGTTAAAATTATCTTTCAGGTCAAGTTTTTCTTTCTTCAGACCCCGAGTTGATATATACGTATATGTCTTTGATTTTCAAATGGTTTTATGAAGATGTGTATGATCATCAGGTTTCAATCGTCTTCTCAATGAGTTTCCTCCACATTTCACAGTACAAGACTCCTTAATGCTCAGTGCAGTGTTTTTTTGCTTTTGTTCGGATCAATATAAACGAAGAAAATGCATCTTAAGCTGGTCAGGTAGTTTGAAAAACCTCGTCATTTTTACTATATAAACACTAATTGTTACAACCGTTTATGTCCACGAATTTCTAATTAAACTCACTTTGAAAACTTGATTTGTCTCTATTACGCTCTTGCAAAACGATGCACAGAAAACACATGTTTTGGCAGAAGGATTCAAAACATTTTTTTCACTCACCTCATTTCATTTGTTCATAATCATAAAAGAAATTTCTTCTCAATAAAAGGACGGAAAAACATGATGGGAAAAGGCACTGGCACCTTCCACCAGACATGTGTGTTTCACCGTATGAAAGCACATTAAAACAAGCAGCACCTCTCATCACAGGAAAATCCCTCCACATTCTAAGTTTTGGGACGACTTATGCTCTTACCTAAAGTAGCTTTCGGCCCTTTGATCTTTCGCGATATCCGCTCCTTATCAGTAAGCCTACCAATCTTTTCGATATGCGCTGGCGGCTCTGCATGATTTCTCGCTGGTCTATCACAGAGAATGAGTGAGTAACCCTTGACACAGAGGAGCTGAAGACTGGCGGCGAATCAGGCATTAATAGATCGAGCATCTGAGCTCCAGTCTGCATTGAGAATGCCTGAAAAAGGGAGACACACAGAGAGAAGAACTCCGTGATTTCAAAAGCTCTCTCTCTCTCTCTCTCACTTCTCACTCTTATCAGGACCTCATAGAGCATGAAATGTAAAACTTGCTCCAGGTACAGCTGGATCGGTAAGGAGTCAAGGCACAAAATCTCTTGGCATTACAAATAAACAGCAGCTTGAGCTTTACCTTTGAATCAAAGTGTGTGTGTGTGTGTGTGTGTGTGTGTGTGTGTGTGTGTGTGTGTGTGTGTGTGTGTGTGTGTGTGTGTGTGTGTGTGTGTGTGTGTGTGTGTGAGGGCAGCGACAGCCTGAGGACACTGAACCAAATACCTGCTCATTTACATTTTCAACTGCACATTCAAAAGTCAAAACGTCAGGCCATGCATATTTTTAACTTCTGATGGGAGGACTACTTGAGATATCAGGCATCTGTGTGAAATTCTAAATTCTTTGATAAACACGCCATTTTATCCCACTGCTTGTTACTCAACAGCTGCTCATTGCTCAAAGTGATTTATCACAGATCACAGGCAGTGTTTTCGGAAGTGTGATTAAATACAATTACACATTCGCGTCACTCAAAACACTTCCAACAAGTAAGGTAAGTACAGAGTTTAATGCTTTTTGGATTAAAAAAAAAAAAAAAAAAAAAAATCTATAATAGGAAGGTAGTGTTTGTTGTAAGTGGTTCTTTGGAGCCATTTTGCTCTGCCCATGTCTGAAACCTATGAAATCCATAAATGGTCAGTACATCTGACTTTTGTGCCAAATTTGGAGAGTTTTTAAACATGTTCAGTTGCCCACAAAGGCAATTCCTCCCTCACCATATAATAATCATTCTTTATTATTTCATTTCAGACATGTCAAAACCTATGAGCAAGCACATACACGTATAAACATACATATACATAGAATCCGTTTGTGGATTCTATAAATAATTATATTTGTATTTTATGTTTACATTAAGAGTCAAGATGGCCACACATACTGATATACTGTACATACATGTCATTGAGTTCTAGTTTTACTGATAGATAGATCTGGTCAACTGAGTATCCGTCTCAAAATATTTCACAGTCATGGCTTGAAGATCAACACCAAAACGATAGAGAATGGAAAAACAATATTTCTTAGAATTTGTCTTTCAGACAATTGTAAACAAAGCAGTTATCTAATTAACTATATCTAAAATAAAAGGTTTGTTTTTTTTTAAACAACAAAGTCACTTTTCAATAATTTTCCCAAGAGCTTGCCTTGTTATTGGCGAGCTTATTGTGTTACCGTTGGATTGGGTCTTTTCCTTCGTGGCAGAGATGCAATCTAAAGTCGAGCACTGCCTCGCCTCTTCATTTTGTTCAGGTGAACGAGCAAGAAAGAAAATTGTTTGTTTCAGTGCACGTCATTCTGTTTGCTTAAAGTACTAAAACCCATCAAGAGCGATGAAGTTTGAACAAATACCGACTGACGCACACTGATTGGTCCAAATCCTCCAAATGTCTTTCACGAGATAAACTCTTTCCCCCGCTGATGAAGACATGTTGTTTCTGAGGGCTGCTCTTCACTGCTCAGCTCAGACGGAAGATGTTCAGTTGTCGAATGGTTACTGTTAAGAATCAGAATCAGAATCAGAATTCTTTATTGTCATTGTAACAGGTGCAACGAAATTGCAAAAGCCGCTGGTGCTGGAGGAAGGCAGCTGAACATTTGCCACTCCATCAAAGCCTCTATGTGGTGTTTTGAAAAAATATTTCACATTGAACGATAAATGTATCGAAAATATTTGGGGATTACGTATCGGGAGTATTTCAGCTTCCTCTGGACCTGCAGGGCCCAGAGTCCAAACTGTCCTAGAGACTTCCAGGCACAGGTACATTTAACACAAATTAAGAAACTTTTTTATTTTTAAGCATTTCACTGAATTTGTTGTTTTACAAACTGAGGATTTGGCTTGTTTTTGCATTTTGTCACCGCATCAGAAACCGGTGCTACGAATCTACTGGTTTCCCTGTTAACTGGTGGCCGAGTTCCTTCAGCGTTGGTTGTTGCAGCCAGTAACGGGAGATGCTAAAAACTCAATAGAAATCAATAGATGTCCCGATGAACACAGTTTATATTAAGCTTTTGAAGTGCCGTACCTTTTGTGGGTCTTATTTTAACTCCTGCTGTTACTAACCGCAACAACAGCCAAATGTGAGGTCTCTTGAACTTCCCCTGCTGGAGGATTTCACAGTTAATGTGAGGTCTCTTGAACTTCCCCTGCTGGAGGATTTCACAGTTAAAGCCACACGGTCAGGTTTGGTTTGGTGTCGGTGACATCTTTGTGCATCCTGATGTGCTTCATATGTCTTCCAAATTTCTTGAACGGGGGTGAAACGTGTTCCCCGTAGTAGATGTTGCAAATGTGAAAACAATGTAGGGGGCGCTATGGAGCCATTTTGCCAGACACATGCACAATGACCAAGACAGAAACCAAGACTACTTTCAGAATACACACAGAAAAAGTTAAATCATGAAATTACCTTTCAAGGCTTTTATAAGCATTTCAGTTATTTGAGATTGAAAAGAAAAATCTTTTTAAGGCTTCTCTTAAAGACATTGCTTTTAATTTAATCCTATCTGTATGACATATGCACCATTTCTTTAGTTTTCAATACTTATTTTTGAGCCCATTTCATCAATCTCAACAGGAGGGGGGAGGAGAAATGTAGACAAAAGCGACAATAAATAAAACATAATTGCTGTGGAAGAAAAAAAAATACAAGCTGCCATGGTTGTAAGGGACAAGTGCATCATCAAAAAAACATTTGCATTTCAGCTTGAAACCTGCCCATTATAGATAATTAAAAACAAAAAGAGTGTCAACTGGGGTTTATATAATTGCTCCCTCACTGCCACAACCTCTTGAAGTTTAATGGGAAATTTGGGTGCCATATTTGTTCTAAGTCGAATCCCTTACATCCAGAGCAATGCCTTACTAAGGATGCCACGCAATGTGTAATAAAACAGATTTAACTCGAAATGACATCATATCATATATATATATATATATATATATATCATACTAACACAGGAGTTGAACTGAGGCACCTTGTTTTTTTTTCTTTTCTAGCAATCACATCCTCTCTCTGCAGCAGGATCATAGTTCTCAGGAAACTGGCCCAGTGTGAGAGCTGCTGACAATACATGATGGTCTAATATTAAAAATCAAAATTAAATCGCTCTTTGCACATCCACCTGTGTCATCAAGTGTTTAAAATCCTCTTATATTACGGCTGAATGACAATGACTTCTCTATTACGAGAAGGATTGGTTTGTCATGGCTTGTTAGGTTGACCTCATTCTGTTTGACGATGCTGGAAGAGACTCATTCCACTGAGTTTCTCTATGTTAGAAAAAATTTTGCCGTACACACAAAAAAAAATACTGTATATGAATTTAAAAAATACTTCTTGTTATCTGGTTATGGAGCTTGTATCTTGAAATGCTTGTCTTTTATCATCACGATTAATGTGTAGCTTAGTAACATCTTTACTCAGTGAACACCACTTATCGCACTGAGTCACTCTGACAATACTCCAGATAGCAAATACTTAATATTTAATCATTTAGTGTTGATTTTCTGTTGGCTCAATTACAGTTGCTCTTTATGAAAAGTACACATTGCTCATTTCTTTTTGTTTTTTTTGTTGCTGTTTTCTCTCAGGACGTAAACATCAGTGAGATTATCAAACGCAGACATGTGCACTTCTTTCCTTCAGCAGCACTGTAACCCTCCAAACACGTCCCCGACCACCTGCTTAGGACCCTGAACCCTGTGGTCTTGTTGTCGGCGTCCACAACGTCTGTGATGAAACATGGTGAGCCGGCGAGGAAGTGTCAGAGCGCTGATGGGGGATTGTGATGTAAGGAAACTAAAATTATTAAATAAGAGTGGTCGGATTGAAAGGTAGAGATTGGCTGCAGTCCAAAGAAAAACAAAGGAGGGAGTCATTCAAATATTCAACTTAAATGTTATGTGTGCAAATTGTGTATTTGCAGCCTGGAGAACTACACATCTACATTCAGCACCTCTTTGTTTTTCAGCAACCTGCTTGGTTGACATTTATCCTTAAATTTGGGATAAAATATCAACCATATATACAGACAAAACCACAATAGTATGATGAAGTCTAAATTGGTGAAGGTCCAATGTTTTGCTGCCAACAACCCATACTTACTGCACTATGGATTCTGGAACGTTTCTGTCAGAATCAGCAATGACTTCTGCAGCAGATTGAGTCAGTACCTCATTGAATAAACTAAATTCAGCTCAGTGAGCCCATGGTCACATTTGGCCCCGTCTCCAATTCACAGCTTTTCCTCTTTTGTATCACTTTGTATAGATACTGATCTCCCGCAAGACCTGCAGTTCTGGAGAATTCACTGATGCAGTCATATAGCCACCATCATTTTCACCCAAAGCAAACCCTACCATATCTAGAAAGTTGTGTATTTCCCTGCCTCTGAACAAAATATGAATCTGTTGTGTCATAGATCTGACCACTAACTGGTGCAATGGCTTCTTTTCACTTTGCCTGTCTGTAGTCATAATGTTATGGCTCCATCTGTGTATGTTTGCACTTGTGTATATAATGTAATGTTTCCATTGACCAAATTTTAATTTAAATTACAACCAGTGGACTACTCTAAAGATGTAAAACGCTTACAAACCGGTACACATTTAGCGCCGCGCAATCAAGCTCAAACTCAGCAGAGTAATGTGGAATCATGTCGCACAAGATGGTTGTTGTGATGAGCCGCAGTATGTATCTCCATATAAACCATATCAGCTTAGCCGGAGTGCAACAAGCATCACTCGCTACTGCAGTCATTGGTTTTTTTTTGGAGATTAATGACCAAATAGGGAAAATAGATGTTGTTTTGCAGTCAGCTTTTAACAGGCGTACAAATGAAACATGACACATCCATAGTTATGCCTTAATTAAAGATAATTTTACAGTAATAACATTACAAATGACCTGGTTAACATTTACAAACAGATGCTGAAGTTAGGTATTTTTCACATTTCCTTTCATTGTCTGTCCTTGAATTTTTAAATATTTCTGCTGCCAAAAGTTACAGCTGCTTAAATCTATGCTTCCTGTACCAATGAGCAACACTTAGAATGATATTAAAAGTCCATAAAAAATACCCATTTAAAGTATTGTACACTCTCAAAATGAAACCATGAAGGACATTTACATATTAACAGGATTCTTTTCCACAAGCTTTCTTCCCTGTTGTGTCAGGTACAGACTGACAAACTTAATAACATACAGCCTAATTTCTGTATTGTGGCACTAATAAGACGATAGTGTCTGAGCTCGACCCCGGGCATGGCTTCCACTGACGCTATATCAGGGTCGCTCGGTACCCTCGGAGGTGAAGAAGGTGTCCTTGTTTGATGGGGAATTTATCTTTGTCTGTACACCCTAAATTATTCACAAAGGCATATTATTATTCATGAGAAAGTCCATTTGGATCAAGTGCTACCTCTATATTTTCCTGTTATTGTCTACTCCCCTACAGCAGTTCCCATGCCTTATTTATTCATGTGTAGAGCAAGCTGTGACACCTGGAGACACGTCCAAGGACAATATCTCATTAAATAGCCACATGTGGCATCAAGAGGAACTCCTCAAGGATGCAATCAGTTTCAAGAATAGAATCTAATACATCAATACATGTGTCTTTTCATCCATGGCAGAGAAGGATTTGTAAAATTGGGTACTGAAGATGTGCCTGATAGTGCTTATACAGTATGTGGAGTTAACATGGCGCCCTGACCCAGCTGGAGGTATACTGCATGCAAATACATTAAAAGTCAAAGCAAATAGAGTTGCTGATGACCACAAACCAATGGAAGTGATTAAGTGGTTTGAGATTTTTTTTGACCAGAGTTTCAAGAATGGGTGGAAAAAAGAAAAAGTGGGGGCATTAATTCAGACACGATGATAAAGAGGAGAGAAGTCAACTAATGAGGCCACATGACTGGACAGAAGGTCCAAGCAGAGAAAATCCGAGGTTAGTTCAAACAGTCAAGCTCGGATTGTGTACAAAATGCTTGTTATATCAAATTAAACTTTTATTTCAAGAGCATTTCACCGATCAAATTGAAACAGGTATTGGCATTCAATTATAGCAGGTTTACTGTGATTAGATCTTAATTCAACAACTTTAGTTCCTGTAGTATCCATGATTGTCACTGTCACATATAGGATGTCCTGCCACAGCATGAGGAAAACGGTTTCACACTGATCCACACTGGTTTCTACAACCATCACACACGTCACCAAGCTATAACAAAAAAGATTCTGTGTCTGAAGGCGCAGAACGAACGGATACATATCAGGGAAGAACAGCGAATCACACGCTTCCAAGTCACAGACACAAAGGATGCCACTGTATGAGAGTACATGAAATGTATTCCACTCCAACAACAAAGACAAACATCATGTACTCCCCCACCAAATTTAAGTCAATCCTACACGCTTACCTCAGCAAAATCACAAAAGTCTCAGCTCAGGCCTATTTCTCCCCCACTCTCATCTATGCAGACACTATACAACCACTTGATGGAAGGTGAATTATCATTTAAAGAGAAAAACATGTCAAAAGAATCAACCAAAAAGCTAATTTTAATCTGAATCTGAATTGAAATCCCAGTAAGTTACCACAGAAAGAGAGGCGATTGGACATCAAAGATAAGAAAAGAATTTAAAGGCTTGTATAACTGTAATCCTCCTACTGTATGCAAAGCAGTACACCGATGTACATCCTCTTACTGGTTATGTTAAGATAAAATAACAACAACAACAATAATAATAATAATAATCAAAGCGTTCATATTGAATAAAGTTATAGCATTTTAATCATCACTTTCAGAAAATGAGCTGCAGATGAAATAAAGAAATCTTTATGGTTGATCTGCTAGGCTGATCATGAGAACACTTTTACACCTATCAAAATGATCAAAGATGCCCCACGCTGACCTAAATGATCAGAATAACATCTTTTCAAGGTGAAACACAGCAAGACATTTTGCTTCCCGCTGCTTTACTTGAGAGTGATAATGTATGACAGTTGATAGTCCTGGTCCAAGCTGCTCAAACATCCGTTAGAGGCAGTGTAGGTTTTAACTGGCGTGGTACAATTTATTGTAAAATCCTCCTAACCCACAGAAATAAAACACTTTTAACTTAACACGTGGTAATTCACCACAGTTCTGCACTGCTTCCTGTTGGACTCCTGGTTTCTCATCCTTAATTTGAATAAAACTGTATTTCAGAGACGGAAACATAACAAGAGGATTTATGACAACAATATAATGCAACAATAGTCCTCGAGCATGCAACAGAGAGCGGCGGCTCAGTGTTGTGACCCTTTGGAAAAGAAAAAAAAACTATTAGCACAAAACGAAACAGGACAAAGTTGCATTAACAAACTATTAAATTAGAATATATTGCAAACGGACGCAGGGACCTCTGAATGGTCAGGGTCAAAACAACTACTAAGAAATAGTTCAACCGATGTAAACCAACAACTAACCACCAGATATTGAATAAATTATACTCTATGTCAAACAGAAGGCAAACATCGCCTCCAGGGCTTCTTCATCTCATTGACGTATGATCCAGAAGAGCTACTAAGAAAGGCAAACATTGAAGTGGTGGTGCTCATCCAGCAGTGTTACAGAATCACAAAGTGTCCTGGAGCTAAATGACAGGAAGTAGTAGTGTTTATTTGACTGCTCCTTTTTTTTTTTTTTTTTACAAAGGTCTCCACACTTAGTCGCACCACAGGCTAGATTTTATGTCCAATGCCCTTCATGAGATTCAAACCCTGGTCGCCCACAGCAGAGGTCAAGAATGAATCCAATCCCCCCGAGGAGTGAAAGTTCAAAAAAAGGTCCACTTGACTGAGTGCCTGATGGGGTGGAGGTGTGAGCGATTACATCACACAGAGGTGTGGAGGACTTCTATTCTGAAAGAAGGAGATACTGGGGGTTTTTTTCCCACTGAGGCCAAAAAGTCAGCGGATATAAAGAGAAGTACACACATGCGTTGTTACTGAGCACAGATGTTAATACACACAGACTTTATAAGCGCTTCAAATATAGATGTAATTTAACCAACTGAAACTCAAACCTCCTCTGAAAATACGCATAAATATTCTTAGCTGTGGTTGGATTGAAGTTGGATTCTGATGACAAGCAGCAAGATGAACACTGGACCAACACATGCATGTTGGTGCTCTTTAAGCATATTTGATCTGTTTTCAACCTGTTTATAATAGTAAACATGTGTGTATTTCATTTTATTCTTCCATTTTATTTTTATTTATTTCGGTATTCTATTTTTTTGTGTGTATTTTCTATTGTACTTTATGCATATAGAGGGGAAATGCTGCTATTATTTTCAGTCTATATATTGATATTTAGGTATTTGGATTTAATTAGAAACCATGATGAGAAATTGTAATGTAAATGTTTAAAAAAACGACGGTCCATTGGTCTTGATAAGATTTTATCATCTGAAGAATATAGCCAGAGTCCGCCCATTTCTCTCTCAGGCAAACGCGGAGGTGCTAATGCATGCTTTTATCTCTTGTCGAATTGACTATTGTAACGCCCTGCTCTCTGGTCTCCCCAAGAAAACTTTAGCACCACTACAACTCCTACAAAACTCTGCCGCACGAGTGCTGACGAGGACCAGAGGGCGGGCCCACATCATGCCTATTTTAAAAATGCTGCATTGGCTCCCCGTTCGCTTCAGGATCGATTTTAAGGTTCTTTTACTAGTTTTTAAGTGTCTTAATGGTTTTGCACCCTCTTATTTATCCGAACTACTTTTATCATATCAACCCTCGCGGACCCTGAGGTCCTCCGGCACCGGCCTTTTAATTGTCCCTCAAACGAGGACCAAGACTCACGGGGAGGCTGCGTTCAGCTCCTATGGCCCCCGTTTGTGGAACAGCCTGCCGGGGAACCTCAGGGCTGCAGAGTCCATTGAGGTTTTTAAAAAAGGGTTAAAAACTCACCTTTTTAATCAGGCTTTTAACTGATTTTATACATGTATGTGTGTATATAGTTATGTATTTGATCAATGTATTTATCTACTTCTATTTATTTATTTCATTTAATTATCTAATTTTTTTTTTTCTACCTTCTTTTTTATCTCCAGTGGTTCCTCTAGGGGGCGCTACACTGGTGGTGGCCGGTTTTGCCGCTGGTGGAGCCGTCCCATGGGTTTCCCTGCCCGGGCACCTGGCAGGTCCCCCGCGTATCCGGTGGGATTGGCTTGTCTGCCCGACTGGGGGGGGGATCTGTGGGGCGGCGCCCCCTGTGGTCGGAAGTTGTGCCACCCCCAGTGTGGACGGCCCAAATATGTCCCTTTCCTCACCTTAGTCCTCAGTGTCCTGCCATGTCTCCATATCACTAGGCATGTCTTCACCTATGGTGTGTGTCTGCATGTGTGCGTGTGTGTTCACCTGCTTTTTATCCATCTATTTTGTCTTTGCACTGTTTTTAATTCTTGTGGAAGCACTTTGTGTTGCTTTAATGTATAAAAAGTGCTATAGAAATAAAGATTGATTGATAAGACTAATCAGCAGTGAATAAAGAAAAGAAGAGTTTGACCATCTTCTTAGCGGCCTGTCATGTCTGCGTCTAGAGATGGACTTCACCGTGTCTCCGGGCTGACATAGTGTCTGTCCCTCATGGCTTTTCTTCTTGAATAATAAGTGCCATGTCTCCAGCAGACCGTGTTACCGTGACTACTTCCCGCCACAAAAGTGTCACAGACCATCACAACTAAAACCGTCATGTCACCACTGTGAAGGCGTCACACTCCTCCCCAAATCTGCTCCGCTTAGTGTTTGGAGGTTTGAGCCTCACAGTGCGGAAAGACACATATGTGTGCAGGGTTTGACACTGAAAAGCCGTGATTTGCTCGACATCAACACGAGCCCAAGAGCCAATAGTCATCTGAAATGCTCTTTGAACAACCGTGATATGGAAACAGCCAACAGACCATCTGAAACATCAGACACCGAGACTTTGAAGTTGTGGAATATAAACAATGGTATTTCGAAAATGCATTTTAAAGGTTGGCAATCTGCATCAGTGATTAGCGCCACTATTTTACATCGAAAAGCACAGAGGTGGAATCCAAGAAATCCAGTTTCAATGTCCATCGTGGGTTTGGTTATTTTAAACAGCTGGTTTTCTTTTGGATTCAGCAAGCGTGACGGTCAATTCCTGTTCTCAACTTTCAAATAGCACACGAATCTGGTATTCAGGTGTCCAGTGGAGGAACTGACAGAAACTGAAGAGATTATACTGAACCAGTCACAGGGATTTTCACAACACCCCCTCATCGATGTGTAGTCAGAATACTTACCGGTGGCCCCTCTCTCATTTTCCATCACATTTCTCTGCCTTCAACTGAATCTGATTTTGAGCTTCAGCTTCCACAACAGAGGAGAAAGCTGTTTATATTTGTTCATTGTGGACATGTTGTTTCTTTGAAGCGGGTGATTTCCAGGATATGTTACAGCACACCAAACTTACTGATATTATGAGCTGCATCTTATCAAGGCAGACAGCTCGCAAAGAAAGGGAAACCTCATTTCACCTCTCATTGGGTTTTTTCAGCCTTTCCCAAGGCTGCCATGCTTGAGTTCTCAAACAGGGTCTCTGAGGTCGCATCCTCTCAAATATGTATGTTGACACTGAGCAGAGCTGCTTCGAGAACTCTGGGAAAGAGTGACAATAATGTTTTAGGTCACAGAATAGTTCTGTGACAGTGCAGCAGTGGTTAAAACTGTTACCTTACAGTTTGATTCCAAACTGGGCCCTTACTGAGAGGAGTTTGCATGTTCTCACAGTACCTCGGCTACGACTCTCAAGACGTATGTGTGAGGTTAATTGTTGTTAGTACAGTGGAATAAAACAATTACAGGGAATGGATCACTATGGATTAACTGTTTGTGTGTGTGTGAAAGTACTCTGTCTCGCCTGCTGGGATTTGCTGAAGCTCCCCACAAACCAAACTTGAGTAAACAAAGCATGGGAGATGGAGAAATTATATATAATGGCAAAGACACATTATATATTGCGCAATGTGAATGTGACATAAAGCTGCATCCACTTTTAAAAACACAAAAAGAGAGCAGAGCTCAGATTGTGCAGTTCACTGTGAGAGAGTGCAGCTCCTGAGGTTGTAGATTCAAACCACTTGTAATTTCAGTATTGACGTCCGCCTCATCTAGGCAGAGTGACCTGTGACCTTTTCAGTCCCTACGCAGTGAAGGCAGACAAGATGGACTCATTATCCTCAATAAGGAGTGCACACAGATGATGAGCAACATAATCACAGCTGAAAGTGCTTCAATGCTGAGCAGTTTGTTCTAACAGCAGGTGTGGTTGACAGAGGAGTCAGTGAAACAATCATAAAAGAAACACAATCATCAGGCATGGTGGACAAGAAAAGTACAAAGTGAAATGTGGGTTGCTTTGCTCATTTACACCGTTTGTATCACCATAGGTTTTCACAGCACTTTATCACCTCGTTGCCCCCCTGAGACAGCTGAGCTGCAGCTCTAATTAAAAGTGACAACACAGATTATGACCTTCGTAATCAGTTATTTTGTTAGAGTCCCATAATGAGACTGAACCTCAGCCTTCATCAAGCCATAAGGAATATTATTCTAATCATATGCTGGGTGAAAACTGTATGCTGATCACTGTAATTATGAGCATTAAATGTATCTGTCCTAAGTAGGAGAAAAAAAGCTGATTAATAATAACCGAATGCCATTAAGCAGCTTCAGTTTTGGGTTCTGGTGATGTGATGTTCTGTTGTTGTCACTATGTTCAGGAAAGGGTACATGTCTATGTATAAATATATATATATATATATATATATATATATATAGGTACATGCATATAGGAGCAGACAGCTATCATAAAACCGATTCAGTTTTGAGGGGCTGAATGCATCTACAGCTCTGTGACGGCTGGCTAATATCTCACGAAACAAAAGCCAACACAGGACATAGGACAGAGAGAGACAGCAGCTCTTCAACAGGTTTCATGTACAATAAAGTAACTTGTAATGAACATTTTATAATAAAGTGGCTGCCTGGGCTTGCAGCCTGGATACAATCCTAATCCACAGGTTGCATCCTTGAATGAACAATACTTAAAACTAGCCTTTAAAAGCCCAAAGATTAAATAAAATATAAAGAATAAAAACGCTAAATGCAAATGACAACTTTTAGTTAACGCAGCAACTTAAAACACAACAAAAGGATTAAAACATGGCATGCAGCAAAATATGCATCAACACCCCGTCAACAATGACCCTGTCACATCAGTAACCAGTTAAAAGGCTGATCATGGTCTTATTTAGTCTACGGATGCATGTGTATTCCCGTTGTTTTATTCATTCATTTATTCAGGTTCTTCGCCCCCAGCATTTGCAGGCGGGGAATATAAAATCATCACGATAGTGACTTAAACGTACCACATCATAACCAAAATAAGTGTTTAATAATCCTGTGTGGTGGCAGACATTCACAGAATGATATATAATGTTCATACATTTGGGGGATATTTGATCAAACATTGTAGAGAAAGCCAAGTTATAGTACTAATATGATATACCTGGTAACACTGCTCCCTCACTGAATTTGTGGCCCGTCTCGTCTCGATTGGTTTTCATTCAAGTAAAATCCTCTTGGGCAAATGGAGTAATCAAGTGATAAGGTCAAGTCGTGGAAGAAAGCGATACATATGGGAGATTATTGTGAATAAATGGGTAATGGGCTGTCCACACTTTGCTTTTTCACCTCAGGGGTCCCCAAAGTGTTTTATGTTAAAGCTGCCAGATTACCTGATGCCATCAAGACAAACATGCTGTTCCTTTGACATTGTAACAGGCAGACATCAAACCACTGACAAAGTGATCAAGTGATAACTTCTTTTGCTAAATCACCTGCCACATTTAGATAACCTTTACAAAAACAGTAGGAAACTATTCTGGAGGGGAAAAAAGAGAATAATAATCTAATTTGCCTGTTGTATTGATAGATCACAGTCATTGAGTTTAAAAAAAGAAAAGCTGCTTTAAAGTTTATTTCTGTTCCTCTAGAGCATGTTAATGTATGTGTGTTGTTTGCATTTTAATACATAATTTTCCAAAATAAACTGGTCGCTACTATTGCTCTGGCCAACACGCTTCCAGCATCTCGTCAGTTTGATCCAGATAAAAGAATTCAGTGGTGTCCAGCATGCATAATAAACTCAAACATGCAGCCACAACAGTGGCGGTTTTGTGCAAATACAAAATCTAATATTCACAGCAATCCCAAATACAGTGGCTGGCAGCTGATAGCAACAGCACACTGCCAGTATTTTGTAAATCCTTTCTCCTCTGGCTTGATTATGGAAATCACACAGTTGTCTAGTTTTGTTCCTCAAACAAAATTTTGACAATCAGTTTTTGACTGTTTGGGAATTTTTTTTGTAAATCTGGCAAAAAGCTAATGAACATTCAAGTTTTTTAACTCACCTGCAGGATAACTCATGAGCTTAGTTAAAGTAAAAGAGGCAGAGAAGCAGAAGCAAATCAGTTTCATGAACTATCGTCGCAGAGGAATCATCTATTACAAACAGATTCTTTATTTTTTGTTTTACCGAGCCAGACTTCTTCTATTATAGGAATAAAGACACTGTGTTCGAGTACATTCTGCCCACAAATAAGTGTTTTCAAGTCTCCTTACCCCCGTATAGAAAACGTATAAAGCCGTTCCATTATCTCATTGTCAATATGGTGAGCTCTGCTCTAAGCTCTCTTTTCTCTGAATAATGTCACACGATGCTGCATATCTACTGCGTGTGTTAAATATGTTGATTCCGTCACTGATGACGAACGTGAAATCCATTCCCCATCTCGGATTAAGTTCACAAATCCTTCTCACACTTGTAAACAAACATCAAACACACACATGTGAATTGATAACGTGGTGCTCTGAGATCTGACTTGGATATGCTATGAGTTCAATCTTCTTCCTTTGCAACCTGCAGAGCTTCATGATTCCAGAGCAAAATGGCTCATCTGAAAATCTGTTTCTTCAGTTTAGCAAACCACAGATGCTCGTATCACTGCTGAGGCACATTTTTTATTCTTAATCCGTCCTTGACCAGAATCACAGCCTCATTAACGTCTGCCAACCAGCTAACTGGCATCAATACCAGTCCAGAGTCATTGGAAATGCAGTAAAGATTATTCAGAAATGTAATGGAAGATTAAATTTTTTTTTTTTTTTTAAAGATGTAATACAGACTTATAGCTTCAAAAGAAATACATGTATGCTGCTAACTTCTAATGAGTGGACATATGTGCTGAAGTTGAAAATATGGTGCAGATATGCTAATATTTACAAATGACCTTCACCAGACCTTTATCTGCTGAAATATGTATGTTTACTCTGTTCATAGCATTAATAATTGTAGCCAGTATGACAAAGTTACTTCGATGATTTTTTTGAGATATTTCCATGCTAAATGGATAAACAGGAGGTCAGAGGGACTTTTACCTTTTAACATTTGGCCTCCAAAATTTAGTCAGTTCATTTTTGATTGAAAGTAGTGTTGGTTTACAAGTATACAAACTTGAAGTATCCTCTGAGAGTATTCTGAGAATGAGACCGCTGGACAAAAGCCGCCTTCCGAGCAAGAATACATTGGTTTGATCCTGTGTTCAGGATTTCTATGCATGAGGTTTGCATGTGTTTTTGTTGGTTTTTTTTAATCTACCTTCTAATGGCCAAAAGGCACGATTGTTAGGTTAAGTTGTTCTAACTTGTATTTGATTGTCGTCTGTCTCTCTTGCTCTTGAATGGACGACAGACCTCCACAAGCCTGAACTGGATAAAGCCAGCACAGAAGATGGATGGAACAATGAGAAAGCGAGCTGAAAACATGCCATTAAAAAAACCCATAGAACAGCTCCCCGTTGATCATTTCACCTGCAAGTAGAAACTTACAAATGGCCCCGTATGGTGGTCACTTTTCAGACCAGGCAAGTCTATATTAAAGAAAGGGATATGTGGCGACATAACCTTCCACCATGACATGCCCTCAGAGCTCAGTGAGCTCATTGTGCCCCGCTTCTCAAAGCCGCTGACATGTGGAAGCAAATGTGAAGGTGCAACCATCCAGAATGAACCGTGACATTTTCAATATCTGTAATGACTGAGTGGAGATAGAAACATGTGAGATGTCCTCTTGACACCTTTAACATTCACATGGCTTTTGATAAGATGCTGTTGAAATTGAGGTTTCATCTCAGCTGTAGGTTTACTTTGACCTTCCCTCATAAGTTTGAATTTTTAGGACGTCGTGTTGTAATCATAGCCAGAGCTGATGTATGTCCAATATTCAACATCAAATTCCCCAATCTGTCTTATACTTACAACGAAATACTTTTTTTAATATTAATTTTACAGTGAAGGTTGATTTCATTATTGTCAGCTCCTCCAGATTGACAAGAAGCCTGGGACTATGCTTTCAAGAGCTGAACCACGGTGACACCAAGTGGATGAAACAGGTAACATCTGCAGGACAAACTCAGTTGTCTTTGGGTGGGTTGCTTGGCCTCAATTCACATAAATACCAAGAAAAAAAAACTAAAAAGTGTTTGTCTTTTCTCTTCAGGCATCTCCCTTTTTGATCTATTTGCGTCTGTGACCTCATTCATGAGACACTTTGGTCTGCTGTTTATTTTCTGAGCTGTTTGACTCAGCCGCCATGCAGCCGAGCCGGATTACCCAACTCCTTCCTCAACATCTGGGTGCAACATGCCAAACCAGATGAGCCATGTCTTCACTCCTGTCACCTATTCACCCCCCCCCCCCCTCGTCTCCTCAGACAGACATTCTTCACCTCTTTCTCCTGCTATCCTCTGCTCTTTTTTTTTACTGCAACCACCATGTGATATGAACCTTGATCTTCAAACTGGAGAGTTGTCCTTGGATGAAGGCAAAGTATCTGCTTCTCAACAACACATAAATTACTTAAAAAGGTGGAGGAGTGTGGGGGGGGGGATGATTTGTGCTCTCGCTGACAGAGAAAATGTGTCTCCACGCAAAGGATGAATCTGCAGCCAGCAGACAGCTTAGTTTAGCACACCAGAAAATCACAACGTGTCATTTTTTTATATTTGGCTTTTTTTTTTGCAGGCATCAAATAAACAAGATGTACAATGCTTTGTGGGCAATTGTCGGAAAATAGGCCTTTTCTATTTAGTGGGCTTGATGAAATCCCTCTGTCTCTTCCTGTAACCTCAGACAGACTTGGGACAGATAGGCCACATGTGGTGGGGCACACTATCAATTCCAGGTCCCACTATTCTTCTCCAAACTAAAGATAGGTCTTGATGACATGGACCGTTTGTATGGGCATGGTTTGTTCTGTGGCTGAATCCATTTGAAGCCTATCAGATATTCTCCTTGCCAGACAGGCATAGAAAGAAAAAAAGAAAAAAAGATTTAATGAATGCAATAACAAAACCCTCAAAACTAAACCGTTGACCAAAGACAAAGAGAATGAACACAAATAAAATGGTGGGAGCTCGGCAGGAATACAGATGAGAACCTAAATGTAGCCAAAACAAACAACCAGACCAGAGACATGGGAACCAAATGGAATGGCCATCAAGGACATGGGAGCAGACTATATTTCATGCAGGGAGTTCGAGCTGGACGGGACGTCGGCAAAAACAAACAAGGTGAACAATCAGGTGGGAAATGTGACAGGCAGTGCAGCAAGATGATGTGTACATGAACATGAAACCACAACAAGAACTTGACAGACACATGACAATAACTTCAACGTGAAATACATGGAACAGAACTGGGAAAAATACTATTTTAAAGTATTCCAGCAATACATATAGAGAGGAGGAAAGAGTTCCTTCCATAATGGCACCTGCACAATTACCTGAATCCCCTTTCTTGGAACGACAAAGAGAAAAATAGCTCTTGAGATACTTTTTCATACAGTAGCCTCAACAACAACATCAAATGTTCACCCTTGCCCTGAACATTGGCAGGTATTTACCAGACATCAGTTGAATAACATCATACCAGTGCACAGTAGGATTTTCGAGCTTGAGCCAATGACATTCCTCTAGGATCTGTTTTAGCTTATTGTACTCTCAGGCCTTCATCCCCCTGTTCCTGACAAACCAGCTCTTCCTGGACCTCAGTCCAGACGTTTCCGTCGCCCAAGGGACTCGTGGCAGGAGCATCTCGTCTCTATGTGCCTTTGACTGTATTACACCGGCAATGTGCATTGAATCCTCGGGGGCTTAGGTTAACAGTGGGCCGAGAGTCATCGGCTATGATGGGCAGGCGCAAGCATTATCCCCGCAACATTCAGTCCAGTCCACATTTCATTATGACAGGAATCTTAAATCATGTGAAGGCCTCAGGAGCAATTTGCGCAGGAAGGATGAGGGCCGGGGGATCTGGACACGATCAGAGGAAATGCTTTGTGTGTCTGAAAGAAACCGCTCATCCTCAAGTCTGGAGGATTCATTACTCAGTACTTTTAACTAGTTTCTATTCTTCTGAAAATTTCTCAAGATTTATTTTCGAGGGGAACTCGAGTTCCCCTCGAAAATAGCACATGGCAATTTGCACGGCAAAAATAACAACAGATCTGTTGTTATTTTTGCCATGCCCCGTTTACACGACAACGAATACGAGTGTCAAAACTTTCTTCACTTTTGGGAGGTCTGTTCACACGGCACCAGTGTGCACTGTATCCGCAAAGTTTTTATACCGGCTCCCAACGTGGAAAGATTATTTCACGGCCGCTATCTCCTCCTGCAGAGACTGCTGGAAGACACGTAGACCATTATTGCGCGTGCGCATCTCCCCCCTCCCTTCCTCTTCCATCCACATGTAAACAATTAACATGGCCACAGTGGTATTAGTTGTGGTTCTAGTTTTATTATCAATATCAAGAATTTGATAGTTGACACTCACCCCTGATAGCATCCGATGTGTCATCAATCCATGTGGATGTCGGGTGCGCTCCATTTACTTCACGTTTATAGTGTATTGTTCTCTGCACACACCTGCTTGGTTTCATTACAAAATCAAGCAACGGTGCCCTTCTGTGGCCCGGCATACTAACTACACCGTCTCTATCCACTGCTGCAGTGTAAACACATTCCTTTTTTTAACGGATTAGGAGTTGAATGAATGAATGAATGTTGTCACTTGAAATGTTGTGTAAACGGGGCAACATTTCAAGGGATCAATTCACCACAAACAAATGCCTACATACAATGGGAAGAAACTGGTGACCCACAGCAAACCCACAAAGAAAACATGCAAAATCTCCAAATCTGGGTGCTAATAACTACCTCGCCATGCAAGTCTTCTTTCTGTATAATACAATAATGAATCACAACAAACACTAAATAGATTACTTTTACATATACATGCACATAACCCTTTCTTAAAAGTTTTTTTTTTTTAATTCTAGTTTTTTTCTTCTTCTTTCCACGAAGACTTGTGACTTGTTGACCTGCAAAAGAAATATTTGACTATTTTGCACCACTCAAATCTTTGCATCTCATGCAATGAAAAGTGTTCTTTATCAGCCAGAGACAGAAAGAATGTGCACGATCCCTGGTCCACTTCACACATATGTTAGACACATATGTTTACAGTACTTCACCACACTGGCTCTCTAAGAGGCCCTGGCCCCCTGCTTGGGGAAGCAGCGGCAGCCAGGGAGGAAAACAGAATGAGGCAGAGATAGTGAGGGAAGACGAGGAGTGTGATCAGGGGCCACATTGGCACTGCTCCCTCCCCCAGCCGGACCTCAAGCTTGTGGGCCCTTGGCGGGTGGACAGGCAGGCAGTTCTGGGACTCAGGAGGAGGAGGAGGAGGAGGAGGAGGAGGAGGAGGAGCGGCCAGCTGGAGCAGTAACAGAGTGGTATTGTGAGCTGACTGACTGACTGACTGACGCCTCTGTGGAGCAGAGACACAGGCTGCTGAGGTGGCCTCTTTCTGGGCCCCGCAGGAGCCCCCGTGTGCCGACGCTCTGCTGGAAGTGGGTCAGACGGACACGAGCAAAGTGGAGAGGAACCTTTTGGAGGGTGAACGCTCAGTGCAGAGCAAAGACAAAGAGGCATCCAAACAGAGGAGCCTGTGAACCGGAAGATTAGTCAATAGTCTTATAAAACCTCAGTTGAAGTGACGGATCATCAGGGTAGTATCAAATCATAGTCTGATTTTAAGTACAAGATGATTAAAACCTATTTAGAGTAGGAAGCAGAATTATTTTAGGTTTATTGTTAAAACATAACAGCATAAATATGTGCTTCTCTCTCAAAATCCACTGAGTAAGAATTACCCTCATGAGGGGCTGGACTGTTTGTGACAACGTAAAAAGACCTCTTCGAAAAAGAAAAAGAAAAAAAAAGTTCAAAGGAGAAGCAGTGGCGCTTCCGGCCAGAGGGAGGCAGTGTTCCCTTTCAGCGCTCATTCGCATTCTTCACAGCATCCATTTTGCATCCAATTCTCTGCAGCTCTTTAAGCTGCAAAATGATCGCCAGCCATAGAAGCAGAGAGCAACCAGTTATCTTGTTATTGATGTGGGCACTTTGAAGAGAAAGAGGGTGGGGTGGGGGGGGGTCTGCCACAGTCAGCCCTCCATAGAGGAGAGGAGCACAACACTATAAAAGAAAGATCTGAGGAAGTCAGAGGAATGTGAGGAATGGAGGAGCAGAAGCTCCTTCAGAAGATAGACAGAGCTGGGCCCGTATCACACTTCAACCTGGAACACATTTGGAAATACCGTAAAGTTACGTAGATGAGCTGGTATTTCTTACCACACACATGGAGGAGTGAACGAATGGCATGAGACGCTCCAACCGTTCCATAGTTTGGAGGATGGTTCTTATAATATCAGTGTTTTTTTTTAAATTTTTTAATAAAAAACCTCATTCCACAGTGCAGCTACATATGTATATGTATGTATATATACATGTATATAGAAGACAAGCCGGCAGTGTGGTTATGCTTTACATCTGTCCTGGCACATTGTCAGAACATCATCTGGTTACCCGTTCTGTTTGTTCCCAAACTGAACAGGCCTTGTATTTATCCTCCCACACGCAGCCGCAGCAGGGAATCCATTAGGTTCAAATCCAGCCGTGTTTGAAGAATAAAATCCGTCTTTTTGGTGACTGTGGATGAAAGTAGGAAAGTGGAGAAATGTGATGTGGATTTTGAGACAAAACAGAACACACTGCCAAACACTTGGTCTTGGTAAATACTTTATATGCAACTGCTTTTTTGATCTTTGCAAACACTGTATAGAAAACACTTAAGGTAACATTTTTTCCCCCCGGAACATTTAAAGCGTGTCTGAGCTTTCAGACAGACATGGCACAGAAATCTACAGCTTTATAAACATTCTCCCTGGCCCGGCCATACACACCACTCCAAACGACATCCAGTCTCCAAACAGACACTGCGGCGCACTGGCACACGCACGCACACACACACACACACACATACACGCACACGCACACACACACACACACACACACACACACTCAGTCACCGCTATCAGGTTCTCCACTTATTATTCACAGTAGGCTTTATAACACTGTTTATGTATGGTATGATGGTTCTCAATATTTTATTTTATTTAAAATAGCTATCAACATTTATGCTGTAATATTTGGAAAGTGATACATTTTGTATTTACATGAGCGTATTGAGCGAAATTCAAATACAATGTGTGTGTACATATGTATAGTTGTATGAAGTTTTTTTTTTTGTGTGTTTTTTTTTATATCTGCGTGTGTGTTGACCACAGTCACTCGTTCATCATTCATTTCATTAAGAGTCTTGGCCTGATGACCATTTCCACTGATGGTGTTCAGTCTGTTCACGTTTGTCCAGTTAGAAAAGAGGAAAGGCTTTATTTTCCCCTTAAAAATGGAGCCTCAGTCACTTGGTGAGGCAATATGGGGCACAGAGCAAACCGGTCACCGGTCCGCTGCCTCTGGGGCCGAGCGGCTCCCGCGGAGCTTGTGTGGCGCGCTAGCATGAGGAGATTGTGGGAGACTGAAGCGACCGGAGATGCTGTAAGGTGCTCACAGTATGTTGGGCTCATACATTCAGCAGAGGTCAGGAGGTGCTATTTTCCGGATGGCTGTGATTTTTAGGCTCCTACGACCTCAGCGACTGGCACATTCAGACTCTCCTCTTTTTCCGTTTGTACGAGATAAAAGTAAGAAAACGTGGCAAATAATCACAGTACCATGTCTGATTTTAAAAATGCCGCCGCCGTCATCGAAAAAGGATGCTTTGGGGCAATGAGAAGTCCACCGTAATTTTCCCCTCTTAACTTTTCTCTTCTGCACACGCACGCACTCACATGTATATCCATTTACACACAGTACAGAAGTAAGCGTTTCATCTAAACACACAGAATCAACATGAAGGTTTGGCAAGCACACATGGCCACACACACACACACGCACACACACACTCTCTGGGACCTGGATACGAGACAAAAACTAATGTGAGAGGAAAAGTGAGGCACATAATCTGATAGACCGAAGGTGGTCTGGATTTTGGTATACTCAAAACAGAAGTAAGATGATTGTGGATGATTTAGGTGTCTCAGACAGGCCCAGGCTATTAGCCCAGTGAGAACTTCTACAATGTAACAGCACCTACACTCTCTCGGGTGCTTTCTTTGTACTCGGAAACTTTGAGTACCCATTAAATGCTGACGGGGGTAGCACCTACATTGGCTCAATTTGTACCAGCCGTGTTCGGTGGGAAATTTTGCGGGGTCGGACGAAGGTACCGTAGTGAAGATATGAGAAGTGCTTAAAGGCTTAGCTTTACAGTCACGTCCTCATTTGCTTTACCAGGGTCAAAGGCATTGTAACAGAGATCCACATAGTTAAGCAATTATAGAATTTATGTGCTCCAACAGTCTCATAAACTCTGAGTCAGGACCCGAAGCAGGTCTCAAGCATATTTCTGCTGGGTCCTTTACATGGCAAGAGTAGCAACAGGGTGCTAAGAGTTGGGTTTAGAAGAACAAAGGCTAACGTGTGTTTGGTTTGCTTTCTAAATGAAAAGGCAGAGAAACTCCTAACAGCTCATCTGATAGGTGCAGGAGTGACAGTGGTTGAAAATAAAAATGCCGGGTGAATCTCTTGAGGGTGATTACAGACCGAGTGTAAAACCCACTGTGGGTCTTTGAGGGTCACTTACTCAACGTGGCAGAACTGAGCTATCTCTGGATACAACTGTAACTTTGTTTAATCTTCCTTCTCTACAGTATTTGAAAACTACTTCATTACCCTGGGTGCAGTGTTTCACGTGGTTGGTTAATTTTGTTCCAAATTGACAGCAGAAAGAGATAGGGGAGGATGAAAGAGGGAGGGAGAGGGAAAGAGAGAGAGAGCAGGTAATCTGTCCATCCTTCCAGTCACCCCTCGCTTTGTCAGCATGGGGGATCAGGAGTTGGGAGTGAGTTCCAGTTCAACCATCGTCTGGAGTCAAGTCTTCGGGGGTGGACGAGTCCTCGGTAAAGTCGTCTGTTGACCCGCTCTTGTGGATGCGCCCGTCGCTACGCATGCTGTGGAAAGTCTTGCGGAAAGCCTCCATCATCGAGTGCGCCAGCTTTTTGGCCTCAAGCTTGTTTTCGCACTCCACCGCGTGGCAGTCCATCTGAAAGGACAGGTCGTCGTTGATCTCCCGGTAGATCCAGGCAAATATGTTGGGCCTGACGCTGTGGTCGGCTGTGCAGTAGGCAATGCGCGCCACTTGGTAGGTGTCCATGGTTACCGACGCCTCGCCACGCTCATCCAGGTGGTGAAGGCGTACTTGGAAGGGCCGGATCTCCAGCAATGAATTGCCAGCGGGGCAGGTGCCCTGCTGCTGGGCCTGTGCTCGACGCTCCACCAGCCCCACCACAGCCGATTCTGTGCAGCCAGACAGGAACTGGGTTCCAGAGATGGTCACCTTGCCCAGATAGGCCACCTGCAGCAAATAAGACAAACGGAAAAAAACAATGAGGGTTGACTCCTCAACATTTTCTATTTCTGAAGTAAGCGTTGCAAACATGGATTGCTCAACTCGAACTTATTGGAGCTCTTCAATAATAATGGATGTGACAGCATCGACACCTCCTAAATGCCTCTTACTTGTTTAATACCATCTATCCAACTTTTCCTTTTGGCACAGCCATTGGGGCTGCTGGATGTGTGCTTTGGCCTGCCCAAAGGCACAACTTCCATCCCAACACTGAGTCTTCAAACTCATCATTCACTTCATGTTTTGGTATTTCCCAGTACCCGAGGCAGCCAAGCATCCCCTCACCATTACAGAAGCTCCACCCAGTTTCAAGCAGGCAGGCTGTACTTTTCCTTATAGGCATAATTTTGCCAACTGTAAACAGACGGATTCACTGTGTTCCCAAAGAGCTCTACTTTAGTTTCACTGCTACATACATCATTATCCCAGAGAGACTGGCTTTTTTTTTATGACAGGTTTCACAAACCTCAGTCTCGCCTTCTTTGCCTTTCTGTCATTACTGGTGTACTCTTTGACTTTTTTCCACAGAACACTAATTATTTTGTGTTTGTTGGTGTATGGTTCTGACAGAAAGCATTGCTCCAGATTGTTCCAGCTCAGCCTGAAGCTCTTAAGATGTCTGTCTTTTCCCCTCAATTTGATTTGAACTTCACAGGCGCCACATCAAAAAGCTGTTTCATGGTTGTGAAACTTCCTGATAGGTTTATATACTGCTGAAACTGAGAATTCAACATATTTGGTAAGAGCTTATAGTCTTCGGAATGATTGTACTCTCAGAGAATGTTCTTGCTTTCAGGATTATAAAAAAAGACATTGACAACTCAATTTAATTTTGATGCAGCCATGCGATCGTTTACTGGATAACTCAGGTGACATGAACAACACAAGTTGAGCAAGTAATTTAACTGAGACTGATTCACTTTTGATTTAGTTTGAGTTATTGATATGATCTGTATCAGAGCTATGTCAATGTTTTCAAGCCTTTTAATAATATTTAAAGCAGGGGGATCAAACATAGGGCCCGTGGGCCAAAATCAGCCTGCAAAGTGCTCCAACCTGGCAACCAAAACCACCAAGCAAATTGTAAAAAATTCAAAGAAAATTTTTATTTTTAAACTAATTTCTTAAGAGGCCTGCTAAGGATGAAATTGGGCTGTATGTGGCCCCTGAACTAAAATTGTGTTTAACACTCCTGTTTTAGAGCATCAGTCTAGTCATAATAAAATTTAATCTTAAAGTACTTCAAACGTACTGACATCAATGGGAAACATTTAATCAATTCAGTGGTTGGTGTCCACATTTAGGAGGAAGATGGGATGTTATTTGAATATTTCCTTGTGCAGAAGGGTACTGTATGTTTTGATAAGAACCAACCAACCGGTGAGAAGTTGGTTCTAATTTTCCGTGCTGTAAGTCTCTCAATAAGAAAAAGACACCATGTTGAGTTATGGCGAAAACAATAACAAAAAGAATACCGTAGTTTTGACACCACATACCAAGAGAATGATAGACTGATGAGACGGCGTGGGATAAGGAGAGAGAGGGGGGGACAAAGCCGGGGAGTGTGGCCTGGGAATAATGGCTGACTTGTGCTCTTCTCTACATGCTGTTCTTTATGGCTTTATACAAATACACAGAGGAGGAGCCTGCTACGAGTCAAACACTCAAAGATTTTTCACTTCTGTCTGTGTTTATTCAGTGGCAGGGGAATACTCTGAACTCGTAAGAGTTCATTAAGACCGGTCTCCATGCAGCATGGATTTGACTCATGGCTGCAGATAACACAAGTGCAATCATACATGGTAATGTGATGGAAAGATGTGTATCTCTTCAGTCAACATTTACAAAACATGTGGCCTATGTGCAATGCCTTGAGTAGAACCAGACTGAGATGTAAATTCTTCAAGAAGGAGGCAAAAAAGGAGGCGGATCCATGCATGTGGCTGCACAGACATGACCTCGCACATGGCCGTTTGGGCTGTTGCGGGTAATACGGAGCACCTGCAGGAAACCCATGCACACACAGGGGGAACATGCAAACGCCACACCATAAGAACTGGGGATATTCTCACTCTGGGGCAATCTTTCCAACTGCTACCCCCACAGAGCATATGACTAGTTTATTTCTCACATTTTTCTCAGTCTCACAGGAAAATAG
Source organism: Blennius ocellaris (assembly GCF_963422515.1). NCBI lineage: Eukaryota > Metazoa > Chordata > Actinopteri > Blenniiformes > Blenniidae > Blennius > Blennius ocellaris. Next base: position 16,852,158 of record NC_137651.1, read on the forward strand.
TTTATAAGAGCCAGTTTGCCATGGAGTTGACAAGACAATAGAAATAAGCACAAACAATGTTTTGGTCATCACATGAACTGGCTGTCATTAGTTTTGTTTAGTCTGCAACTGGCATTCCACCGACCCTCATTCTCTGTTATGACAGTGACTGAATGGGACCAATGAGCGTCAGCATCGGAAGCAAGCTGGCATTCGCTCAGCGTCTCTTATGTAGGGCAGGTGTAACATTTAATAATGACGTGCAAAAATGGTAAAGCTGAAGCAGGAGGAACCATGTTTGGTTAAACCCCATTATATATCGAAGAAAGAAATATTACGTTGAGCAATTCAGTGACGCGCACGCGCGCACGCGCACGCACACGCGCACGCACACGCACACGCACACGCACACGCACACGCACACGCACACGCACACGCACACGCACACACACACACACACACACACACACACACACACACTCCTGAATCAAAGACCTGCTCACCGTGCTCTTTCTAAACACACCTCTGAAGCACCTCTGTATTGGATTAACACTCATGAAAAGCTGTTGGATTTGGGCCGATAACTGCCAATACTTGTTTCACACTCATCACAAACAGAAAGTTTTATTCTTCACAGTGGATTATAATATAATCTTTGTCTGCTCTTATTATGACAGCCCAATAACAGATGAATTACAAACAATAATCATCAACATATTAGAAATTAGTTAACGTAAATGGATTTTACTTACATATTGTGTTTTTACTACTTCAACTGCCTCAGCATACTGTCCATTATGAAATGTATACACAGTCATTCCCATCAATGATAAAGGTGGCTCCATGCACACCATTACAAGCAACTTGTAGCTCCATGTCTTGGAGAAATGGGAATCAAACTGCCAACCTGAGCCTGCCAAATGAGCCACGTTTGTCCAAGCAGACATTGACTCATATTGCATTTCAAATATGAGCATTTCTATAACAGAGTAAGACAAAAGGAGTCCTGTATCCCTAGTCCAAGGTTAACTGTTGCAATACACTGTCCTCTAAAGGTAGAACAACCCAGCTAAATTATAGCAAGGAATAATCACAATGGTGGATTACTCCCTGAGATACATTGGTACACAATAGAACACTGATTCTCAGGCAGTGAAAGCAGCTGCTTCTTCACGCCTGGCTTTCATTAGCGGCGACCACGGGGTGGGACATGAAGCCTTTGCGCCGGATCCATCATTCAGCTGAGTACCACAGGTCTGCAGGGCGGTTTTGAAAGCCGACCACACTGACACCCTTCAGCAGCCAAAAGGCGCTCTGTCACTCAGCCAGCCAACAAACCGAGCCAAGATTCATCAAGTATCCAAAGTGTGCTGTCTGTGCGTCAAACAGCAATAAAGTGTTATTACAGGCTTCTTTTGTCTGTGTCTCCTATTTGGATATTGAGTTACTTGTTTAAAGTAGGCTTGTTTGTCCTGATTGCCTGCTTCCTTGTTAAACGGAGACTGGCTGCATGGCCGGCTTTAATGATGAGCCAAGGCATAAGAAAGACATTTAATGTTTTCTTTTGAACTACATATGTCTGATTTGCTGGCACAGGTCTGCTGATGCTTCAGAAAATTAGGAAGTAATCTAGTTAATGTCACAGTGTGGTCTGAAGAGCCAAGAGAGGTGGTGAGGAGCAGCCGCATCATAATATTAAAAGTGAAAGGGAAGAATTCAGGCTCTTGTTGGCTTTTTTCTTTGTGGAGAAATTTTGATTTTGCCATAACCAAGACAACACACTGTGGTGTGTGCAATTAGATGATTTCAGACTTCACAGAGATGTGAGAAAAGAGAAAGACTTCAGCTCGTTATTCCTCTGGGATCTTAAAGAGGGGGAAAAGAGAGAGAGAGCTAAGCAGAGATCAAAAGTGTAGCATTTAGTTAAAGACCACTGCATCATCAAAGCAGCGACTTCTTTGTCAAAAACTGGAATTCATACTCCCAAGAAATATTTACAGATGGGATAAACCAGTGCAAGACAGATAAGTGTGCATGTGAGGTGGAAAGGAAGATAAGTGAAGAGTGTGTGAGGAGAAGAGGTCACCAGACTAAGCAAACACTCCTGTTTGTTTCTTCAAAGTCTAAATCAAACATGCAGCTGAAGAGGAAATTGTTGCATTGCTCCAGCAGAGAGATGGGGGATAGAAAGAAATAAGAGGAAAAAATGCAGCTCAATAAAGCAGTGTTCATAAAAAACAAATCCACTGGTAAAACTCTGGATGTGCATGATTTTCTGGTTTGCAGCACATGAATCGCCCATTTCAAGAATACTGAGCTTTTTTTCCTCAGACGACACTGAGCCCATTTACGCCTGGGGTTAAAATGTAGTCTGTAGGTGAATTTAGCATCTGTAGGGGGGCAAACTGAACGTTTGTGCATTTCCTTGAAGAGCACAGAGACCGAATGTGAAACTGAATGTAGGCTTAATCAGGTTTGATGGCAATGGGCTGACTAAAAAGTTAACAGGTTATGTTTTTATTAGTAAAGAGATATAGGCTGAATATGGCCCAAGTTACTTTGGGAAGGCAGGAAAACCGACAAAAAAAAGAACAAACGAAAGCTGTAACTCAAGACTATTGTGTCTTTAATGTGATGTTTTGCGGAATTACGGCGGAGTCGCCAGATTCAGCAAAAGCCAACAGTCAAATGCTTCACACTGAGAGACCACGTTTGGCCACGATGCCAAAATATCGTCACAGTAGGCAGAAATACAACCACTACAAAAATGGTCGCAAACCAGATAATTGTGCCCTCTGGAGCCGACAAGACATTTACTATGAGGTACAGCTGTGTGGACATGCAGTACTGGAGCAACGAGGCGAGTGCCATTAAAATACACACATCTATAACCAACGACTAATCCTGTCACCTCAAATGTTGGAGAAACTCAGTTCCCATAACATCATTAGGACATTAAATAAAACCTTAGAAAAGTACTCAAACATGAATAGACGTCAGAGTTTTGTCTCGCATCTGGTAATATTTTTCAAACTCGTTTGTCACACAATGGATGGATCTAATACAAGTCGGTGTAAAAGCAGTAATAGTCCCTGAACTACAGTGAGACTCAATAAGAGCTCTACTCAAATATTAACTTCTTGAAAGTAATTATTACAAAAGTGGTGCTTCATATGTTTAAATTAGTGCTGGACAATGATTCAATGTTTTTAATTGCGGTTAATCACGTGACTTTCATTGCGATTAAGCTCATTGTCATAATAAATTCAAAAGTGCTGTATTGCTAGCTTATCTGTTAAAAGTACTGCTATATGAAAAAAAAAGTGCACTTAACATCTGGTTTGCTAACACTGTAAACAAATAGGTGCTTTTTTTTAACAGCAGTATTTCTTCACATTGTAGCAGTTAAAATATATTTGTTGTAAATCTCAGCTTAAACAAAATTAATCAAATTAAAATAAACCAAAAAAAACAAACAAACCTAAAGTTATTTAGCACTCTCGGGACATGAAGTTTTTATCACGTTTGTTATAGAAAAACAAGTTACTCCCAGAGTCTAGTCAACAAGCAAATCTACGATAAACTGAGCTGTTATTGCCATCCAGGTAAGAAGAGGTGAAAGAGTTGTGTTACCAGGTTGCTCCTTCACAAAATGTCTTTGTGCATCTCTTCATCGTGTTCAAAGTTGACAGAGGCGGCCTAAAGAGAGCACATTTTTGATGGCTGAATAAACTAAAAGAGAGCACCTACTTCAGAATTCGTTCAGTCTGGGCTGCTGTCGTTCCGAACGATACCAAGAATCATGTCGCGGAAACATGTCAAGTAATTTGTTAGGGAGAACTTCAGACTTCTTCAGGCTGGAAGCCAAATCCCCTCATGGAAGAAAAACCTAATTTACTTTGGTTTGCAGGCAAATATTAAGAAAAATTATACTTACGGAGACTAAAAGAAACCAGAGAGGGATCTGAATGATCATATTAAAATCGAAAGCAGACATTTTTAACACTATCTGAATGCCTGGCTGAAATATGAAGCCTCTAAGCAGCGGTCGTGCTCAAATGCTAAATCAAGGACAAGTGGTTACGCAGACAAACTGTGTGCTTGGAAGACACGCGAGTGAGTGACTTTTAACAGCTACAGTGTGTGTGTGTGTGTGTGTGTGTGTGTGTGTGTGGGACTCAACTGATCAATAAACTCTATAAGCGGAAAGAAGACGTGACTCAGGTTGGACTCACTGACGGCCCTTTCAGTATCGTCAAAGTACAAAGCGTCTGTCCAGGGACTTTATCAGTGTTGTGAACCACATGAAAACGCTCCTGCTTGAGATACCTACACATCAGGCTGTGGACACGTCAATCCATCAATCAGTCCCGGACCAGAGCACATCTGCTGTCCTCCGCTCTCTGGCAGCCTGCTCGCCAGTCGTCTCAAGCGCTGGCAAATCCAGCGTGCAGCTTAAATCATTCCAGAGCTCCGCAGAGTCCCCCTCCTCCTCCTCCTCCTCCTCCTCCTCCCGTCGATTCAACTTTCCATGTGTTTCTCCTCAACTCCTGTCTTTCCTTCCATCAACTCACTCCTCTTTCCTTCACCTGTTCCCCCCCCCCCGAAACTTCCATCATGTTTCTCCCTCTTTATTTTTCCCCCACCTTCCCTCTATCCTCACTTCCCCTTTTTACCGTTCACATTCCCATGTATGGCCAACTGTGAACCTTTGTATACCATCGGGCAGAAAACAACGACTCAAGTGAAGTGCTACGCAGAGAGAAATAAAGGCCGGCCTTGAGGGCTGCGACGAAGGAATGCAACAGCAACAACAACAACAAAAAAAGCTGACATTAGAAGAAAAACAGAGGAATGGAGAGGAAAAAACAAGGTACGAGCACCGAGCTCATGTCAAAGCTGTGCATTCAAAGAGAGAGAGAGAGAGCGAGAGAGAGAGAGAAAGAGAGAGGAGGAGCTTAGTTAAACATTTGCATGTGTGGTGAGACATGTGGTCACTATTAGTGACTCTTGTTTTATGGCTGGCATTGTCCTCTTCTGTTCTTTCACTCACTCTAACAAATGGAGACGATTGGTGGCCCGCGACCACCTGCAAGCCAAAGGTCACATGACGGACAGAGACAGCTGGAGTGCGTTTTGGGCTGTGCTCTGCTTTTCTTGTACTTTAAGACAATAAGAACAACTATAAGATGTTGTTCCCCGTGAGACAAAACATGTACAAAAGCAGCTACTTTTGTATACCACATGATTTTTGTACTTGGCATATGACCCTGAGGAAGATTAGGCTAACCAAGCATGGCTATCTTTACATTTGGGACAACACCTATCTTTCAGTTCCAATTGTTTGTATCACTTTGGAACACTTGAAATGAAAGTATATTGAGAGCTTGAAATGTTTCCATCAAGTCCCCAGTTATGTAAAAGTCTTCCTCACAAGCACTTGGCGCAGAATCGATTTTGGTGCATCTCTAGTATCTGACCTATATCCCAGAATGTATAATAAAAACAACATGATACTGACTGAAGCTCATCTCACCAAACCATATACTGTAAGAGACTTTTTCGAACAATGTGCGGTATTTTGTTATATATTGGCTCTGTTTATTTTATTTTTTTACTTTTTCTTTCTTTTGTATGTACAAATAGTTACATATTTAATACATGTTGTTAAAAAGATTCATTCATTCATTCAGACTCTTGAGTTGAGCTGATCACCAGAGCAACGTCTACAACAACAAAACACATTTCAGCAACAGAGCAATGTCAACCATTCTTAACTTCCACTTTTGCTTACCTCTGAAAAAACTCTTCCTCGTGATTTAACTGCAGTCAAAGCAGAAATCCTCAAATAAAAACAGTGGAGAAAAACAGAAACGGCAGACTTGCATGCGGCCAGCATTTTTCCACATCTTTTGAAGTGCCATTCTTTATTGTTGAAGCAACAGAAATTAGTTTTCAGATTTTAAAAAACCTGCACGATTCCAGCCAGAGTTTGTTGATGCTATATTCAGAAGAGAAAATGTAACAGCTCTGAACGAAAACCTTGCTTTACCAGACGTTGGATTAGACATGTATTTTGTCTTCCTGAATCTTGGTTCAACTTTATTAGGATGTAAAGGCAAAAAAAAAAAAAAAAACCACTATCAAATGTGAATTAGTGAGAGACTTCCACTTACGTAGAAAACAGAAGTGGGATATGTAGATCCTTGTAGAGTAAGAAAGGCCTGCTTCTGTCTTTTCTATAGCTGATTTTATCATTTCAATTTATCTTAATTTGACATAACATTCAGGTCTATCAAGTGTTTCAATCAAGAGAATATTAATTTTAGTATGTACTTATTAGTTTTCCATCATGTATTTTTTCTTTTTTTAATATATAATATACTAGGAAATAGGGAAAAAGAAACATAGAAAAAAAAACTGTTGTTTTTTTAATAATAAGGTTTAAACTGAACTGTGGGTTCCCAGAACAATTACACCCCCACTGACGACTACTGTAGAACAAAACTAATTTTTCCAGATATGCTATTGGTGCACATTTTCATGATTTTATGCCCATAAAACCCCTTTAAAACAGCTTGCCTATGAATTCATCACCCCTCCTTGCTTAACTCCTTCTAACTGCTGACCACACTAAGGCCATAAATCCATTCTTGGGGGTGATAAGCAGATTTGAAAACATCCCAGGGCAATTTGAGTAAAATCCCTTCCAATACATTTATTGTCACCTTGAGAAATGTTGTGCAATGTTGTTAAATTTGTGTTGTTTTTGCACATTCAGCCTCTATTACTCATAGAATTAATTTTTTTTTCTTAACAAAAAAACATATATAGTGTGTGATGCACTCCTCCACCACTGGCCACGGCTTCTGTGTCCAAGGTGCCAATGAGCAAAACACATTCTTACAATTGTGATGACTCACCAGATTGGAAAACAACAAAACAAAACAAGTTAATTGTGGAGTGGCAGAGAACAAACAGGCAGGCGTGCGAAAAGAAAGGGAAACAGATGGGATAACGGCTGACAGAAAGTAAGCGAACGCAAGTAAGGACGGAAGAAAGCGAGGGATACACCGAGGGAGACAGGGGAAAAACATCCGCGGCCCAGCAAGTGAGCCGGTGGGAAGAGAAACCAACATCCTGGTTGACCCACGCACACCTCGCATTGTCTGTCTGTGTCGGTGAGAGTTAGTGCACAGGCAAAGCTATAGAGCTGGGCCAGCTGCTCCTGCCGGAGCCACAGCTGGTTCGGCTATCAGCTCAAAAACCGAAGGGATGAGAAGAGAAGAGGAAGAGGAGGAGGTATGGGAAAAGGAAGACGGAGGAGTCAATGAAGAGATACCTGTCCCCACGGAGAGGCTCTGGGAACGTGGGGAAAGAAGACCGAAATGACAGGAAGAGGGGAGAGGGGAAAAAAAAAAAAAAGACACAAACAAGGAGGCGGTTGTTGAAGAAAGCAGTGTGGATCCTGCTGGATAAGGTCTGGGAACAGGCTGTGTTGTGAGGGGGACAAACAGCCAGCCATCCACTCGTTGGGCACTTTCCCAGAAATGGGTACAAGGGCAAACAGGTGGTGCAGACAAAACACCCAGCTTGTGCCTATTTACCACCCCTACCCTCACCCCCCCCCCCCCCAACCCCATGTATTTTGTTCCTTCGAGATTGTTCAGTCTTTTCCAAATGGCAAGAGATGAGACCTGAGTGTGGAAACTACAACTGCTTTAGTCCAGATAATAGCTGGCTATTTGGAGACATTTCAGATTTGTATCTGGCAGCAGTGATGCAATGCTGGCTGCCAAAAGTCTGAAAAATACCTGATTGTATCAACAGAAGAAAGGAAACTTGTAACTTCCACTGAGACTAGCGGGTAATTTAGAGAAGATGGATTCAGAAGAGGTTAGTGTCAAGAGGACAGCAGAAAAGTTTCTGTTCACCACAAACTGCTTCCGGATGTTTTCACATGTTCAAGCAATTACACAGATTGGTACAAGCTTATTACATGGTGATAGTCAGATGAAAATATAAACTCACAGAGACTTTAAATGAGACACCAGGATCAGGCGATATCAGGAAGGGGCTATTTTACCAACTCCCGGTTATCAGCAGACACAAGTAATTAGTTTCGGTATGACACTGCGGTAACTGTCTCCTATATGGAGCCTTACATTGGGAGGAAAGCAGATGAGTAAGTTGATTCAAGTAATTGTGGAGCTGAGGTCATTGATTTAACCAAGTAAACTTGGTTAAAAAGATTTTCTTTTTCCACAGGCCTTCATATTAACATCTGTCCTGTACTGGCCCTAAATATTCCCAATCAGAATCCTCCACACCAGAACGAGCTCTCAGCCCGTGTCCACATGAGCCGAAACAATCTTTTTTCTCCCCGGCATTTAAAAAAAATTATTCTGTCCACACGTCACTATGAATGCAGCTCAACACGAGGCCTAAAGGCATGTAGTATATATACCAGACCTTTAGGGGCACTGTGACTCACCAAATACACCAAAAACACAAAAGAAGACATGGAAAACATGGAACTATAGAAGTCGACTCCTGCTCAAAGACGTCTATATAACTTGGCATTATATAGGTCTGTGTTCCAACTCCTCATGGTTATTAGGTCACCATGGTGATGTGGGGGTGGGTGGGGGTGACATCATTATTTTCTGCAGATGTGTGTCTTGACTGTTCACACCTCAAAGCTGAGCCGGCATTTTAGAATTTCCCCACACTGGGACCGGTGTTAAAAAAGCCTGTTTTTGGGCTCTTCATCCGTGTGGATGACCGGCCATAAACCGTGCGCTTACGTAAAACGGCGTTCTCGTGTGGACAGGCCCTGAGTCACTCACCAACATCACACAGCCGTCACACTGTCAGAAATGAAGGCTGTCCTCCCTCAGAAGACCCCCACGTCTGGATCCCCCAGTGGGAATCCACAGCTTGGGGAAGCAGCATTCCTGTGGAGGTTGTTAACATTCCTCTAAACGTATTGAATCAGCACAGTACAGCTGGCTTTGCTTGTCATGGCATGCATAAAATGGATGAGGTCTTTTTCTTCTTCTCTTAAGTGCTGCGTATGGTTGCATGTTTGTGACGTGAGATGGAGGCTCGATGTTTCAACTCCAAGAGCACCTCAGTGTACATGAAGGGAGCTTGCACATGTACCATTCAGCATACCATTGCACAACATAAAATTGGTCTGACCAGACATATATTTTCCCCCAGCAGTGAACTTGTTGCCAAATTATGACCACAAACTATGGTCACGCCTGAACAAATATGCAAAGCTGGTGCAAAATGATGTACAAGTTTTGCAAGTACTGTGCATGAGCCCCACACTACTCCAGTTCCTGCAGAGTGGCACTTCAACGACTTTACTACGCACCACTTAAAAAGTTTCATTCCACCTTAATGCCGGTTACACGAGTGTGAACACATTTTAGTGGCATTGAGAAGATATTAACTTGCTGAAGAAATGAATATGGTTTCTGAACAACTTTCTGTCAAAGTGTAGCTTGCTATAAATGAGCAAAGTGGTTCTCTCGGATAAAGAGCGCATCGTGAAACGGCCGTCAGGTGCTGCTGTGAAGGTCGAAACCTTGTTCTTCAGCCACAGCCATCAACTGAGGCCAATCTGTTTTAATGGCAGATTACACAGCATTAGTTTAGATAACAGCAGAAGATAAGCATTGTAGTTGACGGCCACATTGAGGGGACGTTCACATTGGAATAGTCCGGGACTCAGTTCACTCCGGGTTTGGTTTGGTTTGGTTTGGTTTGCGTTCCAGCTGAAAAAGAGAGCGGATCAAACCTCCTAGAAAAAAATAATACAATTACAACAGCTGCAGAAACAAACACTGACCAGAGAGGAAGTAAAAACAAAACACAACAAAAACCACAGCTCATTGTTTGGTCTGGACCAAAAGCGGAAGTCCCACCTTTTTAGCCCATGGTGGCTAGGTTAATTAGCTCATGGGCTAATGGTTAGCAACAAACAACAGCGATACATAGTCTTCAGGCCAGATATCAATTAGCACCTTTCACACTAATTCTTCCAAACTACTTCTTTCTCACTATCTAGAAACTACTGCCATCTATATTGCAACTCAGACTGGAGGTTTTGGGAATCCAAAGTGTAAAGTTTGGGGAGCAAAACCCGCCAATAATAAAGAATCTGGTCCACATCCTTTACTCTGCTTCGCTATTCCTCTCTGCCAACACCAGTGAAGTACAGCTGGCAACAGACGGACTGAGAGGCTCAACATTGAGATTATGGTGTTTTCGCACTGCATCTCTGTTTATCTTGGCCAAATAACACAAACATCATTTAGACAGATACAACTGGTGATTCAGCAAGTGAAACATTATATTCGGACAAGCGGGTTATCTTTTTATATACTGGCACTGACAGTGAAGGCACTGAGGTCACGGCAGATCTATTTGCCTCCAAGGAAAGACATTTTGTCTCGAGCTTAACAGTAAATCTTCAGTTCAGTTTGTTCAAAGTGGAGGGCGAATCATTGAAGGCTCCCAAAAGCAGCAGCAGAAACCTGGTGGGTCACGGGGATGCTTTTTCCAAACACTACTTTTCGAACAGGAATTTCTGAGAATATCAGATAAAAAATAAATTAGCTGAGGGTTCAGACTGTATATAAAGGCATACCAGATTTAAAAGTAATAGCCGAACAATTTTAATCACTTTTGGATTTGAACAGCCTTTAGAAATAATATTTCATAATGTGACACAGCGAAGAATGTGAATTTCTATTTTATTTGGAACATGTATCTTACACCTGTGGCCAAACAATGAGGCCTCCTCTTCTTCAAAGAGAAACATGTCTGCTGCGCTTATCAACATCTGGCATATCTGCCATGAGGTCGGAGGACAAATTACAGTCACTATCTGACTTTTGGAGACACGACCAGACACAGTCCAGACACAAAAAGCCCAAGCATGTCAACGACTGCGTACATGAATGCATGTATAAATACAAAACCCAACAAGACACACACACACACACACAAGAATTCCTTATAGAACTGGGAGCACTGGTCATCTCAACCCGGAGGTTGTTAATCATGAAAATGTCATCACTGTGCATTCTGTTCTCTAGAGGAGAGGTTGTTCATCCAGCACGCTCACTGACTGACATCAGAATACCAAGCACAGATAGACAAAAAGGTCTCTCTGCTTCAGAGATTAGATAGAGGCCGAGTGGGGCCAGGCGGGCCGGCATGAGCTCCAAGCGTGAATGACATCAGTCAGGGAGAACCACACACTATCACAGGTTTGAACCCACTGCACAGGAGTGACATTATACCTACCGGAAGAAGCAGTGATCATGTGTAACTGACCTACGGCGTAACATAATCACAGTATGCTTGCAACTAGAATCTCACAGGTTTGACTCCCAGTGCTGACAGGTCACGATTGTGGTTCCCTGGACAAGGCCCTTAACTTCAAACTGCTCAGGTTGCGCCAGGAAGGAAGGACCCCGGGAGAGATCTGCCAAAACTCATTCTTGTGTTGGAATCTTTCGGTTTCAGAATGAGCCTTTCGACACAAAAACTCCAAAGCTCATGTTGCTTATTTGGATCTCACCCATAACTAGTTTTATTCATAACAAATCACTTCCTGGTACTACCTCCCAGTGGTGGACAGTGGAACAACTATGATTTTGTGTTACATCATTTGGGATATTGAATAAATTCATCCATATTTTTTTTTACTGCAGTTCATTTAGTTTATTTCTTATATTGGAAAATGCTTTATGTTAAGCTGGGCTTCACTCACTTTCAAGAAAATATAAGAAACAAACTTAAGAGCACTTTTCAAGAGAACTGTTCTCACTGTTCATCACAAATTGTTCATCACAAAATCTTCACAATTTAAGTCAACAAAACAATCATGGGATATTTTTTGCCTAAATATAAAAAGTAAAATAAGGTTCTTTAACACTCAGCATATGTCTTATTACATAATACATCATGGTATAATATCTATTCTTGACAAATTTGGCTCACTGTTTTTTTTGACAAACTGCTTCTTGTGAAGAATGGTATATTATAAATCTAGTCCGAGGACAAACAAGAACCAAGCGATAACAGTAAACACCAACTATACAAAGGTTAAACGTAAAGGACGTTGATGATACTGTACATAGCTTTTTCAAATGTGGCTGGTACATGAACATTTAAACACAAAGCAAACAAAACAACTGACTCTGACATTCGATCGGACTCTTATTACTATTTTCACGGGGTGCAACACAGCTGTAATGAGCCCTGCACACATTTTCTCACTGGATGTAGAGTGGCCCTCTTTGACGGCAGCGGGGACGGCAGGGCAATGAGAGGTGGCCTTTCATTCTCGTTGGCTGCTGGCTTTGGCAGCCAGACAGCAGCCCTCAGGCGGCCATCCTCTGCCTGCCTGTAAACTGGGAGCACGACTGGGGGGGGGGGGGGGGGTATGAACTGCACAGTAGAGCTATGAACGGGGGGGAGCGAAACACTCAGTGACGATAATAAATGCCATCATGCGGTATTGTTGTGTGCATGAGCCAAGCAGTTAAGAATACAAAAGGACTTGATTTTCCATGAGAAAGCCCTGATGTGAGACGAACAACAATGGAAGCAGAGGTGCTCCAGCAGGTGGGCAGACAGATATGCAGACAGGCAGGTAGTGACTCAGACAGGAAGTTACACAAGCCAACAGGTGCAGACGGTGAGGCAGATAGATTTGCATGTAAGGAGGCTGCAGACAAATAAGAGAATATTTTCCGGTGTGAGTGTTTGTGTGGCTGGTATTTGGCTGCAAAGGCATCGTGGTATCCACAACAACTTGGATTTGGCATCATCTGCAGGCCTGCAAAATACAGAAAAAGGAGCGGGCAGCAAGTGCATGCCGGGATTCACACTAGATGGAGAGGGCCACCGATTAAAGCCGGGTGCAGTGTTCACCGAGGCGAGAGGCCAATATTTAGTGCCAACAAGATGAAACAGAAAGCTGCTATTTGTCCCTGCGAGCTTGCCTCACACTGAAAAGTTGCTCACTGTCTTCGCAGCGAGGATACCATGTGAAGAATCAAAACATTTTCAGGGCAACCAGCCGGTTTGTCACGGTGCAAAATGTTGCCAGTTCATGAGTGGTATTTGAAAACAATGAGCGGACTTGGGAATTAGGTATGACGCAGTGAACGCCGGGATACTTATTAGCCAGTAACCTGCAGCACAGTTATCACTGCAGGTAGCACAGGCTTAAAAATACATTATCCAAGATTTTCTCTCCTGTTGCATTTGCTTTATAAGTCTGTTTAAGAACAAAATATTTTAATCTACTAATTTTGGGGCGAACTCAAAAAACCCCCCCCAAAAAAACAACTTGATGATAAGAGAGTAAAGTGTGCATTGGAATAGACACATGACAAATTGAAGGAACAACCACCAAGCTGCATGTCAGTGAGGTGCCAAACAATAGTATTGGAGCTTGTAAAATCTAATGACTGATACAATATATATTCTCTCCAAAAGTATTTTTCCTTGCGTTTTGATGATGGTGGTGAGCGCGCGAACAGATTTTACACATTGGACATGTTACAAATAATCAAGGCAAAAATGCTAAATGCTCAAAACATAATGGAAACCATTCATTAACTCGACAACACAAATCTCCAACAGATGTTCAAACTAACTTCTCCCAAATGTTCTATATATTGTCTCCTTCCAAAGAAATAATGAGCCTGTCATTCATCGCCACAATCCAAAAACTCTTCTTTCAAATAAATACTGTTGTTTCTAACGTGAAAAGACTTATACTAGACAATATACTAGATACGAGAGAAGAAGGTAAGTCAAAGTTACTGTTGCAGAAACTGAAGCCTATCCCAGCAGAGACACGTTGAAATGCAGGGACATATCTTACGGCCTGCCGATTTCAAGTGGAGCCCATCAACGCCAACTCATACCATAATCTCGATATTATAATCTAGAGGAGATGTTCTAATCAGGACAATAGCGTTGTACCATGGAATAAAGGTCATCACTCAAAAGAAAACTGTGACATTTCCAAAAAGGGGACATGACAACCCAAACCGCACCAGCAAAACAACTCCATCAGCATTACAGAACCTGCAGTTGTCGTCATACTCGAGGTCAAACATTCAGGTTTCTCCTCTGATTTACCACTGATTTCTAACAACATAGTACAACACGGGTCACACTGCATCTCGTGCCGCCTGTAATTCATTCTAGGGCAGTAAAAGAACATGGCTGAGGAAGCTTGGACATCTCACGAGTCTCTCCGAGCTTGACGAAGTCATCTCTGCTCTGCCAGTAAAGGCCATCTCACTGACTTTCACTTCATGTTACAATCAAACTTTTGGGAAGTGCCAAAGACGACTCAGCACATTTGGCTTCTGAGTTGTCTTGAGTGTTTCTTTCCACCATGTGAGAAGTTCAAGACAACCTGGAGATCCAACACACAGACAAATAACAACAAGCATTGGCACTGTGTTCCACATGTGTCTTTCTTGGCAAAATCTCCAGGGGGAATTTATTCTTTCCCGGCTGCTGCCAGATATGACATGTTTATTTTAGCTGGGTAGAGCTAGGAATGCTCCTTCTTCCTCCAACAAACTTGTTAATGATGCTGCAAAGTGACCAGAAACAACATGTAACTCGCAAAACAAAGTTCTCATTCTCACACAGGCCCTTGAAGTTGTTTTGCAAGTGCCCACAGACATTTCAGTCGATTTGTTATGCTTACAATACTGTGGCAAAGGAAGGTAAATACACAAAAGACACACTGGTTAGAATTGTAATGTGTAATACCAGACCGTAGCTTCTATTTTAATCTGTAGCCCCGTTTGTTTTCTGTTTTGAGGACAGAGGAATGAGAATAGGACTGAAAGTTAAACAGCTCACTGGATCACGCTCCACATCTGACACTTAGTACAGCCAGGCGGAGAGGGGGGGGGGCAAACACACCCATGCCAGAACACACGCACACATGTGCCCACACACAAGTAAGAAACTCATTCAAAGCTGTGATTCAGACTTAGAAACTTCTCGAACTCCCCCTGTGTTTGGAAATCTATTATTGAAAATAATTCCACTCATGTGACCAGAAAGGAAAGGGGAAAAACA
This sequence comes from Blennius ocellaris, assembly GCF_963422515.1. Lineage (NCBI taxonomy): Eukaryota > Metazoa > Chordata > Actinopteri > Blenniiformes > Blenniidae > Blennius > Blennius ocellaris. The sequence goes on from NC_137651.1 coordinate 16,867,281, forward strand.
TTTGGATTATGGCTCTAATAATGCTATTTACAGATTTAGTGTTCGGTAACGGGGCAGGATTTGAGGATTATTCCGCTCATGTGATCTTACCTTATATCCAGCATGGGTCCGGCTCTTTGCGAGCGGCGTGGTGGAGCACAACTCGATGGCCTCGGGCTCGTGGAAGATCACCGTGGGCAGCGGCTCCTTCCTCAGCGTCAGCACATTCAGCTTGGTCTTCAGCATGGTCTGAAAGTGCTGATAGAGAAAGAAAAGACACACTGTGCTTTAGGCAAACTTATAAACTGTACCAAGCAGCTGCGAGCTAAATACGGCCGCGGGTTAACGTTCACAGTTTCTTCGTCAACACCGCTGGAGGCTCCGGAAAAGTGCAAGCATCACAAACATCAGCAGTTGGTCAACAAGCAGGCTGCTGTATGGAGACAATGGCGTCATCATAACCCGACACAAGTCTCGCATTGACGCGTAAAAAAATAGGTTAATTGCTCGATATTTGAGCGTTTGAAAAACCTTTGGTTTTGAGCCATAATATAAGTCTTTATATCTTTACACTGTCCCCTTACAAAAATGGATAATCCCGAGAAACATGGCAGCAGAAATTTTGAATCCTTTGCCAGATGTGAAGAGCAAAACAAAGTCACTGGCCACGAGGGAAGGACACTGGTTTTTGAATATTTTAATTAATTTTGCACCTTTAACATGAATAAATAAAACATGGCATGATGATGGACAAATCTGGGTTTAAAATGCCAACTTGTTATTTGCAGGTTGTCATTTTACTGATCCAGATCACTTAAGAAAGCTGGCCGATAACTCAGCTTCTATCATCCACAGCAATGAAATCAAAATGTATTGAGTCAGTCTATGCAGAGAAGGGCTAAAGCAAAGACATCACTATAGAAAACACGCTTCTATGGTAAATTCGGTTGCTGCATGCTGAAAGGGACGTTTGTGAGGTTTAATCAGCTCCTGGTGGAACGCGAGGAGTCAGTGGAGGGAGCTCTGCCGTCTCCTTCTCCATCAAAACAAGCGAGGCGGCCTAATCGCAGCCAGGGTTTCCTGAAGCCGAGCAGAACCACATGGTGGATCTGGCCTTGTGCATCGCGCCCTGTGGAATTTCTGGCCTTCCTCGAAACTGTCGAGACACAAGCGAGCAGCTAATGAAATCAGGACGTTCGTAACTGAGGCAGGAACGTCCGGGGGCTGAGGCACGTGTGTCTGCAGTTGACCCTCGCTTCTTTAATTTCATTTAGCTCCTGAAAATACATTCTCCAACAACATTCGAGAAGCCCGTCTGGTGTTTGGGTAGAATCATTTAAAATGCCAACTTTCGCTTCTGAGCGTCTTCGCAGCTTCTCTCGATGACGTTGAAGCGAAAATAGTTTCAACAGATTTTATATAATGGTCACATGGATTAAATTTAACGAGCCATGTTAGCCTCCTGGAATCGAGATTTGCCACATAAAGAATCCATTTCTTTCCAGTTTAATGTATGCCGTTCATTTTATTTCTCTCTCGCGATTTTTCTGCAGCCGATATTTTAAACACGGTACACATCCCGTGTCGTCATTCTGGCCACGTTGTGGATCTGAGCGTTGATTGACACCAGAAAGCTCACATGCCGATGTTAAGAAGATTAACGGCCATACAATGCTGATGACATTAGTTTAGTATGTTCGCATGATCGGAGCTGCTAATTAGCAATAAAAGGCCGTGATGCTAAGCGAGAACTAGGGGATCGTCGGAGTGCTCATGATTCATCATATCAATCCATGCAACAGCTGTTCACCACCTCCTAAAGCCGACGGGATTCACCAGCTGAGGACCAGGAATGTCTGTGCTTTATGTCGATAAAGCTGTTGAGTCATGCTTAAGAGCCACAGAAATGCGCTCAACTGACCTTTCAACTCCGAGGAGACGCACGAGAGGTTCGAGCAGACTTTGTTAATAATCTGTTCTGTTGAAACAATCGCCTCAGTTAGCATAGTATTTCACGAATGAATGCGCTTATGAGCATTACAGAAGAAAAAAAAAAAAGTAACGTGGGGTTTCTCGTTAAGCACAGATCACTTTTACAAATGGTCTCACTAACTTTTTTCCTGTTCTCCTTCAGACTTAAAAGCTGTTTTCCACATTGGACTGCACACAGGCTATTTTTTTTTTTTTTTTTTTTTTTCTATTGTAACAGATGGTCAACATTTTCGGCCGATGAAAACAGCCCGTCCTGCCAATATGGGCTATCATTCAGTCTTCGTCGTTGCTCTGGTGAAGCCAAGTAGAACATCCTCAGAAAAGTTTGAGAAACAACTCTGGTGTCCAGTCTCGAAATCCAAAACTGAATATCCTTGGGTTTTGTTGAGTGAATGAGACGACACATACCTGTCATCTCGCTGCAGAACGGCGACGTTAAAATATTACGAGCTGTTGTTACTTGTTCACAATTAAGGCTAAATAAAAGCTTTGAGCCTCATTCTGTGATTATGTCCTCAACACCCAACCTGTATGCTCCTTCCACAGCCAACAAGGATAATAAAGAGAGGGATGGAGGGTCCTGTCAGGAGAAAGATCAGGGCGAAGAAAAAAAAAAAAAAAAAAAACGGGCCCAGATGAAGGAGAAAAGGAGAAAAAGCAAGATGGAGTTGTGAAAGTAAAGCCACATGTGTGTAAACGCTCGATGACCTCCGCGTCAGCACTTTACAGCTTCCTGACAGCGGCTCGCATTCCTGCGGTTGGCCCCGGTACGGCGCAAGAGGGGAGGGGGAGCGGGGTGGCGGGATAACCGAGTCCTCCACCCCCCACCAGGAGCAAAAGGCCTGTGCGGAGGGCTGCTGGCGGAGAAACGATGGAATTCCTACTCACAATATTTTCACAGAAATTCACTGTTTTCTCTCTTCTTCTTCTTTTTTTTTTTTTTTTGAAATCTCTCAAGTCCCAACAGTCTCCTCGTCAAGTTACTGCTGTTATTGATTCTATTTCTGGCTTTAACTTGGAAGCAGGCGACTTTTCTCTCCCTACCATTGGGCGAGGGTTGGGGTGGGCTTGGTTAGTTTAGCGCTCATATGAGGCGAGGATCCTGTCTGCACTGTCACAAAAACACATCAAATCTCACAACAATGGTCCTCTTTGAGAACTGAAAACCAAGTGGTTGATACTTGAGCCATCCCGCAGGTACCAGACCTCACATACTATGGAAATGTTTAACTTCATCAAACCCCTTTTTACCGGCTGAACATTGAGCTGCGAATTTTGTCACTCAGAATACCCTACAAAAAAATGCTCTGTTATAAATGACACTATGCAAGTATTTGTTGATGGCAAGTTCACTTTTGTAGCAGCAGACACTATAGTCACATTCAGACCAATAGCGAGACATCTGATTATTTGATTGTGTCATACTTCTAAGGTACCCCACACTTATTGCCTCTGTATATACTTGAGTATATCAAGAATATAACTTCAGACCTGCTTTCATTGCCACTTAATATTCTGTCTTTTGTCTGCCTGTTGTGACATTCGGTGTCAAACAGCAATGTTTCACATATTTAGCAATGACTGCAATGCTAAAAGCATCAACTCTGACTCATTGCTGCCATTGCACGCAAGTGATTAATGTGTTATTGTAATGGTAACAAGTTACAGTAAAAAGAAACAGGGCTCCATACTGCCAGTAGTCCTTCGGTGTGACTTTACAATGATTCAGTTATACTTTTATGACTCTTGATTTAGGTAAATATGCATTTACGTAAATTGAGTGGGTCAACTTCATTTCACAATATTTGCTGGCAAATCTAATTTATTTTATGCCTTATTGAAATGTGCTGCCATTAAAATGATGGTGTACAACCAAGGTCAAATCTGGACCTAATTTTGAACGGCTGTTCACAAATGTCATCAAGCCAAGTTGAACATGCTTGTCTTCATGTTCCTTCAACTAATTCATGTTGAAATGTGTATTTGAAATATGGAAAAATACACAGGAGTACTTAAAAAAATGACATGTATGAGTAATCAGGGCTTCATTGTGGCCTCGCAGAGAGTCTTGCACAGTTTGAATGCGGCATGATGAGCTTAACAGGTCACAGATGGTAAGTTAAACTTCCGGCCCCCCGGAGGGAGAGTTCTTACAGAAAAGAGGTTCTCGGGTCAATATCCCGGTAAGACACTGCTAAACAGGGTGAGAGCAGGCACACAGCCACACCCGCTCGGACACACAGAGTCGGGGTGACGGGCATGTGATCATGGCAAGAAGTGCAAGAAAACAGCTGGAAGTGGTGTTAAGAAGTCGACAGGAGCCGAGCGGAGAGACGTCAGTCTCCAAAGCTATGAAAGGCATCAAAACGACGCCTATAAGCTACTGGTTCGTCTGACAAACTTAGCGCTTGGTTTGCCACGGTACCATGGCGAGCTTAACACAGACTTCAAGACCATGACAGCAGGTCGACAACTTTAGTAGGTGTCAGATGCATCAGCATAACCCAGCCCAGACAAACATGCAGCTGGAGGACAGAGGAAGGGGGCACAATGCTGCCGAGCAGCTGTTTGTAGACTGTTGATAACTTCCAACATGCGAGACAGTACGAGCTCACTGGTGTTTGTCATAGCATCTGTTCTTCATCTTTTCATTTCCACGAGACAATCAACGGCCCCACATTCAAGTGTGAAGTCACACTTGGTTCACAATTGGAATCCAGTCTCCAGCCTTACGTTTTTTTTCCGATTGAGTTAAAAGGTTCCCTGTGTGTATTGCCATTAGCTAGATCCTATTCATTTAATTCTTCTTGACCTATGGCAATATTGTTATTCGGCTTTCCTCACACTGTATTTCAAGTAGGCCTCTGCCCAATTTATATGGCCGGCAGATTATAGGCATTAGAGAATTATTGGCAATTGACACCAATCTTCACATTTAGGTTTCATTAGGCCTGGGCGACAAACTGAAGATTTACCGACACCGAAATTTACAAAAATTACCCGACGTTATTTTGCCCATATATGGCGACTTTGTCGCTTGGAGGCTTAAAACCTTCACTGGCAAAGAATATAATTGGAACTCTTTGCAGATTGAGACTACTGTGGGTGAGATTTTTTATCATCGAGTTCTCTATTCATGCTTTTATCTCTGCTGCCACATTGAATGGACGTCGCCATCTTTCATGCGACCATCAATGCATTACTCATTGCTAATCGGTGTATTTATGTAATCAACTGTGTCGATGCACTAAAAATTGGCTAATATATTGGCCCAAATATCAGAATCGGCATTGGCCCACAAAAAAAATCCATATCGGTCGAGGCCTAATTTGAATAAGTGAAAAATAAAAATACAAGAATAAGGAAACCTGTTGACCTGGTAAAGTACCCTGCATTTCTTATTCTGGCTGAGTTGAGGTTCTATAGGCCCCCAAGGCTCGCAGTACACCGAAAGATATTAACTTCACATGAGCCATGGACATCAGCAATGAGGGTACACTGTAGAAGGTAGAACTGGTCGCTAATAAAAAAAAAAAAGAAGCTATTTCACAAGGAAAGCTCAAATACTAAAATGACCATAATTACCCAATAAATATTTTGCTTTAGTCCTGGACAAAACATTTTCAAAAGAAAAGGTTTGTTTCTCGATGAGTGTTTTTCTTAGTACACGCATTGCTCAAGTGTGGGACTTATCGCCAAATGAGTCACAATGTTCCACTAAATCAGAAGAAAAACAACAAACACCAGACCACCGTGGCCATATGTGATACAGGACTCAAACGTCCACTTGTTCTTCTTGGTGGTAGCCACACAGGACATGAGCGACTGTTGCCCATGGAATGAACTGTTCAGAAATGTGCTCCTCAAAATAACATTAGTTGAACCAACACATCTTGTACTTTCAAACCATGACTTCATTTTGAGACTTCAATCTTGCGTAAATCTGGACTGGCAATCAGCGCAGTTTTGCCTTTGTTTGTGCCTCAGATGCAGTTTACGCACACAAACACATCCGTCCTCCGGTAAACCCATTGAAGGGGAGTGGGGCATGTCTTGGCAGTTATTTCCTAAAGCCAATAGTTAGATGCATCCCTCCAGCTCCCTGCATGGTAAAGATGGAAGCTCTGTAACTTTCTAAGATGTCCCTCAGTGTGTTTAGAGCCTCCGCTTCTCATCTCGGGACAGTTTACGAGAGGAAATATGTCTGAATGAGCTCAACCCAGACTGGACTGTGGGAGGTCCCCACGCAGAAGAGGACCTATTTTTCCCAATAATGATTGGAGCACTTATACGTGTAGGCGGGAGAAGGCCTGGGATTGGATGCTGCGATTGGTTGATTGCTCCTGCAGGAGAACGTGGGTATTAAAGCACCCTGACCTCAGAGCCTGAGGGCGGCAAACTGGCAGTAAAAAAACATCAACAACTCTTTGACGTAAACAAAGAACCAAACGCAACGTCTTAAGTGGTCCCCGCAGAGCCAGGACCTGTTAATGACAGAAAACATGGCCCGCTGTCGGGAACAAAGAGGGCCGCTATATTGACTGGCTGTCAGGTAGAAACAGTGTGCAGTGTGCAACATCTGTCACCTCTTCATTATAGGTCATCTCACACACCTCTAACAGGCTTTTACAAGCCCTTTCAATGGTAAATAGCGTGTTGGCTGCTCCAGCTTTGGCTCATTCATCAGACATCCGCTACACTTCCTCCCGATGCTGTTCATCAACTTTGCAGGACGAAAGCGCAACCCCATTTGAAGGGATTGACATTGTTTTCACACAGCAAGAAAGGGCCTTTCTGCATGAAGTTTGCATGTTGGCCCTGGACTGGAAAACATTCTTCAGCATCCACAAGCTAAGTTTGGATAAAGCAGGCACAGAAAATGAATGAAAATATAGAAAACCTTTAGATTATCAGGAATACTTTATCTGATGAATTGTGGTATTATATCTCAAACAGCCAGCACATGCATCAAGTTAAATCCTTACAGGCGTTTTGAATTGAACCTGTCTTACAATGTAGCTAAATCAGCTTGTTGTTTCCTTCTAACCTCCAAAGCACAACAATGTCCTATCAAGATTAGAATCCTTCTATCAAGGTGGTGAGTCAGGGCAAGAACAAGATAATCCAGCACAATTTAATAACCATTAAGGTTTTTGTTTTGGGTTTTTTTAATCTCCAAAATGTATCACCTTAATATTAAAACCGACACCAAGATTTTTTTTTATCAATGGTGCGTAATGGACACCAGAGAGCTGCAAGGAAGTGCAGCAGCAGAACAAGTGCTTGGGATGAAGAGGGAATATTTTCCCAGCATGATTTTATTTCTTTTAAATTTTGATTAGAAATAATGCGGAGGTTTAAACATTTCGTTATATCTCACATTGTTTGTTTGTTTTATTTTATATTGAACATAATAGATTAAAAAAAGATCATTAACACACTTCCGACAAATTAAAGTAAATTAAATTAAAGTCATCTCAAGTACACTAGAGACAAATTAAAATAATAGAATGACCTTGCAAAACAGGGACATTCTTGAGAGTTTCAGATCACATATGTAGACTTCAAATTCTGTTGTTAACATTATGATTTAGATTGTTAATGACTGTTGCCTTTTCACTTGAATAAAGTCACAATGTGTCAAAATTAAAAACTATTTATTTCCATTCAATATCTCCAGTTTTATCTGTTCAACAAGAACCAAACATTTCCTGGAATGTCAGGAGGCTGAAAATCCCCCCAAAAAATATGCTGTACATTTTCTTTAAACTCTATTTGATTCTTGAAGGAGAAGCCTAATTTCTGTCAATCTACATTACTGGGCTATTTCATAAATATAATCATTTATCTTTATCTTTGAGGTGAGATTTCTACACTTTTTTTTTAATATGAATGTCCTGAATGTGTAACTTAGAATGTTCACAGCTCAACTAAAATCACGGCCTAATAGCAAACACGTAACAGAAAGTATTAGCTGTTAATGTAAAGGAAAAAAAACAATAACAAAAAAAGAAAAGTTAAATAAAAATATTGTGGCAACAAAAAGGAAAGAAATGACTGTATTACACTGCTATGAATCCATTTTGAATATCACGAGGGATCAGATTCTGTCATTGGTAAATGAATGAGGAAATAAGACCCAAAAAATATGCCCACTCATCAAGTACAGAGCGACATCAGCGAGCCAAAAAGCCAGTTGTTTACAAAAAGGAAGCACGCTCAGGCTAAAATAAAGACGTGAACCGTGGGAATTTTGTGCCAGTCTGCTTGTGAACTTGTCTTTGCGAGGCACACTGCACTCACGGCAAAATAACTGTGGCTGCAGAGCGACCTCAGACAGACAAAGCAACGGAGAAGACGCACAAATAAAGGCAGATACAGATAACCACAGGGAAAGCAAAGATGCGCAGCCGGAGGCTGGTTCTGACCCGGTTTGACCTTGTCAGGTCCAAATCGTTCCATCTGCCCGGGCCTGTTCGTCAGAGTCACACACATTAGCGTGTCAAAAGTTGAAACCACAGCTAAAGAAAGAGCTGCTGACAGTGGGAAAGAGCACGTCTGGTAGCTTTGAGGATATTAAAAAAAAAAAGGAAGCACGCCGTTGTGTGTGTGTGAATGCATGTGTAACCTGCTGGCCAATATACCACTGTATATGTGCAGTTGTTCCAAGACGCGTGCAAATTGGGAAATCTGGGGAGGAAGGACCCCAGAAACTCAACGGTGGGATGTGGTCAGAGGACTGAAAAAAAACAAAGGAGGTGTGATTACAGCAGCAACACACACCGAAACACAGCAGTTTGCCACGAATGTGTCTAACGCCCACATAACCTACATCCCGTCCCCATCCCACATCTCCCCTTCCCGCCTTAGCGTGTCGGAAAAAAAAAATGCAGTATGACACCAAGTGTTGCTATGGCGACAGAGGACAGCATGAGGAATAATATGGATGGATGCCATACTGAAGGGAAACAACAAAACACAACAACAAGGGATGGTGAATTCTGCATGAGCTCACGGAGAGACTCTGCTCGGTAAACTCCGCCATTCCTGATTTAAATGAGGTGAAGGACACTAGTCTAAAAGACGGCGTTGTTATGGTTACGAGGCAGGACGATGTCCAGGCATTGCTATTGTTCTCTAACTCCTTTTTCACCGTAAGGGTAATCGAGTCTCTTTCATACTGTAAAACATTATTTATAGACCCAAAAGATCCTAATAGTCCAAGTAGGTAATTCCTGAGGGTTCCTTACCACGAGCACAGAACCACCTGCACACACTTTGCCAATGGAAATAATCCGTCATCCATCACGTTAACTATTGCCACTGATTGGTTCAGAGTTTCGAAAGCGCCGGGAGAAACTTGCCAAACTCTGGTGTCAATGTTCAACAGCAGCTGGGCTGCAGAGTGAGAGCTCACACGAGCCAAGTACCTGTTATCGAAAAAAAAGATTTCTTTAAACACACAAACCCAATTTTTTCCCTCCAGCGGTTTATTACTGCTCTCCATAAAGCTGGGGGCTGCCAGTCCCACGACGTAACTCAGAATAATCCAGCTGGCAGGAGGTATCCCTCTCCGTTCAACTTGCAAGCGCCTCCATATTATGAAATCTTTAGTTTGATAGATCAGATTGTCGGAGTTTAGGGTTACTGCTTAACATGACATATATGTGACTATTTTCCAAACTAAACACTCCAGGTTTGTAGAACAAGTTTCTGAAAAGGGTCTCCTGGTCAGTATTGATTTTTTTTTGGTTTTTCTGGGGGTTTTTTTTGCTGCAACAGCACTGATATTGAAATTGTGGCCGGCTGTGTTGTAGCACTCTCTATCACACTTTATGAATACAATGTGATGACGTTGGGACAGTTTCATACATGAGACATATCAATGAGCATTAAGGCGTTAATAACACTAGAAATGATCATCCAGCACCATCAAATCAGCAGAGAAGTTCATTTGATTGGATGCGAAGCCCTTAAAGCCTGTATTACTGAGTGTGTACATGTGTCCCTATGAGAGAAGTTAATAACATGATCAACTTTTCAAACTTCAGCACTAATCCTCAGGAAGATTCCAAATGGATGTTCCACTTCTAGCAGATTCCTTCTACACACTTTATACAACCAGTCGACTTCTCCCATTCACACACACTCAAACTGTGACTGCTGCTCACACACCATTGGGAGCAACTTGTTCAGTGTCTTTCAATGGACACATGGGCATGGTGACATGGGCGATCGAACTACCGACCTTGTAATTAGAAAATCCACTCAACTGGGGCCGATTAAGTCAATACATTGCAAGCTGAGACTTTAAAGATGAGTAAAGTGCTTCCACAATGTTAGACATTTCTGAAAGTTTCTGTGCCGCGACAGTTTTGATAACTGGAATATGTAGCATTTGTTTTTTTTCTTTTTTACCATTTCGATACGTCAGACTAAATTTACTCTGCATTTAGGTCGACAAAATGTAGCGTCAACATCTTCAGTTGATCAAAATTGACTCATCGTTGACCTGTAAAACAAAAATATTGTGCATATTGTAGGTTTTATATATAATTTGTTTGCCTGATAAATTGTACTCTCACCTGAACATTCGACACAAAACAACAATCCTATCATCACAAAGGTTTTTATATGTTATATTGCCATGATTACCTAGTCAAAGAGATAAGCTTGTTTAAATTTGCATTACCACTTTACACCAGGAGATGGTGGAGTGAGTCACTGAAGTAGCAAGAAAAAAAAGCACAAAACTTTGCAAAAATTTTGCCAATGTGATGAACAGGCATACACCATTTTGCCACCAAAAGTGCATAAAAGTAGAAGGCAACTATTGAAAAGTTGTACTGACACAAATCAACATGTTCACTCATATCCGGAGGGTTGCCAGAATATTCACATTTTTCAGTTTCACTGAACCTGGAACCCTCCAGCTGAAAGAAAACCCGCCCTATATACTGATCTATAAATCAAATAAAATGCAAAAAAGCCAAAATTCTATTGGACTCAACAAATTTCACCCTGACTGCATGAAATAGAGTGAAACCATATGTGAACATGAATAACTTCATCAATCAGCTGCTGTGAAACTGAACTCATAAAAGGTCAGATTGTGTGAATGGCTTTCACCCTTTAACATTCTGAAAAAAAGCCAAGAAGCTCAGCGTGAAAACAAATGAGGTGGTGGACCTTTTGAACCACTTCTGGACTCTTCAAAAAAAAAAAAAATAGAAGTTTGAGTCTTTTAACTCCACCCTCTTCAAAATATACAGTATTCACAGATTCCTTACGGACACAGGGAGTAGTGTTTGAAAGCCACCGCAGCAGCTCCCAAGACACAGTACTGCAACAGTCCATAGCTTCTACTGTGTGTTCAGGTTAACTATGAATAGAGTGGGTTAAATGCAGAGAAGTAACTCCCGCAATGAGTTCAGTAAAGTGTCTGAAAATACAATTAACTTAAATAAAAACAAGAAAAATGGACTTGAATTCATCACATTACACCATGATTCCTCTTTGAAGTAGACTATTTGAAGAACACATGATGGTCTCTTTAAAACAAACTTGAAAACGTGTTTCTACCAAATGATTGAAGGCTGTTAAAGGGTTGGATTGACCCACAGGGGGAAATTGGGCAGCCGCCTTGAGGCGCTCAGGGGACCCGATGGCGGCCGAGAGGCCTGATCCAGGATTCCAACTTCTTCTCCTTAAAAGTTTGCTTCTCTCCCCCCAAGATTCACTCGCTCACACGCAACACCGGAAGGGATGAACATATAGGACATTCAACACATGTTGATCTCATCCATCATCCTCCTCACCACCACCATCATCACCATCATCATCATCATCATCATCCTCATCCTCACTGGGAATAAGAAACGGGGAAGAACAGTTCCCCGCTGTTCTGGAACACTGTTGCTAGGCGACACGTTCGGTGTCGCCGGTGGTTCCTCAGCAGGGGGTTTTGAAATGAAGCATGTTTCAGGGGATCGTCTATTCAGAAGAAGAAGAAGAAGATTGTGTAAGTGGACTTGGCAGGCAGTCCACACACAGGCCAACATCTGGAGAGCATTACGTGTGCAGGAGACGTGAAGCCAGGGTCGGTGCACGGCTTACCGCTGGATATCAAACTACGTGTCATTAACAACGAGCTGCTCTCCAGCACTGATTTACTGCCAGAGCGGGTCGCAGGTTCCTCCTGGCGACCGGAGGTTAAAACGGAGTGGAGAAGCATCCTGATGTGGAAGGAGAAAATAAGAGTGACACCAGGAGGGGGGGGAGGAGGAGGAGGAGGAGGCCTGTACTCCGGTGGGTTAATGTGGAGGTACACAGTGGGAGAAGCGGGCCTCTGGGGCCACGATGGATCATCCACACACCGGAACGTGTGTGTGTTTCACGTTAAAAAAAAAAAGAAAAAAAAAAAAAAGAAGAAGCCTCTTTCCCTCCACCCGCTCCTCCTCGGTACATTAGCAGACATTGTTGCACGGTTCCCCCCTCGACTTGCTTAATAACGTGAACATAGGTGCACAACCACCAGAACACTCGCGTGGAAACAGAACAGAGAAAAATTAAAATTACAAAAAAAAAAAAAAAAAAAAAACGCGTCGGAGTGAACGACGGCGCACACAAAACATCTGTAGCCGCTAAATGAAGCGTGTGTCCAGGCTGGAGCCGCACGGCTCGGCGGGTGTCATAGGCTTGGAGCCGTTTGTCGCCCCCCTCGACAATAAAGAGGGGGGGCGACAAACCCCCCCCCTCCCTCCAACACACACACACATACACACACAGTCCTACCTGCAGTCGCTCCGACGCGGGTTGCCACATATTAGCAGAGTCACAGGTTGTTTACTACAGCTCGTCGTGCTCTCGCAGTCCGGCTCACATCTGTTCGCCTCCACAGCCTCTCTGTCCTCCTCCGTCCGGACTCCTCGGTAATGGGTGATGTGTTGCTCCGCCTGGCTGCAGTCCTCCCGCTGGCCAGCAGGGGGCGACGCCCTCTCTACCCCGCCTGCTTTCTTGGCTGCACGGATGATGCTTTCATTGGTGTAGGAAAATCCAGCATCACGAGAGCCTTACGATTTAACCTTTTAAAGGACGCTCCTCAAATAGCTGGGGAAATGAAATATATCAAGTATTAATGTGCCACTTTACTCGATTGATTAAACTTCATAACTCCCTTTGGGGAAATTCTTATTTTTACACATTGACCAATCCTGTGTTGAGGATGTGGTGTGCAGCCACATTAAGATGGTTCAGGGAAGTGATGGGGGTCAAAGGGTCAACCTCAGTGGTGACCTGTCATCTGTGGGAATTGAACCTACAACCTCCCAGATCCCGTTCTTTAGCCTCTAAGCCACACCACTGCATGTATATATTTTCTATGTTAAGTATGTCTCTGTTGTTATACAGAACAGAATAGACAAACTGTCATGTTTACTATAGCAAAAAACCAAACGGTGCTTTTTGCTGCTCCGCAGCTCCACGCAGTTAAAAAAAAAATTCTCCACAGGAACAACACAAATACATCTTATCTGATCCTAATAAATGACAAAGTCATCTGTTTAAGTTTTAGTTTCAACAAGATTGACCAGGACATGTTAATTTGAGGCATCACTAAAAATTCCATGGAGCTGAAATGTTGTGTCTTTTTCACATTTTGTAAAATAATATAGCATTAAATTTACTTGAACTACAGCAGTCAGAGTTTAGGTTACTTATAGATTGCTACGCTGTCATTTTACTGGTCCAGCCAAACTTTGAATGAAAACCACACTTGGACTTTAAAATATAAATATATTGAAAATAACCCAAATATGACCAACTAAAGTGCATAAATATTAGGGAAATGGTCATATAGTTACTTGCATTAGTTTTATGTGAAGCTACTGAATAATAATAATAATAATAATAATAATAATAATAATAATAATAATAATAATGATGATGATGATGATGATTGTGATAATGATGAGGTGTGTCATTTGAAAGAATAGTAAATAATATATATAATAGGGCTTAATGGCAAGTACTAAGGCCTCCCAGAAGTCAGTTTGAGTCCAAGAGCATTTCTGAGAGTTTTATTGTTTCCCATGTTTGTGTTTTCTACAAATTTCCAGGTTCCCTCCACAGTCTGTGATGCTCCAATGACCTGCCCGCAGGGTGTGTTCTGTGTTCACTCAAAGGATCGACTCTGAATTGGATAGAGCGGCATAGAGGGTGGATGGATGGATTTTTTTATAGAGCACCTTTCAAAGCCAGCATTATAAAGTGTCTGTACAAACAGGAAATACTACAAGAATCAAAGAGGAATATCTGAACACAAAGGCAAAAAGAAAAAGTTGCATATCCCATAAAGCAATGACTAATATAAAAGTGTAACATTTAAAATGAAACTAATTTAGAACACAGCAGCAGGTTGTCAGTGTATAACAAAAATACATTGAAATCAATAACCAGAAAAAGGCTTTTTGATGAGAAAAAAGTCTTTTTTTTTTTTTTTTTAAGATACTGATGAAGTGAGCTGGAACTCCCCTGGTTGTTCTCTATGGGCAACTCCTCACTCGTTCTATATTTGATCAGGCAGTTCAGGCTGTCAGTGGATTGTTAATGTAAAAAATAGTTGGTGGTTTCAATGTAAGAGTATTCATAGTGTCCTTCATGCAGCCAGTCATTTAAATGTTTTTTTACATCTCAAGATCTATCATATTATCGTTTGATTGAAGCTTATCCCCCTTCAAGCTGCACCAAGCCATGTATTATGTCACTAACAGCACACTAGCTTTTCAACTCAGGAGAGATTTGACTTTTTTAGCAAACTGTTTTTAATTACCTTACAATTTTGGGCACATTCTAATAATTTGGAAGGCTTTGACAAGCATCTTGGATAGTTGAATATAGCCTGTTAGTTGGACACTTACTGGTATAAATTGATCAACTAATAGCCTTGGGGCAAAATGCATATATTTCAGTGGTTTTGCTCTTCAGAAAATATATAATCCACTTGATATTAGTGCGGAAACAAATAAACATCTGCTTCAATTTGCGAAACGAATGGGTTATTATTGACAAGCTTGTTCTGTAAAATGATCAAAAAAGCTCTTTTGTGGAATATATTCACAGCATTGGTGTGCATTTTGTTTCTGTCTGGATGAAGCATTTGAGCGAGTACGAGTGCAAAACTTAAATTGGAAACATTGTAGGGCTGAAGACCAAAAGGCAAAAAAACAATTGACATTGAGCGCCATGACACACTGTAGATGAGTTGAAGGCCTGAGAATATCAGTCATCCAGACGTGTGTAGAAACCTTGTAGAAGAAAGCAATCAAGTGAAAATGACCATATAAAACCTCATCATACTTGTGGCAGTAACAACATTGTTTGATGTTGTTGCTTTCATTCTCATAGTTTCCCAGTTTCACAAAGGCAGAACAAAGAACGATGTGCCCGCACATTTTTACAGTAATACTCCTAAAATTCCTAAATCCAAGTTTTACCAATGGGCTGTTTCGAAACAAGACGTGCTGGGAAGTGTTTGTTTTTTTATCCAAATAGCGATGTCTGGCCATTGTCAGAAAGCAACCAACACCTCATCTAGTTTAATGATCATCAGGGTAGAGCTCAACAAATCCTCTGAGAGGCCAAGTCTTGTGGGACCGGCAACAAGTCAAACAAGTCTGACCCCACAAAGCATTTAGAGGGCAGAGGTCAAGAACAGGGCCGCCGAAACAGACCATGAGCAAAGGTGAGAGCCAACAAAAACATCTGCTGGTCCTGCACTACGTCGGCTTTGTGTGCACAAATAGTATCTATGTAGGTGTGCTGAGTGACACGACTCCGCAGTCGCACTCTGTATTTAGAGATGTTTACATGGCGGAACATCTGGATAAAGCCTGAGGTCACGGAGCATGTTCTCATCGCCAGCACGCCATAAAAGGTCTTTCCCACGCCGGAAGGCTCAGTCTGCTGGGTGCGACCTTGAGATAGAAAAACAGAGGCTGCAAACAGGCAGGATCCACACTTTCATTAGAAGTTTAATGACTCCCGGGCTACAGTTAGGGTTGGGTTAATTGGGTTTTGTTTGCACTTTTAGCTCGTTATACCTAAGTTGAACTTGAATCAATTTGAAATTTGTTTTGTAGACCACCATGCCGATATATCTTTTTTCTTTCTTTTTTTTTTCTTCTAATACCGCTGAGCATGATGATCCTTGAGACCAAGGGTGGGCAACTAATTTCCCTTTTCAGTGCCCACTGAAATATTAGCAATTTACTTTTTTTAGGACACGATTTTCATGAGCCACTTTTTTTCTGCATCACTTTTTTCTTTTCCAACTTTTGTCTGGAAATCATGATTATATTTTTCTCAATTTATACCTCAATAAATAATTAAAGACAGTATTTTTTTCACTATCAATCTTTTTTTTCCCACAGTGAAACATTCACTTTGTGCGGCAACAATTGCTAACTCAGCTAGCCAAGGTGCTCGACACAACCAGTGTTGCAAAAATGGCCAATAATGTGAAAAATGTCACAATTCTATAGGTAATAATAACAATCATTTTAATTTGATTCATTTTAATTTCTCGGTGCCACTCTAAGGGCCACTCAAGGTACAGGGCCTCATGATGCTCAGGTCTGCTCTGGTCCTTCAGTTCATATCTGTTTTATACGATACGTGTGGAGGATGAAGTGTTCTTGGCTTTGAATCTGAAACTGTGGCAGTATGCAAGCTCGCCCTCATGCTACATGGAAAAAAAAAAATTCTATCACAGTGAGATATTTGAAAATAATTATTAATATCAAAATAGTACATTCCATTCAAAGATTGGATTACAGGTGGGTCGTATGACACATTTTTTCTATTTATATTTCAAATTTCAGTTGCAATATTGCCTGTTGTAATATTTGTTGCGCAGTATTACAACATCCCCAAAGTAAAACGATAAGCCTCAGCTACAGCATGTACAGGTTAGTCATAATGGTGGTATTTAGAGCTCGGCATCTTCTCAGGTCATAGTGACTCTGAGATTATCTTCTATGTCCTTCTATTTGTATTCATAAGACAAATCAATTCAATAAATATTGAGTTGATGGGGGGAAAAAATCCAAAAGACTCCAAATGAGTAAGATCTGGTTTCACTTGAATCTTTATTGTTTACATAATTCAACATAGATAGTAGATAATTATGTCCTTGATGTGTTTAAAATGAGAGAAAGAAATGCTAGGATTAAGCTGAGCCTACTTGGTAAAACATTGCTTGACCTTGAGAGGAACGACACAGCTGCACAGACAGAGAGTTTCCCATTGGCAGAACACAGAAGCACATAGAATTCCGGAGTGGACATCATCTCTGAGTCTCCTCCTCTCGGTTCTCTTCTTTTCCAATCTAGAGCTGGCACGGCTAAAAACCTAGCAACGATTCAACAGCTGTCAATACTACAGGTGGATCTGTACATCGCGAATAACATGTACACTGAGTATAACTTGACTATTTTTCTGTGCAGTGAGAAATATACCTACCTATTATCCTAAACATCACTGAAATACATGGAGTAGGATGGTAGGGTCACAGCACTCCTGCAAACCCACTTTCTTTACTATTCACACACCACTGAGAAATTGTCATGTGAAGAACAGGACAATATGCATTTTAAAAAGGCAACAAAAAAAAAAAAAACATGTGAGTAGTAGTTTTATACATGTATATATGTATGTATTTACTATCCACGAAATATTGACGGGGGAGAAATACAACAGCAATGAAAAAAAAATATAACAACCAACAACTAAGTACAAAGGGTATTAAAATATTGCAGAGAGAACATCAAATCTAACCATGCACGAAGTAAGGCAACCTACTGCATATGCTCTTTTTACTTTTGAAGATATAGAAAAAAAGAAAAATACGGTGTATGCACTATGAGAAGTGCGCCTACTCCTAGAACACCTGTAAGGACTATTATCACCACTGTCTGCTGAGTGTACACTTAGAGACGGGGGGCTCCTGGGTTTCTGGCCCCACCTACAGACAGACAGTCTGGTGCAGACTAAAGTCATCACTCTATTGTACAGCAGAGGTTACTGGTAGTGTTGTCCATCATCGATAACCTAAGTAATGCAAAGTATGCCCTTATGCTACAATAAAGCCTTATTGTGGACTTTGACAGGAAAATAGATGTATCAAATTCCCAGTTTGTTCTTTTTAAAATACAGAATACATTTTGGGGTTGTTTTTTTTTTTTTTTTTTTTTTTTTTTCATTTCTCCTCTTTACATTCACTTTTATTTTGCAGTTAATATTCTAGGAAATACTTTCATAAATGTACTGACTTATATGCATGAGAGTGTGTTAGTGTGTGTATGCACATGTATCAATGTGCCGTGGGAAAGCCTGTGATTGTTTCAGAAGGTTGTGTTTTACAAATCCTTTGTCTTGATGAGGGTAACCAAAGGTTTGTCATCAGGACTGTAGTCTTCGTAGGCGATGGGAGTGGCATCGTACATAGCAGGCCGGGACTTCTTCCCAAATCTGATGAGAAAATAAACCACAACAAAAAACAACAAATATCGATAGATGTTTAAAAAAAAAAGTGCTTTGGTGACAAAAATATAAATTTTGCAAAAAGAGTGCTGCAGTGTTTAATATTTGGAGAGTCAAGGTGTAAAAAAAAGGCAACATTAGACACAATTGTCAAGCATGGCAGAAATATTTTAGGTATCCTAGAATATGTCTTAAAAAAAAACACTTGTTTTTGGATCCTGCTTGTTAAATCCTTGTTTGTTTCAACATATCATTTGGAAATCGGATTGCTGAAAAGAATCCCGGCAGATTAACTGCTTTCAACAAGTACTCAATGATTTGAAAGATTGACATTAAACTAGGATTTCAGTCTGGGGTCAATCGCAACAAAAACGTTGGATTAAAGTCTTTGTGATCATACCGGTACAAATCACATCTGCTCAACAATCCATCTCAACTCCTCCCTTCACCCTGTCTTCACAGAATCCCATCAACATCAACGCATCAAAAATCCAGCAAATGAATTTTATCACCTCAACTGCCATCAGTAAAACGAAGAAACCATGATGGAATATCCATGTTTTCATTTGTGTGTAGGTTTGTAAGTTTGGACAGTTTGACATTGATTAAATGTGTTGGTCTGATTACTTTCTGGGAGTCAAAAATGAATTTCTACTGATATAGTGTTAAAAATCATCCAGATCTAGCTGAATGCTCGCTGACTGACCTGGCATGGCGGATGGAGGCGATGGCGTTGCTGAACTCGCTGTCAATGCTGCGACAGTTGTAGAACTCCTGGTAGGCGTGTCGTGATGAGCCCTGGTACTCGATGCGGCTGATGCGGCAGATGCCCACGATGAGGATGATGAGCATGAGGATGAAGGCCACACACAGAGCCCCAATGATGATATACAGGGAGTGGCGGGGCATGTTGGTCAGGGTGTTCTCAGTGTGTGCTGGCTTCCACTGCAGATCTGAGACACACACACACACACACACACACACACACACACACACACACACACACACACACACACACACACACACACACACACACACACACACACACACACACACAGAAGCATGCAGATCTGTATATGTCGCAGCTCAGATTAATGGCTAAGGACGTGCGTTGTGACAGGCTGACTTACAGATCTCACAGCAGGGCCCCACCCACCCAGGTGGACAGTGACAAGTGAAGCCGTTTGATTGGTCAATGCAGGTGCCTCCGTGGTGACAGGGATTGCTCTCACACTCATTGATGTCGACCTCGCATTTCTCCCCTGATCAGACAAATAGCGTTGCATTTAATGACAACTCCAGCCAAGAACAATCAGATGGGTCGTAGTTTTTCTCCTCGACAGTTTTTTTTTTCTTCCTCCAAGGTTTAAGATTTATCCAAAGGCGGCAGAGCTGGAAAAATGTGGAGGTGAGAGGGATGCCTTTCCCCAGCCTATTTGTTTGTCCCTCCCTTTAATTTGTGATTAGTAATCCTAGTTCTGCAGTTAGTGTCCTGGATGTTCAAGGCTTCTGCACTCACCCAGGTATCCAGGTGGGCAGGCACAGGAAGCATTAAGCCCTGCGCTCTCGCAGCGCCCTCCATTCTGGCAGTGCATCTTCAGACATGGATCCTTGTAAATTTCACAGTGTCGGCCTGTAACACATCCACATATGCTTCGTGAGAGGGGTGTGGAAACTAATCGCACTGCATGTTTAGATCTGTGAAAATGTAATTCAGGCTTGTTCACATGCTCACACGTACCTTCAAACTGTGGCGTGCAGACACACTCATAAGCATTGATGAGATCTCTACAGGTGGCGTAGTTCTGGCAGGGGGCCGACAGACACTCATTGTACTCTTCCTCACAGTACAAGCCATGATATCCTTTGTGGGACACACAAATACACAGTGTTTACTAGGGTTACCTTCTTTTAAACCTGCTGGTACTGTTACATTATTAATGCACGCCTGTGAGGGCGTTGCAACCTTTATTTATCAAAGAAAGACTTTGCTGACTTTTGTGTATGTGGAATAAAGACAGAGAAACTACTAGTGAAACCTGAAGGCTGGAGTCTCCTCATAACAGCAGCTCAAGTAGTGACTTTCATCTTATTTGCACTTCAATGTATAAAAAGGAAACTACTAAACTACGACTGCAGGGCACCAAGGGGCCATCACATTACAAAGACTGAATTCCTTATCCATTCTTCTTGCTCTATAGAGACAAAGATATTCTTTGGTTATACTTTAACTGGGTGCTCAGAGTTGTAGTGATTAGCACTCTCTCTCACAGAGAGAAGACGTACATGAGGGTTTTCTCTAGGTACTCCATGTTTCTGCCACTATCCAAAAGCATGTATGTACAGTTTGGTTGCTCCCTGTGAAGTTGTATAAAATATGGAGGATGGATTGATATTAACCATCTTTGACAAGGGCAACAATGAGGCCACTAGTATGAATAGTAACCTTGATGCACAGCTCTTTTGAATTGCTTGCAAGGTATCGTGCTTTTGAGTTTCAGTGGGATTGGACGTGAGGTCAAAGACATGCAGTGCACTGTGTTTTCCATAGGATGGCAGCTGTGTACTGAGACAGAAGAGGCCATCGACTGAAGAAATGTGGACACTACAATGCTGTGTTTCCCTTCTTTTCCCATCATACTAGCAAGGTAAAAACGAGGACAAATATAAAGTGCAATATGTTTGAAAATATACTTTTAGTGACCTTTTATGTAAATGTGTGTCTTTGGTACGAATCTAGAATCAGGTGATGAAGACTGGAAAAGAAAACCAGCAGGACTAAAGACTTTATGAGTCTCTCTCCAAATACTTAGTCGAAAGATAGACAGCTGCGATGTTTACTTGTGCACATGAACACACACCTGGTGGAAACTCAGTATTTTATTAGACCGTTCTGCCATCGACCACAGAGATCTGAAAGCACCGGAGGACCAATTGAGCTCTTTCATGACTACTGTAGCAATCTGTTTTCATTAGCTCGATTCCAACTTTGACTGATGATATTTCTCATTCGGGTTACAATCCTGAGTGTGGGTTCAACTAACCCTCGCCGTGCCGCAGTTGACTTGTGTTTGGGGAGGAAGAGAAGGAGAATTAATGAGGGACCTCTCGGGTCCTCTCTGTGAAATGCCACTGAAATGTCAAGTGCCTTTCCAGATCTATCTGCTTTCCGTGGGCTGGCGGGCTGGCGGGCTGGCAGCCTCTGAGTTGGATTACAGGAAACTGGAGGACGAATCCATCTACATATCAGCTTTGTTTCAAACTGCCAATGGGCATTCACACAGCTACACACATCCACACAACACTAGCACACGCACACACACACACACACACACACACACACACACACACACACACACACACACACACACACACACACACACACACACACACACACACACACACACACACACACACACACACACACGAGTAAATGTGGGGCCTGGTCTTTGACAGGATAGATTCCCTGGCTCACCACAACATCGCCACTACCTTGAACCTTGACTCCAACCTGGCCTCATTTGTATCATAATTTAACAATCAATATTTAGAAGGACAAGAGGTAAAGCACTTTGGAAAGAAATATGAAAGGATTGCAAAGCAAAAGAGAAATAATTCAACCCGGGCTGTGTTGAACACAAAGTAAGTTATGCGAGCAGTTGGAAAGCAGCAGAGGCGTGCTCCGCACCAGGACACAGCGGGAGTCACACTGTTTGAATAAACACAAGGAATGAGATGAGAGGAAGGATTATCCACTCGAGTAAAAAAAAAAAGAAAAAAAGAAAGAAATTCAAAGAGTTCAAATATTTAATCGTTGCTTCAAGGTATGAAAACAGACTGGAGAGTAACACAATTTGAAAAACACCGAAGTGTTTCAAAATCTGTGCGTGAATGACATAAGCAACTAATTATTCTTCATTCTGTGTTTTTGTCAAAGGATGACAACATTTCCAAACGGAGAAGCAATATGATTAACATCAGCTGCCAAGCAAAGACTGGAAAAGGAGCAGATGTTGATGCAGGATGATGACAATGGATGTGAAATCAGATGAAGAGGGTGACTGCTAAAAAACTCTGAGTAGTTGGACTAAAGTATCAAATCACCAATGTGATGGGCCACTGGGAACATCATTTATTACACCAGCCCACAAAGGTAATTGCAACAATGAATGATAATGACAAGTCATCATTCCACTCAATTGAGTCGATCAAGAGGCATCAGCACCCGCAGCACAATCACCTCCTCTAAGTATAACTCTGCCCTGAGACCATTTTTACCTCTACCCCTAGTCTGTGCCCGTGTGACATCTTTTTATGTCTCACAAGGCTTTATGTGGTGGTTGTAAAGCTGATTTACAGCGGACCTGATGGAAACAACAGGATTTGGAAAGCATGGAAGTCTTTCTTAATGTCAGATTAAAACACAAGTTAAAAGGATATTTCCAAAGTAGAAGTACTATTGTGATTTTTGCTACATGTTATAGTGGGGGGGAAGCAGAAATCACAGATATACTCGTCTATTCTCAAATAGTTTAGATGTATTTATAAACCCTAATTTTAAAATCTACAATATTTTACTGCAAAAAATTAACTGTAATAATTGTGCCAGTCACATACTATATATAAAGACTAAAGCATGAGAAGAAATGTGCAGAAAAAGCTGTAGTACTGATATTTTATTTTGTGAAACCATTAAGAAGTCTTCCATTCAAATAGAAATCACTCTTTGGAGTGAAACAAAACATGCAGGGGGATGTGAGACTTGTGTGACGCACAATGTGGTTTAAGATCTGTGAGCTCATCCTCCTGCAAGGTGAAAACCAAAACTCCAGGGTGGATTGAAGTGTTTTCCTCTGTTTCAGTATGACATCAGACGAGTAAACGCCGTAGCGAAGAGTTGTGAAACCTATAAGTGTATTCGGCTCTTCGTGCCAGTTGCACCAGTAATAAGTTTCATCCCCGTCAATGCATCAGTCAAGTGAGACAGTGTGGCTCACCTGGGACACAGAGGCACCTGTAGCTGTTCCCCACACTGCGGCACACCCCGTGGGCACAAGGGTTCAGGGCACAGAAGTCCACCAGTTGCGCACATGTAGGGCCTGTGAACCCTGCCGTGCAGGTACAGCCGAACCCCAGAGGCCCGGGCCCCTGAGCGTAACATGTCCCGTTATTGTGGCATGGGCCGGAGGCACACGGGTCCACCTTCTGCTCGCACGTAGCTCCCTGGTAGCCTGTGGGGAAAAGATGGCAGACAGAAAGAAAATAAATCA
Source organism: Blennius ocellaris (assembly GCF_963422515.1). Classification (NCBI taxonomy): domain Eukaryota; kingdom Metazoa; phylum Chordata; class Actinopteri; order Blenniiformes; family Blenniidae; genus Blennius; species Blennius ocellaris. The sequence continues at coordinate 16,891,061 of NC_137651.1, forward strand.
TGGATTTGTGCGAAGTAGCTTGGAAAGCACAAAAGTTCACGAAGGTCACAGAAAGTGGTTAAAGTGATTGATATTCACGATTCAGAAAAACAGCACCTGCACACGGTGAAGTAGAGCTTGTTGGTTTGGAGGCAAAATGGGGATGAAAACCTCACATTAACCCACTTTCACACTTTGATAGTGAAACTGCAGGGCTGGTGTTTATGTAAATTGGGTGGTGCAAAAGAGATATGTGACATTCGTGTTGGCATAAAATCACACCCACCCTTATGCCCGAGACATCGTCCTCATGTTAATGAGCTCACACAGAATTTGCAATGTGTTGTCAGACAAGTATAAAAAAGACTTCCAATTCTAAAAGGCAGAGTTTGATGAGTTCAGCTGATGAGTTTGTAATGATTTGCCTCATTTACAGCGACAGGAATAAACTGAGCACATCCCAGATACACTTGCCCCAATTAGACGTATCACCATAGAACCAGCGACTAAAATAACTACACAGAGAGAGTGACGCCTCAATGGAAGAGGACAACCATTGAGTAGAAGCATGAATGAATGAATCAATGAATGGATATGAGCAATTTACATATCATACAAATAAAAAACAATTCATAACTATTTTTCCATTCTTTGTCGTTGTCTTAAACTGTTGTCGCTGTTTTATATTCAACAGCTTTTCTGCAGGTCAGCAGAGAGCAACCGAACTTATTTCCATCACTAAGACCATTTCACGGTTTATCTCCCAGGACGGAAACACAACTGTAGCCTCACTTTACGTGATTCTAAAATAAACTGCCCCCTTAAAAAGACAACTGTTGAATATAAACAGAAATCTTTTTTGTACCCTGAACAAGATATAATTTCCAATGTTTTCAAATACAGAACGATGAAGATTTTTCAGTAAAGCATGGCATAAATAATGGATTTATGACATTTAAATAACCAGTATTATTAATTAATCGAACAGAAGTTGGCAAATAATAAAGGGATAGTGTTTTTTGTTTTTTTTAATTCTGAGCTCAACCCCTGATAGAAACAGGAGTGACTCACTACTGCCACCTATTGATCAAAAAGGGTTTACTTATATGTTACTTGATGCACATTTAAGATAATCAGGACACCAAATACACTTTTTGCAAAATAACCTAACTAGATAAGTTTTTCTTAAAGTCCTGCACTCGAGTAAAGAGAGGCATCCTGGTGTAATTTCAGCCAACAAGGATTATGGATTCCCGTTGCCTTGCAGGGAGAATTTGCCAGTTGCTGAAATGCTCAAGATGAGATTAGAAGATTGTTTCTGAATTTAAAAATGCTTTCATTAGCAGCACAGAATCTCACAAATCAATCGCTCAATAATCAAGAAAATGTGTTTAATTTATAGACATACATACCAAAGGGGAGCTATGTAGCTATAGCGGGAATTAACTAGTATGCGCAATATTTTGACATGGAAGAACTTAGCAGCAACTAAGGAATTGTTTTTTTTTTATTATCTGGGACAAACAAGAGACTGGTGTGGAAACAGAATCTTGGATTTAAACAGTTGAAGCTCCAAAGAAACATCTGCTTCCTCATAAAAGAGAGCAATAGGTTGGATTCGGTGAAAATCACTGCCACGAGCAGTTTTACTGTCGCTCACTGTTGTTTGAGACAAGACAAACAGAGCGAAAGCGGCTTAGGAGGAATTGAATTCATACTGCTGACAGGAGGGTCCAGCCGATCTGCTGGAGACAGTGTTTTGTTTTTTTCTTTTATGGGAGGTGGGCTGATGTGTTTCCTCTTCAGTTTATGATGTGTGTGTGTGTGTGTGTGTGTGTGTGTGTGTGTGTGTGTGTGTGTGTGTGTGTGTGTGTGTGTGTGTGTGTGCTGGAGTCTCGTTTTCTTCCCTGGCCTCTCTGTGCAAAACCCACCAGCTTCTTCACCTCCTCTCATTAGCTCCCGAGCCTCCGCTTCCTTCACCTGTCTTCCACTTCTAAAAATAGACTCCTTTCTTCACCCATCTCCTCTTCTGTCTTCATCTCCCACGAGAGGCGCCATTGTGTGCCGCAGAGGGAAGAATAGTCCGCTGCATGCGTGCACAGAGCAGTAACATGTGGGCCCTGTAATTTACAGTAACGCTGTAAATCCTTGTGCTGACTGCACCGGAGTGCACACTCCATTGAACTAATGAAGAGATCTCTCGTAAGCAACCATTGATCTGAAAGACTTTGCTTCAGTGTGTGAGGGGGACATTTATCATCCAGCAGAGAACGGAGTAATGTGCGGCAGTCAGGGGAAACTCTCACCCAGGCTTCTGTTTCGCCTCTTTGCTCCTCTGCCACCTCATCTCTTCAACCCCCCCCCCCCCCCCCCCCCACCCCCCCACCCCCCCACATACTCTTTAATCTTAGGCACTGTCCTGCACACAGATGCTAACACATGCATGAATTTAATTTTACAATTTGTATTTGTTCTGTCATGGTTTAATCCCCTGCTTTCCCCTACATTCAGCTCCTTTGCTCTCTCTAAGAACTTGAGCTGGTCTATTTTCTCTCTCTCTCTCTCTCCCTCTCTCTCTCTCTCTCTGTCTTTTAAGCCTATTAGTGTCCACATCTTTCAAAATTGACCAAAGCACGTACACATGCATCGTGACACGAGCTGACAAGAGAGGAGTCTGTTGCTTTCTGCTGCGGGCATTCGAACCTGCCAAGGAGTTAACAGTTTAAATTTAGCTGGCACGCTCACTCCTCCGCCTCTTCTCCTCCTGACTGGAGGCAACCACAGTCCCCACATTCACACCTCGCACTGCGCCGTCACTTTGTACAAGTGAAAACGAATTTGTGAGCCTCGGCTGAGGAGCCGGACTGCAAAATGAAGTCACGCACATGCATGAAATTCAAATTCCGAATGATTTTCACACAGGGTTGACTTCCTCATCACCTCACCTTGAACTGAGAATAGAGACTTCTCGAAACCACATTTTTCACACACATTTAAAATGTCAACGTCACATCTGTCTGAACCTGATGTCCCCAAATCTATAAGAGAGCGGGTCTTGGTGTCTTCATGTTGGCCCTGGCTGGTATTTCTTCATGTTGCACTGTATTGAGCATAAAATTCCTGCTGCTGCAGAATCAGTCCTTTATCGTTTGTTACTCCGTTCTTTACTCACACAAGATTTGACCTTGTAATTTGCATTTTACTTCTTCAGAGAAAAGCACAGGTATGAGACACCTGCAAACACAAACACTTTATTGTTATTGTTTATTAATCAAAAATTACATCAAGGTGTTAGGTGGAGGGACATTTAAGGATATAAATAGTATCTATTTGGCTCAGCGTTGTAGAAACAAAAAGGGGTGTGTGTACATGTACGACCTAATAACACAATACTGTTTCAATTTCCTCAATGATGCTTTATAATTTGAATAAAATGAAAGTAAAATGATGGCAAAAGCGGGAAACTTCCATTGCATTTTGGGCCACTGGTGGTCGGAAATGCTCAGACTCCATCTCCGTGGAAAACACAGCTTGAATAGATGGACAATAATCAGAATGGCAACCTCCAGAGTGACATGAATAGAATTCCATATTCTCCTGGGACTTGGTAGTGTGATAGTCGAGGGTCACTCGTAGTGGCGAAGTCTGTGTCGCTACTCGCCATTGTTAGTGTTTACAGTGTATTGTTCCAATCTAAAATATGAGCTGTATGATAAAGTGTCCTGAAGAGTTTACCTCATTTAACTGTTGTCACATTCATGTTGTAAGTATATGCAGATGCCTGATGTTGAGGGGACTGAAGGCAGCAGATTTTCTGGTTAAAAAAATACTTTATTACTGACTTCATGTGTGGTATTTACTTCCTCAGTAAGATAGTAACAGGCGCCAGACGTGCCATGTTGATTGCAAAATTACTCGTCAGAATCAAGCCCCTGTCCTCATTACGTTCATCACTGCGGCATCGAGCCAGTAACCTGTGGACGGATACCTCAAAACACCACATTAGTCTACTTAGCTGCTCCTCTGCTCCTGTTCTCCCAGGAAATCTGTGGGTTTCTGAGAAAAGCAGCAGAAAGAAAGAAAAAAAAAAAACAAGCACGGAGGAAAATATCTTGATCCCCGCGGGGTGAATCTAGCAAAAATAAAAATGCAGCACATGCTGTCAGGCCTGGCCTTGTGATCACAAAGCTGATGCATCTCTGATGACAGCTCCTAGGTTTGTCATGCCAGCCATCATTTTATTTATCGTTGGTGCCACTGAAACACTGAAGGAAAACTTGGAGGTGATTTATGCGTATGGGAGGGAGGGAAGGTCCGGGCCAAGCACTGCGCAGCATTGAAATAATGTGAATATGTTTGAGGGAGCTTAAACTTTTTCTTCACCAATTGGGGACACTTGAATACAAGTCGAGGCTCAATTATCATGCAGCACAAAGCTTTTCTACCCAAGAGTCCCAAGAAACACAAGTGGAGAGACCGAGAAGGATGCGTGACTTCTGCTCCAAACAAAGAAATAAGGGTTTCGTCCAGAGGGAAATGAATGGTGGAAGAACCCCCGTAAATATAATTCTACTTACAAATATTCCTCTGTTTTTTTTTGTCCCTTCTCACTCCTGCACACAACGTATGAAAGGATTTCACACGAAGGGTATGAAAAGTATTCTTGGACATGTAGTGTGGATGAAAGCCTTGTTTTGATAAGAGATTTAAATGTGTAACGCAACCATGAAATATGTTGTATTAGTTTAAATAACTTGTTAAAAAAACATCAGTAGAGAGAAAGAGAAATAAAGAAACCTAATATTAAGATAAACAGCTGGATTCAGTTCTGCTATAACCACCAGTCAACCAAGGAGGATGTTTGTTGATGTGGCGTGTGTTTTCCTACTGCAATTTATCAGTACGTGATTCACTGATTACTGAGTTTCTACATTATTTCAAACTGCTGTCTCAATGTGAAACACACCGCCTTACTTGTGTGAGTGAGGATTACTGCCTCATTTGTTGTTGTTTTCAACTACATGATGTATTACACTCAGAACTGAACAGAGCTTTTTGTTGACGTTGCCCCTTCATAACAACTGTATCATTTTATTATTAAAGATTGATTTGAAAGCAATACAAAGTCTGATGGGAGTGTTGTTTTTGTGAACAACCTTTAAGAAATGCCATACTGTTCCACTCCAGTGTAGTTTATCATTTAATTTCTCTTCAATGCATTACAACTATATACAGTTCTTTAACTCAATTCATTGTCCTACTAGCAAGATTTAATGCAAAAATAAATTAAATAAATAAATAAATAATAATAATAATAATAAATAAATGTTCAATGTTGTTGTCCACTGTTTCATAACAGTATCCCTGTGATTTAGATGGACACGCATGCTCTGTGTACATGGTCTCGTTTAATTGCAAACCAATGTGCTCTTGTTGGGAGATGCCGTTTCGGCAGCAGTTTCGCGGCCACGTATTTCCCCAGAGAGGCTGATGCAGGTCGCTCAGGCTATGAAGACTAATTAGAATGAAGGAGGAAGGTTTAAATTAAGCATCTCAGTGGCACAGATACTGTTCGACATGCAGGCCAGCTCGCACGCTCTATAATAACTGGGATTAGACGAGTGAAAAATGCACACAGCATTGCAGGACGCACAAACCGAATCCTATGCTACCAATTTATCTTAGACTCTTTCATAAGCAACCGTCACATCAAACTAAGATGAGTGAAGAAGACACAGGTTCCAGTGTGTGGGGAGTGTGTGAGTGTACCTTCAGGACAATAGCACCGCGGCCCGGCCAGGCTGCTGAAACAAGTGGCTCCGTTCTTGCAAGGCCGGGAGACGCAGTGGTCAACCAGCAACTGGCAGCGCTCCCCTTCATAACCTGACAAACACACAATCTGATAGTTTCAGCAACTAACTCATCAGATATAGACTTGATCTTTAAATTACAAAATGCTGTTGGCTCAGGGGCCACATACAGCCGAGTTTGATTTCACTGGGGCCAAAGCACAGAAAACTGAACCATGACAATAAAATGTTCCTTATGTATCATTGTAAGAACTCTGAGTACCTTCTGAAATTTACTTTCGCTATTTGCTATTTTGCAAAAAAAAAAAATTATAATAATAATAATGCTGAGAAACCTGCATTACTTCAGGCAATGATGCCCCCTACTGTTCAGCTCTGGGTCAGTATTGATACGTCCCTATCCCTAGTGTCTATATCAGTCTATATCACATTAGGAATGGTGTTTACTTTGTAGGAAAATGACCATCAGTGAAAACAAAAGAATATAACAATAAAAATTGTAAAAAAAAAAAATGACAACATGTTTTTGAAAACTTAGTGCAGAGAGGGAAAAATAAAACATGTAATACCAATTCTGATCACGAGATAAGAGGAGTCACATGACTAGGAGGACCATAAACTCCATGGTACAGGTGGACTGGTGTAATTACACATTTTTACTTTGGTTTTGCTTTTTGTCGTGCCATTTTTATTTATAATTTTTTCAGATATTTGAGCTGGTTTAAACCAGTAAACCAGTAAAATTCCAAACCAGTAAAAACTAAATGTTTTATCGTTTGCAACTGTCATAACTGTTATACATTGGGATCTTCAATTTGTCTCTATGACACAACAAATGAATGAACTTGTAATTTAGCAGAACAATGAGCACTTTAACCTTCTGCTTATTAATTTATGAAATGATTTTTTCTAAAAATATGAAGTGTTGATTTGGAAAGAGGCTTGTAATACCCAATACTGATGATAGCTTATAAGACACAAATATTTAGGATTACAAAATTTACAATTTTTTATTGTATTGCTGTTGTGTTTTCTAATGTGACTGCTTTTATTAATTATAAGCTATGTTATCACTCACCTTTCAGTTGGTTTTCTTTATTTGAAATGTGTATTCTGCCACGAAATGCAAAATAAAGTCAACATTTGCTAAGTTTTCTATGAAATGAAATGTGACTTTATTACAATAAAAAAACCCATCATATCTTATCTTATCCTGACCGTTTACAAATCTGTGCAGTAATTATAATGGTTCAAATGTCAATAAAGTACCAATGCAAGCAGGATCATATCTCATGTGAATGCTAAAATAAAGTATCTAATTCATGATCAAGTCACTAATTCCCCCCCCAAAAAAAGCCCAGACTGGATAAGTTACATTTGACTTTGCTGATTTCTGTCCCAGCTTTTCTCTTCTTTTTCTTCAGACAGAGCTTGTTAGCGCCACGTGCTAATGAGAAAGTGATCTTCAGCTTTTAAACTGCCACCAGAGTTCTTTTTTCAAAGAGCCTGTCACTTCAAAAAAAATATGGTAAGATCAAAGGTTTGTTAGACTTCCCGATTCTGTGTTAATAATCAGATCTTTTTTTCTGAAACAAATATACAGACTCTCATTTTGTCGGACCAACCAGACCACTCCAACACATTTTCAGATCTTCACGTGCTTTTGGGTTTGTGATGATGTCGTGTTCAGAAGCGCACCTGGCTGGCAGCTGCAGGTGAAGTTGTGTCCCTCCCCTCCCTGTCGGACGTCACTGCACGTGCCGTTGTTGCGACACGGTCGACGGTGGCAGGCGTCGAACTCCTCGCAAAAGATCCCCGTGTATCCGTCTTCACACTCGCAGAAGAAAGTGCTCTGCGGGATCAACAACTGCAAGTAAGTTGGTCGTGCGGAATGGATGAGCCTCGGAGCGACACGACCCGGAGGAGGGAAAACTCGCCAAACACAAATAATGAGATTGCAGATTGTAAAAGATTATTCAGGCAACACAACAATGGAATTATGAGCCACGGTGACACAATTTGATGCTCTCAACTAGCGAGGAAGTTTATAATGAGGGAGGAAATAAGGACATCATGACTCTCTGTGCTCTCTTCAGGCTCAGAGTCCTTCCTGCTGCTTCTGTCAGAGTGTGGATGTCGAGGGACCTCAGGGTCTCCGCTGCAGGCTCCTTCTGCTGCTGCCTTTTTCTCACATTACATGTAGCTCAAATCTATTAATAGAACATACAGCTTTCATGGTAATATGCCGGTTTTTCGTAATAAACAAGACACAATTTAAAAAAAAAACATTAAAAAGTAAAATAAGTAATGGTTATAATAAAAAAGGATTTCTGTTAGTTTTAGTTTTTTTTTCTGTTTTCTTTTTTTTATTATTATTATTATTTTGTATCACTGGTGTCCTGAGTAACTTTATGGGTTTTAAAGGGATAAGTAAAAATAAGCCCTTGCTTCTGCCTCGGCCCATTTCAGCTACAGATGAAAAAACATGTGTGCGTGAACTTAAAAGCACTGTGAACTGAATGCAGAAAAATTTAACTTTTGGCACTGAAACTCTAACTGTACCCCAAAAATTTACTTTTCATTCATCATTCATCATTCAATTTATGACTATTTGTTTATTGAAAATTATGAAATCCTTCTAGATGATTCCAGCAACGCTGGAGCGGTTGTCTCTTTAAGAACTATGTACTTCCGCTGTCGTGCACATTGTTCAGAAAAGTTGTGTTTCTACACGACTGTAAGGAATGGTGTTGGAGCGTTTACAAAAAGTTACATTTCCCCCTGTTTCCATGAAGACAAGTCGGAGTGTTTTGCAAACAGTTGGGAGTTATTTTCAAAACGTTGTGTTTTCAGTGGCTTTGTTGTTGTGTGACTTGCAGCAGTGGAAGATTTTCTGATAAAAGAATGTCAGACTTTAAAGATAACTCAAGAACTCAAACAAACTAATTCGCAGAGGTACAGGCAACAAATCAGGTACTTTTTTACTCACAAGTTATTTTTGTGTTAGTAACTGGTGAGTATTAACTGTAATCAAGCACAATGGTTTTTTTTATCAAATCTCACAAAACTGGTTGTATATTTTCTTTTTTTGGAGAATCTTATCCGATTAACAGAGCTTCGATTTGACTCTTGTGTGAATGCGACACAGTTTTGAATCCATGCAATTATTCACAGCATGATATCGGAGCTCCATGCTCATCCTGGTTTTAATTTTGAAATATATTCTTATCACAGTTGAGCTATAATTTGCTGCATTGTTTGTTTTCCGCAACACTTCGGCTGCGATTTAATGAGTTCCACTGAGTTTGTGAATAAAGATGAAAAGAAGCTTTCAAATACTAAAAATAGCTGACAACCTCATTGATAATATTGGTTTTTAAAAAGCAAACCTTTGCTGATGTTGGGATGTGTGTGAGGTGTGAAGTGGATGATTGCTGAAATTGTGCTTTTGAAAACATGTTTCCATTCAGATGTGCCGCCCGACGACTTCACTTTAATTGGATTGTGTTTGAGCTTACAGGGTTGATTTATTTTGGTTTGTTTGTTTGGTTTTTATTTTATTGAAGCATAAAAGGATGCAGCAGGATTTGAAAAGCGGTGAAATGGGCCTCTTGACGGAAGATAAGAAGGATTTCATGTTTCTCAAACTCTCACCTCAGAGGGCTGTGTGATACATTTGCCCTTGCCGGAGCACTGAGGGTCGCTGAAGCTGCTGCCCGGCTCCACGCAGCTGCTGGCTTTCACCGTCAGGTTGAGACGCAGGGTGACCTCGGGGGCTGTGGGAGCCCCCACACGGATCATACCTGCCACAGGAGACAAGATCACCTCAGATACTGTTCAAGTATTCTCACTAAAGAAGCAGAATGTATATTTTGATAGCAAGGTCAAGGGCAGGATGCACCTTGGACAGGTCGCCAGTCCATCATAGGTGCAGAGAAAGAAACCCCACACATGCTCACACTCACACTCACATCTATGGAAACCGACCCGAGTACCTGGAAGAAGCCCCAGCACGGGGGGAACATGGAAAGTAAACACAGAAAGGCCCGGTATTTCAGTCCGTGACCTTATTGCTATGAGGCAAGAGTGCAACCCACTGCACCACCGTTCAACCCAATCCGTGAATATCAGTCTATTTAGCGACAGTTTATCAAGACATTATTGATCCTCTCGGACTCTGGCAATTACTTAACTTTTCATGTGAAGCAGTGTAGTAGTCTGTCCATCCATTGTGTTATTCTATTATGTGTCTCCTAATTATCTCTACATTCTGCAAGTTACATTTTTATTTTTTTTTGCCTGAGGCCAATATTGAGTTGAGGTTTGTTTGTTTTGGTTCTTGATTGCTTAATCATTTTTCTTTGTTCCATCAGTACTGTAAGCATACACACAATTCTTTAGATAAAAATATAGGGGAAAAAATTAATGCTGAACATGCTCAATCTGTTTGATCAGCCTCATGGAGGTCCGAGGAAGGTTTTAGGAGGACGCAAAGATACCAAAAGAATAAGCAATAAATACGAGGGTTAATAAAAAAAAAGAGTTCATGTAGGATGGCTATTAAAGCGACCCCACCCAACCCTCTCTCTGGATCTATTAATCCAGACCATCTCCTCCAGTACGTTCAATCACAGCTGACAGCTACACGGGCCCTCAGATAAAAATAGCCTTGTAGTGAATATTAAGTGCTACTTTTTAAAGAGCCTGATCTGAGCCAACTCACTGTATCTCCGCCGGTGACGAGCGCGGTGATGCAAGCTCTCCCAGCCAGTCAGGACACAGAAAACAGGGCGCATGTTTCTCTGTCACGCCCGATGACATCAAACCGTAGACCTGCACAGTCATTTCTCTGCACAGACCATTTGTGCAGCATTTCTGTCACGTAACATCTTTGACCTTGCATGTACAGACTGCTGCATGCTAAGTAAAATACTGACACAAGACACACTTTAAGTGTAAATGTGAGCGTGCCGTGGTTCCAAAATTTCGCTTTCCGCAACGCAACCTGGTCTCTAACGACAAAAAGCACATATAAGCTACTTGTTTCTTCCTCTTTTCGCTCACAATTTGACCTTCATTCTTCTTCTTCTTCCTGCTTCCTCTGTCCTGCCCTGTAATCCTTTGCTGTCTTCCCATCTTCTTCCTCCCGTCTTTCTCCCTCGTTATCTCACATGCCCTCTCTCCCACCCTCCATTATCCTCTCTCACCCTTCTGATTTAACTCCCCAATGTCACCCCTCCTTCCCTCATTCTCTCCCTCCCTCATCCCCTCCTTCCCAGAAGCTGTTGCTGCCACACAGTTAGCAGACATGCCAAGGTCAACAGACAGGAAGTGTCGTGCGACAGCGTCAGGTATGTAACACCAGCCATCCAGTAAAAAAAAAACCAACCCAAAAAAACCTCAAGATCTTCAACTGCGACATCAATTACTCACTTCACAATATGCTCACTCGTGCTGTGCAATAAACTCAAGATTTGAATACAGATATGAGCATCAGTGCGTCGTTTTCGATATGCAAATATACTATTCTGACTCATGTATGCAAATGCTGTGTTGTTGTCCCCAGTGACATGTCAAGAATAAATGCGGTAATTGGAAGTTATTTAAATTCATTAATCCTCTGATCTTTTTTGGCTCGCCTATAAATGAGCGAGTTGGAGGTAATTCAAAATGTTTCCCATTCACCCACTCAGCTCCTCTGAGGAGGTTGGATCAACTGTCATGCACACGATATGTGAGAGTAACAGGAAAGAGAGAAGTATGACAGAGCATTATCATTATCATTATTATTATTATTATTATTATTATTATTAGTATTATTATTACGCATTTACTTGACTGCTTAAAGCCACAAGATAACAACGGTATGGCATGTAAAAGGACTTTACAGTGCCTTTCATTACTGTCCGAACTGTGTGGTGTTAGAAATATATATATAAATGAAGCAGAGCAGGAACTGATATACTTTAAGTTAACGGTTTTTTGAAAGAGCTTCAGACTACGTCTCAATGTAAACGGGGGGGAAAATGCAACATTTCTGAAACGCTGGCAGTGCGCATATGCATCACGACCGTAGTAAATACTTTTTCTCCACATGCTTGAGTAGATGGACTATAACAACAGTCCACATTCTCCTGGGACTTGGTAGTTATATAGCTGAGTCTCCTGGAACAGCAATCCAACTTTGTCGTCTGTCCAAATGCTGTAAACGGGGGCCTTAGTTTAGAGCGCACTACAAGAAACTGGAGACTTACTAAGGAAGTAGTTCTGTCCCAGGGGCAGAGAGTGGTCTGCGACCACCAGTCCATCAGCAGCCTGCAGAAACCACGTGGTGGTGCCGTTCATGATGGAGGATCGCAGGAAGCCGTCTTCATTCACCCGCCACAGCACCGGAGCTCCGCTGGCATTCACCACGACCCTGAGTGGACAAGAGGGAGGAAGTGAAGAAGACTGAGCAGGGAAGTTTGGGAAAATCAGGAAGATGTTGGTAGATTCTGGAGACAGTTTTGCCTGCAAGTTTTCATCCATCACCATGATCCACTTTTAATTGGTTGACGCATCTCAGCAGCTGCTTCAGCTTGAGTTGCAGGTTTGCAGCCTTCCGAGAGTAAATAATGAATTGTGCCAGAAGAAACACACTGAATCCACAAATATCACAAACCAGCAAACCGCTTTTGTGATGACTTCATTCCTCACTGAGTGACAAATCAAACAGAACTGTAAAGCCACCAGACAGTAAAATAATCTATGATGAAAAAATCCTCCCATTTGAGACCTGATAACATGTTCTCCTCTGTCGTACACAGTGTGGTCAGCAGCAGCAGCTTAGTAGTCATGAAGCAAACAGGCAGTGTTGTAGTGGAGGTCACTGTGTCCCACGTTTGTATCTGATCATCAAAGGACTTGTTTTCACGGGTGTTACACCAGTCTTGCATCATGGTCAGATCTGCGGAGTAATGGCTGCCAGAACTTGTGCTAAACTTAACAATATGACTTTTAACATTTAAAAAAAAAAAAAAAAAAATGTGTAATGTACACTATATCGAAAAAACACATATCTTTATATTAAATTCTAACTATATGTAAAAGAGAAAGCTATTTTTTACACAATCACAGGAGCTTTGAACCTAGTAAATATTCTTCCTATAGATCCGGAATGCAATGAAATGCTCAAAACAACTCCTTGATGCTTGTTTTTGCCACAGTATGGCCTCATTAGTTTTACCGTGTGGCTTTAAAGGGTAATGAACTCCTGAATGTCACAAACTGTGCTCATAATTGACAGGAACGTTCATGTAAAAAGTTGTGAAAAAGTGTCTTTGCACATCTTCATTCATGTTGTGGTTTCTGATGAGAATCTGTAGACATTGAGGCACTCACATTATCACAACACTAAATTACAGTTGAGGGTGTTTACATCAGAAAGTAGCACTGATATTGTATTCAGATGAGTCACACATAAGACCATAAGTTAAGCTGCAGCTCGAGGGCATAATTGTTTTGTTTTCCTTCTTTTTTATTTTTCCTTCTATATAATTACTAACCTGTCAAAATGTACTGGGTCTGCATACATACATTTCAAGTTGAAACTTTGACAATTGATTAATTTTGTTTGCTGATAACATGCAGCGAGAGTAAAGTCACTTTATGTTACAAAATGCATCAAATATCCAAATAACTATAAAATGTATACCTTTAAACTTGATATTTACATAATAAAAAAGAAGCTCGTAAACACTGTGTTTACATGGGTTTTGACGTTAAATACTGTATAGTAAAACATTTATTGATTCTTTATGCTACACGATGCTACGAGTTTGTGTTTTTGTGTAGTCTTATTACAAACATCAATAATAGATCTAGCCTCAATCCATAGCTCAGTGGAGCACAGATAGTTTGTCTAAACTTATAAAATAATCAATATTTTCTGCCGGCGATGTATTTGTAGGGAACACGGAGATTCACAGTTCACGCCGCGTTTCACTCCCAGCTAAGCCAAGAACGACACGGACCATGAGGACAAATCCTCTCTCTGGAGCTCTGCTGTGGTCAAGCATCTCGCTGCCAAAGACAGCCTCTTGATAGGGCTCATAATTTTATCTGGAAAAATTCTGTCCTCAGTTTTCCTCTGGGTGGACTGAGAAGAACAATGCAGGCTACATCCCAATGAGAGACTCTGACTCCACCAGCTGCTGAGGCTAAAGATGCAGGGCAGACCCGAGCCAAGACGAGCCGAGTGTGGTTGTTGGGGAAGGCAGACAAAAGCATAAAGCAATCTCTCATGACGACCTCCAACAGAAAGATCCGAATGGTGAAACAAAAACAGACATCGTAGGACCGAAGCGGGAAAATGAGCATGACAAGAACGTTGGACAAGGCACGGGTGGAGACAATAATTGTGTGCAATCAGGTGAGATGTATGAAATGTGGAGACAAGATATGCAAACATGACACAAACAATAAAAACTAGAATCACTGGAAAGCTACAATAGCACAAGAAAGATAAATGACTTGTGTTGTGACAGGTTTCCCACAAATACGGTGAGGCGGTTTTCTCTCTTACCGCATGAATTTAAACATGGTAAGCAATGAGCTGTTGTAGTAAATTGTTTGGCCTGTACCATACAAAAGATCAGCAATCGTGACTATAACATTTGTTGTTGCTTGAATCCTCTGATCTTACGTGGTGCAACGAGAGGCGTCTTGATAGACTTAAAATGCCCCGAGATCATTTCACGAGTGTCAGAAGAGTATTGTGGACTCCTGCACACTGTGTGCTTTTAGTAATCTTGTGAATTTGGTACCTGCTGCATGACGCGGACTTCTCAAAGTACGACGTAAAGCTTTGCAGCATAATTTCAACCTCGACTGAACCGGAGGCAAGAACTACCACGTTTGTTATCCTGTGCAACATTACACTATTCTGCCAGTGTATTAAAAGAATAAGTCAATAAAGTTAACCAAGAATCAAGGTTTGTTATTTAAAAGGACCGTCGTTTTTTTTATGTTCAGGTGCAGAAATAGACATAGTCAGCAAGTCCGAGGTCATTAAATGTTCCACGGTGCGGTGGAGTGGGAAGGATTGAATTTCAGACATTGTACAGAGCTTATGCTACCTATGGACGCACAGCCACAATTTCCTTTCACCGTACATTGGATCACAATTTTTTAGGCCATGATACAATATCATCGTAATGGCTCATTTTTAGTCTGGGACAGGGGGAAATCACAGACTGTACACCGACCCGTACTACACTTCATAGAGAGACTGCTGCTAACTCCTTCTTATAACGGATACAAATGCGGCACTAAATATTCCACAATGCGACACTCGTTCAACACCCAAAATGAAGTTAGTATAATTCCCATGAAGGTAAAATGGCAGGTCATCCACAGTCTACTTTAATACCCATCTTTTTCCTTGTGTATAAATGCCACTAGCACACAACTCTGTTCCAAATTAGTTTATTTTATCTCTCTCCTGAAGCCCTGGTGGCATACCTGAAATATTTACAGAACAAAGTTTTTATCCTTCCATTTTGACTCAAGGCAGATTCAGTGGAGTTTGACATGATGCACTCAAGCTTACAGCCACACTAAAGTTTACGAACGTACAACGCATCGGGTAATAAACCCACAGGACTGCTAAAAATGCAAAGCTGTTGGAGCCTCTGTGGTTTCCAGTCAATACTGATATAATACATCGTGTTTACTATAAATCCACCAATGAGGGTTGTGAGTGGAATTTTCTGCATCGTCATTGAGGCTCCTCGTGTTTTAATGTTTCTGTGCGCCCGTCTAACCTCACTCCCACACCTGAAAGAATCATTTCCACATCAACAAAAACAAATAAAACGGTGTGTGATTATCCTCTCAGCCCTCGCCGTACTGTAGCTTTAATGAGTCCCTGAAACCTACAAGAGCAATAATTATTATTAGCCCCAGAGCACGTTTCATACAGAGACACAGCTTCAAAAAGGCTTCACAGATTTAAAATAGATGTTGGGTTGTGCGAGATGAAAAATGTATTTATATTGTTTAAGAATAATCAGATAGCTGGAATCAGTAAGTAACAAACTGCTTGAGTTTTTCTAAATAAAAAGTCATGGTGTTTAATGTTTTTACAATAGATCAAATGATAATAAGTGAGTCCTAACTAAAAGCAGGCATTTAAGATACGCTTTAAATGTTCTATTCAAACAAATAAAGAAACACAAAAGTCTCGGGGACCATGTTCAGGATGTTTCAAGGTTGAGCATCGCAGGAAGATCAAGGCGACGTCCGTCCCAAAGAGCAGTGGTACAGCGGGAGCTGAGCCTCAAGGGGAGGCTGTGAGAGCTTAATAATGAGAAGGTGGACAGGAAACTTGCAGCCGAAATTAGCTTTCCTTTGCTGGAGCCCAAGGGCCAACACGAGAAGCTGAGGCATCTGGGGAACTTCTGCTTCTCGAAGTTAAATTAGGCAAAGTAAAGTTGTGGAAATGAACAATGTTTTTTATGTGTTCGGAAGGCTACGGATATCAAAATCTGATTTAATGACAACAAAACAATCAGATTAAAGAGTAAATATTGTCACGAGTGATACTCACACACACGCGCGAGTATCTGTAGAGGTATCAGTATTACTCCCACCGGCCTCATTATATTACTATTATCATCTCTAAACGGATTTCACTTTAGGATCACTGCTTCGTGGCAAAGTGGTGCCTGTGAGTTTTGCATAAGTGTCCTTCAGTGTCTGTGTCTGGCTGTGCGTTAAGGCGCCGTGTGTAATTACACTGAATGAAAACAACGCAGCAGCAGCTGATTAGCTCGCAGCTCCCGGTCTGCCATCGTGGTCGGGCCCTTGAGTCGTGCCTACCATCCATAATGAGGAACAACATCAAGAACAACCTACCTTCACCTTGACCAATTCTTCTGCATAATTCATTGACCCTTATTTGCTGAGCAACTGTAATATTGTTTATGAGCAAACACGCTCTGAAAAGATGGAATAAAGCTGCACTGTTGTAAAACAGAGGCTCCGGAGGCAGAGGTGGGTCATCGCGAGAGGATTCAAATGACAGATTATTAGCTACAAAGGCTCTGCAGCACAGTTGCTGAGCGCGATGCAGATAAAACGCTGGCCGAGTGGATTCCGTTTCTTTGTTTTCTTTGAATTCATTATGCGGGAAACAAACCGCAGAACATGCTTTGTTGTTAATTGTGCTGAATGGGATCCACACTTAATTGTTGGCTGGGGTCATATTTTTTTACATTTAATGAGAGACAATATGGAGGAAAAATTAAGAAATGTTACCATCCTACTGCAACTGTATCTTTACTGTCTGACTCCTGAGTCCACTTTTACAACCACGAAGCAATGCAATGAGCACATTATGCTGTTCAGGCAGAAACAATGAGAAGCCACATTCAGGTTTGTTGCATGTTCTCCATGCGTGGCAAGGTGACAAGCTGTGTGGTTTTCTGCTGCTGTCACATACTTTGATATGTTGTGCATTTAGAGACAGTCGGAAGACTCAATTTTACACTTCAGATTACTTCAGATATACGTATAACAACGTGAGCAGTGCTTTTGAACCACACTTTTACTATTTCATCATTCATTTATTTGTAATAGTGGCAAACATTACAACGGGAGCTTATCTGATGTGTATAGTAATGTTAGATTTAGACTAAAATCATAAAGGAACTCTAACACAGTAATGCGCAGATTAGATTATGCAATTTTCATGAATAAGATTTATTGGACAAAGGACGTTGGCAGGAAGAGAGGAAGAAGACTTCAGAGATTGATGGATGGAGTGAAGGAGGAGGTGGAGACAGTTGGTGTAAAAGTAGAGGAGGCAGGAGATAAGGTGAGATGAATGAAGATGATCTCCTCCTGAAGGGAGCAGCTGGAAGAAGCAGGAGTGAAGAACATATCTGAAAGATCAGGAAGTGCTCCCAGTTAAATGTCGAGATACAGAGAAGGAACCAAGGAAATGATCTGTCTTCTGTGCCAATATCTTATACATGAATTAATGAATGGATGAATGTGTATTTATAGCACTTTCAGTTCACTTTTTGTTTTTGAAAAGTGTCTTCAGAATCCACAGTCCTCAGCTCGATTGAAGACCAGTCGACAGTTTGGGAGAAACAACTTCTAAATCCGAAATAAAAGTATTTTTGGACAGTTGTTTGTTGTGTGAACAGTAATATTTTTGAACCTCTGGTGGGATGAAAAAAAAAAAAAAGGTTTAGTCAATTTCTAGCGCAGTCTGCTGAGTAAACTGTAGTGATGAGTGAATAGATACAGAGTGAAAACAACAAAAAAGCTTGATCAGACTTAAATGAGGACCTGTGGCTCTATTGTTGGATAATCTGACCCTGCTTGAAGAGACTAAGAGCTCTTACTTTACTGCCGTCTCTTCGGGCACCTCCAGAGACATCGTCAGCGTTCCTGATGTGAGCTCGCAAAGCTCGGGACTCACACAGTGCAGACCCTCAGTCACCTGAAACACACACACACACACACACACAAAGTGTGTGTTTTCTCCCAAACATTTTTAAAGTTCAACTTCACGAGATTTAAATTCAGCACTAAAGAAGTCATCTCACTCTGTCGGCCTCCCACGGCACCACCAGCAGCCTCTGCCCCGGTTTGGGTTGCCATGGCGGCAGGGTGGGAGGTGCTGGCGTGGTGGAGGAGGAGACGGTGGTCGGTTGTGGCGGCTGGGTGGCTGCCAACGTGGTGGAGGCGACGGGGGTGGCCAGCTCAGGAGCGGGGGTGGCGGGCTCCCAATCAGCTGCCGGGAGGTCCAACAGGATCTGATCGCATCGCTCCCCCTCGTAGCCTTCGCTGCACTCGCAGGTGTACGCCGGCCCCACCTCCTCCCCGCCGTCGCTCCGGCTGCAGTTTCCATGGAGACAGGGGCTGCTGGCACAGGGGTCTGTGAAAAACTGCGATAATGGAGAAAACAAACAAATGATAAAGGGAATAATAAAATAGATATCGAGCTGTTTCTTTGCCGTCCACTGCATGCCGGGACTCGTCTTTTAATACACTGTTAATTTCGACAAAGAAACGTCAAAACGTCAGTGGACGAGTCATCTTTAGTGAAATGGGCTCATGGAGCGGGTCCTTAAAACAAAACAATGCACAAGTACAAATTCAGTGATCATCTCGCTCTCAAAATCGACTTCCAGCAATAAAGCTCTCTGAATCAGCTTTCACATTTCCAGCCTCTCCCCATTCATTATATTTTCACTATGCGATGTAATTAAATCCTGGAGTGGCTCTCGCTTTCCCTTTATTCACTGCCACAGTATGAAAACACACCTTTAGTCACATACTCAGATTTTGTCCCCAAGTCCGGTTGTCGGCCTGTCATGCTGCAACGATAGAAATGCTCCCTGACAGCTCTCTTCATGCTGCTTACTCCATCAATAATTGATCGTATTTGGAGAACTCTTTTCAGTGAAGGTGATAGAGGGCAGACCATGCTTTTGAAGTTCATTGTAGGACAGGGTTGGCTTTTTACCTACTTTCCGAGCCGTTTTAGACTTGAAACCATCTATAATTTCCCCTGCCTCTTATTTTCTATTGTTTTCTTTTACCTTGAGAATTCATTGAGACATCCTCAAGTATGTTCATCCCCAGCTGTCTGATTTAAATGTGTTCAGATTCAGTTTTAATAAAGCTGGGAAACAAAACAAACCACAAAAAAAAAACACACACAAACTGAGGCTGCAGAGAGCGTACAGACAGTCGGTAATGATTCTCACACTGAATCCCTCTGTGCATACAGATGTGAGCGTGTGACTGTACATATGTGAGAGAAACAGCGAGAAGCAGAACAACATAGCGTTGCTTGCAGGCTGCTCTCACCACGACAAAGTCACAGCTCATAAGAACTAATCTATCTCAAGATTTTATTAATTTTTTTCTCCATGAGAACTCCTTCTATTACCTCTTCCTCCTACTCCTCGGCGCAAAAGCTTGAGCAGTCCCAGCAGTCCACTTTCAGGTCCTCACAAGTCTCAAATCCACTGAAACAGCACCTGGGATCCAGTTTTAGAGAACTTTAGAGAACGGCTGTGCCAGATGGGCCAAGTTCAACGAAGCATTCGAGTCCAGATCGTGACCTTTTTCATGAGTCACTCTTGCCCCCCCCCCCCCCCCCCCCCACACACACACACACACACACACACACCCTTCCTAACAGTCGCTGTCAGAGCAGCACAAAATGTTCCTGAATAAAGTACAAGGATGACAAAACGGGATCAAGAACACCCGGCGATCCATCTTCCACACCGCTTTATCAGGTTTGGGGTCACGGGGGGGCCGGAGCGCTGCAGGTCGCCAGTCCATCACAAACAGAGACAGAAAATCCTCCACACACTCAAACGTAAAATCAATTAATGAGACACTATTTCACTTTTACACGTCTTTTGACCGTGGGAGGAACCTTGATTGGTTAGATTGCATTACCATGAAAACAATCTGTTTCTGCATTCCTTTCATCAAATACACTTAATTGACTTTAAGGATTAACTATCATCACGTAGGTTCATCCTACACAGAGTCTATTTCAAGTTCTCTTTATGAAACTTTCCGCCTTATGCAGTATGCTGATGATGGTGAACACCAACAAAATCCCCAAGCTCGGCAAACTTCACACTAACCAGGCAATTTTATTGAAAACACATGTGGCAGGAGACCGTTTACCAATTTATTTTGACATCCGATCCTTTGTTGTTGCATTATTCCACAGTGTACACGCGATTAGAATTTCAGCCTATTTTGCCTCATTTTGCTTGATGCACTCACATTACCAAGGAGCTCAAATGCCTCAGGCTTTGGCAAACCATGCGAATCAATTTCTTCTAAGCAGGTGATAATAACCCACATTAGCCTCTTTATCTAAATTCCTCACACACCACCGAACAGAACAAAGAGATCGTCCAAGCCATAGTAATTGCTTCACAAGGTGCTGCTATCCTGCGGATAGGAGAAATACTCAAGGAAGTAAAACACAACACAAAGTATTCCAGTGAGGTAATGAACATGTTTGTACTGGAGAAATGAACTTTCTGTATTAAAGTTTGCAAGTTTTTTTCTGTGCTTGCATGGGTTCGGGTATCTCGCTTCCTCTCACATAAACTGTCAAGTTGCAATAACTGAATCAAAATAAGACATTTTTATTTGATCAAACTTGTGTGCTGGCTCAGATCACGTTGGAGCATTTTTCTTGTGCTACATTTTCTATAGGTTTATACTACTTGTAGACATTTTCGGCACAGGGCATCTCCACAATACCATTAAATGTCACTAGCTGTCTGTACTATTTGTCTTAATCAAGTGGCTTCGTTTGTTGATGTGATAGTCAATAAAACTGGATTAAAAATTTGAATAAAACTATCCAGAGGTGTATGAGTAGAGGATTATATTTGTCTCTGTTCAATTTTGGTGATTTAACCTGGTCTGGATAAACTGGTTTAGAAGATGAGTGCATGAAGTCATGATGAGAACTGACATTTTGATCTGAGCAGTTTAATAAGCAAAAAGTAGTAACTTAAAAGCTTGTAGCATGTCATTCATTTAAATTACAAACCTATAAAATCATGTAGTGACCCTCATGGTCGATGGATGGATTGTGATCCCAGAAGAAATCAAACAAATCATTCTCTCGGTGTGCTCCAGTGGTGTTCAATATACTGACTCATGTTTAGGTTTTGTAAAGAAAATGAATAAATAAATTACCACGGGAATATTTTAAAAAGGTACTCTGAGTTCAATTAATATCAAATTGGGCTGCATGTGGCTCCTCAGCTGAAATTAGTTGGACACCCACTAGATTAAACCATGCAGACAGATCATTTATATGACAACTTCTTCTATGGTTTTCTCAAACAAACACAACCACCACAGTAGATCTGGCGGTGTACTTTAAACATATCTCGCATTAAGACTTTCCACTTCCTCCTAAAAAGTTGCTCGTGCATTTTTGGATGTGCCGATGTTTTCCCCACTGATCCAAAGATATAAATATATTAACTGTCCATAATGAAATATGAGCTTGTTGAGAGGTGATAGGTCTTTTTGATTAAATCTGCTTGTGATGCCCTTATCTTAAAACTCTTTTAAAATCAATGAGTTCTTTTCATCTTCACAGAGTGCTCATTAATCCCGATTTAAGTCACTCGTTTTAATTTGCTAATTCAAGATGTCCACCCCATCATCAGCTCCAGAGAAGGGAGAGAAATAGCAATGCTAATTAAGCATTAGCATGAGCAATTTGCTCTGATGGAGGAACCTCGCACACACACACACACACACACACACACACACACACACACACACACACACACACACACACACACACACACACACACACACACACACACACACACACACACACGCACACACACACACACACACATTTGCACTTCAACACTTTCCTAAGCACTCCTGCTCATTGTGTTTTAATTGGATTAGATATAAAGAGGTGAGAAGTGAGAGGGGGAAAAAAAAACAGAGAACATGTGCATGAAAACATAAAATCACTAAAACAAGATAAGGGAACTGCGAGTTTATCTATTTTAAACCTAAACTGAATATAATGGATAATTTAACTTGGCGGTGGAAGCCAAACATGTGGCTATGGTATTAAGTTGGAGAAGGCAACACATGCATAATTTAATAAGCAAGATGGGCACAAATGGCTCAGTAAAGCTGAAGAGAATGCACCTGCTGTACATATGTTTTGAGCTTTTTGCATAATTAAAATGAAAGTCCTGTGTTGAGAGTCTCAGGTTGAGTGAAGTGAGCAGTGATTTGTTTTTTTCCAGAGGATATTAAGTCTGTGCACCGCACAACTTGCACAACTTGTCCACTGAATAAACAGAAGGTTAGGGTTTATTAATGATTTTACTCACACGCTGACAACAACCACCCACCTACAGCACATGATTCATTCTGTCAATAAGCTAATAGTAACGGTTGGCAATTATAAAGACATACGAACACACAGTTCAACCGATGATATTAGAGGAAAAAACCTTTACTGAGGTGGTAAAAGTTACAACAAGGAAAAGAAGCTATGATGGTATTGTAAAACATAAGTAGTCTGTGCTGTTATTGCCGCAAGTATATGAGTATATATTAAACGTAATCCTCTCGTTTCACTGCAGAAACCAAATTAAAAAAAATAAATCTGAACAAGTACAGTATATCATTGCTAGGGCAATTGCTTAGTTGCTGTTTACTATTTCCATAACACCAACAGTATAGTGTAGCTATCACTGGTGGTACCAATGTTATATGTTCCTTTACACAAAGTATGCCGTGAGGTAGGTCATTTAAGAATGAAGGAATACTTCAATAATACATGATAAGAAATACAATCGAGCACCAAATTATTGGTTATAATTGAAGCTATGAAAAAGATTACAGACATAAAAATGCTCACAATATGGTGCATGTCTATCTGTAAAATGATTTTATTCTACACGTTGGTGAGATTAATGAGAAATAGTATCTTTATTGGGCCAGAAATACGAAGCAGGGGTGGGATGAACACTTCATTACAGTAAAGATAAAACAGTCAAAGTAGTACTTTTCCACACACATAATTGAAGTTAATATAACTTTGTCATATCAATGTTCCCATGTTCTCAGTTGAGTTGTACTAAATCTGGGTGTTGACAAAAAGAAACATTGCAGGAAAATGGCTACGGTTTAAAAAAGTGATATACTGATACTAAAACAGCAGCGCAGCAATTGATTTGCTTGTCTGCTTGTAGTGAAAGTCCTGTTTATACCCTGAGCGTGACTGAGCAGGACATAATCCTGCAAGTAAAGCTTTAAAACGATCAATAGCCGGAGTCACAAGGAGTATTGTCCAATAAGAAGAATACAGAGCTGGAATGCAGCGTGTGATGGAGCGGGGGACGCACATATTTCAATCATAGATCTCCACTCAATTTATATGAAACAAAATCCAGCATGTGCTGAAGCGTAGACCAATATTTGTGCACTTGTTTGTAGTTGATATAAGTTAGTACACAAAGTCCCCAAAGGAGGAGCTATCTATCCATCCATCCAAAAATATACGGTTTAATCCTGTGCGGGATTGTGGGGCGCAAGGGCTCATATCAGCTGATGAAGGCAGGATACACCCTGGACAGGTCACCAGTCCACCACAGAGCAAACACAACACACACACACACACACACACACACACACACACACACACACACACACACACACACACACACACACACACACACACACACACACACTCATGTTCACACTAATTCACCTCACATGCATGTTTCTGGACAGTGGGAGGAAAATGGGGCACACACATGGAAAACATGCAAACTGTTAGTAGACTTTATGTAACAATAAATAACAATATATTTGACAAAAGCATTAATAAGATGCAGTGACTGGGAATAGGAGGTGCTTTGCTAGTGTAAAGTGGCTATCCTCATAACTCCATGTATTTATTTATTTAATTTTTTTTATAGTCCAGTATTTCATTAGTTTGAAAGAAAACAATGAGATACACAAGTTACCAAACACCTTGCCTGGATGCTGGGAACAAATGCCACTTGCAAGTCCCATAATAATCTTTTGTTTACATGTTTCCTTTCACATGTTCATTAGTTCATTTATGTGGCCCATGTTGTTATAACTTGGCTCCAAAAAATAATAACAACAATAATAAAAATTTTAAAGGTGGTGTTTTGTTGGCTCATGGAAGAAAGGAAATCAGAGTGAGCAACATCTATTACTTAATATTTTTCTAGCCTTTTCATAACTTGAAGGTGGGTCCGACACAATAAATAGCTCATATGGTCACTCTGCAGCTTCTCGGGTATAATCGGAGGTGTTGCCATAGCAACGGTAGCTAAGTAACATAAGAGCAATTAGCACACAATACGGTCCACGGTGTTGTGAGCCTTTGTGTGCAGTTTTTCCCACCCCCACCCCGCCAGCCATCCTGCACTGTCTCCATATTTGACCCGAAGAGTCCCAGCACACTGCAGAGACATTCCGTCTTCTAATCCCCTTACAACCTCATCTGGACTGTTTGTCAGTGTTTTACCTCCCTCGGCCAGAGTGACAGCAAACCCCACTGTGGAGGCACGAACACATACAGATAGTATTTCTCTTAATTAAACTCTCATAAAAACACTTGCTTGCTAATGGCGTGATCGGGATCTCAGCGGGGCGAAATTGTTCTCGTACAGCAATCTGACCCTGGGCAGAAACTTAATGTGACGAGTCTACGAGAGGCCTTTATTTCATCATTTACTAATGAGCCACGTTATTAAAAATTTATGCATCTGATCTAGATCCATCCTCTTTTGAGGAGTGGGGTCCCGTGTCTGTCGAGCGCTCGCCATTTGCTGAATTCAAAGAGCGGCAGAGAACTGGAGCATCTCTTTGCACCACATAACCTCAGAGGAGCAGAGCAAACACAAGTAAATGTAACGCCGGGGAGAAAACACAACCCCGCAACATTAGAGGCCACGCAGCCATCACCGCGAGCGCACGCTATTTTCCCTCGAGCTGCAGCTGTGAAACACATCGCAACCACAACTATGAGACTCTAACAGCCAGCGAGGGAGCAAATACTCCGTAATTATATAATCAATCACACAGCAATTAGCTCCATGAACCAAATTAAACTTTCATATAGCCAGCAGTAATTTTTATCTTGAATGTGCAGCACATAATTAGCAACAGCGATTTAGCTAAAACAAAATATTTAATTCATGATAGTGACAAAATAATACTCGGAAATCATCCCTCAATAGACTCATTTTCTCCCGTACAGTTTTCTCCGCGGTCTCCTCTCTCGAGGTTTAAGCCTTGGGTTGCGATCTCATTATGGTGACTGTGCACGATATAATAAAGAGAGATGAAGAAAATACACTCGGAAAAGCATGAAAACAGCTGCTGGTGTGTAATTAACTGTTTTAATCAGGTGAGCAAACGAATAGCGCACAGCACTTGTGGGTTAGCATCCAGACAGCAAGGATAATGTTTTCTGCCGTGCACCATGTGCTTTATGAGCGGAGAGGCCGAGGGAGTACAGCCGAGGAGAAGAGGCAGACCAAATGAGGCATAAAGAAACAAATAAACCGCAGTGTAAGGAACCAACAAAGCAAAAAAAAAAAAAAGTGACTCAGACAGTAGGCGATGAAGACACAGGAGCTTTGGAGATACAAGCCCACGTATCGTTCTGGGTATCAAACATTATGAAATCTGGACGTATGTTCCTTCTGCGGTCATAAGGAATACATCCAAACGTAGGCGCAAAGCAAAGGAGCATCACAGTGAGCGTTATTTTACGTGCTGGGGTTAAAGGGCTTGTTTAGGGACTCACAGTGGGATTCAAACCTGCAACCTTCGATATGTGGTGTGAGGGAAAGTGTGTGTGTGACATGAGAGCACAGAGTGCAAAAGTATTGGGGTAAGAGGTATAATAATACACTTTGCTGTTTACATTCAACATGTCTGACAAGCAGACTTCAAACTTTTGTATTTGAATTTATTCATCGCAGTGCAAGACTCGGTGAAACATTTTCTGTTCACGGACCTCAGCGGCAAGAGGATCAACATTCCTGCAACAAAGTCTAATCTCTGCTTGTTCTCAATAAACCCACCAAAGCAGCTGAGTCACAGCCAGTCTCCATTGAAAAGTGATGAGTCACAGCGACTGTGAATGACTTGAGCTCTGGCAGGTGGCTGATGTTAATTTCAACAAGTTTGAGCTATGAAGGCTTTAAAGTCGGGAGGAAAATGTTGAACAACTGCATCGATGGCGCAAAAAAATGAAAGAAAATGAATTCTAAATAGAAAAAGGCTGCATGTCCGAGCTCTTACATAAGGTTGCTGTCATTGTCTTATGCTTCAAAGCCTAATTAATTTCTGCACAGTTCAGAGGACTTTTTTGTTTTCTTAATTTTATAGAATAACAACGTGGACATATTGTTTGCTGCTTTTAACAGGAAATACAACCGTAAGCATCCCTTTTAAATTTCTACCACTGTGTGTCACCGACTGGTTAGATATCTGCCTGTGTTGTATGGACAATCATGTGTTTGTTTGTATAAAAAGTAGGTGTCTGTGAAATGTAAATTAATGGGTAAATTTAGTAGTGCAAATCATGTACTTTATCCACAATTTCACCTTAATCTGTGAGAACACTCTTGTTTCATTGTTCACTTTCTGAGATATAGTGTCGCTACTATGTTTGTATTTAATTGTTTGCAAAGTGAAAGTGTTGTTTACTAAAAGAAAATGTTTTTTTTTTTCTATTTGAAGTTTAAATAATGTTCAAAATGTGTGGGAGTACTGTTTTGCTGAACATAAGAGTAAAGGCAACAACTCTAACAAGACGATGATATGAGACACCTGATTGAGAACATGGACGTATCACATGTTATTCTGGGATTTATAGAAATTTACTGTCACTATGTGTAAAACCCAAAGTTATCTTGGGTGGAAAGCAAGATGTATACGTCATAATAAAAAAAAACTGTTTGCCACACAAACTGAAGTTAAAAATAGTTTAGCTGAAGAGAATAGATCTCAACAGTGGGCATAAAATGAATATTAATAGGTTTTCCACAGACATCATCAGTATGGAGGTTGGATGGAAGTAAAACAGTACGAGACTACAAACATATTGACAGCATTAACTGGGATGTCGCGTCAATATGAGGCTGTGTCTGCAAAGTGTCACGTCATCCATGAGCAGGACACCACTGTGGATGAAAATTAATAAATAGGAATATTTCTCAAACTACGTAAATGACAGATTAGAACTGAAAAAAGAAAAAAAAGCAACCTTTCATCCTGTCATCAATATCAACTTAAATATACAATATTCCAAGCCAGGCTGATGCAATGTTGACGTTTCAGCTTTACACTGACTTCCTGTCAGTTCTGGAAGCAGACATTATTGGTGTTATGATTTATTACACCCATCAGTCAAAAAATAAAACCCCATCCAGTATGAAAACCGTTCATGATCCATCCTCATCACTGCTCCTGTCAGCAAAGGCACGTCTGCTTTCAACACTCACCTGGACATTTTCATCCACTTCTCTCACATAAAGAAGCAGTTCGCTCTTATTACAATTCCCCGTATTATCACTTGAGTAATAGTGAAGTCTTTTTGTTCCTTCTGGAAGAAAAACAAGATAATCAGCACAGATAATAATAATAGGCATAGATTCTCTTTTCTCCCCATATTGTGAAAGCAAAACAATAATTATTGTTTGATCTTGCTGATGAAAATCAGTATTGACATGTTGCCTTGGGACCGCAGCTCATTAAAATGTATTAACACTGTCATAATGTACACACACAACAAATAAACAGAATAGTGACCCAGTTCAGGGGCTGCGAGGTCTAAATGTAAGAATGTACCTTATTAAGCCTGCAATAAACTCAGTTCAAATGATGTTTGTTTTAGAAGAAGGTACGGCTGTGCCCTTTATTTTAATGCTTTATTTTCAAAAATGTAAAGGGTATCCCCCTGACCCATGGGTTTATTTCTGTTGATACGCTGCACTGAAGTTCTCTCCTGCAAAACACAGAGACATGAATCACAACATCAACTTTGCAGAGAGTGACAGCTGTCAGGAGATGTGACAGCAGAGGTGCAAACAAGCTTTGGGAGAGTTTTGGAAAAAAGTGGAGAACAGGAACTGCAACTGGAAACTTTTATTTTTCTTCTCAAGCAAACTTTCTCAAATGAGCTGTGAAAAAAAAAAAAAGTATTTGGTTCATTGATCTCCACAAGGAAGCTGAGAATAAAAATACACAAGGTCAAAAGCTGTTCAAGCCAAGGTTTCTTTTCGGGTTTCTTTGTCAGTGCAATCAATAATATATAACACAGGAAAATGGGAAAAGGTACGAAAAGAAACGGTGCTCAGAGGTGCTTCTCACACAGTTCAGCCGGGTTTCTGCAGAGTGCCAGCAGGACCGACGGCAGCAGCAGTTCTTGTGAAAATCTGTCTCTTCAGCTTCAACATCATGAACTGTCAATACTACAACACTGATCCCCTCAAGTAAACACCACGGCTCCCCAAGAACAGATATGTACCGCATGTTCATCTGCACAAGCTTCAAAGAGGCAGGAGGTGTTTTTTTGTTGTTGTTGTTGTTGTTGTTGTTGTTGTTTTTATATATATATATCATTGGCCTGTTTCAGTGTGTTTTATCAGGTTTTATCTTGGGAATGAAGTTAAACTGAAATGAGGAGTGTCAGCCGTCAGCCCTGTTATCTGTGAGGTGATTGATGAGTCAGAGAAAGCAGAACCAAAGCGGGACGAGGTGTTGAGCTCGCTCACACGGTGAGCAGCTGCCAGCTGACAGGTTCAAGCTGAACTTATCATCTTATTATATTCACAGTGAATCAGACCACGGCAGACATGAAATACAAGACACGGGCATATAAATGAATGGATGGTGATCAGTGTATTATAGCTTGTGAATCCAAAACATTTTGCAGTCGTGGCTAGAAGAGTTATAAAAGTCCAACTGATGCGATCTCCGGTGACAGCTTGTCCAGAGGCAGCCATCAATCACAACCACTTGAACAGTCGTCTTTCAACAACCACAAAAGAAGTTATTTTTGTGAGTGTGTGTTTAGCCAGTGTGACATCTCCTTTCGGAGATCACTCCATTCAAGTCTGCTTGGTCAGACGTCCATTGTTGAGTCCATTCATTAATTTGCTAGACCCTCGCCGGACTCGCAGCAGCACCATTCAGGGCAGAGATATTCTCCCTGTTGCTCTGTGTTGTAACAGTCAGAGCAGATTGCCATCGGGCTCTTTTCTCCACTCTTTGAGGTGGTCTGCTCATCCCCCCCCGAACAACCAGCCTATTGTCGGATGAACAGAACAGCAGAAAGCTCCCATCTCTGAACCTACAGAGGTTTCTTCCTGCTAAAAGGAGTTTTTTTCTTTTCTTTTTCACTTATGCTATGCTTTCTCATGTGGAACAGTTGGACTTTCTCGGTAAAAGCACTTTGAGATGACCATGTCGGTATTGGTGCATCAATGTGAAATTGATGTGAATTGAATGTTGTGTAGATTGTTATTGTGGATAGAATAGTTGTGGCACTTGAGAGCTGATGTATCTGCAGCAGATGCTAAGAAGTAGGATCTGCTATTCAGCTGAACCTCTTTATGCATTGCCTGAATGGAATGACTCCTTATTTATTTATTAGGAATCTTCACATCACTACAAGAACAGCCTTTGTTGGTTGTTCTTGTAGCTCTGAATTTTAACTTTTCCACAAACAAAGTACTCAAGAGTCCAGTCATGGTTCCCATATATTATGCCTCATGATGTCTTATTGTGTGAATGGTAGTCATTTCATTATTGAGAGGCCAATATTTAGACATATTTAGACTATAAGGGTTCTGTATGTTTACAAAATCTTTACCAGTGATTGTGGGAAGCATGCAGGCACCATGGCGGCCATGACCAGACAGATCAAATTAAATAAATTCAATCTAAACTCAGTCTCTGTCCAAAGCTGTTTTTAGTTTGATGCTGAAATTCTTCTCTTTCCAATGGAAATATCATGTTTTGACAACTTTCACAAATGTTCAAGAAAAACTATGGAAGACTTGATGAGCGCTATGTTAAAGCTTTGACGTTAATCAAATCTATATTTATTATTTGTTTAACGCCTATGGAAGTATAGATTATATATATATAAAGCTTTTAATTTGTCATTGTTTTTTTCATCATATTATCACTCATTCAAAAACACTTATATTATATTATATTATATTATATTATATTATATTATATTATATTATATTATATTATATTATATTATATTATATTATATTATATTATATCATTAGATATTAGATCAACACAACATTGAATCTTTTCTCATTACTCATATACTTATCTCATACCTTAAAAAAGATGTGCATTATATTTTTTTTCTGGCAACCCATCAGCAACTAACACCCAACTTAAAACAATATTTCCCCTGTGGCAAATTTGTTTTGTAAGATACTTTATACTTAGTATTACAGGTGGTAATTAGTTGTGTCCACCCTCCAAAAAAACTATTATTGTACCTGTTAGTGTGGAACAGGACAATTATTTGATGTGGACCAAAATGTAAATGCATAAATTGTAGTAAAAAAAAAAACCCAACATCAAGTCTAAAGAAATAAGAAACCCTTAAAGCTTGTGAAGCCCTTGATGTGCTCTCCTAAAACCAAAATATTACTATTCAAAGCAGAGAGAGTCACATAAAGATGATATATAATACTTACTCTTAAGCGCCATCTGTTGACAGGCTCAAAAATATGAACACATGCATCCAAGAGAAGAATCTAAACCTCATTAAATGTTTTGGGTTTGTTTTTTTTGTTTTGTTTTTTTGTGTAAAACATTCTTGCTATATCTGCCTGTATGAGGCTGAGCCATGTGAGGCCTTAGAATGAGCACATTTAATAATGTGTTGCCATCTTGAATGGCCAACAAACACCACAGAAATGAAGCAATTTTATGATTTCTAATGAATGTAAACCATGTTTTCATTCAACAAAAGGACAAATCTTTTTTTCCCCCCTCAAACTATTAAGCTGTCAGGGTTTCATTGTGTTCTCCAAAAACCCAAACTCAAATTATTTTTGGACACAAAAGCCATTTGCAACAATCGCCCTCTTCATTATTATCTCAGCTGTGGCACCATCCAGTAAAACAGCTTGTGCTGGAGCCAGAAAGTATGTTTTTGTCAGTGGTTCTTTAATGTTATCTATTTCTGCACATCAAAGTGCTTGTCATTTCTCTCTCTCTCTCTCTCTGTCTCCCTCTCTCTCTCTCTCTCTCTCTCCCCCTCCCTCAAACTTCCACATCACTTCCTGGCCCCGCAGCTTCAAAGACTACCTCCTCTTTTCAAACTTTGGATCTATGAGGCCTACACAAACGTTGCCGAGCACCTTGATAAATTTCAATCTCGCCTTGATGCATAAATAGATGTAAATGTGGTCACAGAGGAAAGATGGGAGGGAGACACGCTAACGAGGAGGAACTGCCATCCCTGCTCATAAAGTTCCAGCTTCAGTGTAAATTTTACATCCCTTCACTCCCCCCCCCCCCCCCCCCCCCCCCTCACAGACCAAATTTTCTCTATAACTCACTTCCATTTCCAACACGTCTGCATGATTATCGCCCGCAAGGAAGCGCCCGACCGCAGCAGGAGGCTCTCACTTTTGACATTAATCCCTCAAAATTGCCGTCCCTCTAAAGACAGTTACTGCTCAAATACGGCAAATGCCAAACCAGACAGAGCGGTGGAGGGGGAGGG
This sequence comes from Blennius ocellaris, assembly GCF_963422515.1. Taxonomy (NCBI): domain Eukaryota; kingdom Metazoa; phylum Chordata; class Actinopteri; order Blenniiformes; family Blenniidae; genus Blennius; species Blennius ocellaris. Next base: position 16,923,203 of record NC_137651.1, read on the forward strand.
GCCGACGCTCGAAAATGAGACCAAGTACAGTGGGAGGCTGGGAGGAATAAGGAGAATACTAAGTGAGATGAGAACGATTTGAGATCTGAGGTGCTGCGAGACTCTATTTATACCGATCCAAGCAGAGCCGAGGCTGCAGGGGACTCAGTCGTCTCTTCTCCAGGACCGGGACACAGTTGTCTGTCTTCTTTTTGCACCACACAGGCACTAAAACAGATCAGGAGCTCTCAAGCACTTTGTGAAATTATCAGAACCTGCTCTTGCAGCAGACGCATTGACAGATAGACGAATAGAGATTTGTTGTTTTGGCGTTATGTCTCCCGTATGCAGCCTTTTTTTTTCTTCTTTCCCCTTCTTGTCATCGACTTTCTGTTCGACGTTTGCCGGGGAGGAGACTGCAACACTTCAGTTATTTATGATCAGCTCCGACTTTATTATTAGCTTCGTGTCAGTGCTGAGACCAAGAGTGATTGAAGGTGTCAAATCCAGAACACAGAAACACTGCTTCTGTATTCAGATTACTCAGCCTACTCTTTTTCATTTGTACGCAGGGCCTGATTTACAAAGATCCACAAATAAGGAGCATAACGCTGCACGCTCGGGCAAAGAGATTGTGGTCTGCAGACGTTTGATTGACAACGATTGCAGCGTTTTTATGAGTGTTTGAAAATAAGATTTGATCATCTGAATTTGGCAAAACTAGAAGAGATAAAGAAAAGGGAGAATAAAATGATGAAACCCTGATAAAACAGGTGGTTGTCTTGCCGAACGAGCCTCTCAGCACAAAAACAGGATCTCTGCTAAAAGGTGAGCTGATATTAACCTTTTGACACGTGTTAAATACAGACGCAATTTTAAGGAATTTACTCTTGGCATGCTAGATCACATTGTGTCTTTGAAATTATTCTATTAACATAATGTCCTCCCTGTATATTCAGTGCTTTGGCAGTAACACTCAATATTGTATTATGATTAGCGAAAGCCCATTAAGACACATTATTTCGTTCATCCGTCCGACGCAGTGCGCTTCATTAGTAGATTAGTGCAAACCTTCAGCGGATCAGCACTAAAGTCACTTACCTGCCCCTTTAGTAAAGACATCCTCAATCATAATTTAGATGAGGAAGGTTAAAAAAAAAAAAAAAGTTAAAAGTGTCTTCATTTGGACCTGTCATCTAAAAAAGTTGGCCTTTCATTCATTTTCTGACACAGCGAGAAAAGCAGGCGGCTCTGTGCTCGAGCCAAGCGGGAAGCATTTGAGGAAAGACGCACAGTCAAGTTCAGCTCAAACGGGACTGAATCCAACAACAGGGCGGGATGTCAGGGGGGCACAGAGATACAGAGGAGACGCGATCGTCGTTTAATATCGGGATAACGGCGAGTAACTTCTGACAGCCTCGCTGAAAAAGACTTGGGAATGCGGCGCTCGCTTAAAGTCCCTGGCTGCTTCTCACACCTCCACGCAGAGCCGCTCAATCGCAGCTTGGAGGAGGTGGCGACACCGTTAACAAACACTGACTGACTCGTGTGTTTCGCCTCTCGACTTCTCGCTGAACACGTGGCCACAAACATGCAGAACTTGGTGCCGCCGCGCTTCCGTGTCCATCGATAGGCCTGCATGAATGATAAACCTCTCGCTTTCTTAAAGGTACGCCGCACTGAAATGCTCGTTTGGATGGTAAAAAAGTTGATTCTGTGTGCTGTTTTGATCTCGTTTCATTTTAAGTTATGGAAAATTTGCGAATAGAGAGACAAGAGTGAATATTTTGCATTGATCTTAAACCCACGATTGCTGAAGACTGTGTGGCGTCGGTGCATGTTGCTGTTGTTTTAGGTCCAATGCAACTATTCTAAGGCAGCACAGTGGTACAGTGGTTCGCACTGTTGTCTGCCAGCTAGATCATTCTGGGTTGCAATCTGCTGCGGTCCTTCCTGCACGTTGAAAGTCAGGTCTCCCCGTGACTCTAAATTGTTCATAGGCTCACTGTGTGTGTGAGTGTCGTCCTGTCTGACTCGGCCCTATCATTCATTCAGCGAGTGTTTGCTGGGATGGGCTCCAGCGCTTCATGCTCAGTATAAAGCAGGTATAAGAAGATCGATGAGAGAAGGGTTGTGGATGCTCTTGGCAAGGCATCAAATGAACCATTAAGAATTGTAGAGCTTAATCCTTTTTATGTATATTTACACTTTGGTGCAGTGCTATCATGCTAGCACTTGCAGAATGGACAGTTTTTCAATAGAAAGGACGACATTACAGATCCAAATTCATCATATCAATTTGATAGTATCATATGTCATATTTTTATTTATTAAAGGCCATTTGTTCAGTCAGGCTTGAAACGAGAGTGATTATTTTATTGAATTAAAATTTTCTATCCAAAGAGCTTTATTGTAATGATCTTATTCCATTGCTGTTTTCCTCTGAGGTTTGATATTAACAAGGTATTTTGACCCAGCGAACTGAAACTAACTCGATATTTTTATTTTATTTGGACCTTTCTCTGTGAACTCGAGAGATGATTCTGTGTGGCAATTCCAGTGGAAAAGCAGTTTCTGACCAACCCAAAGCATCCTATCTGTCAAATGAGATGTTGAAACTCACATAAATCACCTTCCCCCCCCTCTTGGCCAGGTCTGTGTGCCTAAATAAATCCAGATGCCACCGTACGATTGGCCAATCAACTATTTGCTGATGTACCTAACAAAGTGGCCACTGGCCAGTGAGTGAGAGTGTGTGTCTGTCTGTGTGTGTGTTGGCACACAGTACTCCAGTAGCAGCAACAATTAAATTAAAATAATTCTATTTGCCATGTTTTCCGTCCCATCAAGACAACTTTGCCTTTATACACCTCACTTCAGGACCAACACGCCAGTCTGTGTACAGACCCGAGTACATGTTTATGTCCGAGCAAGAGGTGACAGCGGTTACATACACAAGGACTGCACTGACACTTCAAAAGCACCAGTCAGCACTTTGTGCTCAGTGTTAGAGTTCATAGGATTAGTTGGGGCAACAAAGGCACAGTCACACTGTTCTGTATTCGGTTCTACAGGGAATAAGCACCAGTTTGATTGGATGCTGGGATTGCGTATAGCGAATTGCTTCACTGTCTATTTTTTAATGCTTCCCTCTTGGATTGAGCGGTCACACAAATAGCAGCACGTCACCCAGTGCTTAGAACAACATGCGGAAGGACAGCGTGTTTATCACATGCGGTGCAGCGCTGCCTTTCCCTTTACTCCTTTTCTTCTCGTGCACAAACAGAAAACGCACCAGAATTGAGACGTCCATATTTGACAGCAGCTCACGCGAACAGACATCAAACCGAATTGCGGCATAATAGACTGTCCGGTACGGGAAAAAACTCCACTCACATCTACCACCAGCACATCACAATGTTCCTTCTCTCAGAAGAAACTTGTTATAAATCATTGTTCGTTCTCAATGTGAGGATGTTTAAAAAGACACTCCGTGGTCGCACTGATGGTTCTGCTGCAGGCGCTTTTCGTCAACAGCAATTCCATCTGTCTTTCACAGCTCTGTGACAACACTGGTCTGACAGGTGATGTATGTTTATCACCCGTACATTAAATCTCAAGGACATTACAGGAATGACACAACGAGATCAGCAGCTGCTTCTGTGTGTTGTTCTCTGCTACCTGTTTCAGACTGCTAAATGGCATGCCGAGTTTGCTGCGCAACACAGAAGGATTGGATTTGAATAGAAGCCCTCCTCCTGGTTTTTAAGCTGTCTCTCTGTGTGACACGCTGTTTCATCATTGCCTTCTGCATGAAAAAAGTCGGTACCCACTGCGATGCAGCTTACAAAAGAGGCAGGAACAACATCAGTCATTGCACATAATGGTGAATTAGTCCAACAGCACTCAAGATAAACGGTGTGTAGTTTGTGGGGTGTAAAGAGGGTATTCTGTTAAGTATAAATCTCTTGTTGTATAAGAGATACACAATATAGGTGACATAGAGGTGTGTATGTGTGTGTGTGTGTGTGTGTCTCTCAGGGCACAGCTGGTCTCGAGAGGTGTCATTCTGTGTGGTTATCTACAAGTCGGCTGCTCCCTCTGACCTACATACACAGAGGGCTGGTTGCAAAACAAGATATCTATGCTGATGGAAAAAAAATATGACACCTATAGGCTGTCATGATTAAACACGCTGGCATGAAGAGAGAACAGCCTCTGAAGCTCCATCTGAGGCACGGGGAGTCTTCGTGGGCTTTTTTTTCTTTTCTTTTTGTTGTTGCTGCTTTTTTGTCATTTTGAAAATTGAGCAAATCATGTTATTGTTTAAAATAGAAGCAGATTTAAAAATAAATAAAAAATTCCCTCTTTGCTTCATGAGAGACTAAAAATGGGACTGGAGGAGGGTCCTGCTGCCACAGGGAATTACAGTCACCGAAACACTGGACGAAGGACATCCTGTTCCTATTGTCAGACAAAAAAAGAAGGGATGTAAATGATCACCAGTCATGCTCCCTGTCTCACGAGGGTGTTTCTTACAAAGGGGTGAAATCATAACCACGTGCTGCTTTCTGCATGCGCGCTAAAACCATTTATGATGACGGACCGAGTAACGATAAAAGGAGCTTCTGGACAATGTGAAGCGGCCGCAGTGCTGACATTTTCTGCTCGGTGTTATGTACTGTCCACCTGTTGATCTTTTGGCTCCCGTCGCCACTGTTCTGTTGCCATGGCAACCTGAGAAGTGGAACGGCGATGAGAATCGGGCCTCATAGTAGGAGGCGACACTGGACATGTATCATCGCGGCCCTCCCACTGCAATTGTCCCTGAAGAGGGAGAAAATGTTTTTCGGAGCCACGAAAATGTTTTTAGAAGCAGCTCTGGGCCATCTGAGGCATCCGCAACACACGCCTACTGAACAGGTTCGAACGACGGCAGACGGAGAGCGGAGGACGGCGGGAAACGGAAAATCTGAACCGACATATCCAAATACGGAGAGGTTCGACCTTGTAGGTTGAGTGAAAAGGGGCTTTCTGTGTTCACCAGGGGGGTTCTTAAAATTGAAGATATGAACTTCAACTAATTCTTATAAAACATAATGAGAACAGGATCTTTTTAAATGTATTTTTATTTTGATTCATAGAAATTCTTTCTTTTTATGTTATGACCTGAAGTCCAATACATCAGTGGTTCCCAACGAGATGTCCGGAGCTTCCAAAGGCGGCACCAGAGACCAGGGATAGATAACTTCTAGAATGCAGGAGAAACTGCTTGTTATTGCTTTAATTGCTGAAAAGGTTTTGAAGAGACACTAGGAGAGTTTGATGAAATGATAGAAGATTTAGTCCACATGTCAAAGAGAGCAACTTAACTTCTTTCACATGTTGTCCCTGAAAATGTGTCTTTCTGTCTCACTGCCCGTGGTCCATTCAGGAACACAACTGGTCAACACCACTTTATTAGGATTCTGCTCAAGCGTCCCTCGTCCTCACTCAGCACAGTCAACAGGACACTGATGAGAGAGTGAAAAAAGGCTTTTATCGAAATAAAAAGTGTGAAATGTTGAGTTTGAGATACGAACCCAATTAGACATTCTGTGCGAGATTTTCCTGCTTCTGCTTTTCAAACTCCATCTTGTTTGTTTTCAGTTTCACGTCATTGTGGAAGATACAATCTCATGAATGTGTAAAGCCCTCCGGCGACGAACCGTGATTGACTGCTGATCAGCTACTTCTCATGTGATCAGAGGGGGAACAGTTGGAGGCAGATGAAACAGTAGGAGGTGAAACTCCAGACTTCATTGATTCCTCCAAGCAGAAATCCTGATTCGCCCCCCTACAGCTCAAACCCCAGTACAACATGCACTGTGGTTCAATGGTTCCCCAACACGGAGTATAAAAATAATCACTTCATGCTTTTAAAGAAAATCCAAACAGATGAGCCTAAAGTCTTAATATTAACTTATGAGACGTGAAAATTTAAAATACAGAACCTGAAAATGATTCATTGAAAGTTGTTTTTTTCTGTTTTCTTCTAAACACTCTTCTTTTTTTAAATACTCAAGTATTTTAGTCTGTATGAGTGTGGAAACACCAAATATACACAAAATATTTATCTTTGAAGATGCACTTGTTTGATAAACTTTGCAAGTTTGCAAATACATGCACGCATCTTTCCTATCGAATCTTATCAAAAGTGCAATCATTAGTGAATTTCACTCTTTTTGTGAATACGTTTCCACCAAATTCCCCAACATGCAGCCATATTTCCACAGTCTCTCGTTTGAACTGGAAGACTGGCCCGGCTGTTAATACGGGCTAATCTCTGCGTCTGACGCCCGAAGCTGGCGACTGCGCCGCGCTCCGCTCTCTGTCGGAGGTGCTCCACTGCTCCTCAAGGGATTTTTGGGGAGGATTAAGGCGGCATTTATTGTCTGAAGCTGAGAGAAGATGTTCATGAAACACACCAGTAGACACACACACGCACACACACGCACATACACACAAACACACCACAGTGTGCTGCTTCCTCTCCCAGTTGGCCTCATTAAATAACATATTGTCACATAAACTTTAGTGACAAGTTTGGAGTGCGTGTGTGCGTGCGCGTGTGTGTGAGGAGGAGGCAGTAGGATTCATTTCTGCATCTGCTACTGAGTCACCATCATTTGGAGGAACAAGGCCAACAGAGCTGATGACGATATGCACACTCGCTCCGCTGCCACTCTCTCCTCCAGCACTTGCACATTTGGACAGATCGGGGCTGCATCTCTCAACCTGCGCGCAAAGCCTGGAGGCAAAAAACACATATTGCGAGGAGGAACGGCTTTGAATCAACACCAACGAGCTCAACAAACCAAATTAGTTTGAAGAAAACTGCATATGTTTAATTATTTTTGAATATACAGTTTGCATAAATGCACTTGAGAGTTGCTATCACCACAAATGATCCATCTACCAAGCTTTTCGTTAAAAGTCAGCCTTCCATCGTCAGGCTAATGTGGTCAAATAGAGAAAAATCCAAACACACCAACAATCCCAGTCTTGGATTACTTTAAAGAAGTACATTTTGTGTTGTAAGTCCTCTTGCAGAGAGGTGAGAGTGCTTCCCTCTGCAGCCCTCTGCTGCCCCCTCTCACACACAATCACAGTGTGGAACGGACTTTCACAATGTTGATGTCAGCTTTGGTTTGGTTGAAACCAAACTATATATTTCCTTTTGTGCTTTGGTTCTTAACGGGTAAGTGCACCATAAATGTAGACGCTACCCTGAAGGAGACTTTGACACAGAAGTTTTTGTCACTTGTACCACTCATATGTAAAGGTGTAGTTTGGCTTCACATTCTAAAGCCAGATTATGTGATTGAGAGCACCTGAGAATACCCATTGCAACCAAAAGAAAAATAATAACGCTGCTGTCGCTTCGCGGGTATTCTAGGGTTGGAGCTTGCCTGTGTGGCTTTCCATTGGGTGCTTCAGCTTTATCCCATAATATAACCAGACATAAACAATACAATGTCTGCACACACACACACACAAACAAAAGGATCCATACAACACAAGCATGAGTTAACATATGGGTGCTAATGATGAAATAAGTCCCTTCCTAGTTCCTACACATTGTTGCCAGTTGAATCATCAATAATATACACATATGCAAAAACAAAACCGTCTTGTCACACTTGTCCAAATATACACATATACACACACACACACACACACACACACACAGACTTCCCATGTGCACTCGTTATGTTGATGGCAGCAACAACGAATCCTAATCATTAGAGGTGACAGCACAACCATGGTGTCAGTGTGGAGGGTTATTATCAGGGTACATGAGAGCTGACTAAGAGCTCTTCTTCTTCCCGTTCGGTAAAGTCACCGTGGATTGTGACATAACTCTCTGCCCCATGAAAACAGATAAAAATAGAAATCAGGGCAGGCACAATGCAATAAAAAACATCAAAACCAAACCACTGGGAGAAATGTAATGACTTCCTCTCTATCGAGGACAGAGTCTGAAGTTTCTCTGGCAGTCTCAAAAAAAAAAAAAAATACAAATTCAAGAGCCAGTGACACTGTGATAAGAGCACTGTACATGATGAGCAGGGGTGATAAAAGGAGGTAGAGAGACAAGTGCTGTAGATATATGAGCAAAACTGCAAAGCAGCCGTGAAGATTTTAAGGAAACAAGAATACAACGCCAGGAAAACTGGATCAATGACACACGAGTACCGTCACAGAGAACGTATTTGGTCACTGGTGCTCCAATTCTGCTTCAACCTTATGTCTGCGTGCTTTTGTGTTTTCAGAGACAATACTCCAGGTTCTGAGTGTCAGGTATAATGTTTACCAAGTTCTTATCTTAGTTCAGGCTGGTAGCGTGTCAATTAGCTGCATTGTGGTGGGGTGATTACGGCTTTTTGCTTTCTGTGAGAAATATCTGATTTGTACGGTGGCCCTGAAGGCCAAACGCAAGGCAAAACGGAGAACACAAATGCAAAAGCACCACAACACAAGAGCAAAAAGGAAAGCCCAATTTTGGGAAAAGTCACAACAGAAACGAACGAGAGGCTTATTGTTTTCAATGTGTCAAGATGACATTTAGTTTTTTTGTATTTGTGGGTTTTTTTGTGTGGTTTTTTTTCTCCGTTTTTTACTATTGTGGGCCGTTCTGTCAAGTTACTCTGGTTTTCTCCCACAGACATGCATATTAGATGAATTGGTGACTCCAAATGGATCATCTGAATGACTGTAATTGTCTGTTTGTCCTGTGACAGACTGACGACCTGTGGGAACATTACAAAGGAAAGCTCATTCAATAGAGAAGAGATATTGCTTTCAACAACAAATGTTTATCTCACTGTGGGACTTTCAGAGTCAGTACGAGATCCTTCAGTCAAAGAAATTGGACAAAATAAAATTGAAGCAGTAATTGTGATCATTTTATACGTTCATACAACACGAGCAAAATTATACCCATCACAATGCACAACTATTTATTACAATATGCATTTTGTGACTGTTCTTCTTTGAAGTTTGGAAGAAATGTAAAGAAAACACCCAATAAAGTCCCTCTACTGATGAAAGGTTAATTAATTGCATTGAAAGCTATAAAAACATGCAGTGAAAGTAAAGTAGCATTAATGGATTCACTCAAGAGAAGCTCCTCAGATCTACACACACACAAAAAAGACACTTGAGTAAATGGATTTAATTACCTGAGACTGGTGGTTTCATCCATATGTACGGACCCATCTCACCACAGCACACCCTCATGTTCTACCCACAGATCAAAAGAGCAGGTGATGTGTGATATGGAAATGACCGAAGCGTTTGGCCACAGTCCTTCCTGTTCAAAGGCAGCGCGGCTCCCTTGTAAAATCCAGGGACATCAGCATGAGTTGCAGCTCTGCCCGGTGATGATAGCTCAAAGAAACCTCACTTTGCCGACGCCGAGCTGCCGAATCAAAGCTGTTGGCTGGTTGGTAACCAGCATTCATCCGTCCATCTAGAACTGCTGCACGTTCCCCTCTGCTAATAAAACTCCAGAACTTCCAACAGTTGACTTACTTTTAAAAAGGCCTGGTTCTATTTTTGTCGTTGCCTTGAAGAGATTTGAAGATGTTGATCTGTTTTTTTGACACTTCGTGAGCCATCTCTTGTGCCACCCTCAGGCCAACATGTCAACTTAGTAAAAAGGATATTTCAAGATCCAAAAATTCACATTTCTATCACACTGCAGAGTTGAACACTTTTTATCTTTCACCACAAAGATAACATGTTAACGGTAAACTGAGCATTTATGAAATTCCAACTATTAGATATGATGAAAAAGAACAAATCTGAGCAACGATGAGGCAAATAGAGACGAAGGATAATATTTCAAAAGTCTTAAAATTCGTCTTCCTCAAGAAAGAAAGAGTAGAGCAGTGAGAGAGTGGGTCTCAAATGATAAATTCATGAGGAAGACATGAGAGAGAATGGCTCTTTAAAATAATTACACGTCATTTGGAGATCAGTCTATTTTCTGCCTGCATTTGCATGATGTGACGTCTGGATGGGACTGTGGTTTGTTCGACTTGAGGCCATGTGCACAAGTGGAACAAGGGAAGGAGGCAGAAAAGGTGTCGATACAATAGTGGTGAATTTGTAAAACTGATTGTGAAAATGCAAGATGAAACTCCAGGAATGACATGTAGAACATATATCGGCCTTTAGCAGCGTTGACTATGTCTAGACTATAGTGAACACATGAACAGCTTCCCCATGCTGAGCCCCTACTGAAGATCACCAACCCTCGTCACACAATGGAAAAACCTTCTGCTATGAACTAAAGATGTCTCTGACACTTAAATTTTGAGTAAAAAAAAAAAAAAAAAAATATATATATATATATATATATATATATAGATATAGATATAGATATAGATATAGATATAGCAAAACATCGGATATAATACGTTAAAGTTGTTTTTTATTAGTGGCTATGAGTACCTGCGTTGATAACGAGTACAACAGATAACACAGACTGGAAAGTCATGCAGGAGTGTCTGAGTACACTTTTACACGACATCTGGGCTGGGAGACGACCTGCTACACCCACTGACCTACAGCCATCACCTAATTAAACTGAGTTATTAGCTGTCAGGAAAAGATGCATATGAGGCAATAATATGAAGCTGCTCTGATTTGAGAATATGAGGAGGCCCTGTGATGGACGATATGAACTCTGTATTTGTTAATATGGTTCAGTGGCTTCCGTCCTCTCTCCGTCTAACAATCCGGCAATATCAAAGGCTGGTGACGAGATCTGAGCTCTGCTTAATTGGTCGTAGCTCTGCTGGTATCTGCAGCAGTCAGTTTTCCAAAGAGACACAAGCTGACCACACACAGACTTTCTCACATTTCGGGGGAAGCTTCGGGATATCCTCAATGCACAGAGCACGTGCTTTGGAGGGTTGTTAAATTCAACCACACTGGAAAAACACAACACACGTACTGTTATATCAAAGGATCGTCACTCTCTCCCTGAGGCTTTTGAAATTGTCGGAACTGTAAGTGAGAGATGGTTTTCAACTGCTCTCACACTGAACATTTCAACATATTGTGTCTGTTTCTGACTGCTGCGAGATAAAAAAAAAAAAAAAAAAAGAAAGAAAGAAGAAGTTGGTGATGATTCCACTTGCCTCCAATGCAAATCAAGTTATTTCAAGAAGTTGCCTGAAATACATCAGGTAGTTTGACGTTGATGCGGATTTGTAAATGTCCTAAGCTAAATTTAAAGGGATGAACACACAGTTCAAAGAATCCAAATCACAGAAAATAAAGTTTTCACAATTTTATTGAGAATGAATAATTATTTAAAGTTTTGAATGTGTCTTCATGTTGTTGTCTGGAGGACCAAATCTTTTTTTTATTATTATGTTTTTTTAGGAGGCAAGAATTTGACATAAGAAGATAATGCTGATGCTGAAGAGTTAGCATAGCGAGCAGAGAGACTGCAGGCCGAGGACAATATGCTTGTATAATCATTAACAATGGCGGGTCCAAGTACATTTGTATGTGCAGAGGACAAAGTTAGATTGCTGTCCCAGGAGAATACGGACTGGGAGTCACGCCACACCAGAGGCCACCATTGTTGTTATTGTCCAGCAACTTGCATATGTGTAGAAGAACTATTTACGACGGCCATGGTGCACATGTGCAGTCGTAGCATTTTCAATACGTCGTGTTTTCCCCCCCGTTTCCAAAGAGACGGAGTCAAAACATTTTCCAAAAGTTCCACCTTGAGAGTCTTTTTTTTTTTTTTTAAACGCTGAGTTGTCAATGGACACCATTTACAATGCTGTCTTGTAAATGGACACCAAAACATCACAAAAGTTTAACGCTTTTACTTGAGAACGCTGTTGTGTAAACTGTAAATTGTGAAATATAGGACTTTTTAGGTATAACCCTTTTTCAGTGTGGCGTTGGCGTGTTGTTAATGCCCGTGTTTTTTAAAGCCCTCTTGCCCCACAAAATGTAAATATATATAATATATGTAAATATGCATCGTCAGTTTGACTAGAGACTGTAAACTCCAGGTAAGTGTGATTGTCTCTTTGTGTTTGAGCTATAGAGAACTGGACGTACCCTGCCAATACCTGCTGTCCACTCAGATAGACTGGAGCCTCCCGCAACATTTGAGAATCATTTAATTCAAATGTGTAAATGATATGTACTATGTTTAATCAAAACCGGACTGAGAGAGTATTGAAAACCTAAATGAACAGGCTGGCTGTAGCCCTGGATTTGACAGGATTTAAATGTGGTCTAACTCAAAGCCACAGGAGGCGGAAAAGAGATCTGAAAATCTCAGCGAGATGTCTAAATACTCAAAGGATGCTTATGGAAGTGTAAAACAGAGAGATTCATGAGTGAAAAAGTACGGCCAGGTGATGAAAGAGAGGCAGAGCAACTCTCCACTGAGATCTAAAAAAAAAAAAAAAGAAGATCACAAGGATCAGAAATCCTCTAAATCATCACAGTTCAGACCTGCCTGTTGGGGAAACAGCTAGATGACGTCTGTGTGACGCATCGCCTCATTCACGAGTCCCACATCCTCCCTTGCAAATCACAGTGGCATGAAAATGCAGTCTGTGTTCGTGGTGTCACGGCTGTAAATTTGAGTTCAGTGTGGAAGTCCAGCTATGATCCACTGCTTTCATATAAGGGAGTGGCTGCACAACCCAGCAAGAGCTCCCTGAACTTGGCTCATAATGGATGGCTGCTTTGTGCCGCCACAGCCCTACTGTGTTGCAGACCAAGCCACCAAATCCATCAGGGTGCACAACAGGCCTTTCAATAATAAATAAGCGAGAGGCTGAAAAAACTAATAATTCACAAAAAGGCCAGTGGCAATGAATTCCAACAGGACGGCTTACGGCCTGCCAACTAGGAAAAAGTTGCAGGCAGATATTAAAACGCAGCAAGTTTAACAAGTAGAGTGGTTTTGTTTTTCCCGGCGGTGCGCAAGCTGTGGTTTTGTATTAAGCTGCTTTGATTCCTGCAGTATAAAACAGCCCAGGAGCGAAGTCACAAAGCAGGATTAAGCAGCTCAGTCTGATCGTTTAAAAAAAAAAAAACATTGTGAATTATACCAAAACCAACAGGTACAAAACTTCTCCTTTTCTTTTTTTTCCCTACGGAACACGAGTGTTTTTGTCTTAGTTTGTTGCCTTTGTCATATGGTTGGTGTTCAGATCTCACCCTGTCCACATGTGGCTGTGTGAAAGCATGCGTGGAATAAAGTGCATTGGGAGCGCTCAAGCAGTGAAAATAAGTGAAGTCCATTTACAGGTTTATGGATTCTTGAATAAACTAAAGTAATCATACTTGATTAATCCCCTTGGGTTTATTCCTTTTCCCGGACTTTCGTCATCCTATTTCTAGGATGTGGTAGGCAGCCACATCAGGCTACTCCAGGGAGCTGATGGGGGTCAAGGGGTCTTACTGCCACAGTGGTGACCTGCGGGAATCAAACCTGCAACGTCCCAATCCCAAATCCACTTCTCTCACTTCTGACCCATCACTGCCCAATGTACAAGAGGTTATTCTCTGTTAAGGAGTCCTTTTTATTTTTCCACCCAACTTATTTCTCCTCATCCACTTTCCAATCCCTCCTCCCCTTCGCTCACTGTGTTTGTCAGACCTACGGAGGACAGAAGATGTAAACCAGCCCCACGCTCTGCGAGTCAGGTCATTTACCGAATCTCCATTGACTGCTGCTCCAGTTTCCATGGAGAAGAAACGACCAGCCCGAGACGAGCAGTGGGGCAAAAAAAATCGATGATTCCCCCTGGGGCCCGGCCAGGGGCCTGTGCTGGACCTGAGGTTTGGCGCATGAGATGAATAAAGCTGCGACGGACGCTTGTTGCCTTGTTATTTCGTGGCAGACGTGAACTGTGGACAGCATGCTGAAGCAGGAGAGGACTGCTCTTCTGGTGCTCGGCTCGGGCTGCGTGACGACACCATCCTCTGTGGCCTCAAGTGAGGTAGCGGCAAAGCAGCCGGCAGAGGAAACCGACTGCAGCTGTTTTTTGGGGTTTTTTTTTTATTGGGGGTTGAAACCAGGACATCCAGGGAGACGCATGTCACCTGCCTGGATAACTCAACACTCTCAGCCCAGGTATACTGCGCACAGTGTCCAGAAGCATGCGTGTACGGCAAAGCGGGGGATGTGGCTGCCACCTGTTGGCCATGCTGCTAAAGTTCACCCAGTCACCTTGCTGTTTCACTCCGTGTTGCTGCAGCGGTCTCATTTCTCCACTCAGCTGCTGGCGGATGCTCTCATTCACCCCGGCATGAATGACTCAGAGGCCTGGCTGCACTCGGAGCCTAATTCTACTGATGCTCGGCCATATATAGTCCATTTGTGTTAAAAACATCCAATGAATGCCATCCAGCATCAGGGCAGCTTTATGTGAAGATCAATAAAGTGCTAAATTAAAATTAAGTCGTTTTATGTGTCCTTGAACATGAAGCGCAGAGAAAAACATCACTGCTTGTGGCCGAATGTGGAGTCAACAATGACACCTAAAATATGAACAATTAATTGTAATAAAATAATCTGTACATGTAATAGAAAGGTTTCTTTTCTCTTTTTTTTTTATCTTGTACTCTTTCAAAAGGCAGGGTTTAACATGTGTTTGAAATCCAAATATCAGCTATATTGCTGCATTTTCTTTTTTTTTTCACCAATTATGACAAAATCTCACTTACACGATAGTTTTGCACAGAACTTTAAGACCATGTAGTGACACTGTGGTCATAAACAGATTTTATTCTTGATTGTTCAGTTGCGACCCTGAACAGGACAAGCGGTGGAGAAGATGGATGAAGAAGATGGATGAAGAAGATGGATGTTCAGATGTACTCAGGGAATGGAGTGATCTTATTGGTTCTGGGCTTCAGCACAACATAGATAACTTCACAAATCCTGCAGAATGTTCGGTAAATTTGCACTACTTTTGGTAGTTACTCAGTAGCTACTGAGTGGGGGGGGGGGGGAGGGGGGGAGAATAACATTCAAAAAGCTTTGATGTAATTTCATGTACTGACTCTACTTGTGTGCTTTTCCAGGTTCCCCTTCGCATCTCTCCGCTGCTGCTCATTCTTCCTGTTGCCACAGCAACGCAGCACTCCTCTCCATGTCTCAGAGACAGCACATGCTCCCATTAAAAAAACATCCGCAAGCAACACAGAGGGGGAAGAAAAAAAAATGCGAATACCATCATCTACTTGTATGGGAAGCATGAAGATCAGAATAGATAAATTAAGGTAGTTTATAGGGATCCACCTGGAGTGGCAGTAAAATTCCATTCACATTAAATTAAAATTGGATCCCCACCATGATGTGATTCAGTCAGAAAAAAAAAACGGAATTAATCTATTTCAGGATAGAAAAATGTGAAACTTTCTTTCTTGACACGTGGATTCAAGACAAAACCGCCTGACACTGACGACTTCTCGTCCTTTGCCGTGCACTCCAGTATGTTTGACGTTCTCTTTAACTCCAGTAGAACCTCACACAGCACACAGAGACCGTCCACTGTCCACCGATGAAAGGTGTAAAAGCAGGTTTCTTACCTCACAGTTGCGTCCAGTGAAGCCCTGGCTGCAGGTACAGGAGTACCCCCAGGTGTCCTCTGGCCTGCCGACCGAGGCGAGAGCCAGGCAGAGCCCCCCGTTGAGGCAGGGTCGGCCCTCGCAGGGGTCCGGACGAGGTGCTGCCTGGGTCGGGGTGGGCTCGGCTGGTGCCGGGGTGTCCGGGGCCAGCTGGAAAGGAGAGGGGACGGCCCCGATGCTGCTGCTGGAGCCGCTGCCGGTCAGGAGCAGGAGCAGGAGGAGGAGGAGATGCAGGGGGCACGCAAAGCTCCGTGCGATCTGTGCGGGATGGTGGCAGGACGCTGCCGGCACATTCAACACACTCGCCCTCATCCTCTTAGTGTGGTTTTCTTTTCTTCTCCCTGTTCTTGTGTGTCTTCCTCCTCAGAGCTGCTGTTTGTGCTGGCTGGGCTCAGCAGCAACTGAGAGGTGTGAGAGAGAGAGAGAAAGGGAGCGTGAGAGAGTGAGAGAGGAGGAGGAGGAGGAGGAGGAGGAGGAGGAGGAAGCTGTTAGGATGTTGAGCCTCAGCTGTGCGGGAGGAGAATGACTGAAGAGTGGAGGCAGAGGGAGAGAGCGTAGGGATGCGAGAGGAGAAAGGGAGGAGAAAGGGAGGGCTCTCAGCTCTTTTCTGTCTCCGAGCCACAGTGACGATGATCACTGACGACACTCTTTCTCTCACACACGCACACACGCACACACGCACACACACACACACACACACACACACACACACACACACACACACACACACACACACACACACACACACACACACACACACACACACACACACACACACACACACACACACACACCACCTTCATACACAGAGGAGGCTCCTCTACCAGCAGTACTGATGATGGAGAAGGACATCCATTATTATATATACTATATATAAGAGCTGCATCAACACCAGGTAGAGTCTGGCAACAACAGACTCATGTTCATCAGTATAAGTGAAAATGGTTTGTAAAAAAAACGGAACTGGAAGAGAACCGTGTTTTGGAGTAGAAGTTTTGATAACTGCTTCAAGTCGAATTTGACGCAGTTCTCCAAGTGGAGTTTAAAATATCTTCTATGCCCAGAGAAGAAGTTCCTCCAGGTCAATGAACATTAAAGTAGCTGTCCGTGTATATATTAAACCAACATGATAAACAAGAAGGGTACAAGAAATTGAGAATCCCCACGGTGTACAGTATTTTGGGCCTTGTACAAAGGAAGTCAGGATGACAAACGCATACTTTATCAAATGTATGGAACCTTAGGAAGTCATGCTTCCCGTTTGATAATTGTCAGATCTAAATATCTGACTTGATGCCACGTATTTAAAACAACACATATTGATTTTAAACCTATGGAATGCAGGAGCAATTATGATCAGCTTCAGACAAACCCTTCTTATTGTTCTATTCATGTCTCTTTAGAATTGAGTTGTTTCCACTTGACTTGGATCACAGAGTTGTTCACGTATTATATGATGCAGTGTTACAGATTTTCTGATGGGAAAACACTTTTGATTTCAATGTATCTTTGGATGTGCATATTAATAATTGGCCCATTTCTTCCGGTTGAGTGTCATTTGGTGGATTGGATGACTGAAGTATGATGAATTGAGGATGATTTTAGATTATTATGGCTTCATGATGTGGACCAAACTATGCAGCGGGTGATAAATATGTACTAGAAGTAAACTGCAGTAACTAACACTGAGAATAGGTAAAGGGGAAAATTACTTCTTTTCACAGGTATTTTTTTGGTTTATATTTTATTTTCACTATAAACTACATTGGGTTTCTTTTTCTTTATACTTGCAGTCCATTTAGTTTAAAATCTTAAACACAAAATTTGCATTTGATAAGATCTTTGTACCCCAAATGCTATTTCTATCACTTACTTGGAAGGGTAAAGAAGTGAAGGAAGACGAACTGGATTTTTTTTTTTTTTTTTAACAATACTCACCACTCAGTTGTTTCATTCGTTTGTTTCTCCAGCTTTGAAGATGTTTACTTTCTCGTTCACCGTTTAGCTGGTTGAATAAAGCTAAAATACCTGGGTTGCTACATTCTAACATTTAGAAACCAAAACAATCGCCCACGTGCTGATCACGGACAGGTGCTACCGAACTGCATTATGGGAAATGTAGACATTGCATTGAGGTCGCCGTCACGTACAAATAACTAAAGACTCAGATGCAGTAAGATAAGATGGTATTTCGGTGTCTTTGAAATCTATGTGCCATTTTACTCACACTGAAGTACAAATTAAACTGTTATAATTTGTATATTAAGTCACCATACTAAAACAAAGAATTACAATTAGTAATTCTAGTAATCAAGATTTCAGCTTTAGATCTACATTTGCTAAAACAAACTGTCATATGTATGATAAGTGCTTTGACCTCAGGTATTATAGATGATTTATACGGGCAAATTGAAAGCGTGCTGCTCACAATGCAATTAAAATGTGGTTAAGGAATCACATTAGGATTAGTTTGTAAAGAGCACTTTTACTGATAGGTGTGCCCTCAAGCCACAGCAGTGAGAAGTCTCGCCTCACAGCAAGAACATCCTGGGTTTGATTTAAGGTCAGGCTAAGTTTGCATGTTCTCCCAAGCACTATTGGTTTCTTCAGCAGGTTTTACACCTGTGGAGCCCATGGATCTGAAGAAGTTAATGCAACAAGACTCAGAAGATGCTCTTTAGTGCTTTGCAATTTGGAGCCAAAAACAAAAACCCTGGTGAGAACAGGATTATCATCATTTAGCTTTGGTTATTACAACACCCACTCAGATTTTTATGCAACGCCGTTTTTCACTTGTTCCTGCAGGTTTGCCATCACTGTGGCGAGTAAAGCTCCCGCTGGAGCAAGTCATGTTATTAAACCATGCTGAGACCGACGGAGCAACATTTCAGTGGAGCCAGATGAAGAGCCACCGTGGCGATCTCCACGACACCTCGCTAAAACCCTGTCCTCAGTCCACTCCCATGGAGAAGCAGATGGACAAAGATGTGGGAATCAAAGAGTGTGTGGAGTGATCGAGCTCCTGCGACACAGAGGAGAAATGAGAGAAACCAACACACATGAGTCAAACAGTTACTTTATTTATGTTCAGGTAAAAACATGAACCTGATGCAGTAAATTATTGCAGATCTTAGAAACCAGCACATGAACGATTGGGCCAGAAGAGCATACAGTGGCGCCCTCCCCTGGCCACAGACTGCAGGTGCACACCACGGTTTGTTCCAAGCCAGCAGTGCAAAGAAAAGAAAAAAGAAAAGAAAAAAAAAAAACTCAACTACAGCAAGAAATAAAAGACAATATAGAAAATAAAATAAAAAAAAAAAGGTAAAGCAGACATTCCCACCTCAAACAGGGTGTGAAACTGCATATATATTTTATTCCATAAATGAACTTGAAATGCTATCTGGCCATGAAACGATGAAATGAGACCAGCCAAATTTGTGCCCAGCTACATTACGTGTTGAGGGTTGCTCAGAGCTTGGTCTGCCAAGATGACCCTACACATCCAGTAGGGCCCAACAGAAAGACGCTAACTCTATGAAAACAAGAGCAAAAACAAAGTTACCTCATCAACACATTGGTTACAACTCTTGGGTTGAGCCGAGGCTCTCTAGAATCAGGAGGCCAGAACACATTCTCAACTCGAGGGGGGGGGGGGGGGTAGGTGGAAATAAAAGATAATATGAGCTCATCACTACCCGCATTCAACCAACTGCAACTCTCATTTTGAACAACTTTGAAGCAAAGACACACGGCGGGAGGGGCGGGGAAGCCAAACCAAAAATGCAACACATGAACTGGGGCCAATATAATACAGAACAAAATGCGAACAGACGAACTGAAGGGGGAGGAGACATGAAAACAAAGAGCTATTCTATCAAGTGTTTAGAATGAGCAAAGTCTGCAAATTTGTCTGTACAAATGATCTTTGGAGCTAAAGTAAACCTAGCTTGCTCAATGGAACCCCCCCCCCCAACCCCCTCCCCCCCTTCCTCCCCCGACACCCAGAGATGCTGTCCACCACTCTGGAGAGGAGACATCCCTTTTTTTTTCTTTTTTTTTTTAAATATCACATAGCAATGCAATTAAAATGTCACCCAGATGTTTTCATCTTTTTAACATTACTCAACTACTGATATAAGTGTTACTCTCTCTTTTTTTTATAGTTTAAGTTTGGAGTCATGGAACACCCTTCCACTTTTTTTTCCTTTTTTAAATTTTTTTTTGGAGAGATGGGGGCAGCAAATATATATTTAAAGTCTTAGTTTTTCTGCAAGCTGCTTTCTCTAACAAGAAGGCTGTACACGGAGCCTTAATGTATGTGATTACAAAAAAACTAAGAAGGAAGTTATGATTTTAATCAGTTGCTGTAGAAGGCATTTGAATGTGACATGTGGCAAGATCAGGAAAGGTGGAAAGACTGCTGGCCCTCGCGAGCCGCAATCAACAGTTTCTCTCGCATGATCTCTATGCTGGAGTAGTCAGGCAGCTTCAGGTAGTTGACGCAGGTCATGACTGAGGGGAGGAAGTCGTCCGGGTTCTCCGTCGACTCGAAGGTTTTCCTCACGATCGTCAGAGGCGGATTCAGGCTCCGGAAACCTAACGGGCAAGAGCGACGACGAGAGGATGCAGCAAATCGACGTCGACACAGCA
This sequence comes from Blennius ocellaris, assembly GCF_963422515.1. Classification (NCBI taxonomy): domain Eukaryota; kingdom Metazoa; phylum Chordata; class Actinopteri; order Blenniiformes; family Blenniidae; genus Blennius; species Blennius ocellaris. The sequence goes on from NC_137651.1 coordinate 16,943,507, forward strand.
ACTTTGACTACGTTTGAATAGGAGCGCAAGTGAGGCTACTTACCTCCGACAGGCAGTCTCGGGCTTCCTGTGACGAACTGCAGGAAGAGTCTCTGCTGCTCGGCGTCGAAGCTGCTCAACACCTCGAACAGGAACCGGACTGCACGGCTGCGCACACGCAATCAAACATCAGGCTCAACCCAAAGTCTGTCAGTTTATTGTTAAAACAGTTAAGAATGCTCTTATTTTGGAAAACGCTTCATTGCCGTTACCGAAGTCCGATTATAGTCTGAGAATGTCACAAAATGCCTCTGTAGTGCTGCACTCGGTGAGAATTTAGTAAACTGCAGAGGCGAAAGTAACACCTGTACTTTGTTGAAGGTGCTTCAATCTTTTCATCTCACCTGTCGTGTGTGTAGCCGTGATCCGGCCGACAGCACTCCATCAGCGTCTTGACGTCCCACGTCTCTGATTTACTGCCACACAGCAACTGGTCGAGCTGGAGAAAACCGAAAAGGTAAAGTGAAACAAGACTGAGGACTGCTGTTTTTACCGCTTTACTAAAGAGGAGTATTTACAAAGTGTTTATGTTTGACAAAATGAACAGTAAAGACTTTATTACTAGAAATAAATAAGCTGCTGCAAGAACACTTAAAGTTTCAATCGTGAACAATTCAGACTTGTTTATGAATCGGTTAAAAGTAGAAGAATGAAATTCCTCACCTCCTCTGGGTAGAAATACTGCAAGTGATGCAAGGGGAACACCGACTCAAAGCCTTCTCTAAATGACTCGAATTGTCTGGAAACGCCTTCATTTAGAGTCCAGTAAACCACCAACTGAGAGAAAAAGACGAAGTGGCAGGAAGGGTAAATGTATGAAGAAAGAAAACGGCAGCAGGAGGTGAAAAGAAGCTGCAGCACATACCCTGAGGTACTCCTCCAGGTTGTAGATGGTGACTGGGACGTCTTTGCCACCTTTTTTCAGCTCAATGTTCGGGAATCCTGGAAGAGTGAAGTCCAACCCCAGATCCTCCACTGAGCAGCCGTTCATGTTGAGGCTCTCCAGAGCCTGTTGCAGGGTCTCCCTTGTCTGCTGGACACAAACCAGGGGTCATCAGAAACCACAAGCAAAGTACATTTACCAACCTGAGGTGGATGCTTTCAAAAAGTGAGCCAAACCACAAGGATCCAGCAGGACCCATCCAAAAGACAAACCTGTGAGCGGTCCTGTTCCAGCCTCTTCTTCTGGCGGATTATGTCCTCCAGGTGCTGGATGGACTTGGCCACGCTGGGATCAATGTTCACCAGGTCATGGGAGCTTATAGACATCTCGTGCCGCAGCATCCACTTATAGAACGGCAGCCCCAGGGGCAAATCCAGCTGGAAAGACAAGCGGGAAACCATTTACTGGTTGAGTGGCGCTACGAAACGTGGTTGATGTCAAGTCTAATCAAATCCGAAAACTTCCAAAATAGACCTAATCGAAAAATGAGTAGAGTGAGAATAAAGAGAGTCGTTACCAGCCGGAAGTCCATGATGGCTTTGGCCATGAGCTTTCCTAAGAAGCGGAACTTCATTTTGATTTTGGCTATGTGTGCTGGTTTGGTTGTCCTGCCGAAGGGAACAGCAAACAGTCCTCTGGAGCTGAACATGTACTTCGTCCCCTCTTGGTTTCCTGTTGAATGTGACGAAAAGTGCAGTCAGTGTTTGAGCGAGCAAAACAGGTGAGAAGTGTCACACACCAAAACAAAAAGACATTTTATCATCGAAATTAGATAAGCTCATGTTGGATTTGCTACATCCTAATGGTATTCGTCTATGTGAGTAAACAAAGTGAGAAGAGGAAGTGTGAGGCTGTACCTTTAGGATTTGCCAAGGTCACCTCTTCGCCTCTCCAAAGGCCAAGATCGGCCCGCTGGAGCTCCTGAGACACCAGAGCGTAGAACTCCAGAGTGGGTCCAAGACCTGTTCCGACCTGAGAGGACAAACAATTTAGAATTATTTTCCACAGTGAGGACAATCTGTAGAAAAACTGCAGCATTGAGAGAACTGAAATTCAACGATACCTCATTCTCGTACTGAATCTCCAGCATTGCCCTGGAGCTACCGAGGTCCTGCATTACAGACTCGGCCTGTTTGAGCAGCTCGTCGCGATTTATCGTCCTCTGAAAGCACAGAAAGAAAAAAAGGGGGGGGGGGGGGATTCAGTGTTACAGTATCAGCACGCTGATGGATGTCGGTCACCTACAATGTATAAACATGATCCAATAATGCAATGCATTTCGCCTTTTTCCCCCAAAACACACTACCTTTTTCCTGTCGAGACGTGGCGCGACCCTGCTGTCCTGAGAATCTGACTGGTTGATCTCAGGGTTTGTGTCCAGCAGACGTTGCATGGCTCTGTCGCGGTCAAAGGCAGTTACATAGAACAACATCTGCCGGGTGTCGAAGGGAAAGAAGAAGGGGCTGTGGAGATGAAGAGGATGAGAGGTGACCACCAATTTATTTCATGAATTTATTCGACATGACACCTCTCTTTTTCTCAGCCTTTAGCAGTTTGAAACACCTACCAGGTCTTGCCGAGCTCAATGAGCCAAGTTGGGATGTTTCCAGTCATGATGACCAGCGGGTCTTGTAGCTGACGGTTGGCTTTGGCTGTCAACTTACTGTTAATGAACTCACTGGTAGGAACGATTTCCTTACATACAGCATTCTGGAACAACCAGACACGCATTTAACATCACAAATCCAGTCCGGTTAAGGCGGCATCCTTTGTTGTATGCATTCTCTCGTTTTTGTGGCACACTTACATCATACAAGTAGAACCAGTATCTACTGATGGAGTGCAGGACCCTCAGCAGCAGGTTGACCTCTAAAGAAGGGTCATCGAAGGTAATGGTCTCTGGTGGCTCCGAAGTGAGGTATGTCTCTAAAGGATTGAGGACGCTGGGACAGACACCATCTGAAAGGAACCAGTAGCTTTCATGAAAACCACCATCCACACAAGGCTCAAGAAGAGACAAACAGGAAGTCAAGACAGTGATGACACTTGGAATATTGACACTTGATGTAGGAAATGGATACTTTTTTTCTATACGACTCAAAACAGTCTCTCTCGCTGTTTCTTTTTTCTAAACACAAAAGGCCGGTGTAAAAATTCGCCTTTCGTTTCAGAGCTATGAAATGGTACAGAACCGAGCGTGAATAAGAGATCCTCACCGTGCCACAGCTCATCTTGCTTCTTGGCGTTGCGAGGTGAGGTTTTGGTGGGAGCGGTTTGGGCTCGGCCTCTTTTTCCACCCACAGCGTCTTTGCTACCATCCTCGTCCTCTCTCACAGGCTTATACCTGTTGGACAAAACATTTTGTCACAATTCATCCTGATCAGCACTTCAGACTTCCACGCAACAAGACTAACAGTGTGCTTCCTAATGGGTAGAACACAAAAGGATTAAAGAAACCGGCAATTTAATTTGACCCTCAGCACCTGAACGTGGTGTGCATGTGGTTGTGAACATTACATCAAATCACATCAACTCTGTTCAAAATGTGGGTGAAATTGAGACAAAAAGCTGCCGTTTTGTGCCAAATGTCCTCAGAGTTATTGCCCGAAGCAAATTAATACAAATCTAGTCATGCTTGAAACAAGAAAACGAGTATCTTCACCATATTGTGTGCGTTTTAGTCCAGATGCCAGCTCGTCCAAGCGGGTTCGCTTCATCGTCTGTCGACTCCCTTTCTTCTTCTGCCTGAAGACTGTACTGCCGCACAGCCTGATACACAGTCATGTTGTAGGGGAGCAGGTGGTCACCGATGTAGAACTGTAGTCTGTGACGGACACTGCCAGAATTCAGGAACTGTGCTGCCTGAGAAACCAAGGAATTACATAAAAATTGAAGATCAAAATCAAGAGGATTATATGTGCACAAATCGATATTCTATCCCTTGTCGGCACAGATAAAATTGCATACCAATGATTCATCGATTTCATCATCTGAACCATCATCGTCACTGTCTTCATCCTCTTCTCTGATTCGACCATATCCTAGAAGAACAAGATTTAAATAGTAAAATGGGGAACATGCTCATGAAGGGAACGTAGGAGTAAGACATATGCCTTCAGTGATTCATAATAGCTGAACAAACAACCTTGTTACAACCTCTTTAAAAGCATGTGACCAGCCCCTCACCTCTGACCACAAGATATCTCTCGATGGCCTGCACCAGCGCCAAGGGATCAATCTTCACAGGGCCTCCTTTCCACTGTTTGACATTAGTGCAATCTGGGTGTCTTTGAAGCTGACACTTGAGCTGATGTGTATTGAAGAACTTCAGTGCCTGAGACCCCCTGAAGAGAGAAAATAGTCAAATTATTAATGACCGTGTGGCTTTAAAGCCAGGACTAAAAAAGGAAAATTATGTCACAAACCTGCTGCCATTGCCATTTCCACTGGGGAAGTCATGCACTTTGACAGGAAACTGCTCCATTTGGCTCAGACAGCTGTTCATTTTGTGCACAAGTGCCAGGTAAGGCTGGTTCACTGACGGGTCCATCCGACCGACGGGCTCCATTCCTGGAACCTAAAAACCCACACAGTCAAAGATAAAATTAATAGACAGCAAACGGGACGCGGGTCACCAAATGCATGCACAGCTCCCCGCCTTACAAGATAAACCATAGTAAAAAAAAAAACAGTAGTCTTGACATTCAGCATGTTGCATAAAGACTGAAGTAGATTAAAAAATTTGATGGGGACTTAAGACGATGTCTCACCGGACAGCTGGCGAACACATGGAGGAACCTCTTAAGCCGAACATCTCGACTCAGCAGGTCTCTGTCTGTGCTGGAGGTCAAATAGACCAAGAGCTGCTTCACCAGCCCACTGTGCTGAATCTCAAAGGACGACACGTCCGACTCTGAGACGATACTGGAGATCTCCACGAGGCACTCCATACCACCGTCCGCCTGAAAGACGTACCATTGGAAAAATGAGTCTTGGCATGACCGATCTTGTCGTAGCGGAACGTTAACTTCCAGTTGCAGCAGAACTCAAGTCACATAAGCTATATTTGATGTTGTGAAGAAGTGGTAAGAAAAGGCCTCATCCATTTAGATCAAGATGGTAAAGTGAAGAGTTTAGCTTTCCAGATGGCTGCTTGTAGTTTAACCTGTTAAGAGTAATCAATGTATTAATGTTTTTCCAGCATGTAGAGCTTTGCTCGTGTCATCTGCCTGTATGAAGTTTCACTGTGGGAAATGCAGCATGACGGTGTTTAGAGTCAGAAAAAGTTACAAGACCGGCTCTTCAGGAAATGGAAATACTTTTAACATTACCTTAACACTGAAACACTTTATCCGAAGAAGTGAAGCCATTCCATGTTAGAAATTTTCAAGTAAAAAAGCCACTAGCATGACTAACCATTCTATGACCCAAATATACCGGGGAACAACGCAAAGACAATTTCTAGCACGGAGAGTCATGTTGAATGTTCACCACATAGAATTAATGACTTACCTGCAGGTTGAGCTGCTCGGTGGCTGTGCAAAGTCTCTGGAGTACATTCAGTGCAGGGTTGCTGCCATCCACGTTCTCAGAGTTAAAGTAGCGCTCTACGAACTTACCCGCCTGTTCTTTGATCCAGGCCTTAATTTTGTCTCTAAACACAAAGATTACACACAGAAAAAAACACATATTACATACATAAATCCAAACATTAGTGAGCAACTGATTATTCAATATGTACACTACAACACTAAGCAGAGCTCAATGGGTGTGGTATGGTGAAATAAATATTTAAAAAAAGGCAAAACTGATTTGATAACCTCTCATCGTCATACCTGTTATTTGAGATCGAGTCTTTTGGAGGTGCCCTTGCCAAACCACTCACCCCCGCTGTGCGCGAGGGCTCCGAGTTGGCATTATTTGTCTGGGCACCCAGCTTCCCCCAGGTCTTGGGATTGAGACTTGCCAAAAAGGATGATTTGGGTGACTGAGTACTGGTGGGGCTCTTGGCTGCGTATAAAATGATTAAGATGGTTACATGAAGAAGAAAAAGGCATGAGCCATCTTTAAATCTACTGCTCTGTAATCTGTGGTAGATTGAACAGACGAGTAATGACAAACAATATTAATCAATAACACAAAGAAATACTAAATGTCAACATAGTAATAGGTTATTAAAAACTAAGAAAACAGGAAAAAGTAGGAAAATCCAATTATAACAACTAACATTTAAAACTTATCAGCTGTTCCCCAATTTTATCAATACAGGGGAGCAAGTGGTTTGAAGCCTTTAACACCATTTTCAGTTGGGGAGTTAATTGATAAACCTACAGCTTATGTGCTTACACGAGTAATGTGACAGATCGGAGATCACACAGACGCAAACAATCGCTTACCCTGATTGTCTACTTTGTCATCGTCTCTTGGGGGAGAGTATTTGGGCCGTCTTGGTCCTCGTTTCGGCAGCCGTTTCCTCTTCAGGACATCACTTAACCGCCTTAATTGTGGAAAATAAGATTTTAGAAATGCATTTCAGCCGTTGTGTTAAACACGTATTGGCTCGTTCATTATAAAAACAATTAAATGTTCAAACACGCTGATCAACCAGAGTACACGTTGCTGATTAAGCACACAAACATGACATTTTAATTTTTTGCTATATACAGTTTCGCGGTTACCTATATCATGATATTTATTTATTAAGTGTGAGCCTCTGCTGGAAATGGATCTTGACAACTTTTCTGTAAACAGCCAAACCAAAGCACCAAAGGCCTCGGACTCACCCCTGTGGACTGAGGTCCAGTGAGTCGTCCATGCTGTGCTGGAAGCTGGGTGAGCCCAGGTCAGGAGTTGCATTATTAGCAGAGGTGGTGGATGCAGTGCTGATGGTGGTTGTGCAGAGACTGGCAGTACCACTTGGACAAGCCTTTGGTGGACTGGTGACAAGAAAGCTTTCAGACTCCGCCAGGTTCTTCACCTGATGCATTACACCTAGAAGTGAAACAACAACGACCGGTATCACCACAGAGCTCTGACGATAGGACAAGTATCAAACTGTGTCTCACGAAAGAAGTATCAGGGCAATTGCTCTGGTGTGACTTTTGTTGTACATTTTCAACTGCTGAAATTGTTGTGGTCAGCAGAAGCAGATGTGAATGGAGTTTTTCCCCACATAAACCAACAATACCTTCTCTCCTGAAATAAACACTGAAGACGTCAGGCAACTTCTGCATGAGAATCTCAGCCATTTGCAGAGAACCCACTACAATCTTCAGATCCTGGCTGGACAGCATGGAGGCAATGTGACTGAAGAACGAGACAAACACATGGATTACCTTTCACTCCAATACCAACAAGAGCACTTTCTTGAAATTACCGAGAGCCTGCTGGGTGTCATCTCTTACCTGGACACAGCATGGTTCCTCAGCACATCCTTCAGCAGCTCTGCATCCGCAAAGTAGATGATCCTGAGGATGGCTCTAAGGCACTTGTGTCTGACAGCAGGGCCAGCTGAGGAGCTGTACACCTCATACAAGACCCCAAACAGAGTTTTGATAAAGCACTTTGCCAGCTCAGGGTCCTCCTTCATTAACTGGGCTCGTGCATCTTCTCGACGAACTTCTTGATGACTCCCTGGAAATTCACAATGATGAGGTGAGTTTATTTATTCATTACAGATACCAGAACCACACAAAGGTCAGGAGGAGCAGCATCAAAACACGTCCATCTATTTCGATTTCCAGGGAAAGTGATAAAACACATCGCTCATTCCAAGCAAGTGTGTCACCTGTGTTGGGGTTTGCGAGAGGATTAGGCTTCCTCTGGATTCCGCGTGCTGTTCCTGTGTCCTCATTGATCTGCTGCATAGAGTTGAAGTCAATTGTGTATACACGACCCAGGGTTGACAAGCTGATCTCATCTTCCCCGTTCTGGTGAGCCGTCTGCAGAACAAGGCCACACAATGTCACGCATAATGTAGGCCAACGATGTACGTCAATGAAACACAAGTCAAGACATTCATACCTCAATAATGCGGCTGTCAATGCGATTGTAAGGATGCCACAGTCCCCGGTCATCCCGCCACTGCCAGATAGCTCCCTCTGTTGTTTGAGCGCTGCCCTTTTTCAGCATTATGTCAACTGCGAAGATGCCCTCTCTCGGCAGGCATGGCATCAGCTCACTGGAGATGGAAATTAATAACTTGAGACAGATGTTGCTGCATAATAAGCTCACCAAAGTACAACATACACTAAAGAAACAAATTATATATTTTCGTTCACTGTTATATTCAAATGATTAAGCCTGGAGTTGATCAAAAAGAAAAAAATTATGGTCACAGAAGCCAAGTGTGACTGTAGCAAACAGATGTTACCAAATGAGGGATGTCAGTTCGTAAAGCTCCTGAGGACTTCGGGGTACAAGTTCAATCTGCTCCTGGCAGCTGCCATTTGATGCCCCACACAAGAGGAAGCGCAGAGTTTCTGCTATGTCTGTTAAGAAACAAACGTTACAGGAGTTACTTTTGAGAGGAGATTTCTACACCCAAAATATCCAATACACCCGTCATACAAACAAAACGCCAGAAAGGACTGAATGCAAAGTGAAAAACCTCATTATTCAAGAAATTACACTTTCGAAGTATTGTAGGACAAAAGTGACCGTGTTTATCCATACAGTCCATGTAGGGGGGGGGGGGGATGACGTCACCATTTTTCCAAGTACGTTTTCATTGCTTAAATTGCAATAACACGTGGCATTTAAACACGTCACAACAGAAGCAGCAACAGCAAAGTGCTGACAGCAACAATTATAAAACTTCTCTTGCCGTTTTCACATTTAACAAGTAACTACATAATAACCAATATCTTGCCAAGTGCATCCTTTAATTTCATTTTCACACCAAAACAGGCCCACTTAGAACACTTTTTGGAACGTGTCTAAGCTTATAATGCCCGACTCGGTTCAAAACACAAGAGACAAGCTGCATACCTCCTAACCTTCCACCATGAATAAAAAGTGTGATGTCTGCGGGGAGGATGTGATGCTGAGGAATGTCAGTTACGCATTTTTTTTTTTCTTTTCCATTTAGCTTGTAGGGATCCCATACTTTCAAAACTGTTGTTCTCTCTGTGGAGCATCTGTATGCCCCACAGGTTTTTCTTTGTCTCCCTACATAGTCCATGCTTAGCCTCTGAGCTGCTGCACTGGGCCATCAAGAGTGGAAACTGAAACTAGCGCAACACGAATAACCATTCAGATAAACCAGCATGGTGAATAAAGGAAATCCAAAGATTTTTAATAGGCGTTAACCAGACGGCTCTGGTGAATCTAAAGGTGAATTAAACAAAGCTAGCCTCGAGGAAGCGTTTCCTTTACAATACAACAATCGAAAATAAATAAGCTTGACTCCTGAAAATAAAACTTCTGGCTGGAACAAAGTATTGAGAATGGAATAATCTTGGAATAAATGTGAGAGGTGTGTGTGATATGACTCACTCTGCTTCATGAGCTGGACAGCCAGGCATGGGCAGTTGGAGCACATGAGCGAAAACATGCGCACAACCATGATGAACATCCCTGAGCTGAGCACAGGTGGGGTGACTACCAGCAGCTGCTGAATGTTGGTCAAAAGGTCCCGTGACGCCACCTCCTGTAGCAGGTTCTGTACAGATCGTCACAGACACATGAAGGACGTTAACCGGGGTTGTGAAAGCAAACCGAGTAATGAAATCTGCAGGGACGGTGTGAGAAGATGTGTTTGATGGATTGGGTATGGACCTCTTCATGTTGAAAGTTGTCCACGAGCCTGGCAAAACAGAGGCAGGTGCTTTCCACGGACTTTTTATCCTGGCACAGAAGAAAGTAAGAAGAGACCAACTCAGAGTTTCCCCAACATGTTTCCCCAGAGTTAAAATACAAAAGAGCAATCTTATTTTAATGGAAAATGTGGCAAAAACTAGTAAAAATTGTTGTGAACGTGGGATGATTATTTTTCTGAAAGAGTGGTGCAAATATATTTCGGTGTGTCCAATGCGATGCTGAACGAACTACAGTTGTGCAAATGTAGTTTGTGGTACTCAGAGTAACATCGTATAGCCTTCACATTAAGAGAACAAGTAACTAAAAACTATAGACAGCATTCCAGCATGATCGAATAGCTGATCTCCAAAAAAATGAAACCGCAGAAATTAGTTGAGTATGAGACCATGTCTTTGGTACAAAAATGCTCCCATTGATGAAAAGTAGTTCTCATTTTCACGCAGCTTCTGCAACAGCACACAGAAATACAAGTTTGCAAATTCATTTTTCAGTTGTAAAAATTCCTGCAGTATTAGCTTAATAGACCAACAATATCAGACAACTGGTGTGGCACGCATTTGTCACAAAATTCATATCAAATGTATATCCTAATTTATAAGAAAATATCTGCTGCAAACTAGTTTTATTTGCTAGTTCTTTGAAAAGACATTTAAAAAAAGTTCAAACTACCATGACAATAAAAAATGTTCATTGCGCTTAATGTTGCCAATTAAATTCCTGTTGTGTTGAATTTGTTGCTGGAAAAAATAAACACTGTTCACATCAAGTCACATTTTGCAGGTTTACCGTTATGCTGAATAACATACCTGGTGCGTGAGCCTCTGAGTCAAAAGTGGCAGAGAATATGCCACAAAGTGGAACTCGTCTGGAGTAATGCTTTGGCAGCAGTTGGCTGCAATGGCCAAAGCGTTCCTCTGAGCATTGATGCTAAAAAATTCCAGGTAGACGAGGCAGTCTGCAAGCCCACCCTGTGAGGGACAACATGTTCACGTTACATGGGTGTACGACTGTGGTCAGAGGAGACGGAGGGCAATTTTAAGGGTACAACAGAAAAGACAAGAGTGCAACACTTACGGCCTGCAAAATGGCTTTGCTGTGTCGCCTTGACAACATCTCCAAGGCTGTTAGGGCCTGCTCTGCGACGTCAATGAACTGGATCACCTTAAGCTGCAGTCGAGAACCGGGAGCGAAAGATTAGCATATCGGAAGGCCACTATAGAAAATTTGGCAAGTGATTTGGGGACAAATAGAGTGTCGTTTTTCACCTTGTCCAGGAAGACAGGAATAGCATCAACCACAACAGCAGACGATCGAGGGAGGGCCTCCATCATGTAAGTGAGTGCACGTGAGGCATGATTCATCTGAGAGCAAAGACATCGACATACATTAGAAAAGAAGCAAAGAACCAGCGTCCCAAAAAGATCACGAAAAGTTCATCATACTCACAATGTCGAAATTATGCTCCATTTGTAACAGTGTAATCTGCGGAAGAAAAGCAATCTGATCAGCAGTCATTCAACAAAATGTCTTATTCTACTGACTGAAGGCATTTCCATACAGTGATAATAAGGAAGACAATCCTGAATAATGTCCGAGGACAAGACTTACCAGAGCGGGCACCACGCTCTTAACCGGGAATCCCCCGAGTGTCTCCTCATTGCCCATCACCAGCAGCTGGCACATCTCAATGGCAGCTTGGAGCTGCTGAGATTCATCGCCTGTAGCCTGGAGGCCCTGCAGGAGCTGCTGAGCCTTGGAGCCTGGAAACACAGGTGGGATGTTTGGTGCCCTCACTTTCCATTGATATGACGCTGAATGCCACATTTCTGGAAGAGTCACAGAAGTGAACTCACTGGCTCCGCTGCCTATGGTCCGGTGAAACAGTTGCGACATCCTCGGTCCGAGGGGTCCAAAGAGATGTGGAGGGAGACCTCGTGCTTCGAGGAGGGCTACAAACAAACAGGCTTGTGAGCAGCTGTTTGGGGTGGTTCACAAAACATGGATAAAGCGAGACTTTCCAGTTTTTCTCGATCACGTTATCTGTGATCCAGCGCCACGAAAGCAGAGGGGAATACGTTTCCATTGTGATTTCCTGTCTGCAGTTAGCCAGGCAGCCAAAGAGGCCTTTACATTTTGTTTTTCTAAAAATAAAACATCTTCTTTGTTACCGTTAAAAAAATTTTGACGTTACATTTAATGGAAAAAAGGCTTTTGGAAGAACTTAATGGTGACAAGGATTTAAAAGGTATACAAATCATCAAGTTATTTAACTTGGGTTTATTTTACTGAATGCTGTTATTTTCATGGAACTTCTTTCATTAAATTATTCAAAAAAAAGTTAAATGAGTTGTGGCTGTGATGGTGTTGAAATCTCTTGGTATGGTGCCTATTGCCTCTGACCTGCTGGATTCCAACATTCAACTCTGTACAGGCAAAGGCACATCCTTTATCATACCACACGTGGCTCGGTATGCATGCAGGCAAAAGATCTGAGCAGCGCCACTGCTTGAATCATCACCATTTCCACAGTCAAACAGAAGAACGTCCATTCATCCATGAAAAGTAGGACTGTGAAAAATAATAATGTCAATACGGATTGTGACACAATTAAGGTCGATTGCCGGCAGCTTTAGGCTTATTTTCTCAATAGTATGGCAATCAACAGTGGTGTGCAGCCAGGAGGCAAACAAGCTGACTCAGTTGGAGAGGACAGCTTCAGTGTGTCATTTATTGCCTATGGATCAGCATGTTGTCCATATTATACTGCAAAGATACTGAAAGTCCAGCGTTTAACCAAAACTGGGTTCAAGATGCCATTTTGACACTGGTCTTCCAGCTCCTCACACACCGCTTTTTTGATTGCATTCAGATAGTGTAAATGGAATTTTTTGACTGCATCAAAGTCATGAAACAGTGTCAAAACCAGATATCTGATTTAACCTTTGATTTCAATCGCAGCATGTTTCGTTCCAGCCTGAACGTCACTGGTGCATCCAACTGCTGCCACACAAGGACAGAGATGTTTTTTTTGTCTCTTTTTAAATCTTTTCAAAGAGGAAGGTGAATAAATAAGCATATAAAACCACTTACAACTTCACTACTTGGTTCATATAAAAGCTGATACAAATTCAAGTGGTCCATTGTTGGCTAATTGCAGATTTGAGAAATCTGTTTGGGGCCAGTTTGTGTTTCCTTACAAGTGATACAGAGAGGTTCAATTTTGAGACATGGCTCTTGTTTCCATTTTACATCATGGGTCTCCCATTTCTGCTTATCTACATGCCGAAGTGTCCATAGACAAGATACTGAATCCCAAAAGTTGAGTATCAAGTGAATGAATAACGCAATGTAAAGAGTCTTTGAGTGTCAAGAAAAGAGCTATATAAAACCAATGCATTATTATTATTATCATTATTAGTGAAGTAAGTTGAAAGCACCATGACAGGTCACTCCTTCTCAGCCGGGCCTGGCCTTCATGAAACAGTAATGGAGAAAAGTAATTGTGGATGGTTTATCATTCTTCTGCGGGACACCTCTTGGGGAATATACTCTCTGAGCTGCAATCAAGTAAATACAAACCTAAGAGTTTGTTCAAACATACCTTGAAGTCTTCCCATTTCAGAGTCATCAGACTCGCTCTCTCCGGAGGTGGTCATCCCCACGGCTCCAGCAACTGAGCTTGAAGCTAGAAACGGACAAGAAAAGAACAACTGTCAAATTGGAAACGTTCCATGTGATCAGGAAAGACTTTAACTGAGCGGACTTCACAGTTTCGTGATGGAAAATATGATCAGATTCATCATTCTACAGATAATATAAGTCACTGCTCATTCCAAGTGTAGCTTCAGAGTAGTGTGTGTGTTCACGTAGTGTGTGTGTTCAAATGACTTTTGGGACTGTAAGGTACACCTGCAGCTTGGCTCAATCAGATTTGCTTAAACACATTACCTGCTTGAACGCAAATCTAACTGGACACAAGTGACTCCACTGAGGCTCAAACCTTATAATTTAACCGATCTGTGGTCATTTTCAGCCGAGCCCTAATTTACTACCATTCTCATCATCTGGGGCGTGGATTATACAAACATAAGTGAGGTATTAGAAGTACCTGAAGCTCCTTGTGAAGCCTCATCAGTGCGAGCCGCTGATGAGTTGGCCCCGTCTTGGTTGTTGTCAGAGTCGGCCATTTTCTCCTGTCGGCGAGCGTCGGCTGCCCCGCGCTTGCCCAGGCCTGAGCCCCGCCGACTGGAACAGGAATACAAACAGATGTTATATTATATTGTCGCACACGGATGATGTGAACTTGTAAAAAAAATAAAAAATAAAAAAATAAAAAATTACAAATTATTATTTGCACTATAATGGTGTCACTCCACGAAAGAAAGAAAAAACCTTAGGGCTGTCAGACTTTTAACTCCATGTTAACATGCGAGCATAAAACTAATATTTGGGTGGCAGCAGATCAACATGGTTTGTTAACATGTCAACTGGGTCCAGGCGATTCCACTTCTTCTTCATGGGAAATAGTCATTTTGTCACTACGTGGTACCCGTGAACGCACAGATGTTCAATTCCCACTGCTCCATGCATGCGTCTTGCAACTTAAACCAGTTGGTCATTAACGTGAAGTTTTTCAAAAGCTGCTGTGGCACCAAAAGTAGCTGTAGTTTGCCGTTAAGCCGAGCATTGAGAGGAAGCCAACAGGAGTCCGTTTCATTCCGTTTGCACTACAACGAATTTCTTCTCCAAATGCATGGACCACAACACTTATTTACCGATACCGTTGTCGAAGCCTTTTTCTGTGGAAACTTCAAAGATCAGGGGGCAACTAAAGCATTTTTGAATCTCATTTGTACACGGCCATAGAAAAATTATTTCTATCCATGCACGCAATAAAAAAATCTTTGAAATATTTATTCTAAAACCTTGTAATGAAGACAATCCATAAACACCACCTTGCACTGACAAAGCATGTTGGGAGAGCAAAAGACTTTAAAATAATGTCCCATTCAAAAGACGAAATTTTAAATATGAAAGAAATCCTCAATCACACAAAAATTTCCATTAATTGACTGCCGTAGAAAACATTTCGGTGCTACATTGCTACATTATTGAGTTCACCTGCTCTGACCAAACACAGAGACGACACAGTGGCCATCCCAGTAACCGAAAGTTTCTGATCATTTCTGATTTTAAAGAAAAGCTCATAATAGTGATCTGTACCTGGTGCTGGCACAGGAGCCCGTGGTCTTCTGGCGTGTGCTCCGCCGAAAACTGGGGAGCTCTGCTGGAGGAGACTCGCTACGCTTCTTAGTGGATTTCCTCAAACCTGCAGTGGAAAAAGGAGCATAGGAACCTCAAGCCAACTCATGCTGGTATCAAATTCTCCAGACTACTTGATGTACTTAATACAATACAAATCAAAAACAGCAAGATATTTGTATTGATTTAAATGTCAAATGATATGCAACTTTTTTTTCCACTAACCCCACCTGAGCACCATGATCAGGTAAACTGGAGGAATGAACTCAACCGTACACTAAATGATTGGATGTTTGTATTTTCCCCTCAAAAGGTTAGTTGAAATAGGAAAGAAAGAGGTACAGAGGACGGACTGATGCTGAACACTGGTTCCAAAGTTTGACTTCAGCATACAGTGAAGGCTCTGGTGTTGACTGCTCAGAGCTCTGTACAACTGACCGGATGGGTATTTATAGCAACACAACCATGGCTCCATGACAGGACAACCTTCATGTTGGATCTGCAACTCATAATTCAGTAGTACAAAAATAAACATTAAAAAAAACTGATCAACTGAAACAAACAAATATACAAGAACAATCTACATAAAACTTCTCTCTGTCCCGCATTTCCTACTTGATCTTGAATTACACCAGACCAAATATTTACCTTAAAAACAGTCGCGTCAGTCAGTACACACACACAATCCTTTTCTTAATTTTGATTAGTATCTGTGCTACTAATCAAAGCTGAGTGAATGAATGACAAGTGTTGGATCACATGCAACACCTTTTGTCAGTGTCCACTCACCATTCCAGCGGAGAGCAATAGTGTATGTAGAGGTTGGTCAGATGTAGGTTCTATAAGAGTGATGATGGTGGTTGGTTTGGACACTCGTGGCTTACGAGTCCTTCCCTGCCCTCAAACATACCGGTGGTCAGCTGGTGGGCTGACACACGACAGGAGGGGCCGGGCCTGTGGCACCGGTCCCACCAGTTACTACCCTGCCACCTGGCGAGGACAGCCTGACCCCATACTGACCTGAGCAGCTTCCACACCCCCCCCCCCCCCCCCCCCCCCCAATGCTACTGTCA
This sequence comes from Blennius ocellaris, assembly GCF_963422515.1. Lineage (NCBI taxonomy): Eukaryota > Metazoa > Chordata > Actinopteri > Blenniiformes > Blenniidae > Blennius > Blennius ocellaris. The sequence continues at coordinate 16,959,644 of NC_137651.1, forward strand.
CACGTGTGTGTAAGACCATCTTTAAATGTCATTAAGTTTTAACTCTTCATGGCTGTGATTCCAAATATTGATAACTGATTGTGCTCCTGGTTAAATGTTCCCGTTTCATTTACTGTTAATTGCACATGGTGTGGGTTGGTGAATTTATCAGGGAAAAAAAATGGGATGGATTTCTTGTATTTCATTCAATGTGGTAATCGTAATACATTAGAGCTGAAGCATGGCTGATCTAAGCTTTTTTGAGTCAGTATGGTACAAACAAGTACAATATCGACAGATCAAAGCGACTGGGTACTCAAGTATAGAATATTTCTCTCTCATTATAGATCATGACATTTGGAACCGCTTCTACCGATTTGTCAATAAGACGGAGCCATAAAAAAGTAAGCGATTTTTTTTAATAAAAACAGCCACTGTGCAGGTTTGACTTCCAGGATGTTTGCAGAGAAGAACAGCCAAAACCTTTTGCAAAGCGCTCTCCTCTCGAACCTCTGTCAATTTTGCTTGGTCTCACCAACAACTGAAACATGTACAACGGATAGATTTGGAGACAAAGACTAACTCACATGGAAAACACAATCTAAGGGAACCAACTTCAACAGGTTTTACACTGAAAATGTAATTAATCTAAAATGTTTTACTCATGTCAATAAATTCTGTAACATCTAACAAGTTGGCCTTTAAAAATGTAAAATAGTACCTCAAGTTATCTCTTAAATTCACTTTGTAACAAAGGCAAACCGCTGCTAATATCAATCCAAACTTGCAATAAAAAATGCTTACAGAATTAACTGTAAAACCTTGTTAAGATGATCCAAACATATAACACCACACTGAAAACAGTTCAAACCTGTGCTATCACACTATAAGCAGAAACACAATCATGACTACATTCTTAAATCAATAGTGACAAGACTATAGAAGCACTATAAAAGGCTGATTTGCTCTGTGACTGGAGTCTCTTGAAAACATCCAGTTGACATCCTGCGTTTTCCTGGTAGTATTTGTGTTTGGAGCTCTTCTCCGGGGTGGGACTGCTCGTCCTCTAGTGTGAAATGTGAGCCTGCTCAGGAGGATCTTTCACATGTGAACTGGATATTCCAGGCAAAACATAGGGCTGTGTACGTACTGTGTTAAAGTGACACTCACCGTATTTATGTGTGAGACGGGCACAGAGTGTGAGCTGCACACATGTCTGAAGAAAGTCTTTGTGAAATACTCGATCTGATTAATCTATATGGAGTTTTTATAACGATTGAGCGCTACGTTGTGCTGTAGCTGGTGACGGTTGCAAACACATCTGCTTCGGCAGTGCAGTGAGGTTTTGTAACTGATGCTGTGATGCCACTTGGATCACCGGTGCTGTGACATTTAATCGCAGCGATAGAAGCTCCAACCCAGCACATGAGAAGAATTTGCTGACACTCTGCAAGCCGGCACTGTTCAAACCCCCAATGTTTGAACATGATTAACAGCAAATTCCCAGGAAGACATTAATGTGGTCAATGTAACCTTTCCATTCAATAAAAACCATTTGTGAAGAAACCACGTGAACAGTTGACTTGACAGAAAGTGACTCACTTGCTAGTTTAGCTTGTAATCCTGATGGCCCGGGTTTGGAGCTTTCAGTCTTGGAGGATCCGGGCAGGGACAGTTTGGGTTTTGGCAGGTTGACTTTGGGGTTGAAGCGAGCTGGCCACTCAAACTTTGAAGAGCTGGCGGCTTTGGCCTGCTCCTTGTCCCGTGTGCTGCGGCGTGGGGAGGGGCTAGACGCTGAGCGAGAGCGGCGGGCCTTGGTCTGGTCTTTTCCCTGTTTGACTCGGGCGCCCTGCGTGGCGGCGCTGTTGGTGCCTGTGGCGGAGGAGGACGACGAAGTGGAGGCTGAGGAGGAGGAGTCTGTCACGTTGCTACACCCAGCTTTGGCTGAGGCGGCCGATTTAGACGCCAGCTTGGTGAGTTTTGCAGTTCTGCCCTCGGTATGATTGGGGAGGGACCCAGCGGTGCTACTAAGACCAGCCAGAGAGTCCACCTTCTTCCGTTTCTGTACTGATGAGGTCCCAGCGGCCACGCTCTTCTTACTCTGCCCTCGCCCCGACGGCAGAGGCGCTTCTGAAGCAAGGGACCGCTTCTTGGACTTGGCTGGGGTTTTCTTGGTCTCTGAGGTATTGTCGCGGGATGGTGGGAGTGATTTGGGCTTCTTTGCTGGGGTGGGTCCAAAGGTGCTGATTTGGTCGGGAGCTTCGCTTCGCTTCAACCCTCGAGTGCCTTCGCTCTTGGACTGGTGTCCCGGTCGGGCTTGCTCGGATGTTCCTGCAGCCTCAGACTCGTCTTGCAGCACAAGTGAAGCCACGGACAGAGTGAGACCACTTCTGTCAGGAAGGAACAGGAAACAACAATCAGGACATGTTTGAAACTAGTAAAGTCCTCAACACCAGTGACTGCAATTACACAAATGTGAAAAAGTAACCTTTCACATTCACACAAACACACACACCGTACAACTAGAAAATGGGGATACCTTCTTGAGCTGTGCCCTCTGGACTGGCCAGTGGCTGAGCTGGCTGTGGCTTTGGGAGCTTTAGAATTAGGTCTTCTACTTTCAGGAGGGGAATTTGCTTTATGTTTAACCTGCTCTGACTGCAACCTGTAAGGTTGGAAATTAAAGAGCAAGGAACAGTGCGGGTTTCAGTAATCAAGCCACATGAAAGAGTTGAACAACCCCCGCCCCCCCCCCTCCCATCACTTTGCTTGATAAAATCTACATATCCAGTGATCATTAACACCTACAGAGCAGCACCATCAACAGTTTCAACCCACCTCATTACTATTTGTTCTTTAACAATGTTAAAAGAACAATAGATAAGCTACTCTCTTGGTTATTGCGGTAAACATAAGATACATTAGAATTGAACTTTATCAGATGTACAGCCCTCCAAATGAACTCAGTACAAACTTAAGTCCACTAAATAATTATTTTACACTCATTTGATGAAAAGCCTGAATAATGATTTACCCCACATGCTCTAATGAACTCAAGTTTGGTTAATGCAGAACTGGACTCACCTTTCCGTGACTGTGTGGTCTTGTGGCTGGGCTGCAGCAGTGTTCCTCTGTGAACGTCGCAGTGACCCCCCTGGATTGGAATTAGGCCGGTTGGACATTGGCACCTCTCTCCTGAAGGGACATACCCTTTCTAGACACTACCATTCACTGGAATCAAAGAGAAGGGGAGCAAAGAAGAGTTTTGACCAAATGCAAAAGTAATCTTGTTATTGTTGTCATCCACAAGAAGATGATTGTCCATAGGTTCAAACGGTATACCAAAATACAATTTACATGATCAAGCACGAACTGATTTGTCTACTAAATAGACGTTCATAATTTTGAACATACTACAATTAATTAGAAAAGTATATCCAAGTTTACAACAACAAAAGGGAAAGCAGATTAAACATACCAAAGGAAACAAAGGGAAACAACCCCAAAATATAAGATTACCTTTACATGCCTAAAAATCTTTAAAACCAGAAGATATTCTTGAATTTTAAAAAAAAAAAAAAGAAAAAAGAAACAGGTCCGACCAGGCTGGTGAAAAGGGGGGAGGAATACACAGGATGGCATCAGCTTTATGCAACTAGTGAATTAGTGACATTAGCAATTGGTGATGTGGTGAAAACTCATTTAAATAGCCTGGTTAAATAATTTATTACACAAGACCAATATATTGCAATCTCGACACTTCACCTTGTGAACAAAATAAAAATCACCGATTGGCTGATCTGATCGGGATTTAAACGGCGATATCGTGAATATTGATGACAAAAATACGCCACACTTGTCCAGCTCACAGGGCCATGTTAGGCCTGCACTGACAGTGCATCCTCGTCTTTGTTATTCGTCTGTCCTGACAACTGGTGCATCACACTCAGTGTATGACGCGAGCTGTTAAGCACATCCAGTACCAATCGAGCGCAAACGGCCGCAGATACGTTTGTTTTTCTCCACAACACCACGACACACGGCCACGACTGGATCTAATTTTGTTGCCCCTGTTTCAGAGAGGCCTGTATTTCTGACGTAGTTGTCTACCGCCACAGACCGACGTTAGCATGTTTAGCTACTCCTAGCCAGCCCCGTGCATTTTGACAGTAGCCCAGTCACGAACATAGCTTCATTGAATACTGACACAACCTAAATACGAACCTTGTAGCTGCTGTATGTGGGAGCTAATTGTGAGAAAACGCAGTTTCAGAGGATGGTAACGCTTAACGCGAGCGACCGTAGCGATAGCTCAATGGAAATGCGTAGTTGGCTTACCGGTGTGACAACCTATTTAGCGAGGTAGCAACGAAACCAACCTCCAAATTCACACAGCGTACGAACCCTTACAATGAGAAGATGTGGTACAAAATGGCAAATACGGCCTCCTAACTGGAAAACAAACGATCACATTCACTTGTGATTAGTTACATATCGAAAATGGCAGCATCGACTGGACCAGTCGTTGATTAAATAAAACTAGCAACCTACCCGTAAACCAGCCACTGGTTAACTGTGTGTCCTGACTGCCATGGAAATCTGGAATGTATCTGGCTGACAGTCCGGGTCTTAAAAATATACGTACATGTTTCGCACGTAAGTTAGCTCACCTCTCTAATAAATACTGTGTGATGGCCCGATCCAATCCGAAATACACAGCTGTCAAGTCGGCAGGTACCGACGCAGACACGGCAGCTCTCTAAGCAACTGTCAACGCGACCGCTGGTGGACCAAAGTACAGCTAACCTAACGTTACCGAACCGTGAGGATCAATGTTTTCTAAGCTCACTTCAGGCCAAATGCCTGCGTCTCACTCAAGCGCTAGCCAGCGATTTAGCTTCAGATAGCCGACAGGAACAAGTTAGTGGCGAACAAACGTCCGCATAAAAACACACGGCCCAGGCTCGTCGAGTCATAAAAGATGCCGAATAAATCTCAATAGCCTCTTCACGGTGACTATCTAGGTCAAACGTAGAGGAACGGAGCAATCGTTAGCAAGCTAAGTGCTAGTTTAGCCAAGTTATACAGCGAACGGCTCTGCAATGACCGCAAACACTTTAAGCTGACAAAAATAAACACGTCGTCGATACCCGTACGAGTAGCTAAATCTTCTTCTTACTGATGGAAAGAGTTGTCCGGCTGACGGTAAAACCACTGGCCGTATCAACAAGGAATTAGCTTCCGCAGGACAAGTCACGCAGCTGACGTTAAATCAAACAAGAGCGTTCTAGCTATTACCAGCTAACCTTGGCATGCGAGCTAATTACCACTAGCCAGCCTTGTTGTCGCTGGCTAAAAGCTTTTGCCAGCTTGGCAGGATGGAACGAGCTCTCCACATTTTGTTTCCACTTACTCATTCGGAGTCTTTAATGCTATTTTCTGATTTTTTTTTTTGTCAAATACAGCGAACATTTCACCAAGTTGTTTAGCTAGTAGCTAGCATGTTAACGCTAGCTTAGCAGTACAGAGGAAAAAAAAGAAATGGCCTCTGATACCTTTTAGACACAAAAAAACAGGAAAGCAACAACGGGATTCGACAAGATTTTCGACACATACAATCACAATTCCTCGCATATATTTCGACACTGATTAACTTCGAGACTATAATAGACAGTTGGCTGAGTTGTCAGTGAGCATTTCTAAGCTTTGGCATAATATTTGTTACCTATTTGTTCCAGTGTTGTAGTTGTAACAGACAGTGCACCAGCTCCTCTTTTCTCTCTCTAAACCCTGCTAGTTTCACATCAGCTGAGGGGCCTATAACTGCAATATACATCCGCGTGATTCATCCGCTGGGGGACTACTTTGTTTCTTTTTTTCTTTTTTTTTTTGCATCAGCTTGTTTTTTTGTTTTGTTTCCTTTTTTCAGTCAGCGGGAGCTGCGACGAGGCTCGATTCTTAGCTTTGTGCACAATTCCATCGTACAAAAAAAAAAAAAAGAAGAAACATTTCTGTGCAAACGCAGACAATCGCCGCAGCACTGAAATCATTGGTAAGGTTGGCCTGTCACAAATGATTAAATATCAATCCGCTGGGTCGTGACCCCCCCCCCCCCCCCCTCATTTTAATATACAGACATAAAAACAAAAAACAAATAAACATCTATAGAGTAAAAGAGACGTGACCTTATGTCTATTATTACCATGAAGGTGTAACAAAGTAGTCACCGGAATCCCTCTGCTGTGGGCCAAGTGCTTTGGTTTAGTGGCTTTTCCCGTTGTCATGGTTACAGCCCCTGCGTCCAAAATGGCGTCCTTGCCTTCTTCCACCAGATGACCTCTTCCAACTCCAGATAAAAAAAAAATATTTAAAAAAACAGGTGAAATGCAATGTTTTCCCATATAAAACACACTATGTGAAACCTAACCTAAACTGTGACTTCAAGTTTATTGTCATATGCACATCAGAGAACATGCTTCTCCTGTACAATAAAAATTCTGATGCGCATAATATGACAATAATCTTGAATTGAATTGAGATTGATTCATCCATCCATGCTTTCTAACACTTGATACTGTTCAATGTTACAACTTGATGGAGCCAATCGAGGCGATGGCAAGATAAACCCTGGAAAGGTCGACAGTCCACAGGACAAATACAAAGATAACTATACACACTCACATTCACACCGAGGGGCAATTTAGGGTCACCAGATAACCTCGCATGCACGTTTTTTGACTGTTTGAGGAAACCATGTGCACCGAGAGGAAACACACACACATACACTGTAACAAATTGCTGTTAAGATACGGCATCGTTTGTACAGTAAAATGCCTTTTTATGTAAATACAATTTTATACTGTACATTTGAATGGTTTTCAATAAAACATTTTTTACAGCAAGCTACCGTAACATCTCACGGTAGTTTACAGTATTTTTCTGGTTTCAACTGAATTGACACGTGTGACATTCTGACCATCACTGGTTGGGGCAAAATCCTTGCACATCATCTGGTTTAACCCAGAGTCAACACAAAGCAACGAAGAAATAGGGGTAAAATATTGTGCATCTGCGATTTTATTCATCATTGATGGAAGAACTAGAAGAGGAGGAAGAAGAGAGGACGATTTTCTGCTCAGCTCTCACCTGCCAGCAATGAAGAGCAGCCCACTGACTAAAGCACCACTCACATTCATCCATCCTGCTCTGGTGGTTCACCTCACAAGGTAATTGTGATCTCATTAATGTCTTAACATTTTTTAAATATAAAATAAAGTAAACATAAGATTAAGTTAACTTGTGTTAGCCGTGAGTTGTGAGACCAAATGCTAATGTGTCCAGTCACTGTTTGCTCGTAGAATTGTCTGCTATGGCTGCAGAATAAACACAACATTGGGTCTATTATCTTATAAACAATGATACGAGTACTACTCATTGTAGGATAACATTGTAGTCAACGTTCTTATTTTGAATGAGTTCTTATTTTGCACACCAGGATTAAGAAAATATGGATGAAAGTGTAATGTAATCCTGTCTTCATTCAAGGATGTAAACGTCTATGATTGTCTCCAACTAAAGAACTCAGATACCGTTATAATGGTAAAACTGGTCTGGTGTATCCATCTGGTGATCAAACCATTAGGCAATACTGCAGCCCTGTTCTTCGTTTTTCTGATTCTATATCCATCAAGAGTCACAAGACATTGTAGCTTTTTGCATTCTTATGAGAGAATCTGATACAAAGCCTGCCTGCCTTGTCTTTTCGACCTGTTCAGTCAGTGGGTCCTGGAAAACACCAGATCATTTACACGAAGACATCCTGCTCAGAATCGTGTCGCACTTGCAGTTGAGAGAAGCGGTGCTGCTGACACATGTCTCACACAAGGCCAAAAAGGTGAGCCCCTCTTAAAATGACAACTGATTGGATGTAGCCTTCCACATTTATGTTAAGCTAGAAGAATCAAAAGCTGATTACAGCTGCTATTTAGATAGATAGATAGATAGATAAATACTTTAATGATCTCCAAGAGAAATTCACTATTTGTATATTTTATGAGTATCGAGGCATGGGTAATGAAATTTCAAAAACGTTTTAAAAATGTACACGAATAACTGAGGAAAACATCCAAGGTTCTAAGTTATATTTATTACAAAAACGGCTGTTCATAATTTGCCTAATTTTTATTCTATTTGTTTGAGTCATTTCATACCATCTTATACACTGTTTGGAGGGTTAAATTTAAGCCAGGTGATATGTTGCCTGAGTGACAGTCACACACGTTCACACATATGGGAAATTTAGATTGACTGAGTAAGTCAAACATCTTTTTGAGCCATGAGAAGAAATCCAAGCACTACTATTGCAAGTAAAAAAAAAAAAAAAGTGTCGCCATATTGTAAGACTAACGTAATTAGCAGCTGTTTTATCAGTGATCTTTATTTCAAATGAGTTATTCGAGACAGTTTATCATTTATGTATGCTAGACTATTGTCAAACACTGAACCCTGCTGAAAGGCAGCAGTTTGTGAAGAAGCTGATTATGACTGATGGGTTTCACCCTTACAAGGACAAAGACACTGAGTGGGAGCAAGGCGTCGACATCCTACTGTTGACCTCTCGAAACATAGAGAATCATCCATCCATCCATCCATCTTATAGCACGGTAGTGAAGCCAGTCCCGGCACACTGTGTGCGATGGTCGCCCTGGACGGGTCCCCAGTCCATCACAGGACAAACACAAAAGTAAATGGGATTGGCTCTAGCGGCCCACGGTTCTATACAGGAATAAGCGGTATAGAAGATGGATGGATGGATATTTTTTACAGTGAGGTGAGAGCACCAAGCACTCCAGTAGCAGGCAGTCATTTCTAGGTGACTTAGATAGGCCTGTTGTGCTAGCCGGTATTTCAATTTATGATTCCAACCCAAACTACAGCTTTGATATGAATAGCAAAAACTACTTTTGAAGCTTATCATCTTTCTTTGCTTTATGTTCAAGGTTTAACATGTCCAAGATAAATTTTATTTAGTGAAATATTTGTTGAAATGTCAATTTTGATCCTAAAATTTCAAGAACCCTGTTGTATATCATTAAAAAAAAAATACCTGAGAGATCATACAAACCCAGTAGTCATTTTCAGCCTCGTACTTCCTGTTTACATTTACCAGCGAAGCTTAGTGCGCCCTCTGCTGGAAGCCCTTTACACTCCATCCACAAAGTGTGTGTGTGCGTGCGTGTGTGTGTGTGTGTGTGAGATTCTTTCAGCGGAGCAGCCAGCAGAGGGAGCAGCATGGCAGATAAAACCAGAGTCATGATGGGAGGAGGAGGAGGAGGATCAGGCAAATAAACCCTCCTGTAACGTGTGCAAAACAAGTGCTGTACTTCTGGTTACCATATCCTGGCCTAGACACTACCACACACTCTCCTTTGAAACCTAGTGCGTGTGTGTCTGTCTGTCTGTAAGGGCATCTGCCATCCTTCACCTGAAACCTGCACAAGCAAGCAACAGTAACCAAAGACAAAGGTATGCATAGCTTTTTCTTCTATTCTCAGGCACCTCCATGAATCAGAAACATATGGTCTATTAGGTGTTAATAGTTACATTGTTGCATCTTTGTTTTGATGTTGCGTCTACCGTCACACAGTGATAAAGATGGGATTCACAAATCCTCTGCGATGTTAACGCACCAAAAGAACAACACGGGCATAGTCAGTCTATTATAAATGTTTCCCTAAATATGATCTATTCCTCTGCCGAGCTAGGTCAGAGTGATCCGACATGCGGCCTTGACTGGTAGGTACCTCGGCCTATTATTAGCCTCTTGTACAGCCTTCTCAGCTGAGTCTGGTCAGGGAGGAAAAATATTCATTACGTAACAATAAAGGATCTGTCTCCCAGACTCACTTCCTGAATACCACAGGCAGCAACAAGGCCTCACACTGAGGCAGAGCGGAAGCCTCATCCGTTTGTTTGTTGGAGCAGCGTAGAAGCAGTGCCGCTTGTTTTCTGCTTGTCCCTGTGTTCCACTCATTCAGCACACCACCCCTCCTTCGCAGCTCCTCTTTGTGGGTCAGTGATGCGGCGAGAGTGACGCAGCAGTGGCAGCAGCCTCCAGAAGTCAACTATGCTCAGCAGGAAGGAGGGAACCTCTGCCAGGACCAGAGTCCAAAGACAGCGGCGAAGAAGGACGATGGTGCAGGCCTAAACTTAGGCCCAAAGGAAGAATGGGAGCCGGGTAGTCGCTGTCCTCGCCTACTTCTGAACAAACACCAAAAAAGACGTCCAGAGCGGAAGAGGCAGGCACGCCAACACCTTCAGCAGAGACATTTTGGTAGGCGACTCTCTGTATAAGTGCTTCGTATGGCTAGCTGCATTAATGCTCACAGAGAGGAGTGTTTTTGTGCGCTACGTGTGTGAATGCTTGGAGAATGAGGATGAGGCCTACTCAGCCTGGTACTGCAGTCTTTGGCTCCCTGCTGCTGATCGTCGCTCCAGGCCGCAGCCGAGCTCACTGAGCATCAGAGGCACAGAGGCCTGTGTACTCTGTCATGTGGTTTCCAACACTTCCGAGCTGTGACATTGAGCGCAGCATACAGAATATTCAGCGCATGCCACTAGCCAGCACTATTAGCTGTGTGCTTTCTGTAAAGGAAGTGAATTTTGTGATCAGTGCTTAAGTGTGACTGTGAAAGCACAGCTGTGCCAAAAGTATAGGAAGATTATTTCACACTTAAAAACAAATCTTATTTCAATTATACAAGGATAGAGACACAATGTTTTATGAGAACACCCCCCCCCCCCCTCCCCCCCCCCCCCCCCCCCCCCCCCCGATGCAGGGACTTACAAAAATAAATGGTGTAAGTGTGGCAAAGGTTGCTATAACAACAGTTCATAGTCACGTCTACAGTTCTCAGACAATGGCCTGTTTAAGTTTGCAGTGTAATTCAGAAGAAAAGAGTTTAAACTCAGTAATTTTCCGTCAAATGCCTATCAGTCCTGTCAGAGGACAACCTTTGAGATCACAATACAAACTGCTATTCCGCTGAAACATAATCAAAAAATATGTTCATCTCTGATTTAAATTAAGCTTTGAATAAAACCTTAAACACGGCACTATCGAAAGAGAACCTTCAGTCTCTGTCTTTCCACACTGGAGAAGGTGAGTTTTATTTATTGATTCGACCTCGTCTCATGTGCGTCTTTACCGTGAATTTGAGAACTAAAAGCATACAAACCAGGCCAGATAGCAGGGGGCTGCTATGAATGGGCAGAGTATATAGGAGGAAGAAAATAGGCTTCTCAAGAAGTTAAAATTCTTAAAAGTCTTAAGTATGTAATCAGTCTTCAAACATATATTTGGAGAATATAGGAAGTGCAAAACCTTTCATGCGATTAAGGAGCATATCGGCTCATGATGCCAGCTCATTGTTGATAATGACTTGTCTTTAAATGTTTAATTTAATAATATGGGTTTTTACAGACACACTGACCACATCACTTCATGTTGCTCCTCTGTTAAAGCTTTAGCGCTCTGTAAATGTAGGCCAGTTATTTATGAATCAGTTTGTGCAGCAGATTGAGCAACACATGTGTAAATCAGCAGGTGGTGTAAACACACCTATCTACTGAGAAACATGGCAGCATCTTTTGCAAGCGCAACATTTGAAATGAGTTATTATTATTACTAGCATCTGTCTATCCATAGTCCCTGCTTTGTCCACATGTGATTGCAGTGGCAGACCCCAAGTTGCTTCCAGACAAGAGATATAATCAAGCAGCGACTATTCTGCGCTGACGGGAGCCAGTCAAGATTGTTGGGCATCTGATGACAATGCTCCCTGGTCACCTCTTATTAGAGGTTTACCAGGCACATCTGAATGGCAAGAGGTCCAAGGGTTGGCCCAGGATTCTGTATGAAGATTATAATGGTTATTGTTAACCCTAACCATAACCCTAACCCTCCTGATTGAACGAGAACCTTGTCATGTTGTTCTGTGTTGCATTTCATAGCACTAGTTTTTAAATGTGCTTTTTAAATTCATAATTTTAATTCAGTATATTGTGTAATATAGAGTAATAAAAATGTATTGTCATTATTATTATAGTTTTAGAAGATGAACAAGATCTCTATGTCCCAAACGTGATCTAAATGATCTCTTACCCATAATCAATCAAAAACAATAAATTAGAATTCGCCACTTTTGTAATTAACCGACATTGGATTCAGTGCATTCAATTACACTAGAATGGGCAGTCGGTAGAGTGCATACCTTCACCAACGCCACATTTGCTTTGCGGAACAGAGTTCGCATTGCTAGCATGATAGCCGTGAGCTCATGTCCATGCTAACTAGGTAGGTCAGGTGGCGACATCACTGTCTGGAACACTGAACAGGGAGCGTCTCCACAGCAACAGATGCTGATCTCCTCCATGAGGTGCCTCTCTCATCTGCTTTGCATGGGCAATGTTTTCGCAGCCTCTGGGGATTTATTCGGTTAATGTCCCAAAATATAATCAATTGCTCCTTGGATGATGAGAAATCAGCCCTGAAGATTCATGCAATTTGGTTGAGTAATTTTTCCAAAAAGTTGGTAAAATACATACATACTAACCAATAAATACCTGCAGATCAAAACATAACCTTCTTGGCCAACTTCATTGATCGCCCAACTTCCTTTGGCGAAGGTTAAAAAAAACCCATCCTATTTATTGTTTTATTATGGCTGCAAGTTTACTCAATCAATAATTGTCATAGCAGAGGATACTCCAAATATAAACACGTCTCTCACTTTCTAGGGCAAATCTACATAATCTAATGGGACATATCTTGGAAGATGTGAACATTTTAACAAAGAATGAAAAACTGAGAGGATAGACACTGCCTGCCATACGACCTGCTACCTGTGCTGTGACGAAAGGCCAAAAAACCTTTTCTTGTCTGGGTGTATTGATAGCTTGGACACTGTAATGACACTGTCAGCCTGTGCTTGTGGCTAAAAGTGTATTCAGAATACAGCTGAGTGGTATATATACTGAACACAGAAACTACGATTTCCAACGTTAGCGTGAGTGTATCTTACAAAAATAAAACCTCAAACACATATTGACAGGCACATTTTCTTCCTCCAGGGCAATGGGTGCGTGCATGCATAAAGATACAGCACCTGCTAATTTTCTTATCTTTTGAAGTCGGCAGTACCATAAAATCCGAGCGCTTTGAAGCTGGTTTGAAGTGGCGAGGAGTCTGAATGGTGGAGAAGACAGTCATATGACTCCACACTCAGTTGTGTAAATAAAACAGTTGCTTCCGTCCTCAGAGGCTGGTGAGAGGCTCACAGAGCCATGTCGTGTTTAGCTACCTCCCCTCCCCCTCGTCTGCAGTGCTGACGCATCTGCTGCTTTTGCATCAATCAGCAGCCTCTATATAGGTGTACCCAGAGTCCCGCTCTTCCTCTCGGCTTTTCACTCGGTTTGCATGCGGGCTGCAACCATAAGACACGACAGAGATCAACATCTGTCCTTGGACTGACGTGTTACACAAGAGGACAGTAGTCAGTGCCATCTTCTCTCATATTCTGCGTTACCTAACCACAGTGACTGCGTAAGCACCGACCGAAAGCAGAGACTGTGCGTACGAGCATTAAACAGATGGTGTGGCGTTATGCATTCAAGGTGCATCTTCCTTCAGCGAGCCCGAGATAATTATGTTTCATGCTACCGACATTTTCCCTTTTCGGTCAACATCGAGCAGCAGTGCGATCTGACTGATTTAATACAGCGTCTGCTGTACGGCAGAGGACCCCTCAGCTTGCGCTGCTAATAGCAAAGCAGCTGAGCGTCTTCTCTGGAATCGAGTGCGGAGCTGGTGTGTGATGTAGCACCCTGCATCTCTCCACTCTCCTTCCAGCCCTCTGCCATGCTTGATAAAAGTTGCAGTTTCCTGCTCAGTGGCTACAGATCGAAAGCCTCAGTTGGCCAGCTAGCACAAAGGCAGACCCACACTCGGGTTCAGCTGCACGCCGTAGAAGCCGTGAATTATTCCTATAGCTGTGGTAGCACAGAGGAGGGCAGGGCTGATCTAGCCTGGGACCAGGGCTGCATGGATCGAGGCGAAGGACGTTGGAGCGGGAGTCATCTGCACACAGAGAGGGAGGGAGAGGAAGAAAGACGTCAGAAAAAGCTCCGCTTCTGACAACACCACTGTTCAGCGAGCATCATAGAAAAAAAAAAAAAAAACTACTTTCGCCTTGCTCTCCCGAAACAGTTTTTAAACATATAGAAGGGCGTGTAGAGCGTGTAGAAAAGGGATACTGCATGACATTGTTTCCTGTTCGCCCTGCATCATTTTCTCTGATTTACTAAGGTATGTTTTGCATGGTTTCCCACAATTTCTAACTTGTGTTATGCGGAAGTACGCTTTGCAGAGGTGCGTGAAGTGGCTTTGGCTTTGACATTTCGCTCTTTGTTTGACAATACTGTCTGTAAGCTGCACTGTCATTTCTTGTGTTGTGGTTTGTTGTGTGGGGATTTTTACTTTATCTGTGAAGAAGTAAAAAAAAAAAAAAATTCACACTGTCTTTGAAGATGAACTAAGGTTGGGTGTGGCAAATTCATGAGCACTGATGACAAATTCAAAATTTCCGCTCAGCATGTGGTGCCAATAAGCCACAACGATTGATTTAAACTGGGAAAAATGATGTCGATATTGTGTGAAAGCAGCCGAGAAGAAAAGGTAAAACTATGATGCAAACGCTAATGCAAACTTAGTATATATAGTATATAATGTGTGGAGCCTTGCATGCGCTTATGATATGATAGACGAGAAAGTCCATTTCCTTCTGCAGACAAAGACCCCCAGACCACTACACATACACAAAGTATATTGAACGGAGACAAAGGCAAACCTCGGCTGCTCTGCAGGCTGCTGTGTGTTGCAGGTTCTCAGGCAGGGCAGGATGCTTGTGAGAGAGAAGGGACCGAATACCCGGACGGCTAATACCGTCAATTGCCATCCAGCTGAATCCCAATAAGTGCTGCGCCATAGCATGTTGCCATGACAACGGAGGCCTGTATGAGAAAGAAGGCAGGAGGGAGGTTGTGTTTCATCAGTCTGCGTGGCTTTCAAAGCATGGCAGCCATATTGTATTTGTTGCACAAACATAAAACTGTAAAGATGGGGGTTTTTTTGTTTGTTTTTTTACAAAACTAAGAATTACATCAGTAACAAATTATTAACAACTGCCTCAAATGAACAACATTGTACTGTATGCATCAAAACACTTCCAAATATTTGGCATCAAGCTGTTATTGTAATAAAACAACTAAAATAATGAAATAGTTTAGATTTTTAAAGCAATTTACACAGACTAAAGAAATATTTTTCTGTTTGCAGCAGGATTCACATGCAGAACATAAACTGCTTTCCAACAGAGAGACTGACTTAGCAGCGCCGCCTCTAGAGTAGCAGTTCACTGAGGAAGATAACTGTCTCATGCTACGCTGTACGGTCATTGCATGGGTTCTGGTGCAGCCATATGCGGAGGATGAAAAAAAGGTAGTTACTTATAAACATGAGTGGGACATTAAAAATGCATTAATGCGGGTGTTATTATTCACCTCATAAAAGAATAATATGCATGCGTCGGCCAGCATGCTGTGTAATGTATGCAAAATGACTCAGTGACGACAAATGACAATAAACTGTCAGACTGATGAACTTTAATTTCCTCTAAAGTTACCGGATCGCCTTTGGTCACATTGCAGCATCAAACTCTAAATGTTGATGTGTCAGGATGCAAATGGTGTGTAAACTATCCTCCAATAAAGAAAATCTGCTTCAATTGTTCAATCAGGTCAGTGTTGTATTCCAGTGTGCACTGGTCTTCAATTCATCAGAATACTATCAACATAAATTATAATCTCATTACCACATCAACAAGACATGTTGAAATGTTTCTGCTGTTATTAACCTCAATTATGTTGTATATGACATTTCATCACTGTTTTCCTAATTGCAATTTCCTTCATCCGGCTTCTAATAATGGTGGCATATGGTTAGTTGACAGCAACTGTCGGTGACACAAGTGACAAGATGTTTGGTTCATCATAGCACAATTATCCACATGTCATGTTTTCTTAACTGCAGAATATGCCTCTAATGAGACCACTACAACCAGCTAAAGTATCATACAAATCAATTACTACTAGTTACAATTTAAAACAGTGGAAACTGATGGAAACCCAGTTCTTCCACAGCTTTTATAAAAACTTAATCCACTCGTGATTTGGGTCTGGGCTCAACCTTTCATTAATTGATTATTTATGAAACACCTTTTCAGAGTGTAAAAACAAAAGTTAATCCATGCGAGTATGAATTAGAAAAACATATAAAGAGCTGGAAAGTACAGCATATTAACAATTTTCTGTGAAGTCTTCAGGCTGTTCTCTCTTTTTGTGGTCACATGTGAATGTGATAGATGCAGTGTGTGGGTTATCACTATCTTACTGAAACGTATACGAGGGATTATGTCTAGATGAGAGAATATGTTGTTATTAAGCTTCAATGTATGTTTCACCATTGACAGAGGCTGTGCAGATATATGTAAACTCTCTGTGTACCACCTTATAAGCATTGGTGCAACTTTTCCATGATAAAGCCTTAAATTGCATTTGTGGATTGCTGAATAAAGATTTCACAGTAGTTTGCAGTACGTAATCATGTTGGCTTTAATGCCTAAAGATTGCCAATATCATAAACCTACCTATGAGTTGTCGTTTGTCCACAAAGATTTCTTGATCATTTCAAAAATTCGGCTAACATTATGTAGTTTAGAAGGACTTATCTTATTTCACATTTTACAACTTCAAATGCAGAAAAATTGGCCACAAAGAGTGTAGGAGTCACCACTGTTGCTTCTTCGCAAGACGTTCCCCAGTTTCAGTGCAGATTAAGCTTGGGAGCTTTTGTGTGTGCAGCTTGCATGTTCTCCATGTGCGTGCAGAGGGTTTTTCTCGGTACTCTGGTTTCCTCCCAATGGGTTTGAGGCTACATGGTGATTCAAAGTGGTGTGAGGGTGTGTGATTGTCTGTTGTTCGATGTTTGTGATGGAATGATGACTTGTTTCCAGGTTGTACTCTGCATTTGCCCATCATCAGAAGATGCATTGTCTAACGAATGAAAAAAAAAAAACTTTTACACTGTTTTGGCAGTTTGGTGAACCTCTGTCTATTTGTACTTCTAGGAGATACAGACTCTGTAAAATGCTCTTTTATCCCTAATCACTTTACTGAACTGTTGCCAATTAATCTATTTGCAAAATGCCCCTTTGGCTGTTTTAGTTCTAAACATTTCATTACATTTCAGACCTTTTAGTGCCCCTGCCTTCACTATTTTGGGCTGAATCACTCCTGGTAAATTTTAAATGAACTTAAAATTGTAAAACGTCTCATTTCAACATTGTACTCTCTAATATGAAATAATGTTTATGAAAATTACACTGCATCCTGGTTTTATTTACATCCCACACACTGTTGCAAACTTTTTAGAATTGGAGTTGTATAATCACAGTAATTACAGTGCATGTGTATGTCGTTACCAAAGTTTTACACACATATGGAGTCACATTGTTGAGTGAAAAGACACTATTTTTTTGTATTTCTATGTATCTGTATGTATCACTCATGAGTGAAGATTTTCCAGCGACACCTAACATTTGGGAAGCCAGTGTCATGCTCAACAAACACAGACTAGAGTTTTAATAAGTGATTCCGCATATTAGTTACCAGCTAACATTTCAGATAAGATCCTTTCCTACATATATAGGTTCAAAGATCGAATCATTCCCCCAATTGAAGCCCTGACAAGTGGACAATCTTTTAAAATGTCTCATATTGGCTTTATCATTCATGAATATGTTTATCTGTACAAAAAGAAACCCCAAGAATAAATAAAGCTGCACGTGACACTTCTGATTGTATAAGTCAGTCAAGAACAAGTTAAGGCAATTTGGTTGAAGTCCAAAGAGTCTACAATGATGTGGTTTTGTTAATTACAGAATTTGTATCAAATTCAATCTTTAAGCTGTTGTTTTGGGTTTTGTTGTGTGCTCGGCCCTTTTAACAAGGATGCAATTGAGAATGGGATGACTGAAGTCACCAGACTGTTGATGCTGGGGTTTATCTGTTAGAACATTACTGCCATCTAGTGTTAAAAAATAGGAAGGGCTAAAAATCCTTTCAAATATAAAATGTACACACCTTTATTTCCAAATAGATTGTATTGTGAAAATTAACTGTGATTGCTAATGTAATTGCTTGTTCTGTCTTATTTTTTAGATGACCATGGTGTCCCCGTGCACTCAGAACCTGATGGATAGCACTCATCCACACAGTGTGCTTAGCAAGCTCAATGAGCAGCGCTCTCAAGGCCTCTTCTGTGATGTTACCATTGTGGTGGAGGACGTGAAGTTTCGGGCCCACAAGAACATCCTGGCAGCCTGCAGTGGGTACTTCAGGAATGCTCTGACCACTTCTGAGACATGGACTTCTGGCCAAGTGCTGGAGCTGATGGACCTGAAGTCTGAAGTGTTTGCTTCCATCCTTAATTTTATATACTGCTCAAAGGTATCATCCCTTGGTGCAGAGGACACAGGTGGGCTGGTAGCAGCTGGAAAAAGACTTGGAATTCCTTTTTTAGAGAAGCTTGCAGAGCATGAGAAGCAGGAAAAAAATGTTAAATCAAAAGACTGCTACACAGCCCCAGTGTCCAAAAATACAAAGAAAGAAGTTCCCAGGCTCGAGGAGATTGACAGCGCCAGAGGGCCACGCATCACCAACGCCTTCTCTATCACTGAGGTGTGTCCAGGGACCGACCCCTTCACCCCTCTTGTTCAAACCGATGGGGAAAGGCAGTCACCAGACGCAGGACAGCTTCCATCAAGCTGTCCTAATACGTCCTACTTCAATGGGAGCAATGAACCAAGTCTTGCCCTCTCAGAACACTCATATGCAGTAAGCAAGTCCACTGAGGACAAAGACACTAGTCAGTCGGACAACAAAAAGGTCTGTAAACCAGTTGTACCACAGCCAAAGCAACTAATTTACAGGAATGCAGGCCCCTTAAAAAAACGCCACCGACTGACAGGCATTTTGGGTCGAAGTATACTTCCAACACCAGCTGAAATTCAAAAAGATGAACCAAATGCAAAGGCTCCCACAATAACTGCTGATGTTGCTGCAGGACCTGCTGCTGTCACAACACCGCCGCCACTTTTTTCAGTGGCAGAAGCAGACAAAAGCCCAGACACACGAACACCGACTGTCACTGACAATGCTCAGATGGATTTGGGACCACCGACCCTTTCCCCTCACACAGAGGACAGCATTTCTATCTACAGCTGTGAGCACTGTCCAGAGATTTTCACAAATAATGCTCTTCTTACCATTCACTCAGAGGTACATAAAAAGCGTTTCATTAGCCATTTGTTCTGCAAGTTTTGCCACAGAAAGTTCATACACCTGAAAAGGCTGCGTAACCATGAGCAGGTCTGTCCCAGGGCTGGGAGAGGCCCACCAAAACTGGATACTGGGGATTCGTCAGCCAAAGAGGTGGACCACGCTAAAGACGAGGAGTCGGACAAGGAAGGTGTCGAGAGTCAACTTCCTTCTCCCACTCAATCGAGTCCTTTTGCAGCAGAGCACCTTCAAGATGACCTGACAGAGTTTCCACGGGAAGAGAAAGCTGTGAGGCCTTATGGTACCCAAAGGAGGTACAACTGCAGTGTGTGTAAACGGGTCTATGTCACCCTATCCAGTCTGAAACGACATGAGAATGTACACTCGTGGCAGAGGGCCTATCCCTGTCATTATTGTAATAAAGTATTTGCTTTAGCAGAGTATCGCACAAAGCATGAGATTTGGCACACAGGCGAACGGCGCTATCAGTGCATTTTCTGTCTGGAGACATTCATGACATATTATATCTTGAAAAACCATCAGAAGTCCTTCCACGGCATTGATCCCAGTCTAGCAGTGAAGAAAAAGTCTGCCAATGGTGGCCTGAAAGCCAGTGTTTATCCCATCAAGCTCTACAGGCTTTTGCCCATGAAGTTTCGAAAGAGACAATATAAGACTTACAGTCAGACATATTCTGAGAGCGTGGAAAGACCTGACCAGTCCTCACTCAGCAGCAACTCTCTTATCCCTCCATTTGAAGACAATAGTCTGATAAGTCACCCCGATACTGCTTCATTTCCTCTGACCTTCATGGCAACAACGAAGACCGTCTCACCTGTCATGCCTCGCATCAGCTTTGACAAGCCGTGTGACCAAGATATTGACCAACACCTGAACAGCGAAGTGGAAGTTCGTGGAGGCAAAAGAAGAGAGGCTGAAAGAGGAGATCCAGCCTTTGTTAATTATGAAAGCAACTTCTCTTTGAGATCCAATACAGACTCTACAAAGGGTTACGACGATCATCCACCAGTGTTAATCAACCCAGAGCAAATCAGTCACAGCATGCCATTCTTAAACTCTTTGAGCACTGTTACAAAGTTAGGCGAGCTATCGGCTTCTGCAAAAAAAGTTGAGGACATGACAAAAGAGATACTTCAAACAAGCACAGAGAGTCTGCTGCGCGAAAAAACAGTAGGGGCAAAAACAGAAACGTATATCGCCAAACCCGCATGCCCGGGTCCATCTGTGGATAGTGATGCCATGCCACTCTGTCAGATAACAGTGAAGATTGGAAACGAGGCCATCATCCGCCGTCAAATCAAAGGATCAAACCTCTTCCCCAGAAAGAAGAAGAGAAGTAGAGGAGTGAGTGAGGAGCAGAGCTCACGTCGGTGCCATCAAACAAGTGAGGAATCAGAGACTCCCAGACGCCGCTTCAGGACAGAAGCCACTGCTAGTACAGAGGCAGAAATAAACGAAGATCACAATGAGTGTGACACAGCTGATAAGCTTTGGCGACCCTACTATTCTTACAAGGCTAAAAAGAAAAGAAAGAAGCTCAGGTATAAGCACAGGAAAGCTCTGCTTCATCGTCATCTTGAAGCGTCAGAAGACAGAAGCACTGCCAGCGAGGCCCACCCTGATAGAAGTAGTCGGCTAACCTACGAGAGCCTCTCTGGTGGTAGTGCGGGCCTGAAACACAGTCTCAGTAGAAACTGTAGCCCAAGGGCGACGTACAACTGTGACATCTGCGACAGCTCCTTTATCACAGAGACCGGTCTGAAAGCGCATGTCATTGGTTCTCACCCATGCTTCTGCCGGACCTGTGGCAAACAAGGTCCGCCAGGTGAGGCACCTGCCAGCGGCGATTACATCTGCAGCAACTGCATGGAGAATGGCTCCTGCTTTGACAACATGCCCCGTAGCCCCAACCCTGAAAAGAGGTACCGCTGCTCCTTCTGCCCCCAGCGCTTTCTCTACCTTGCCACCAAGAGAAGCCATGAGAAAAAACACCAGGAGACAAATGAGGAAGGGTATAATTATGACGACTTCACATCGGGTTCCAAATACTCTGCACACCTCAGTGAGGACGGGAAACAAGCAACCATCAAAACAGAAGAAGCTGACAATCAAGGTGTCACTGACATAAAATGTGAAATGCCTGATGAAGGACTTTTCTCTGTTGATAAGAATAAGTCTAAACCCGAGGATACCACTGACTTTATATCTTCCAACGCCTTCAAAGATGTATCATATCCCAGTATTAAAAGTCCACGATCGCCCAGCATTGACCCTTTGTTTTCACTTACCCCCTCAAAAGCAAAGCATAAAATAGTGAAACAGAGACTTAACACACAGCAGCCTCTGCATTTCATTTCAAAAAAGCAGGCGGCCTGTGACAGAGACAGAGAAAAGGATACTTCGATGGGACCAAGAACTAACAGTCATAGCACTCGTGAGAAGTCCTGTAAACCCTTTGGACAGAATGACTCTGAGTCTACAGGTCCTCACATTTCTGTACACA
The DNA here is from genome assembly GCF_963422515.1 of Blennius ocellaris. Lineage (NCBI taxonomy): Eukaryota > Metazoa > Chordata > Actinopteri > Blenniiformes > Blenniidae > Blennius > Blennius ocellaris. Next base: position 16,981,602 of record NC_137651.1, read on the forward strand.
AGCCAGAGAAATGGGTGTGCAAAGAGGAACCATTTTTCTAAAGATCCTTGAGAGAATGCAACTGACAAGAAGCAAAAAAAAAAAAAAAAAGACAACAAAGCAAAACAAAAGTTTGAATTTACATATGGATTCAAGTTGCTACTCTGGTGGTGAAATGTATGATTTGTAATGTTGTATTTTCCATTGAAGTCAATAAAGTGTTTCAAAAGGACACTAAATATAAGGATCTAACATCAGTGTAGGCTGCAGCATCATTCCTCATAAACCAAGCCACTCAGTAATTCTTTTCACCTTTGTCCTGTTTTTGTTCCTTTTTAATCACAATAAGATGACACATGCTGTACTTTGTCTGTCTATGCATGTAAAGCAGAATCGATGACATGACTGTAACCTCAAGAAAAGACATGCCGTCTCTTCAAAAGGTGTGCAATATCAGAACAGCATTGGTAATGTGTTGGACAGTGGGAAAGCTTCCTCGTGTGGTTACGTCTTCACTTTTTTAGACATACTGTAAGTGTGAGAAAATCAATATAAATGATGAATTTCCCATTCGGTTAACTGGGAATGGTAAGTTGCACTTTATTGGTAGACTATGCTTATTAATTCATTTAATATTTTGAGAATTATATTTCAATTCTAAGCACCATTGATATAACCGTAATTTCTAATTAACATATGGCACCATTCAGAATAAAGTTACTACTTTTGTGTGTTTATTATGTAAAGAACATGTATGGCTATTTAAATAAATATTGTTCATATTCTACACAGCCTAGCCCTGTCTTCTGTCTGCCTGAAGTTCAAAGTACAATACATAGTACTCAATAACCGCCTAGCAACATGTCACACAAGATTGTTGTGAACCTCTGATTGTGACAAACACCTTCTGGTTCAAGTGTAAACAAGAGTTTAAAGGCAACATTTTAAAAGATTAACTGGTATATGACAAACAGATTCTTAAATATAAAGCCACCTGGTGGTTATGGGCTCCTCCCCGTCCTCTGGGGAACTGCAGCCCTTCTGAGAAGTCCATTCCTTCATTCTTGCACACAAACTGCATCTGTACTTAAGAGTCAGGCCTCAAGAAGTGATTTCCAGATGTTTTTAAATTCTTTGCTTTTTTGGAACATAGGGCCTATGGTCTAAAGGTTTGGTGAACTATTTTAGGTATTTAATGCATAATCTTTCCCCATACTGCACTAAAATACCATTCTCAAGGTTGAATATGTATGGAAAAAAGGAGTAGATGATTTAAGTAATAATATGGATCCTATTCTCGAGTAAACCCAAGTACCAATGTTTTCTTTTATATATGCAAGAGTAATGTATTTCAGTTAGAAAAGAGCTAATGACTCAGTTATTATTCTCAATGTTTTCTCTTGCAAACTTATAGGATATTCTTTGCATTTTATCACATTTTTAAAAATCTTTTGAAATAGCACATGATTATTGAAAAACTAAAAACGATCTGTAGAAGACAAATATATTTTATATAATAACCTTGATTTCACCACAGATTTTTAGCAACATCAGAGGAGAATTTCATGTTTGCATCCAAGACACTCAGGCCATCTACTCGTCCCATAAATGTCAAAGAAGGGAAATAACCAAAAATCATTGTTACTAAAAATGTCTATCTTGTCAAACCCATTGTATTCGACTATTTGTTCCTAGTATAGAAGTGTGACATTGTGTGTGATGCATTGCACATGAGCAAGAGACAAAGACAATGTAAACAAGATGTTGCATACCTGACTTTACCTCAGCTTGGTGTCCATGAAGAAGATTGGACTCCTGTCACCTTGAAAGAAAACAAATGATTTAGTTGGAAAGTGTTAAATCTCATTGTATGAAAGTACAACTTGTATATAAAAAATAAAAAAAACATTTGGGTGATGTTCTCCCTGAGATTGTAATCAATCCCATGTAATAATTCCAAGATATATCTAGTCTAATTCTTTTTTTTTTTTTTTGTAATCAGAATACAGATATAAGCTGTAGTAACCTTTCTCTTCATTGCCATGCGCATTTAATTAGGAACAGGTGCAAAAGATGTAACTGTAGCTTCTTTTGAATGCAACTTTAATGTTTAAAGTTACACCATTGATGCCACTGGAGACTTTGTCGGTGTAATGTTCACAACATACAATCAAAAACGTTTTAAAGCACTTATATTTTTACTCTGATAACTGTGGAAATATAAATTGGATCGGATCTTATGATGTATACTTTTCTATGCTTTTCGTTCTGAGGCACTTTTCAGATTTTCGATACTTTCAAGGACCTATTCGTGTGCAATAAATGAGAACAATATGAACATTTGTATTAATCTATATGGGGGGGGGGGGGGGGATTACTTTCTCATTGAATTGTAACTTCTTTTTTTTAATACGCAGACTAACAGGTGATCTACTTGTGGATCACGTGATCCACTTAACGTGGAGATTACTAATGTGACGGTAAAATAAAATAAAATAAAACTCCGACGTTTTGGTGTATTTCTATAAAGTGCTGGATGTCCCTCTCCCCGGCAATCTGCCTGCTCTCCGCGGGGTTCACTCACTCAGCGCGCCGCCGCGGTCGCTCAGGCTCCACGAGTCAAAGTATGAGTTCACCGCCGGCGGTGCGGTTGCATAATGAGCGGCAGCGGCACCTTGAGCTTAAAGCCCCTTTAAAACTCCTGCCACCTACACGCTGCGGTGCGAGCCGACGCGGCCAGCTCGACTTTTCAGGAAGCTGGTTATTTCTCTAAACGTTTGGAGGCAGCAGACGCGGCGGAGTGTGTTTGTGTGCGAGTTGTGTGTGTTGTGTGTCTCTGTGTCTGTGTGTGTGAGTGTGTGTGCGGGACCACGACGTGACGCGGTGGTGGGACTGGCTTTTCCTCCGCTCTGCCTGCATTCATAAACGGATATGATAAACCAGCGCTGAACGCACCGGAGCCGCGACGACAGTCAGCCCTGACCATGGCGGAAGAGGACGACGCTGGGGTTCGGATTTTACAGAGCCTGCGGGGGAAAATATGTAAGTCTCACACGGCAGGAAGGAGAGAGAGAGGGAGAGAGGGAGGGAGAGAGAGAGGGGGGAGAGAGAGGTCGGTGGAGACGGGAAGCCGGAGGGGCGCGGCGGCGTGTGGAGGCGCGGGAAGGCGGGCAGCCCATCTGCAGCCTGGCACCTCAAGTTAGGTTAGCCTAGCATGCTAGCACGGGCTGCCAGCCCGCCGCGGATGGTTTCATTCATCCCGCCGCGCCTCGCCTCGCCTCCCCCCCGGCCAGGCGCCCCGGAGCTCCCCGGCTGTTCACTGCCTGCTGGGAGTGTTTAGCTTACGCCGCCCAGTGAGCTCAGCTCGCGCTGGAGCCACAGAGGGCTTATAACCTCCATCATCACCGAGCTAACACAGCCAGCTACTCACTGCAGGTAACTTAGTACACCACAATAACATCAAGTACAACAAGTCGAACCGCATAAAACGCACTCGCAGTGCAGTGTAACGTCAAACCACAACTGTCGACTTCTGATAAGACACTAAACCTTCAACGCGGACTCTAATTCAAGTCCCATCATTCACTGCACACTGTGTTTAGTGTCCTGACTTGTCAAGTCTTTCGAGGACTATGTTATTATTTGCTGCTACATCACTAGTATAGCAGAAGTAGCAGCACCAGCTATCGCGGACATAAACCAGAAGTCATGCTTCAATACGAGTCCAAATAAGAGAAGTGTCTTTCCTTGGCTGGCAGTGAGTCCCGCTGGGCTGGGATACATGCCAGGTGTCCCTGCACCTGTTGGAATGTGAACTTTTTCTCTTCAGAAGCTTCAACCACTCCTGGCATCTCAATGTTTTTCTCCCTATAACGCGTTTTATGTAGTTATTTATTCAGTGTTTTGTTTTGTTCCCCCAAACACACTGATAAAACCCACTGATTCACAATTGTTTTTATTGCTACTGCCCGAGTCTGAAAGAAGTTTTGTATGTGAAGGTGACACCGTGAGTAAAGTTTACCTCACAGGGTAAAGTTTACACGTGTCTCTGGATTTTCAGTGTTCTCCACCAGCCCTCCATAGTTGGTTTCATTCTGTTACTCCAGTGACTTGCATCTCTGGTTAATTGGTGACTCCGAATGGACTGAGGGTGTGAATGTTTATTCTCTCCATGATGCACTGGTGACAAGTCCAGGGTGGACACTGCCTCTTGCCCAATATCAGCTCTGATAAACGCCAGCTCTCGCGATCCTTTTCGAGATAAAGAGGATGGATGTGTCAATATTCTTTTTAATGTCAGGTGCTCTAGGCTCCATGGTCCTTATTATACATGTACATGACTTTGTCGTGAGTGTCTGTGAATACATGAACTCAGGTGAATGTCGGGTAACTGGCGCATAGTGTACATAGGCACACAGTTTGAAGACAAATGTCAGTTTCACTACAATGAATTAATGAAAAAAAAACAGTAAGCAGAACAAAATAGAGGAACTATCATGGCATGTAACTCACTTTGCAGTCTTACGAAACTCCATTCTTCCTCGTTCACACTTTGTCCTCTTTCCTTTAGCCCCCATCCATCGAGGTGATGTTTTGATATTAAAGCAGCGTTTACATGTTGCAGAGCACTGTCTACGTGTGGCATTTCTTCATTTTCTTCTCATTCCTAAAGGCTGCTTGCCAAAATGATGTGGCTGTGCTGAGCTGAGCCCAACGGGTTTTTCTTTTTTAACTGTGTGACCTGTGGGTCATGGTTTCACTCTGTGGCGTGCTTCTGTTTCAGTGGAAGTATTGGAGTGGAAAAGAGAAGGCGGCAGGACTGGTTGGCCGAAGTACGCCGTGTGTGTGTGTGTGTGTGTGTGTGTGTGTGTGTGTGTGTGTGTGTGTGTGTGTGTGTTTGTGTTTGCATGCATATGTAGTCGTGTGCTCGACTCCCACCAGGTCATCCCGGTCCAAGCTTAGTGACAGCTTGCTTGTTTCACTGCTCGTTGCTAAGATTAGCCATTCGCCATTATAAATAGCCCGTTTTAAAAAGCTGATCTGACTGGTGGCCTTTACCTAACCGGGTCTCTTCTCGGGTTAAGGATACCAATCCACAGCTTCAGGTCGAACTTGGCGTGCCACTGCCCCTCTAATCCACTGCTCTAAATCTGACTCGCTCAGAAGTCATTGATAGGATGGGGCTCAAGCGGCTGTTTGCCGTTTGACACTGCAGGAGCAACCTTTCTGGCAGTAATTAGATGTGTTTTCTTGTGTTTATTCATTAAATTGAATAGCATGCACTTTGGGGCTGCCTGCGGTGTTTTGGGAGTGATTTGTTTGTCATTTGTGAATTGGCGCTGCACTCTCGCTGTGGGTTAAGCTGAGGAAGTCAGTGTTTCATGTTAACCACATATATGAGCCTGAAGTCTGCTTGAGCTACATCCGCTCTACAGTCTGCCCTGCGACAACTGGCAGGAGCCCGTGTCCCCCACTCAACACGAGGATGTTGGACATCAAAGCATATTTTACAAGCATCCCGAGTGTGTTTCCACTTACGAAAATATTTTTTGGTCAGGATTTAGTCAAACAAATCTCATAACTGATTTTACAAGATCTCAATTTTGTTTGTTCTTCAGTTTGTAAAAGACTTCCAGTGTGATGCAGAGCTCAAACTCAGTATTTACTCTGAATATGAACTCGTCCAGCAAACTTTTGTTTCACTTTGAACTGCAGAAGAAAATGATAGTAAACACAGTGACACGCAGTAGATCATTTTAACAATAGGAGTGCATTATATCTATTCGGGATATGTCTTGTTTCTGTAATCAATTTATTTATCATCAGGAAGTTAGACTGTCGTTTTGACAGCAGCTCGGACCTTAATAATGTTCCTGTGTTGATGCCACAGGTGAAGCCAAGAACTTGGGTCCGGTCTCGGGTCCGAATCGACAAAGGGACCTGTGTACGTTTTGCACCATCAGTCTGGATCAGGAGGAAGTGTTTCGCACCAAGGTGTTCGACAAAAGCGTCACGTAAGCAGCAAAAACACATGCTTGGACGGAAATTGTAATTTCTTTTGCAAACCACATCTCATGTCACCCTCTGGTTAGATTTGCACTTTGAGTTGCTACTACTCTCCTTTTTCTTTATCAAGGATGTGATTGAATATTCAAACAATAGATAAGTTGATTCCCTAATTTAACATGTGGTGGTAAAAGTCAGCCTTGACCCACATACTGCTGTCATATTTGTGGAGTAACATGAAAAGGGCCTTTTTTGGTCCAGGTGTTGACTGTAAAGGAGAAACAAAACGTTTATGTCAGGAATTATTAATGTTATTTATTCCCATCATTTTACCTTTGACAAAATGTTGAATGCATTTTCTTTCGTTACTATAATCTTCTATAAAATCTAAATCTATTAAAATTCAAAAATTGCTAGAAAGCGGAGAAATGAGGCCTTCCCTCCATATATGAATCATTTTCCATGATTTGGTTAGCTTATTGCTTATTGAATCATCTCTAATTAAGAAATCAAATTATTCCATTTATCATCTCTGAGTTAAGTGAGCAGATTGATGTGTTTTAAAGATGCTCTTGATCCCACATCCAACTTTTCCCATAATCCTCTTCAAAATTGAAGATGTATTTGTTGTCATTTGGTAAAGATTAAAGGGGAAAAAAATTTGCTGATGTGCCATTCACATGGTTCCTGAGCTTATCATTTACAGAATCCAAATTCACATACAAGTGTTTACATGATGAAATTTCAGTCGGCTCAGCACTAAATGCCATTAGTTATCCTCCATGGAGCCGTAGCTAATGAGAACGTGTGCAGTGTGGCCATCTGAACACCAACATATCAAACATTTGTATTGTTTTGTGACATTATTTTTTGAAATTCCTTCACTTCCATTCTTGACAAAGGCATTCGTCATTTTTTAACATGTCTCTCAGTAAGTAGCTTATTCCATATGGAAGATTTGAATTGCACTGTTGTTGACCGTTATCTGTATTTTTGATTTGATAAAAGTGAGCCAATCAAACACAGTATTGCTTGTCAATCCTGTTCCAAACCAATAAGCCATTAAGGCACAAAGCCTAAAAAACAAAATCTACACTAACATCTGGCTCAATGGATGACCTTAAAGTGTAAATATAGAAAAAACACACCTCTATTTTCAATTCAATGTTGTTTGTTGTCGTTTGCTCACGCTTGAAAATGCACTGTTTTAGTGAAATTCACAGTGGCAACACGACACTGAGAGCAAGAATTGAACAGCAGGCAGCAACCACGCTTGCAGCTCAGTGATGCTGCTGGAAAGCGAGCCATCTTATTGCGCCTCCGACACTTCAGGTGCTTCTCAGATTTTAGAACGAAGTGCATGAAGGTTCCAAGACGTTGTTATGTTTTTGGTGTCATGTTGAACTCTGGCTCAGGTTATTCAATAAAGGGTATCGATTGGGTGGCCGTCGGTTATTGATTTGCTCATCAATGCAGTTCTGCAGGAGGAAAGTTTCTTCCACAAGGACGCAACTTGGTGACTGTTTCAGTATCAGGGTTTTATCAATTCAAGTGACTGCACACCTCGTCGCTAGCAGGTAACGCTGGCTATACCAAAAATCTAAACATTGCTCTGTTTACATGTCGGCAAGGCCCTCAGCTTTGTGGTGTCCTTTTCTCCTATCTGGTAGTGATTTATTTGCTTGGCTCCAGATGTGTAGGGTAAAGTCTGCTCCGTCGGGAGGAAATTTCATCACAGGTTTATCGGCTCTTATTTAACAACTGTTTGTTATCGTATAAGAAATGCTCCTCAGGCTTTGTGTCCTTATGTTGGAACTTGTCATTTGTTGTTGATTTCGCCTCAGTGCCTTCCTGAATAGGCGTGCGTTTGGATGTTATTCTGGTAAAACGACAAAGCCAGAACTATTTCTCAAAAGTGACTGATCATTGTCGGGTCATTTTAATGATCACACTATTCATGTAAACCGCACAATTGCTGTGTCAGATAATTGTACTTCTCTGACTGAGAAATAGAATGAACACACCCAGAGTACTCCAATGTCTGTATACTGATTCATCAGATTGTTCTTTTATGTAAATGTAGAGAATGGAAGTGATGTGATGTTGAACGAAACAACTCATTTGCCCCCCCCCCCCCCCCCCCCAACGATCACATTTTTGAGGTACATGTAAATGCTTTAGATTGAATGGTTACATTCCTCAGATTACTTCCAGTGGTTGGATTTTCATAGTCGTATAAACACGCTCGGTGTTTTGTAAAAAAAAAAAAAAAAAGATGGATAATGGTAATCCAGACTCACTACAGATTTGTTTGTGTTTTAAAGCTCTTGGACTCTTGTGCAGTGAAGTTGCACTCGGAGGACACATATTCTTCAGGATGTAACATCTTACTTAAATTAAATCCAGGGTGAAGCATAAACTGCGGTGCTTTGGACCGTAATGTTTGGCTGCTGTTACTTTTCATGCAGCTTCGAGTTTGTTTTCAGGACGCGAGACAAAACAAAGCTACAAGATAGAAATATCCTGCCGATTAAAATCTCTCACGTGGAAACGGTTATCCAAAAATTCTGAGCCCTGACACCAGCCATCCGGTTTTAAAGAGGTGTGGGAGAACAGTAAACCTTTTTAGGTTTTCATCGACACTATTGGCAGCTCACTGTAAAGAGAGCACTGTTTCCTTAAGGTAATTCACAATTGCTCGCTCGCTCGCTCTCTCTCTCTTGATTTCTGTGCTGTACAATAGGATTTCACCGTTTCTGAGGAAGTGTGTCCTCCCACACTCTCCCCTGCTTCTCTCTCTCTCTCTGTGTGTGTCACTCTCAACCACCTTAGCCACTGTTTAACACATCTTAATAATCACTCAGCTTTGGCCCACTGTTTATTCGATGGTGCTTGACTCATGCCTGTTGTATGTGCTCCCGTCTCTAATTGTTTAAAGGCTGTGGGGAAGCTCTAATTGTGGCTAATCCCTCGAATAGAACAGGCATGTTCAAACGACTGTGGTCAAGTAGGCTCTCAACAGCGTTTTCGAATTATTTAGACAACCGGACGACAACGTGTGAAATGGGGACCGTCGTGGGTGTACGTTTGACGGTGCACAGAACGAGTGGGGGTGGGTTACAAGTACGTAGTTTCATGTAATGTTGAGGAGTGTGTGTGTGTTTGTGTGTGTGTGGGTGTAACACTGGATGTGTTGGACGAGCTGTGAGGACATTTCAGGCGAGATATTTCGCCATTCAAGATGCATAAAATGTAGACGAAAACATGAGAGTAAGATCTGATGGGATGATAAGGTTCCTCAACTCGGCACTCAAAGGCTTTATTGAGCCGGTTAGATTTCAGTTTTTCAAAATGTAGATTAATTTTGGGCTATTTTTAATCTCCTCTCCCTTGCTGGTTCTTAAAATATGATTTATGCGGATCATACTTTACCAGACTAAACGCAAGTCGACTGACTCAACACCTACAACCCAAACACAAATGGAAATGCACACACACACACACACACACACACACACACACACACACACACACACACACACACACACACACACACACACACACACCTCCTTGTTACATACAGTAGAGTGTCTCGTGTCCTCCGGCTTTTCCACACAGTTTCAATTTAAGCTATCATTGATCTTTTAAAACTGGTAGAAATACATACAAATGAAGTGTGTCCAAAGTCATTCACATACCAGCTGTCCATCTCCTTTGGGTTATTATTTATTTTTTTATTTTTTCACTTAAAAATGAGGGGGGGAAAAAATACAAACGTGACTTCAAACTTCGCAAACTTAAGTGGACTTTTGAATCCGATTGACGAGAGCTGTATTTGGCCCTGAATGTTCATCTGACTGTCTGTGAACAGTTCAGTTTGCTCTGGGGCAGGTGTTCCATCTGCACGTTCATCAAGGTAGTGCTTAACCCACAGCCGGCTGTGTCGGAGCTCGCCGCCTGGCTCGCCGCGTCTGCCGTGAGCTTGTCCCGTTGGCAGCTCGGACCGGCACAGATGCTCGGGTCTTCTGTGTGCGTGCCAGCTCCCGCCGGGCAGACAATCCTGTACCGCACAGGAGACCTGTCGCCACTTCGCAGCACGGCTGGCGCATTCGGTTTTAGAACTGGAGTTTGCGTGTTCCACCTGCGTCTGCAGAGCTTTCCTTTAGGTTCTTCCCACGTGGTTGACACGCGCAGGTTGCTTGAAACTGAAAATCTGTTCTTTCAATGGTGCTGTCCGAAATAGTCCAGGTGATGATACACTTATATTTACTTTTACAATCATTTCCCCCCAAAATATCATACAACTTTCAAACAAGCAGGAGTCTCAAAGAAATAGGTTTCATAGAAAATTATTTCTCGATTGAATAATGCAATTTTACTCTACCATCCACACTCATTTTATCCAGTCGTTTTGGATTATTTTCAGTTTGGTTAATTCAGGTTTGTTGGTAATGCCTTGCTGCTGTTGCTGCTGATCCATACCTGTAAACTCAATTACCTTAAATGACATTAATGTTTTCCTCATTACACCCACAACTGAGCCACTAATATTTACAATGGAGGTTTTTTTTGCACTTATTATTGCACCTCTTGTAAGAAAAATACAACCAACGTACACCAAAGGTCCAGTGACGCAAGTAACAAATTTGAGCAAAACAAAAACCTCTCCCTGAAACCCCAGTGGGTCAGAACGGCACCCTGCGTCGTTCACCGTCTGCTCAGACACAGAATTCCCTCGTAAATGAGCAAATCCCATTTGAGCGACTGTCATATATTTATTTTTTTACATAACGTAGCAACACAATCAACAAACACATCTTTGTAAACGGTAATTTTCACTGGGCCCAAAGATCCCAGAGCAGTGCTAAAATGTGTGAAACTGTTTACGATGGAGCAACAAACCTGGAACACAATTCCACCCCTTTTTCTTTTGTTTTTGTTTGACTAATATCCATTGTTTTACTAAAATCCACAATCCATCAATAGTTGCAATTTGATCTTGTCGCCAACTTCATTTGACATGCAAAGTTTTAGATATTCAATTAATATTCTCAGGCACTTAATTTCAGCGATATTGCCATTGCAATATTATTTATATAATATGCATTATATTTTGTACTTGAATTTCTCTTTCTTTCGCTGAAGTGATGGAATTTCTGACAAAAAATGTCTTAAGTAATTACATTTGTACTTTTATTCCCTTTTATGTGACAAGGAGCATTTGATCTTATTGGATTAACATGCAATTTAAATTTAACTGTTGTATATTCATACAGTGCCAATTACATCATAGCCACTTCGCAGCACTTTTATGTAGATGTGTAGATGACGATGGTTGGGAAGATCTCCATGGGAGGAAATCTCTTTTCTCTCTCCTCAGCAGAATGTGGTGCACCAGTTGAGGGTTGCACGGTCTTAAGAGAGAAAAGTATAAGTTTGCGTTAGACTGCAAGCTAATCCACACACTGAAAGAGTAGAAAGCATCAATCACAATCCTGCAGGAAAGCACGGAGAGGGAGAGACAGAAAGATAGTGGGGGAAAATGAATATGGAGAAAGCGTTTAAAAAAAACAATAAAAGGGTCCCCAAGCAGTCTAAACCTAGAGCAGCTTAAATTAAAAGTGACCCAGGGGACCTGAGTCCGGCACGATCGTGAGCTCTTTCAAATGGAACGGATATTTAAGCTTGATCTCAACAGTAAAGATTGTGTTGGCCTCCCTATCTGAAACGGGGAGGGAAGAGACTGATTAACTGAACGCTCCACCTTCAAATCCACTTTAAGAGCCTCTATAAACCTCCTGTCAACAACATTCTGAGATCAAAATGTCTTGATGGGTTCATATGGGACTGAAGCCTTTTCAAGATATGGTGAAGCTTGGTTGTTAAGAGCTTTAAATGTTAAAGGAGGAATTCTGAATTCTAGATTTTACACGAAGCCAACGAGGAGAATCCAACATGGGAGAAATTGTTCTCTCCTGCTCATTCATTTCAACCCTGGCTGTTTTAGAATCACCTGGGCAACCCGACAACAAGTCTTTTGTGGAAGATGGCGTCACTCTGAGCCAACATATTCCGGTTTTTATTTTGGTTTATTAATCTACAGTTGGACACACTGTCCCACTTTTTTTTGTTGTTGTTATTTTACCATTAACCAACTACAATTACGACCTCCCACAAGCCGCTGTCCTCTACCGTTAGAGCAATAAAAAGCACTTTCTGTATTTGTAGAGTAAAAGTAGAGCCTGATAAAGCTGGAAGCATTGATCCTCAAGAAGCGAATCATAAATCCAGGATATACTCGTACTAGGAGTGTTTTTCAAATGCTTTCTTTGTAAAAGAATCTTGGCCCAAATTGCAAATAATAATTAAAAAAAAATTGAAGTGTGTGCTTCTAGAAATCACTGCTCCGACTGTATTTGATATCCTCATATTTGTTTACATCGGAAGCTAGACAAATAAATTGTATTGACAGTTTAATGTTTCACCAGACTCCGTTTTTGTTTCAAGTTTTGTGCTTGCAGTTTCCCACAAAGTCCACCACCTGTTTCAATCCTACTCCCCCCTCATCCCACCAAACTGTGTGTCTGCTCATTTAACCCTCTGTTTTCCTTTACAGCCCTTTCTATGGAGAAGACTTCTACTTTGAGATCCCGCGGCCATTTCAGTGTTTATCCTTCTATGTTTATGCCAAGAGCGTTTTTCAAAGGGATTTACCTGTTGGTAAGTCGGCCGGAGGCAGACGACGTTCTCATCTCAGTGGTTGTCTCCTATTTAAATGCGTTGTGTCTTTTCAGGCAAGGTATCAATCCGGAAGGACGACCTGTGTAAATACAGTGGGAAGGAGGACTGGTTCGGCCTCCAGACGGTAGATCCCAACTCAGAAGTCCAGGTAATTTGTGGTTCTAAACGTTTGAACGAACGACATGAAGGTAGAAGAAAATATTCATCGGTGGAATCCTTATCTTGTGTGATTTGATTGCAATTGTAAACCTTTTATTGCATACGATGCAAACATGATACCTGTGGAAGCCTTTCAAAGCTCCTTCAACATAAATGTCATTGGGAAACTTATATTTGGCCCTTAAACAGTTGTGTCACTTGGTGTCTGGGTAAACGTTTACACCAACTTACAACAATTGCATTCATTGGGGCCGCATTGATGTAAATTACATTTTATCTGCTGTTTGAATCATTCGATTTTTTTTATTTTTTATTTTTATTTTTTTTAAAGTACATGCCTGTTGTCTGTCCTAAAACTTTTAAATGAAGATAAAGGTTTGCAGTCAGTTCGGTAGCTTTAGTCTCACCACAGGAGCATTTTTTTTTTTTTTTTTTAGTTATTTGTAACCTTTCAGCATTCTGTTGATCATTTTCTCAGGTATGCAGCCAGAGTTGCTGTCACATATAGGCCATGCATGTGGGTTGTCCTGTTTAAGCGGTACATTTATCCGATCAGACGGTGTTTTGCGGTCTGCTTGAAACTGAAGCACACTGCCACTTCTGTGCTGCTGGAGCTAACGTGTTGACTCGAGCTGCCATTAGCCCACGCCAGACTATTCTGGGTTTATGCTGCTACACTGATTCACTCACAAGTAGACACTTTCAACTGCAACATTACATCAGTGAGCCATGGAGGTGTTCTTGCAACGCTTCTCCGGCTTGGTTCGTGGCCAAACTGGGTTTGTGCCCTGTATGCAAGGAGCAATATTTCACATTCTCGTGTGCCTGCTCAGTGGATGCAGGAGTCTCGAGAAGCAAGCCACATAAAATCCCTTTTGGACTAAATTAATTACCCAGTCGTCTTGGGATGTGGTTGTAGCAATGAGTGTTAATTTGTTGAAGATGTGGGCTCATTTGAAACTGTGAGGTTTCACATTTGCTTGAAGGCTTATCTTGCATCAGAAAGAACTTGCCATCTTAGCCAAGTGCTGAATTGCAGAGACCGAGTGCAAGTGTGTGGGAGTTTTGTTTAGCCCTCTCTCTCTCTCTCTCTCTCTCTCTCTCTCTCTCTGTGTTTCTCTGCTGCTCGCTCTCTCGCTCTCGCTCTCTCTCTCTCTCCTTGACACTTCCGAAAGCAAGTCCGGCAGCCTTCACCACATCCGACCCGTAAAGATCTTCCTGAGTGATGACAAATTTCACAGCTGTTGTTGCTCTCGTCACACACGCTCCCTCCATTAACCTACAACATGCTCAAACATGAGGTGAAGTAAGACCAGAGGTCTCAGCCCGATAACCTCGAATAACGAGAAGCTGAGTGAAAGAAACATGTAACTTACTACAAAGTATGACGAAAATGTGTCTTTGCATACATTCCACTATACACATTTATTTATTTATTTATTTTTTTTACAACTTCCATATTAACTCGGTATTTGACCTGAACCTTTCGAACTGATGCAACTCTGAAGATTCTTGATTTAACTTACTTGTAAATTGTAAAATCTTGGTGTCCCCTCTTCATTGTCACCAGGGTAAGGTGCACCTGGATATGCGATTGAATGAAGTGATCACGGAGAACGGCTCCATTGGTCAACATTTACTTGTCCGGTAAGACTTATTGTTCTTATTTGTACTTTAATACAGTTGGCTGCATCAAAAACTGGAGGAATTTGCAGAAGATTTATAGGCTTCGGTTAAATTTAAGGGCTCGATAATGGCAGTGAGAGATCAACCACTTGGATATGTGGTTGCTAATACAAAGTGAGAGAGAAACGCCTTTTCAGTTCCTCTGCAAGTTGTGGACATACAGAAAATTGACGATAAAATCTTCTATCTGTCTATCTATGAGTTCAATTTTCTACATGTGCTTTTCACACGTGTGTTTAAGAAGTGTACCAAGAAGCTAAAGGACTGTATTTTGTAAAGTGTGCTTATTGGAAAAATCAATTCCTTTGGTTTAGAAACACATGAGAGCAACCGAAAGGAAATGCATTGAAAGAAATCCCTAATAAAAGTGCATCAGATTTTAGGTTTTCTCAACCCAACACCTTTTACTTTCTCGCTGTACTTTTGTCATCACGCAGCATTGTGTAATGCTTTGTGATTCATAATTAGATTTTTATGTGCGAGCGATCTTCTCACTACGTTGTTTCGTTTCAATTCCGCCGTATAAATGTCTTGTTTGTGAGTTTGGCACGTGTGTCCATGGCTGTGTGAACGTGCTTTTGTGAAGCCCTTTGAGTTGTGCGCACACACGATCGGCTTCATGCTGATCACGTATGCTGTTCTTCACCCCCATTCATACGAAGAGAGCCAGGTAGCGAGGAGGAAGTGATGGCATCTGAGCAGGAAGCCTGCTCACCTCATACTGCAACTTCTGTGGTTTTCTGTTGCTGCTGTCATTCACAGTCTCGGATTGTTTTCTCAAAATGTGAACCTGCTCACTGTAGACTCTATCCACTTGTGACGATTACTGCGTCTTCGTCTGTCAACTCGATCAAACGAGGTGGGAAAGTTAACGTGAAAAGTGTCGGGTTTGTTATTTTGCACTCCACCAGTCATCTTGTTTCGGTGCAATTGGTCGCCAGAGATGTTGAGGAGAGAAGACCCGGGCAAAGGAAGCTATAGGGAAATATCGTCATGACACCTCTGAAGATGATACACACAAACATCCTGACATCCAGCTGCTTGACTTCTCCCTCTGGCCTCACTTAGCGATGGGCCAAATTCACTCTTATTCTCAGGCGACTCCGGCTTAGCAGCCACATCCTGTTTAGGGTGCCTACAGTGTCTGTTTGTTGTCGCCTGAAACACCTGTGAAAAAAACAGTGGTCCCTGCGTGACACGAGCCAAACATGAGGGCGAGGTACAGCTTCTAAACCAAGACGTTTGCTCTTTATGTTCATGTGGCTAATTCTCCAACATGTTTGGGAATGGAGGACCTGGCAGAAGTGTCAGATTTTCTGAATTTTAGAAGTAGTTAGTATATGTATGGTAAAGGTGCATCTCAAAAAGACGTGATCGTTGCAAAGGTAATTGTTTTTGACAGTTTATTTTCTGCACTTAGGATTTATACAACCCAGAATTCTTAAGACATTTCTGAATCTGATTAGAATGATTTTGACATGAGGTGAAACGTATATTTTAAGAAATAAACCTGTTCCTATGAGATATTCTAAACTGCATATATTAGTAGATTTAAACAAAATATTTCTGAAAAAAATTGCTTGACGCCATCTGTCCATGCAGCAAGTGCATTTTACTTGATAAGAAATCTTGAAATGGGTTTTTTACATTTAGATTCAAGATTATACTGTAAAATTGGACTAAGAATAAATAAATAACTTTTGAAAGAAATTATTTATAATGTCTAAAAGTAAGAGTTGAAATATTGGCAAGTTCCAAATAATTTGCAGTGTGATAAATTGTGATGCTGTATTGTCCAGTTCACCTTGACATAAACCAAAATTCTAGAAATCCCCTTATAAAACAAAGCTAGCACATGTTTGCTATCTTGCTCATCAGCTCATTCTTAAATATAATATGTCTTGTGGAGCTCTACAGTCTTACAATGGATCAGGGTTGTGAAACTGGGCCCTGTGGTAAAGGAGATAGAGTGAGGTACTGGAGGGTTAATAACGAAACGTTTCCACTTGCGTGTCTGTTGGACCAACAAGAAATTATTTGCCATTCATGCTCTGAAGACAGTGTTGAAAGCGGTCTGAGTCATTTTAAAGCCGGTCAAAACATCCATCCATCCATCTTCTGTACTGTTTTTATTTTTTTCCCCCCCAATACAAGACTGGAGTCGATCCCAGCTTACCATCAACAAAGCTAAGAAAACGCACATCTTGGGTACGGGTAAATGTAGAATCACAAATTAGCTTTGAATGCATTTTTGTGGACTGTGGGTAAACCACACCACACATGCACAGGGAGAAGATGCAAGCTCTGTGTAGAAAGGCCTTTAAGCTTGGACTTGAACCAGGCACATTCCAGCTGTGAGGTGAGAGTGCTCACCACTTGTTGATATATGATGGATTGAAATGGCGAAAGGTTAATTCAATCAAGGGTGTAAAGCACTCAGAGTTGATAAACGATTAGTACTGACTCATTACTTTGTAAAATCGTTTGTGTGGCGTGACTGCTCATTGTGTTCTTTGTTTTTTGTTTTTTGTTTTTTTTCTCAGAATAATCGAGTGCAAGGAGCTGCCTTTAATCAGTGGGCAGAACTGTGACCCCTATGCCACCGTGTCACTGGTTGGCCCTGCCAGGTAACACTGCCTCACAGCACAATGTCACTATACATGCATGGACATTACTTTTGCGCATTTTCAGCAATGAAGTAGCCGTTTTGCAGTTTTACACTTCACTTCAAAGCAGCATAAATGTGGCAAATGAGAAAATTATATAACCATAAAAAAAAACTAAAAAAACAATGAAAGATTTACATCTTGGATCACCCTTTTTCTTCATTAGTACTTTGTAGGTCATGTTCTTTCGTGGTAAATTTTTTGTTTTGTTTTCAGATTTCTTGAAATTCGTACAATATACATGGTACAAGTTCCAGCCCTCCCCCCCCCTTCTTTTTTCAGTTATTACACAGAACAGCATCATCACATCGGGAACCAAAAAAAAAAAAAACATCTTTCCAATAACTGGACAATTCGTAACATGACCAGAACAGATGGGTGTGATTAGGGACGTGTGCTCCACAGCCTATCCAGCATGAGCTTGGACATGCTGGGTTCATTTTAGCTGTTATTACTGGTGTTCTAAAGAATCCAGCGATTCCTTTCCATCCGGATTCCCGCCATGCGTTTGAATTAGTGGCTGAATGTGCTCCAGTGCAAACCTCTATCGAAGCATCCTGTGATATGTCCTCAACTCGCCACCACCACACCGCTCTTTAATCTGAAGGGGTTGAATGAGTTAAAAAAGAAAGGGGGGGGGGGGGGGGGGGGAATCAGATAGTTTGGCTTTTTTTTTTTTTTTTTTTTTTAATTTCCCTTCCCAGTTGTATTTCAACTAAAAAAAAAAATTTTTTTTTTTCATTCATTGTGTGTTGTTAGGAAAGTTCTTAGTTGTAAGCATAGAAATAAATCTGTCCTGTCATGGTTGATGCCATTTTCTTAAATTGATCAAAAGATTTCAGGTTGTGTTTTTTCTTTTTCTTTTTCTTTTTTAGTTTTTTCAGCTCACATTGAGCACACATTGACTTTAAGTGTGTCGACCCACCTGACAATGGTACTCCCGTATCATTTGAAGACTTTGTTTCGAGTGCAGCCACATCTCGGTAAATCTCCTGTGGCGTGAACCTACATGGCATGAACGAATATTGGTAGTAATTATGATCAACTTTATTTTGTAGCTTTCTATGACATTAATTGCAGCCCAAACAATTGAAATATACACACAAAAGATGTACATACATTCATACCTTTAATGACATACACGCATTGCCAAAGCGTTACAGTGAAGCCTTAAAGACACTCCCACATTCACCAAAATACAAAAGCATGATTCTTCAAAATGAAAAGATTTGGTGTCCATATGGAATCCCAAAACATCCCAACGGTTTAACATTCAAACTGTGGCCATTAAAGCGGGATTCAGCTGAGGTCTCCTGTCTCATATGAGGCCGTACGAGTTTCAAACAACTGGTGCATCATACCTTCTGGCTGAACACACAAATGGGAAATATAAAATGTCATCACCTCAGTTTCTGTTGCGCTATTTCCTCAGGTCCGATCAGAAGAAAACGAAGGTGAAGAAGAAAACCAGCAACCCCCATTTCGATGAAACCTTCTTCTTCGAGGTGAATTGAGTGACGGTCTTGTCACGTCACGGGTTTAAAATAGACTTTCGGGTCATTTACTGACAGACGTGTCAAAAACTTGCCGGTGTTTATTACTAAGCCTTGTTGGTCATTTGTCCCGCGTTCGTCCTCAGGTCACACGGTCCAGCAGCTACTCGAAAAAGTCTCATTTCCAAGTGGAGGAGGAAGACATCGAAAAACTTGAGATCAAGTGAGTTGTTTCTGTTGTTTCATCTGAGCCTTGCTGTTTCTCCGTTCCCCCCCCCCCCCCCCCTTGTGCTCTCCCTCCCTCTTTTCCCTTTTATTGACTTGAGAGAAGAAGAAGAAAATAATTTCGTAACAACTTGAGGACAAACAAAGTGACTATGGATGTGGTGTGTTCTGACTACCAGAGCTTTGGTTTCTGGGTAAGGATATGTTGGGGGGGGCTTCCATCACAGTGGACTCGTAGCTCTCTGGGTAAGACTAGGCAGATTTAAAGGTAAACACCCATGCATGGTTTTGAGGTTTGGATTTGACGTGGTGTCCTTGCACGGGTATGGTGTTGGCTTTTCTGCAGCAAGCAGGTGAGCACCACTTTGCGGTTTGCCATATAGGAGTCGGGTTTTTCTGTGTTTCTGCGTTATGCGTTGAACGTACTCGGGGATGAGAATCGCGTCCGTGCAGTTTTGACGTGGTCTGATTCCGCGCATCCACAGACGGGAACGTGTCGTCTCACTTCACATCTTCTCCTTTTGCAGAGTTGATTTGTGGAACAATGAGAATCTGGCTCAGGATGTGTTTCTGGGAGAGACACGGGTCCCTGTCAAGATCCTGCGAAATGACCACATCCACAAAGCCTGGTAAGCAACGGAAGGATGCAATTATCTGCATGTCAAGCTGTGGTTTAAAAGAATACTAATATCTTCTCACTTTATAAATATTTTTTTTGTACAGAATATGCACAGGTGTGTTTCCTCTCCAGTAATCAATCTCGCCGTTGAGTTGCATATATTACGCTCCTGTTTTCTGTTTGGTGGTAACATGCTTCAAAATAGATCAGCAGAGCTGTTTTTACTTGGTTCACGTGTCCACATTTCTTTACATTTAAATGATCTTTACATGGCGTCCCGGGAACATGCAGTCACATGCACACGGACTGACTTGCACTCCCGTACCGCCGCGGCTGAAAATACACCCGCACTGCTCACACAGCACACCGGTCCTGACGCACGTTGAAAAGAAACTGTGGTGTCTGATAAGTGTGAGGTGGGTTTCTGACAGTAATAAGTCTGTGTTGAGTGTGACGTGTGACAGTGTTTTTGTCCATAAACAAAACAAAGCCCGACAAGATCGATCTGATGTCATGTGTCATTCAATTTTCTCCCAACCCGTGCAGGACTTCACCCTCTTTTTGCTTTTTATATATGTAATTTGTTTTTTTAATTTTTATCAGGGTTTTTGAATTGGAGATTAATTTAACAAGTCTATGAGGGCAGCTTGTATCATTACGTCTCCCTTGTCTTCTCAAGGTGATTTCAAAGATCTTCCTGATTTCTCAGTATTCAGCACTTTTTTTTTTTTTCTTCTTCTTCATGTGTGGGTGTTTCCTTCGCTCTGCGTCAGGGAAGGTGATGTGGGATTATGCCAGATAGCAATCTGTTAGTACATGAGGGCAGTGAGTTGAATGCGTGGGCGGCGTTTTGCATGGTGGCAGTGCCTCATGTCCCGTGTTTATGCTGGAATCCAGCCATGTTGCGTTCGCTCAAAAAAAGTGACGTCGAATTCAGAAAAATAAACCTACTTGAGCCCATGAAAACAAGTAGAGGTGACTTTGTTGAAGGGTTCCTGTGTCTAAAGTACCAGGATCACAGATCAAGCAACTTAAGGACAAACCTCCGTGAGGATTCCGAAAGTTCCCTATGTGCCAACTGTGTGCTGGGCGCCACCTGTTGGTGTCCAGAAAGAAGTGTCTGCTCCCTTAAACAGTAAGAATGTTATCTTTCCCAGTTCAGTTAATGCCTAACCTGCTGACAGGGCGAATGGCATACAGCAACACAGGTGGGGAGAAGCAGGAAGGCTGCAGCTTCATTCAGAAGAAAACTGAGCAGCTTTTGTGCTGACAAACATTTTCTATTTGTGTTTATTTTCACAGAAGACGTATGAACACAAATCTCATACTTTATGAACACATTTTAAGGTTATACTTGTTTTTCAGCAGTGATTAACAACAGCCATTCAAAATAATCTGTTGTTTTTTGGGTTTTTTTTTTTGCTTTCAAGTCAAAGATCTATTGAATTTATCAATTATATGACCCAAAACATAAGTGGATAGATGTATAGCTAATGTAATATTTCCTTGTGCTTTGTGTGATTCATAGAATTTCTTTTTTTTTTTGGCAAACTTTATTTTTAATAACCATATGGAACAAAGTACAGAACATTCCATGACAACATCGCAGAGAGTAAATGACAAGCAGAGAATTAGAATAAGAAGAAAAAAGGCCGACAAGGAGACACGTTGAGACCTTAAAAGTAAAACTAATGGGTGGAGAGCAGTTAAGGTGAGTCATTAAGACAATACAGCACAGAGCAGGGTTCCCTTTAAGAAGATAAGTTGCTGTCTGTAGCCATCTTTTCAAAAAAAAAATGTGACTTTAGTTGTAATTGAGCAGTTAAAGCCTCCGACGATTCATAGAATTTTAAAGGCAACTCAATTTAAAAATGTTGATCTTTAATATACAATTTCATTCCTTAATTATATGACTGCAGTATTTTCTTTAAATCTGCAAACATTACTTATCGATTTAAATTTATAAGAACGTAACAATTACTGCATGAGAATGAAGATTTGATTGTCGTAATTATTGAACCATTATTGGTGTCCTTCAACCAGTCGGAGACCAAATAAACAATTGAAATGTTGGAACATTTAGTCACTGAACGGCATGACACAAACGTGTGTTAATGTGTGTATTAACATGAACAGTTACTCCATTAATGTGATCGGTAATTGGAGAAAAATGACTCTTTGTCGCTGAATGAAAGGTAATATTGCATGTTTGAATTATGCGATTTACTCTTTCGATTACGTTCATCCACTGTGCTCAGCTGTTATTTGCAGGTTCCGTGTAAATGTTTTTCATTCCCTCCTTCATCCAGAAAAGTTCATCGCCGCTGGTTTTACTTCTGCTCGATCAACCAACTCATCGTAGTACATTTTAAGGAATGAATGAAATGGTTTGACTTGTGTGGGCTGTTGGAGGTTTTCGCTCTGGACTATTTATCTTAATTTACCTCATAACCTGGCGTTTGTGCTCCCGTGGCCTGACAGGTATCTGCTCCAGCCTAAAGGGACCGGCAGCAAGTCCAAGTCTGATGATTTGGGCTCTCTGCGTTTGAAGCTGACCTACATTGAAGACACGGTGCTGCCATCTGCCTGCTACGCACCACTCTGCAGCCTGCTGCTCAAATCCCCGGATGTGAAAGTGAGACTGCGTTCGAGTAAAAGCTAATCCCAAGACACTCTGCAGAAATGTCTCCGTTTTTAGATTGCGCTCTCTGAAGTGTTTAACAAAAGGAACGGTGGAAACGTACAGTTGCGTTTTGTCACTGCCGTCAATCTGTGCATTTCCTCTCCTCCTCTCAACGCCGTTTCTCTCTCCGATGGCCTCCAGCCGATCTCGGCGTCGGCAGCACACATCTTGGGGGACATCTGCAGAGAGCGATACGAGGCTGTTCTGCCTTTGGCTCGACTGCTGCTCCACCACAATCGCTTTGTGCCTTTCGTCTCGGCTGTGGCAGCGTTGGAGCTGGACAACACTCAGTGAGCGCTCCCCACCTGCACACTCGCAGAGCTCACTTGTTGACCTATGCGTGAATGATTCCATCCCATTTACTTCTCTTTTACACGGGGGTGGCAAAACTAAGTTCCTCTTTTTCTACACCTCTCTGGGCCTGAGAACTATGGAGCCCAAGTTAGATACAAAATAGGAAGTGGCTATGAAACACAGCTGACATTTAAAGGTGGAATCCGTATGTCATTTAAATAACGGTTAACACAATTATCGAGCTGACGACGACACTTCGCTGTAAAATAACGACCCACAAAGTGTTATTGCTGAAATTGCAGGAAGGAACAAAAACACAGTTCAATTTGTCCTATTTGAATCTGCGCCTGACTCTTAAAGCAACATGATGCCATTTTATTTTTTTAAATCGCCACACAACAGGTATGAAATCGTTTGACGGAAGGTCGTTGTGATTGAAATGGATGAATTGTGTGTCACTTTGCAGGGAGGCCAACACTATATTCCGCGGCAACTCGCTGGCAACGCGCTGCATTGATGACATGATGAAGATTGTGGGGAAAAATTACCTAGCCGTTACCCTGAAGCCTGTAATAGATGAGGTATGACCAATGGGGACACACACACACACACACACACACACACACACACACACACACACACACACACACACACACACACACACACACACACACACACACACACACGCACCAGAGCGGGCAGTATGAGTCACTGAGGTCAGTGTTTAAAAGCCACAGGAACATGTCTTTCCAGCACACAGGAGCAGATGTTGAGATTCAATCTTGCAGGACACGAATTCATGAAACCCGTTTTCAGGCGATTGTTCTTTTTGTATCGTTTGTGACTTTCCTATACTGAACAACACGTACCTCGGTAAGCTGTCATGTTGTGCTGCTGAAAACGTTTCTATGCAACATGATATTTCAGTTGTGTTGTCGTAAACCTACTCTCAAAACGTTTGGGGACATTCAGCTTTGGGCTGAAATTTCCGGATGAATGTAAAATCCTTTCACTCTATAACTTTTACACGTAAACTTAATGTAGCCTTCTGTAAGCGTGTGAATGCTTAACTGTTCAATGTTTCAGTGCTTTTTGCACAACTTGCTGTTCTCTGACAAGGAGCTTAACGGCAAAATTCACAATAGGCGTTTTATGCATGAATCAAGCAATAACCGTCCCGATTCAACAAGAATTGGTCTTCATGCAGTTCTCCTCCTCATGCTGTTCACATTTTGACATCATGAGAACAAGACCACACCTAACAATTGATCAACTGTCCCTCACCATTGCGAGTCTTCAAACAGGATGTTCTCAGACGGATGTGGCACAGTGTTCTCAGCAGGTTGCAACAGAAACTGTCGAGTCGCAGACAGACCTGGAATCGGACGTCCTTTGGGCCACGTCCCACGCTCACTGTGTTCATTGTGAAAAGTCCCATGCGTAATTCGATTACAAATGCCACTCCAATCCGCCAGGCACATATAGGAGGGGTGCGAGGCACCAAGTGTCCAGTCGGGCCATTGGAAACTGTTTACATCAGCGCGGTCTGCTTGCTCAACGGCCTTCAGGTACCCTACCTGATCACACCACCAGGCTCCAGGGAGTATTTCAACCTGGACGATGAAAGTCTATTCATGTTGAGCAGAAATAATGGCCGCCAACGATGTTGGTGACGTCGAGGAGAGCACGATGCACCGGCCACTATTGTCACCAGACAAACCTTTTGGTGGTGGAGTTGCGGTGTGGACAGGTGTGTGTCTGTCAGCTGCCCTACACTTAGTGAGTGGGACAGTGACAAGCCTGTACTACCTGAAGAACATCGATTTCATCCAAAAGCCAAATTTCATTTTGTGAGTGGTGCGTTCCATCAGAGTAAAACGGGCATTCTGTCATCATCTTTTATTGTTCCTTTTATTTAAAGATTGGATGGAATCAACTGTAAAGTCTTTGTACCGTTTGTCATGTATACAATTAACCTGAACCAACAGTTTCTTTTGTTGTTTGTCTCTGTTCGTCCTTTCAGATTTGTGAATCCAACAAAACATGTGAGATAGACCCCATTAAACTTAAAGAAGGCGACAATGTGGAGGTCAACAAGGTAAAACGGCTTATTTCTCACCTCAATGTTGGAATCAAAAAGATATTATGCATAAGGAAAAAAAATCCTTTGTTTTTAATATTTTGATATGTTTTACCTTTTTATTTTCTATTTCAACATATATCATTTCTTGGTTTCATATCATACCAGTGTTTTCACTATTTAATAGCATTTTCCTGCTTTATGTTACTAGTTCTTTTAAGTCATTTGATTTTAACCATCCAGTCATCCTCATTTGATCGTTAAACTGTGTCTTTTCATGGTTTCACAAGTCAAAATGCAAATTTTTCTGTTGTCCCCGACAGGAAAATCTCCAGGTTTATGTGCAGAAAGTTTTCTCCTCCATCACCCAGTCCAGTTCCAGCTGTCCCCCTCTCATGTGTGACGTATTCAGGTCTCTCAGACACTTGGCCTGCAAACGCTTCCCAGGTAACACACACACATCCTGTATGAAAAGCTGTTGGTGTGTGTTCAGAATATCTTAAAGGAAGCTTCCCCATAATAGCGGTGTTTACTGCAGGTTTGCATGGATTTGGTTTTAAGTAGTCGTGTCATCCATAGTTGTACCAGATTATACAGCTGCTGACGTATAACTTGATGAATTACATCATCTCACTATGTGTGGCAAGTAGGAGAACATGGAAACTTGTAAGAAATAAACATGCAAATTATAGCGTTCAACACACAAACTGATCCGGTGACAAAGTGAAACCAAATGTGGATGTAGTTTTGTTATTGCGCCAAAAGATGGAGCCAAATCTGTAAGTTTCTTTAGTTATTTTGTCGTCTATGGGTGTTCTCTATGCATAAGTCATGCTTAAATTAACTCCCCCCCCCCCCCCCCCCCCCCTCTCTCTCTCTTTGTAGGTGACCCACATGTTCAGTACTCTGCTGTCAGCAGCTTTGTGTTCCTGCGCTTCTTCGCTGTGGCGGTTTTTTCTCCACACTCTTTCCAGCTCCGCTCCCATCATCCCGTAAGTGCCCGCTGACTGGTACCACAGCGGACCATTAAGTGAAACTGGCCTTTGAATTCACCAGCAGTCTAAAAATCCTTGTAATTTCTCCCGTAATGGCAGGATCCTGAGATTTCACGCACGCTCACTCTGATCTCTAAAACCATCCAGACTCTGGGCAGCTGGGGTAGTTTGTCAAAGAAACTGGTAAGAAGAAAAGCGGCGTGCAGTTAGAGATGTGCATTTTGAAATCCGAGTGTACCTCTCCTACCCATAACAAAAATCAAACCAAGCTTTGTGCCCATATCCTCAACATTATGGTGGAGTGTTCACTTATTTGTTGCTTTGTCGAAAACACTGATCTTCGAAAACTGCAAGATATTAGAAATTGAAGTTGCGGGGGTGGGGGGGACGTGTTCAAGGTCTTTTCCACTCAATTCCACTGGTAGTGAAATCAAACTAAATCCAAGCAGCCGGGATGTATTTATCATCACAAGGTGGCTGAGTCCATCTTTTTTTCAGACAAACGATGAGACATTCTTAAAGTGTTTTCTACACGTTCCTTGTTAATTGATGTCGGATTGGTTTTTTTTGTTTGTTTTTTTTTCCCCCCCAGTCCAGTTTCAAAGAAACCTACATGTTTGACTTCTTCAAATCATTCCAAGAAGACAAGTGCATTGAAAAAGTTAAAAAGGTATTTACTCGAAGCAGATTCAGATGCTGGATGTTATTTGTGCCATTGTTGATCGTGTCATTTGTCTGGTGTCCAGTTTCTTGACGAGATCTCCTCCAATGTCAGCAAAGAGTCCAGTGGACTGGAGGATGCCGTGGTGCTGAAGGAGGGGTGAGACATTATTCTATTGACTTCAACGTTTCAAACGTGTCAATAAAATGACAATTGGATATTGTCCGTTGCTTTTCTCGCGTTGGTTCCACTTTTCGCAAAAGCCGTGTGATTTTTTTTTTTTTTTTTTCTTCTTGGCAAGTCAGTCGGACAGTGTGGTGATTCTTTTCTGTTCCACGGTCGTGTTTGTGCTCACAGAGAGGTGCAGAAACGTGCTCAGGGCAGAAAACGCCTCGGCAAGAAGAACTTTAAAAAGCGATGGCTCCGGGTGACCAACAGGGAGCTCTCCTACCACAAACACAAAGGTGAGGCCAAGATTCTGTCGGCTCGTACTCGAACCAAGCGCCCTTCCGTCTGGACTCCCAGGTGGTCGCATCACCGTGCTCCACATCACAGCGTCAATCTTAATACCACCAAGACACTGCAGCTAAATAAAGACACAGGTGTTTTTTGGTGATTGGATTTCAGACAAATGTAGAACATTAATTATTGTTAAAGGATGTCAAGAATGGGAAGGCCATTCATTATTATTATTATTATTATGTGTGAAACATCACAAGTAGTTGAGCTTCTGGTGTCAAATGAAAGATGCAGATTCACACATGAATGTTTACAACACGTGTTTAAAATGTCGCAGCTTAAAAATCTGTTTTCATTCAGTTTCCGTGATACCTTGCAGTGAAACACTGAATTATTGTAACCTGCGGGAAAAGTGAAAAGTTTGATTGATTTTGTGAGAGCGCAGCATTTTACCACCCGTCCTAACCTTGGTGGAGTATTGTGAACGTTGTAAAAGCTGCACTGACTTGTGTGAAAGAACAATTCACTTGCACTTTCTGATGTCATTTCCCCAAACGAAATGCCTCAAAGGAAGTTTTTATGGATTCGTCATGTTTATTTGCAATATAAAATTGCCTTTTGCTTTCCAGGGAAAGAAGCCCTCTGCACCATCGGTGTCAAAAACATCCAGGCTGTGGAGAAACTGGATGAAAGTGCCTTTAGCCGCAAAAATGTGAGCCAGCTCCCCTCAGATAGTCCAAATAAACACTTGAGTCATGGAAGTGTCGGCTCTCCAAGGTTTTAAACCAAATAATGAAGAAACACTTTGTTGGTTGACTCTTTCAACATTTGAGCATCTCAGACATTATGAAGGGAAAACAAAAAAAAAAAGAAGAATAAGAGTCAAACTATCGGTACATTGTAAACGTCGACTGTTTATTTGTGTTTAACACGCGTGTAATGTCTCCTTCCCTTCCGGTCAGATGTTTCAGGTGGTGCACTCTGAGAAGCCTCTCTACGTCCAGGCCGGAAACTGCGTGGAGGCCAGCGAGTGGCTGGACGTGTTGGGGCAGGTCAGCCGCTGTAACGAGGGGCGCCTGACCACTTTCCATCCATCCAATTACACCGCCGGAGCCTGGCAGTGCTGCAAAAACCAAAACGGCAACTCTCCCGGCTGCAAGCCGTGCACAACGTGAGTCCACAGCTTCGTCGTCACCGGATGCTCAAAGCCGCCGCGCACATTTCGCTCGGTAGCTTAAACGGGAAGTATAAACCAGGTTCATGGGAAGTGTACATGGTTCAGAATCAAAGTTTCATCATCGGAGGTTCGTGAGCGATCGTACTGAGAAACGATCATTGTGTGCTGGCAGTTACCGACTAAAGAGAGGGTAGTTAACAGACCACCTCTATCATGAATTGGTGATCAAATCATATCTTTACAGCATCACTCAGTTACTCATAAACAAAAACGCAGCTACGCGGTCTCAGTAGATTTAAAAAAAAAAAAACCCAGAACAAAACAGGATAGATTGTGTGTTTGTGAGCCTGGTAATGATTTCCTCCCGCTTGCAGCACCGTGCTGGACAACCTGCAGCTGGACATAGACTGTGACCGTGAATCTGAGAGGATTTTCTCTCTCCTCTCCTCCAACGACACCAAGCTCCAGAACATGGAGGGTCAGTGTCTGTCTGCTCACAAAAACAAACCTTATTTTTTTCCCCCCCCGCGTCATCAGAATCCACATCTCGCACGCTGCACCTGGTTTGTCTTCTCCGCAGATGCGTGCGCCACTATGGTAGTGTACCAAGGTCCTCAGCGGGAGCAGGAGGAATACTCAAAGTTCACCATTCAGGAACCCAAAGAGACCTTTCAGACGCTCCAGCAGCTCCGGAACATCATGAGGGAGCTGCAGAATCAGCACCTCATCAGGAACGACACCACGGCGCAGTATGGCAGCCTGTAAGTCTGAACCAGCGCTGGCCTCCAGAACACAAGGAAAACAAATCCCAGGATGTGTCCGTGAATCGTGTTCTGAACTTTTCATGGTTTACATTTTCCATCTCGTGCGTGTAGATAATGTTGAGGTTTCTTCAGTAAAAGGCTTAATTCTCAACATTCGATAATGTTTCACAACAAAACAAAAAAAAAAAGACAGCCGGTATTTTCCTTGGTCTGCACGACATTTGAGGAAATATTACACATTGCTGGACTGTTGTCATGCGGTCACCCACTGCAAGGCTGATTTATTGCTTTTTAACAGGTTGTGACGCACCCTGTCCATCCCGACACTTCAAAGTAAAATGCACACAGTGGATTCTTCCTTGGACGGGTTGTCTGTGTGCCGTGGATTGAATTTGCAGCCTCGCAAGCAGCCATATTGATGTGACTTTGTCTTCCTGTTTCAGTGATAACCCCATAGTGGGGAAAACCTCTTAACGTGGGCCGGCAAGGTGTGGCCCACATTGCAGCCATACCAGTGGACGTAAGCTACACCACGACAGGCCGAACGGGCTCGGACGGAGCGAGTCCTCCCACCCTCCAGACGCCATGAGTCCACTACAGCCGTTACCACCCTCCGGGTCCTTGAAATGAACAAATCCTTTTCGGTGTTGTCTGTTTTTCTTTGTGTTTACTTGGCAGTACGACACAACCCCCACCCCAAGACTTTTTTTTTTTTTTTCCTCCTCACCCCCTTCCTGTGTCTTAATTTAAGTCCACTTTTATGTCTCCAGCTGTGTGAAATAAGGCATCATTAGATGGTGTGTGAATAGGCTGCTAATTTTTTTTTTTTTTTTTAATTCACCCAGTTTTATAGCAACAGCTGTGATGATGCCTCCCCCGTGTCTTTGGAGCTGATTTAACAATCATCCTTCTGGAGGACCGTTCTCTCTCTTCTCCCCTGTACACTTTAAACTCTTAGTGTCCTCCTTCTGAACAAACGTGTGTATATATATAGATATATCTCTATATATCTATATATATATATATCACTTCAGAGGTCTCTGAGTTAGACAAAACCGATCTGCCTTATTTTGACGGATGTTTTCTTTCACATGAAATGCTGAGGGAATAATACAGAAGCACTTTAATATATTTGGAGCTCTCCAAATGGAAATGATTAGATACTTGGTATCCGCTTTCCCCAATTTCGATCAGTTACATGATCTCGAGTACTTTTTTTTTTTTGTTGTTGTTTCATTTCTGTACAATAACATTTATAGCCTGTAGATTTTAAGATATTTTTCTCGACCAAAGACATTTTCGTAGGTTTGAACTTGGACTTGAAAAAAAAAAAACGTTAACGTATTTTGAATACAAATGGTTTAAAAATGGAAACAAATGAGATAAATATATCTATGTGTATTTTTGGTTGTGTACATTTTTGCTAACATATCCTTTTACTTTCTAGGGACTTGAGGCGAGCAGTTTGCATGTGTTGAGTTTTGAATCCCCCAAAGCACGACTGTGGTGAAGACGTGTGTTTCCCTGTGAGTGTGAATCGTTTTAGTCCGGTGCGCATCAGCTCCGTGCCGCCCCGGTCAGAGCCTGGCAAGGTGACGAACGGTGGCTAATTGTGTGATGGAGGAGGATTGGTATGCAGAGAGATCTCGGAAACTCAAAAAAAAAAAATCGTCCTTTTTTGTCATTTGTCCCAACAATCGCAACGAGCAAACCCATTGTGGGGGCGTTTCTTTTCCACACCAGCAGCTGTCACCGCGGGGCTGTTGTAACAGCAAAGAGCCGTCTGTATTTCAGTTTGAGTAGTTGAACCGATATTTGCACGTGTAATGATATTTGTGCTTGTAATGACTTTTTTTTTTTTTTTTTTTTTTGATCTGTGCACCGATCTGTGCACGCCTCGATTTGTTTGTGCGTCGCTAAATTTTCTTTGTTTGTGCTGGAGTATGTGCGTGTCAACAAGGACCTGTAACTATCCTATGAAGTTGGGATTTGTTTTGCCCTCAGTAGGGACTCGCAGGTGCACATGTGAACCCGGGTTCTGAGTCTGAGGGCAGGAAAAGCAAAACAAAACCCCAAAATAAGACGTTCGCGGGTCCTCGTCGGCATACACAAATCTCGATGTGCTCACACAAATTGCATTATGCGTGCACAAAATCGAATTCCAATGGCACACGTTTTGCTGTGTTCATACAAACCTGCGTATGCACAAACAAGGCTCATTACAGGCACAACTCTCCTCGCACAGGCTTCAGTCAGGCTGAGAGTAAGAACTTGCAGCACTCCGTATGTCAGAGGGACGTCTAAAGGTTTGTAGGGATGTTAACAGGAAACGAGTCGTTTCTGATGAAATGCACAGTTGCACTCTCTGCGCCTCTCTTGCAGCAATCGTATCTTCAGGCCTTCAATCATTGAGCTTTAAACCAGCGTTTGATTCTTCTGTCGGATTAATGAATCCTTTATTGCTCTGAAGAGAATTTTGAACAATAGAGTCCCCCCCCTCCCCCCTCCCCCCCAATGTTTTCAAACCATTCCTCGTCTGAAAAATGAAGTTTTGAAAACAGCTGAAAGAAGAAACTTGAATTTACTTTAATAACAAAACGTTGAACATCTAATGCTGATGATACAGGGTTAACTATTTTTTGTTGTTGTTGTTTTTGCTTCTGTCTATCATATATTTCTACCATGCATGTCTTGAATATTTAACAATATATTTTTCTAGAAGAATTTATTTTTTTTTTTTATTTTTTTTTTTACGTGTTGCTTCATTGGTACGCTCCCTGCTTCGTTCCGTTCTGTGACGCTTCTTTTTGTCCCTCGAATGTTCTCAAGTTTCAACCCGTGGTTCTGAAATTGAACTCATAATTTATTCTTCAATTCTATTTAAGCTTGTGTGTCGCTCGATGTTTTATGTCAAAGTTTTAATAAGGCCAGTGGAGGACACATTAACAAGTTAGGCTACAGTTGGAAAAACAAGTGTTTTGTCACTTATTTATAAATAATTGATTGGCTTCCGGTCAACAACAAAAAAGGGGAAAAAAAAATCTTTTTGAATAATATTTTGAGATATATATTTTTAGTTTTTAAGACTTAAAAGCTACACCCGTAAAAAAATCAAATAAAACCAAGGCTCTAAGTACAGTTTCACAGCATTTATTTACTTTAGGAAAAACATTTGATTGTATTCTTGGTTTTTGAGATGCCACTGATTCATCCCCGCTGCTCCCATGTGTCGGATTTGTGCTTCGCTGTGAATCAAAGCAGCCGAAGTGAGAATGTAACGCATGCAGAAATACACTTTCATAACCAAATGTGACCAAAAGTTTAAAAAAAAAAGGGAAAGTGTTCCTATTTGCCTTGAACAGATGAGTAAACATGAATGACACGTTGAGCCAGTGTGCTCATCTGACGCTTGTCTTCTCTGTCGATATGGAAATGAGGGGAACGTTTGTCTGTAACCCTGTTTTATCAACTTGTTTTGAAACCGGGACCTGAAATGTTAAAGCGACTGTCTTCTCTCGTTGTGTCGAAGCTGAAAGTGTGCGCAGAGAAACGATGTGAAGGTTTTTGAGTGCGCTTGGTTTGTTTGTTTTTTTTTTATTTCCTGTCCAGAGTCGTCTCATCGCTTCTGAATGTCGCCACATGATCTTTTATTTTTTATTTTTATACACATCACACAGCTTATTTTTTTATACATGGCCTCTTCTGTTTGCTCACAATAAACTCTTTTGCCAATGTGTCTCCTGCCTGTTTCGTCTGTGTTCCTGCGTCTTCAGGTCAAACTGAAGAGAAGAATGTTTCAGGTTCATGATGAAGTTTAGCACCAAAAAAGTAGCAGCCAAGAAAATTAACCCAAATCCAACTTTTTTTTTTTTTTTCCCAGAATAACTTGTATATTTTAAGAATAAATCAATTAAAAAGAGTCAAACTAATCACAAAGTCAAATTAAAGTCGATCAGTTATTAACTGGCAGCTATTTAGCAATTATCTCTAATTGGAGGAAGTTATTAAATGTATTTCCAGTATCATTTCTATAAAAGACTTTAAAGCAATTTAAAGGGAATTGAGATGAAACTAGAATGAGCACCTGGTCGACTGCCTCTTTTTGTCACCATGGTAACCAATGGAATAGAAGGTTATTTGATCCACCACTGCCATCATTTGTCTTGGACGTTTGAGTTTCTTTATGTTGTCACTGACATCAATCAGATTAAAACTGACCATATTGTGAAGTCTTTTTTTTTTTTTTTTACCGCTTTGTGATTATAGACCTTGACCTTTGACTTAATCGTTCCTAAAATTTAATGGAACCCTTCTTGGATGAAGACACAAGTTGCAGAAAGTTGGTTGCGTACGTACCAATATATAAATAAATATACACTGACAAAAACATAACTTTGGCTCTTTTTTTTTTTTGTGGCAGCAAGAATATTTTACCGTGTTGAAATATAGTGAGCCCAGATCAGAGACTTGATCGCAGGGATCTGACAAAGAAAATCAAACTTTATTCAACTTGGGCATCATTCAAAGTCCATCCACACAACAGAACAGGAAGTAAGAGAAAACATAATTGTTGCACTACCCTGGTCTGATGTGTCTGTGGACAGCTCGCCAAACCGAAACTCGCATTTAATTGAAGCAGCTCTGCGGTACAATTCTTGAACTGACGCTCACGTGCAAGATGCCTCAGTGTGTTCTACTTTGTCCTTCAGTTCATACAGTGATAACCTCAAGCCCTTGCGTGTTTGTTTCACAGCAAGGCAACCTCGCTCTAGAAACTTCCGGAAGCGTCGGCAGGAAGTGGTCTGGAAAATCTCTCCATTTCAGGTCCCATCAGCTTCTTTCTGGCCATTTTCAAAGTAACCAAAAATATAGTTTATTCATCTGTCTGTTAATTATATACGGGGGGATAAAAACAACTATTGGACATGTAAATGCTCTGCAGCTGAGTGTGGGAAAGTGGAAGAAACACATGAATTGTGATGGTCTTGTGGTTTTTTCCCCATGATGCTGACGAGATTCAACGCTGCAGCACTTTACTGCTGCTCACTGTACCAGACCAGATGCTGACGATGAGTGCTGAGAGCTGGATTGTCCTTCTCGCCACATGCTTTGTGTGTGCGTCTTCAAATGGTAAGTCTTCCCGTTTAAATACATACTCTACACACCATACTTAATACTTGTTAATCAAATGCAATTACTTTGTTACAAAGTATGACATGTTTAATTAACATGACTTCATTTGTCTTTCCTAATGGTGGTGACCAAAATGAGAAGTGAAATCAATGAAATTTAATATACATATACATACATACATATATGTATACATATATATACATACATATACATATATATATATATGTGTGTGTGTGTTTTCCAATGTATTTAGTTATTTCACTTGATTTCAATTTCATTAGAAAAGACAAATAACATGTTAATTAACTCGTTATACTTTGTAACAGTAATTGCTTTTGATGAACATTTTCTGTCTATATAAATTGTTCATCAAATGATTATTTATATTATCATGAACATTATTTGTTTATTTAAAAAAAAACGCTTTTTAAGTTATATTAAAAAAGGTAAGGCTGATACTCCAAATACTTCTCTTCAACTAAAAGAAATAAACTCAGATTACTTTAAAGTCACTCTTTAAGATCACTCAAACCTTTGCAAATAGCTAAAAAGCAATATTTACATTTTATACTCAGTGGTTAGAATGAGAAGCCACACATTTACAAAAACTGCTTAAATATTACATTATACATTCATGCAAAACCTAATTATTTTGTTGTATTTATTTTAGTAGAACTTTGAAGGACAAACAGGAAGTGAATGCATCTGGTCATTAGATCATTCACACCTCATATAGCACGTTGGAAAACAATGTATTTTTAATATTCTTGCTTATTCAAAAAAGCCCAGCAGATTAAAGACGGTGCTGTTTTTTTTGGGTCAAATCCAGGTTTTACTCACATTAATCGGATAAGAAAAAGTATTTGTGAAAACGGGTCGTTTGAAAGTTTGAATTAATTTGTACATCAATTAAAAAGAACTGTGGAAATCAAATCTTTTGCTTTTATTCACCTGAATGCTGAAACACATTGAGCATATTTCACCTTTTTCCTGTGAGTAAATAAAACTTTTAAATGAATTATTCCCAAACACTGACCTGAATCACGATATGGAAATGAGACTGGCTGAAACACAGAGTCAACTCTAATTCATTAATTACAGTTAATTCAGATATTGTAAAATGTTTGGTGACGTTGCTCCCGTCTCAAGATTTTCACGAATGAAATTAATCCACACTTTTGAATGTGTTACTTGAGGTGTTGCCATGTATTGATCGTGATGTTTAGAATAATGTCTTAACTTTTGAAATCGGTTGCCTTTGTAATAATTCATTAACATTTATCAAATGCATCCCTTTAGTAAACCTGTTCTGGTTTCTCACCCTCTCCTTCAAGACGAGCAGCTTGACGATGGAGCACCTTGTGAAGAGGAATTGAGCAAAACGCACAGGGTTGGCGTGCAGCTTGGCTCACACGTTCTCTTGCCGTGCAGATTTTCAACCAGCAGCAACAACACGGTGACGTGGTCCCACACTGATAGCAAGGATGTAGTCCGGCTCTCCTTCAAGAACATCAGGTTCACGGACCACCGGTACGGTCGAGTGAAGGTCTTTCCAAACCAGGCCTCAGAGGGAAACTACTCCATCTGCATCGATGGCCTCGCCGAGTCCGACCTGGGAAGCTACCGCTGTCGGCGGGGAGACTTTTGTCATGGAGTGGAGCTGATTACTGAAAAAGGTGAGTACACTTCAACTGGTCTCAATCCGAAGCAGAGTCCTCCGCAGAGACAAGTGTTTCGTTCGCTTAAACCACGAACCTCAAAGGCCTCAGGCGGACAAGTTAAGTGAGCTACTGTTTCCTGTGGACGACACTTTGTGCAGGTTGGTGGAGCGAGGAAATGAACCGACTGATTTTCATCTCTGTCGGTGTGACTCTCTTCATTCTGCTGTCTGTTGGAGCTTTCTGCTGTTCCAAGGCGTGCTTTGGTAAGGACGGCTGGTGTCTCTGAATGGCACAAGTGCGAAGGCAAACCTTGAAAGAGTGGAATCTCTTGGGAAAGGTTTGGGAAAAGTCTAACGCTTTGTTTCCACTGGTTCTTCTTCAGGCTTCTGGAACAAAGCAGATGCTAGAAACGAACCAGTCATCACCGTTGCCAGCACTGTGGGTAAGTACTCAGTCGGTAGTGACAAGACTGGGCTCAGGGCAGGGCACGGCAGGACTCTACTGTGATCGTAGCATCATAAATGTTGACTTTACTGAAAGAGCAGTGTTCCGTTTCACTTCAGTTAATTAGACGCAACACTGTGATTATACAGTAGTTGTACTTGTATAATTACATTGGAAGCTATAGTTGGCAGTGGTACTGACGTTATATTGAGAAATGTCACTCATACTCTTTTAATGTACTTATACAAGTACAAATACCACACGACATGTAGAAATAAGAAATGATAGATACTTTATTAGTCCCAATCAGGGAAATCCCAGTGTTGCAGCAGCACAATAGAAATACTGTCTGTTCAGGTCAAACAAGTGACTTTGTCCCTGTCTTCCCATCTTCCTCCTGCAGAAAATAACTTGTTTGTTTACGGTATGTCCACACATCTCATCGTGTTTGTATACACTCTATGTCACCTTGTTAAATCCATTTAAGCATGATATATGACTAAAATCTCTCTAGAAAATGACGACCAATGTCCGACCAGCGTTGACCACACCAGAAACCACAGCGTTCCACCAGAGGCTCTGCCGGATCCTGCCGGGCCACAGCCGGGCCACAGCAGCAGCGGGATCTACCCCAATCTGAATCAACTCAAATTTGAAAGGGCAGAAAGTCGGAGAACGCGAAAGAGATTTCATATAGGTGCTTGGTAGTTCTCCATACAGCAGTGTCTGTTACTGATAATCAGAAGTTAACATTTCATGGAGTGACCCGACCCTGTCTCACCCCCTCAGACCTCATCACTCGGTTACGGGAAGCAAGTATCAGGCGACATTATTATGGTGATATTCTCACTTTTTTCTTCTTTTGTATCATATTGCATCATTCTGTTTCTGTCAGAAATGTCAATCATCATCTTCTATTTCACAGTCAACCAGGTTGAACTCAACCAGCAACAAGCAGCAGCAGTGCAGGCAGAGACTCACCACAGAGGTAGTTTCATTGGTTTGTATTCAGAAGAATCGTTCATCGTTCGTCAAAGCTCAAGAAAGGATCTCAGATTTCTCATCAGAGTGTTGTGTTTCCTGCAGCTGGTGTCGGGAAGAAGAAAGACAAAAACAGTGAGTGCTGACTTTGTCTGTGTGCTCGTTAGGAATGAAATGCTGCTGTGCACTGAGCTTCTCTGCCACTTTTCCTTTGTTCCCATCTCAGAGTGTGAATACACAAACCCAATTTACAACCGGAGCACGGACCGCCTGGACCGACTGTAGAAAACAGTGTGAGACCGTGAGATTATGTCTCTGTTTCAGCAAAGTAGTCATTCAGCTTCCTATGTGATCAGTGTCTTTATTAGTTTGGTTAATTGCTTTGTGGTTCAGCAGATGTGTAAACGCTCGTGAAAGGGATCAAAACTGTATGTATACAATAAAAAAGACCTCCTTTCCATTTTGCTGCATTTCAAAAAAGTTTTTTCCGAAAACATTTTCCTTGAGTTTAAAGTTGTGTTAATGCTGATTCAAGTGCAGAACACTGTCAAGATGCACAATGTGAAATGTCACGTCAAGGTCATGTTTGTGAGTCGTTTACATGCGAAAGGACATTTAGAAAAAAACAAAACCCATAGAAACCACAGAAAGTGTCCATATAGACGTGTATATACATACATGATAGTAAGAAGCTCATTCTTCGTGGTGACAGATACCACAGTGCAGATGTATTTTCAGTTTTTGGGTCACCTTTAGTCATCGCTGATGAGAACAAACTGTCAACCAAGACAGATACGTGTCATTTAACCTCTTAAATGTTGAGCTCCTGCAGTCATACTTCTTGTGTAAGGAATATTTTCTTCAAGTGTAAGGAATATCTTTTGACTCAGCTCCTTCTTCACCACGACGGGCCGATACAACGACCTACTGCATAACTGCAGACGCTGCACCGATCCGCCTGTCGATCTCACGCTCCCAGCTGCCTCGGGAGTCCTATGAGCAAACAACGACCAATGGGACTCCTTCTCCAGCTTGACAGCATCACTTACTTCTGGTTCCATAATGAACAGTTTTAGAAAGTTTTCAGTGGTCCTTGAACCCACCACACGATCACGCACTTGACATAATCGTATCAATCTGCCACAGAGTAGCCAGGCTATATATTTTCAGTCACCTCTTGCGTATCACTGGTATCACAACGGATATACAAAAAATGGTTAATGTGTGGTTATAGTAACTGAATGAAAACTAAAAACAATACATTTTAGCATGTATTTATTCAAAGTGAACAGATTGCAACTGGCCATATGCCTAGAAATAAAAAAAATTTTTTTTTAATGTAAATACTGAAAAAATAGATAATCACACACTTTGTATTTAAGTGTAAATCTAAGGCACACAAATATATACTTGCATAAAAATAAAAAAACCTAACAAAGAGAAAATAAACTATTAAAGTGTATAATTATCTGTATATTTATTGTGTGCTATTGTAACTTGTGTCTTATCACGCTTCTATGTGGCTTAGATACAACAATTGGGCTGCATAAGTTTTCTCATACAATGCATCACATCATCGACCCCCCTCGGTTTTCAGCCGCACCCTCCTTCTGTACTGAGCTGGAGCCTCAGACCAACATTCACAGAGGGAAAATGCAAATTCAGCGCAGAAAGGCTGCAAATGACCCCAGAAACGTTTCGGTGACAAAAATCTGATTTGGTGATTTTCACCATTAAAATCTCATGGAGAAATTATTGGGAGGGGGAGTCCTCCACGGGATAGAGCTTTACCTCAGCTTTAAAATGAGGTGTTTTTTGATCTTTCTACGTAGACTAGCAAGCGATTTCCGACTGTTTTTGTGGATTTTCTAGCCTGGGATCTATATGTTTAGCACGCGCGGGAGACCTCCCCAAGATGGCGGCGCTGTAAGGCCCGTCGCGTCAACGGCCATCTTGGATGAGGACCGCTTAGTTCAATTCAATTTTAACCAAATACAACGCTGTCTTCTCGCTGCACTTTTGCAGGGAAAACCAAAAAAACACCACATGGGCAAGCACAGACGACGGGGGAAAGGAAAAACTAACAAGAAGAAACACGTGCAGATCCAGTGCATTCAACTTTCAATTCCCAAAACAACCTGTATCAAAACTAAGTTTCGTTCATTTACCAAAAAACAAGCTGCAGTTAAGCTATTGAAAATGCAGAGTTATAATTATTTTAATTTTGTAAAGTTTCTACTTGATGGCGGTGAAGCAGTTCCTCATCCAACATCACGAAATTATTCGTTCTCGGTTTTTTAGCTCTAACAGGAAGCAGCACTTGTTTACGGACTCTAGTTATATAAGTCTATGAGAGAAGTCCGGGTCACATGACACCAAGAACGCCAATAGAAATCCAGTATCAAATGTTTACCGGAAGTTGCGGAAGTCAGGCGTTTTTAAAACAAATGGAAGGATAAGATAACTTCAAATTATTATTCTCAATTAAATGATATCCGCGTGATTGAAGTAACATTTTTCTACGTCTGTGCTGCTCCCACCTCTATCGTTACTGTTAAAAGTCACAGTTTTTCAACATGTCCGGCGCATCGAGACGGAGTCCTACAAAACCCGAGTCCAAACACCTTCCTATCTATCGCCACAGAGACAAGCTGGTCCAGGCCGTGAGGAGCAGCACTTTCCTGCTTGTGACTGGTGAGACCGGCAGCGGGAAAACTACACAACTTCCAAAGTACCTCCATGACGCAGGTGAGCGCTGCAAACCTTACAGGCACCCGAGATACACCAGTCACTCCAGTGTCGTTGACTTAATTGGCACACCAGCTTCAACACATGCCCTCCGGTTTTTATTTATTCTTGCTTTTCGTAAGGTTTTTGCAAAGATGGCAGAATTGGCATCACTCAGCCGCGGCGCGTGGCTGCCATCACAGTGGCCCAGCGCGTGGCCCAGGAGATGCAGTGCACTCTGGGGAAAGAGGTTGGCTACCAAGTGCGATTTGATGACTGCACGACACAGGTGGGAGACCGACCACGAGCCCCTAACCTGCAGGCCTCTGCCTCGCGCTCGTCTGATTCGCTTGATGGTGTCTGATGCAGGACACGCGGGTGAAGTACATGACGGATGGATGTCTGCTGAGGGAGATCCTGGCCGACCCTGGACTCTCCCAGTACAGTGTTGTCATCCTGGATGAAGTTCATGAACGCAGCCTCAACACAGTGAGTGTTAGGTGAAAAACCTGCGAGAATGATAGAAAAGAGACAACCCCAGTATCGAGAGCAATAATAGTCACAACAATCAACATTTCTTGCGCGAGGGCAGAGAGTGAAGTCACCTGACAGCTGGTTCATCAATCTGCGCCGTTCTTCCCTCTGCTGCCCGCTTTTATTCCCAACGTTGAAGTAGGCGGTTACATTCTCTTTCAATGATACAACAAAGCAAGGTTAACACTGGATCTCAGGCCTGTGTATGTGTGTGT
Source organism: Blennius ocellaris (assembly GCF_963422515.1). NCBI lineage: Eukaryota > Metazoa > Chordata > Actinopteri > Blenniiformes > Blenniidae > Blennius > Blennius ocellaris. The sequence goes on from NC_137651.1 coordinate 17,021,984, forward strand.
GTGTGTGTATAAGCGCATTTCTATGTGAGCTGAGAAGGTAGGAATTCCCTAAGATAAGGTATTCCTCTGGCCTGAAGGCCAGAGACCTTGAAGACATCTCAGAGCGGCGCCGTTAAAATGTTTAACTACAAGGTACAATGATTCGTGGCCTGGCAGGCGTAAAGCAGCGAACAACATAAACATGCATGAATCAACGATAACTTGCAAAAAGTTAATTCCCATTATACCAAGTATAAAGTACAAATTTACTTATCAGTGAGTCCACACTTAATATACAATAAAAAAAAACAAAAAAACAAAGCCTACTCAACATTATTTGGTGAGACTTTTCTAATCAACCATAGCTGACCCATAGTGCTATCAATAAATAGGCATAAAAGCCTATAAAACATGAGGTGCAATCGGTAAAAACAAACCAAAACAATGACGTGGCCACAGATAAAACACCAGCAGTGTGATGAGCCAAGGAGTAAAAGAAAATTGGTCTTAAGATGAGTTTTCAAAATGGACAGTGGTTGTTTTGTAACGTAATTGCAGCAAATGAAAAAGCTCTGTCCCTTCCGAGCTTTTGTTTCGACCTCAGTACCCCCAGAAGTCATCATTGATATGTACCCCAAAAAAAGTAAACAATGACAAAATAGTACAAATACAAAGGAGTGATGTTATGGAAAAGTCACTGAACATTTGCAATCCTGTTTTATTTGATCACTGTTCTTAAGTGTGGCAGCCTTCAAGCAGACACACTCCATGTTGTCATCAAATCTGCTTTGTTTCTGATTCAGGTTTTTGCGCTTGTAATAAAACAGACACACTCTGGTAAAGTACATTTAAAAGTGTACCTGATGGCCTCCAGTGTGAATCCACCATAGAGAGCTCTTGTTGCTGCTGCTGCTCTATTCAAACGACACTTTGTGGTTATATTCAACTTTAGATGTCCGTCATCTCGTATCTCATAGAAACAATCTGATTGCTGCACTATCTTTGCTTGCTATTCACAATTAGCATAGCTTTTGACATTTTGCATTGATGATAAAGTATTGACTTTTGACCATCACACGCACTGAGTTTGAGTTTGTTTCTTCCAGGATATCCTCATGGGTTTACTGAAGAAAATCTTCTCTGATGGGGACAGTGCCACAAGGGGGCGCTCTTTCCCTCTGAAGGTGGTGGTGATGTCAGCCACCTTGGAAACCGACAAGCTCTCGGCTTTTCTCGGCGACTGTCCCGTCTTTGCGATTCCTGGCAGGACATTTCCCGTCACCTGCTCGTTTGGCTCGGCCGTCGGACCCAAAGACACGGAGAGCGCCGGTTACGTCAACGAGGTCAGACTATTTAATCGAACCGGGTTTACCGACAAAACTTCATGGAAGAAGTGTCTCTTGTGTTCGTTAGTCTTCGTCTGTATTGACTTTCTTTGCTGCTCAGGTTGTGAAAGTTGCCCTGGATGTGCACGCCGCTGAGATGGCCGGGGACATTCTGGTGTTCTTAACAGGTAAGCGGTGATTGTTGCTTCGTGACGACCAGAGTGCCGGTGTGTCTGGTGAAGCTTTTCCACGTGAGCTCTCGTATTTTTCACAGGTCAGTCGGAGATCGAGCGTGCCTGTGACCTGTTGTTCGAGAAGGCCGAGTGCATCGACTATCGCTATGACGTGCAGGACCAAACGGTGGACGGTCTTCTGATCTTGCCCCTTTATGGATCCATGCCCACCGGTGAACACACCACCACTAGTTAATACGTCACAACATTAAATTCGGCGTCTGTCTGTCTTTTATTTTTTTAATGCTTTGATGTAATTTACATTTCCTTAAAGATCAACAAAGGCAGATCTTCCAGCCGCCGCCTCCAGGAATAAGAAAATGTGTCGTTGCCACAAATATCGCTGCAACATCTCTCACCATCGACGGCATAAAGCAAGTGAAGTCTTTATCTTGTGATATTCAATAATTTAAAAAAAAACACAAAAAAAACGTGCTGACAGCTTTCTTCATGTACAGGTACATCGTAGACAGCGGATTCGTGAAACAGCTCAACCACAACTCAAGGGTGGGCATGGATATCTTGGAGGTTGTGCCTATTTCAAAGTGGGTTTTTTTGTTTTTTTTTTAAACACTATCCAGTATTTATTTATTTTTTTTCCCTTCCCCAGTAATGTATCTGTTCATGTCTTAACAAAAGCTCACTACTTTGTATCACCAGGAGTGAAGCTGAGCAGAGAGCCGGCCGTGCCGGCAGAACATCCGCCGGGAAGTGTGTCCGGATCTACTCCAGGGACTTTTGGGAGACGTGCATGCCCGACTATACGGTTCCAGAAATCCAGAGGACAAGTCTGACTGCAGTGATTCTCACACTCAAGTGTCTTGGCGTTCATGATGTGATCCGGTACAGTCGCGTGCATTCTGTGTATTTGTTATTCAGCATTGTTTATTGTTCAGGACTCGCCGTTGAACCCAGTTTCGTGCTGTTCAGGTTTCCCTACCTTGACCGCCCCGAGGAGAGATTCATTCTGGAAGCCCTCAAACAGCTCTACCAGTTCGATGCCATTGACAGGCGAGTGTTTCTTTTAGTTTAGTTTAGTTTTTTTTTTTTTTCTCGAGGATCCCAACATCAGAATAAGTACATCTTGCTCATATCTGACATCCTCTCGCCGTAGACGGGGCACCGTGACTGATCTGGGGCAGCTGATGGTGGAGTTCCCGCTCCACCCCGGCCTCACCAGGGCCGTTCTCAAAGCGGCTTCGCTTGGCTGCGAGGACCTGCTGCTGCCCGTGGCGGCCATGTTGTCTGTGGAGAACATCTTCATCAGGCCAGGTCTGTTGTCTAGTCTTTTCATTTTGAGAAAGAAAAAAAAAAAAAGTCAAAAGCAGTGGTGTACAATATATAATAGAAGTTTACATTTTGTTGATTCCCAACAATTGTCAGGTTTTTTTTTTTTTCATTATAGCTGAAATCAGCCATCAATCGAGACTGCCTCGGTTACACTGCCATCTAGTGGCCAAAGTGGAGAGCACCTTAATTAGTTTGATAACTGGTTTTGTTTAAGTTGCAGAGAACTTGACGTTGAACGTCTGATGTAGATTGTGCAAGAAAATGACGGCTCTGATTATATGTGAATATGTGCAGATGCATCTCAAACATGTAACACATTTGACAAGTTTTTTTTATTGAATAGAACCAATGAAAACTCCTAGATTTCATGTAAACTAAAATATAGAAAGCTTTTTTGTTATTTATGCCATGCTTGGTAGTCATGATGATCAAAATTGTTGTTTCTCCAAATATTAAAAAAAAGAAATCTAAGTTTATTTCATTACTTTAACTGGAGGCCATAATCACCACAATCATGGCTTAAAAAAGCTTTGAAATTATAATTTATGTTTCAAGTGCAGAAAAACCTGACAAAAAACCTTGAACTTTTCAAAAACAAATGCATTTTATTTAAATTTAATTAAATCATAAAGTTAAGTTATTGATACAATCTCACTCTGTCTTAGGTTATTGGATATATTTCTGTGTATTGTATTGCCTGCTCCTTGCCAATAAAGATCCCTATACTTATTGATTTTTTTATATATTCATGCTCTATGAAACGTTCCAAGAGTTCAGATACAAATCAGAGCTTCGAGCTCACACTGTCTGACAGATGAATTTCTTGCTGCAGGCCACCCAGAGAAGCAGAAAGAAGCAGATCAGAAGCACAGAGCGCTGGCTGCAAAGACCGGCAGCATGAACGACTTTGCCACCCTCCTCGGCGTGTTTCAGTTGTGTAAATCCAGGTAAAGGGAAAGAACCAGCGGGCGCTTTGCCAAGAAATGTAGATCTGTGATTTGTATTTCCCTCGTGTGGCGAATCCGATTTAAAGCAAGGGTTTTCAACTCCCGCAGTGACAGACCTTCATCGTGGTGTAAGGAGAACTGGATCCACTGGAGGGCGCTCAAGTCTGCCTTCAGCGTGGAGACTCAGCTGAGGGTGATCCTCCTCAGGCTGCAGCAGGTACAGTGAATTCACATGACTGAAACATGTCGGCAATGTACAACGAACGGCTCTTCCTCAACCTTGCGGATGTGCGTTGTAGAAACGAGATTTCCCCGTCGAAACCTTTGACGGCAATAAGAGCGAGCTCTTCAGACGATGCCTGTGCACCGGATACTTCACCAATGTCGCAAGAAGGTATCGCATTTATTCATGTGATTCTGCATACAATAGGATCACTTGCATATTCTTTTGTAAATGTATAATTAAAGGGTTTTTTTTTTTTCCTTTGCTCAAAGGTCTGTTGGAAAGGTGTTTTGCACAATGGACGGCCATGGATCTATGGTTCACATTCATCCTTCGTCCTCAGTAATTGTCTATTTTTCCACATTTCTTTGCATTTAAACTGCATCAGTTGCTAAATCGCCATCTTCTAAACCCCCCCCACCCCACCCCCCCTTCAATCTCCTTTTGTCGTGGCTTCAAGCTATTTGACCAGGAGGCAGAGCTGAACTGGGTCATCTTCCATGATGTACTGGTGACTTCGCGGGTGTACGTGAGGACGGTGTGTCCCATCCGGTACGAGTGGGTGAAGGATTTATTGCCGAAACTGCACGAAGTGGACGTCTATGAACTGAGCAGCGTCGCCCGGGAAGAAGTGACGGAAGAGGAGATGGTGAAGTGGGAGACAAAGGAAGCAGCCAAGAGGCCATCAGGTTATCAGAAGGAGTCATTATTGACGTAGTGTTTGATCCTATTTATGATCCTTAAACAGCATCTAATATAGTTTACATAGTTGTTTTAAAAGTATATATATATTTCAGAACTTAACTTGACTTTGTCACCAATCACATTTTAAAGACTGATTTATTTATTTTTTAGTTCCAGAGATCGTACGTTTCAACAGCACTTGCATGCAGCGTCTCACGCTAGTAATTTGACACCAGTCTCATATTCTATCCCGCTGATGTTGTCTGAAGCAAATGACTGTAAAGATAAAACTTGTCCAGTGTAAACATTTACATTACATTTCAGTTTTTCCCCTTAAAGATGTATTTAACCTAATTTCTTAAAAAAAGTAATCTGTTTGGCAAACAATATTGTAAGCAACCCAGCATATAATACCTGTTGCAATTTAACCAAGGGACATCGTGTTAGTTGCTTTTAGTACCATTTAACACAAATAGCTGAACATTATAGTCTTTGAATGTTACGGTCCGTTTAGTTTTTTTTACAGGATTTGCAACAGTCTGTATTCCTTCTTTAGTCAAAGTAAAATTGAGCTGTTTTGTCAATTCTGCCGTTCACACACTCAGTGGAATTTACATTTTGTCTCGCTTGCCCACCTATGGTGTTCACATTTTATATTGCCCACAATCGAATAAAAATAGTAAAATGGAGATAATAGACGAGAGAGTGCAACAAGAATTTAAATATAGAATTAAAAAAAATAAGACATCCATTATTTGGTGTAAAACTAGCATTTTCCCCATTTTTAATCATCATGTTTTAACTCTCGTAATAGATTGCTTTGTATTTGTTTTTCAGAGGTTTGTGCTGAGGATGCCATGAAGAAGATGGAGAAAAGAAGCACCGACACCTCTGTGAGCGACGCTCGTGCTCGATACCTGCAACGAAAACAACAGAGACAATCGAAAGCTCTGTGACCTGCAACACTCGCTGTATTACAAAAAAGAAGAAAAAAAGACAGCTTTGGATATTGCATCTTGATAATAAATGTTTTTTTGTTGTTTTTAACATCATACTTCCTGTCATTATTTCTGAATGTGATTGAGTGATGGGAGGTGGGGGGGTTGGACTGGTTGGACCTTGAGCTCTTGAGCTCTTGCCGGGTGAAGCTGATGTTAGGAAGGTGTAGTTTTGCTCTGGTGGGGTGAAGTTGAGGTGAGGCTTGCAGGACAGGACTGGATGTACCCAGGTGCAGACTGCACCGTGCAGTGGACCCTCTCCTCTCCTGTGCTCTCCTCCGCTGCTCGACGTCACTTCCCTCGGTGTCTGCTGAGCTGTCTGTCTGCTCGGGGACGGAGGGTTTCTAACCACATTAAACCCGCAAAGAGTGCGGCTCTCTTTTTTTCGTTACTATTTCCTGGATTCCTTAATTCACTTGTGGTCGTACTACTGGACGTACCTGTCCGGCAGTCCCCCCCTCCCTCCCCCTCCCCTCTCCCGCCCTCCCTCCCACCACCCTCTCCCGGGTGGACTTTGCTCCGTGGTGTGCCTGCGTCCGCTCCAGTGAACCACTGCAGCAGTTTACAGAGCAGGAGCACGCGCCGCCGCCGCCGCTGTTGTCAGAAGAAAACACGCTCGGCCAGCAGGCAGCCAAGCTGTGTGATCATTGACAGAGTTCAGTACACACCAGCTTCGAGTGATAAGGAGGGCCGAGCTCCGTGCGGCGGAGCTTTTGGGGGTCTTTCTGCTCGCCAGGTAAGTGGACGAGAACTAGCGCAGGTGGCTAACTGACGTGCTAACTTAGCATGTAGCCGGAGGAGTGTGTCCAGGCTTTAGCCGCCTTGCTTTGCTTGGCCGTTCTTAATGCGGCCACGGCCACCGTTCTCTGGCTCGTAAGCAGCTCTAGTGTCTCCACATACGGTCGTAGCCGCGGTGTTGGCGTGTGGCGACGGTAAACGACCCGCCGTGGACTTGGAGGGTAACGCTCGTTAGCTCGCCGCTACTCTGTTGTTGTGCTTGACGCTACGGTGATGTTTACATGGAGCAGCTCGCGCTCGCTACACTGCGTGGTTTTCTGCACATCGGTTGAATATTATAATGTAACCGGGTCGCTGTGTTGTGTCCGTATCGAGTCCCTATTGTGTTTATTCCCCCAGTATCTGCTTCGTGTTGCCAATAACCCCCCCGCCCCCAGTTAGCGCCTGGCTGGCATGGTTGTTGTGAGGTTGTTTTGCAGTCTACGATGAAGCCTTGTTTACACCGATCAGTCACTGCCGTGCAGCCTGCGAGTACTACAGTGTAATCATAAAAAAGTCTGAAGTCGAGGAAATCCTTATCGCTTCATCGTTGCTATCTTTCATAAACAACTCATCGTAAGGCTGACTCGGTGACTGTATGCACTGTGATGCCAGGTCCCATCATTTCCCGTGAAATTGTGCTAAAGACTTTATCTAACCTAAGCTGCTGGCTCAGGGTCGATCCTGGATCACCAAGGCCTCTCTGCAAACATTCAACCAGGGCTGCAGGAGGTTTTGGGTTATTTTTTGCTAATAGCTTTTTTTTTTTATGTGTTTTTTTTTTTTTTTAAATCATTAGTATTGATCACGTCATTAAATCTACCTGCACCTCCCATTGTCAGATTATCATTGTGGTGATGGAAATCTCCAGAAGCAGGCCAGGAATATTTGCATGCAATGATGGCAGTTTGTGGTACTGATATGTAGGTTTGTGCAGTATCTGTTGTTGTTCATGGGAAGTTGTTCAAGCTCTTGGCTGCAGTGAGACAATCCTTTGCTTGCAGAAAGCTGTTTGTCTTCACCTCCGTCCCAGTGGCTGTACATTTACTTCCTTTTGGTCCCGTGTCTCACATTCTTTTCTTGGTGTACATTAACAACCAAGTGTCACTTCCACTACCTCAGACTCAGGATTTATTGAGTGTTTATACAGAGTTTTAAAGCGAACGTAACCACACACCTGCTTAAAGGCTTTTACAAATTTGAGTCAGGTGCTCTTAACACGTTCACAACAAATTGAGTAAGCTTCCAAAACTGACATGTTCTGCATGCACTGAGAAGTTAGTCCAGCATACCCTGGTTTCATTATCTCCCTCCACTCGCCTTACGACGCCGTCCGAGATAACCGCCACAATATAACCGTCCTGTGGGCTTTCCTGTCCAGTGTGTTCATCTGAAAGAGTCCGAGTTGTTAATTACACACAACACTGTCACTATCTCCATGAAAGAAGTTCATACTATAGAAGAGGAAATGGTTGCGCTTGCCAGTAAATTCAACAACATTCAAAAGTTATAATCAACTCGGTGGAGTGTAAACAAGGTGCTCCCACGACTGGAGTGGAAAGGAAATGATGATGCCTAAAGATTAGGCTGCTAACAGAGTGTGAAGGATAGGAAATTTGATCCGGTATTATTATTTTAGTCGATGATTGTGTGAACGTTTTCGCAAATCATGTTGGCCTCTCTGCCTTTACAATCAAGACACAAGAAGTCTAAGATAATCTGGCGGTTATGTTTAATTATATTTAAGGTAAATATTTAATTACTACATGGATTTATTTTCCTGAAAATTGTTGGTTCGGGTTTTAATACCACTAATCAGTTATTTGCACCGAACTATCATATCATGTTCTTGTAGAGAATTCAACTTGTTTCAATACCTTTTGAGTTCAAAGTTCATCAGTTCAAAAGCTTCTATCACTCACATGGTTCACATACCAGCCTCTTCCAAGAATGGTGCCACAGTTTTCAAGAGAACTGATGTGTTCGTGTTTGTCACTGTTTCTCAATTCGAGCTCAAACCCGATCTGATTTGAATCGGTTGATCTGTGCAGATTGGTAGTGTCGTCCTCTACTCCTTCTGCGTTGTAATTACACGTTTAAGATACACCGGGCTGCCATGACCACTGTTTTCAAAGTCCATTTGTCTGCCGTAATTGTTTACTTTGTAATAACAAGTCATCTTTTTGTTCTTTTCTTTCAGGTATCGCACTATATATGATTTCCCCCCCCCACTCTCCTCCTTTCCTTAAAATCTAAACCACAGTCGGGCACTTGACCAGTGAGGAGATTTGGCACGATTCCCACGAGCTTGTCCGCAGCCCCCTCCCTACCCAGACAGTCTTCTGCCCCAGCATGAATGAAGTCAGTGTTGTGAGAGAGGGATGGCTCCACAAGAGAGGTAAGAGGCCCTCCGTGATCACTCCTCAACTTCAACCGAGTTAGAAAAATCCCATGTCACAGGTCATAGTCTCATGGATACATAACGACCATATGGGCTTTCAAAGCATCGGTCAAGTGAGCAGCTCAATAATTCATGGATGTCTGTTTAGTGTATTAAGACACTTTCGACTGTTGTCTTTTAATTCTTTGGGAGGGGGGAGGGGGGAGGGGGGGAACCAAACCAACAGTGATACAACAAAAGCTGAAATTTTCCAAACTCCCGTCCTGTCCGCTTCCAAGGTGAATACATCAAAACATGGCGTCCTCGTTACTTCATCTTGAAGAGCGATGGCTCCTTCATCGGTTACAAAGAGAAGCCGGAGGTGTCCAGTGACCACAGCCTGCCGCCACTCAACAACTTCTCCGTCGCGGGTCAGTGCCCCCCCCCCCCCCCCCCCTTCCTTTGGTCTCGCAGATTTTTCCAGCGTTGTTGTCCAGTTGTCTAATGTGAGCGACTGTGTCTGTGCTCTGCAGAATGTCAGCTGATGAAGACGGAGCGTCCCAAACCCAATACGTTTGTCATTCGGTGTCTGCAGTGGACCTCGGTGATCGAGCGGACCTTCCACGTAGACAGCAATGAGGAGAGGTAACGGGCTCCCGCGTAGAGTCTCGGCGGCAGGACGATAAAGACATATGAGAGGGATGCTTGTTGTGGGTTTTAGTCCAGTCTGTCTCAAAAGGCAATTTACATGTGAAAACAAAGACTTCCCATCCTCCAGGATGTTTGAGCAAGGGTCGTCTGTCGACGCTCAAACAAAAACAAACAAACGTCTTCCTCAGACAGAGCGCGAGAGAACCCGGAGAGTGTCAGGGAAACAATATTTGATAAAAACCCTCTCTTCTTTTGAAGCCCTCTTCTTTGTAATGACGGGACATGGATAAAAATAATAAACAGCATGGTTCAATAACGTCAGTTATTGACTTCCTAAAAAATGTCATCAATTAGAACTTATATGAAACAGATGATATTCTGAAGAAATCACATGGAAACAGCGGTCCAAACTTTGCATCGATACACATCTCTTGTACAGACGTAGCAGCTATGCTGCTCCTCAGAAGGCCACTTTTCAGAAGTTGTACTCATAATATGTCCTCTTAATTGTATAACTTGGCCATAATTTTGTCAGCTGTGATTGCACATTAACTTCAACCTTAATGACATGTGTGGCCTCCATACTTACTAATATAAATCATATTGTGAATCCTGAGTAAGTGGAAACGCTGCAATTCTATCAGCAGATGGGACCGATGACGTAAAAGCACGTTTATATACCGAAAGCTTTAAAATGCACATGTAAGTAAAATCTATTTCCTGTTTAATTCATTCCTGGTGAAGAGAAAGTTACTGTTTTATCGCTTTCAACTGACGAGTTCAAAGAAGCAGACGGGCGTATCGCTGGCTTTTATTATTGATAGATCAGAACTATAAAGACTCAAATAAAACTTGGGTCTTTCAGGCGGATGCATTGGTCTTTGAAAGTGATCGTGAATAACAGTGGCTAAGATTGAAAGCCAGAAGGACAAACGAGATTTAGTGTGCTCAGCGTCTTGTAGTTTCATTCAATATGTGTTTGAGTCTACAATGTACAACATTCAAACAACATACTTCAAAGATATTTATTAAATCAAGTCACTTTATGTCCGTTTTTGTGTGGCTGCCTTAAAGACACAGAGAACACGTTTAAACATAATGGGAATAAATGGGTGTTTGTTTACTCCGTTCAGTGAATTGGTTTAGTTTGTCAGTAGACGCAACCGTCAGGCTCCAGATAGAATTTAGTGCCAGATTAGACCTGATTATTCACCTCTAACCCAAGCAATCATCATTGAGTTTTGTTTACGCGGGCCCTGCCAAGTACCAAATCCCAGCCGCCGCCGGCTGAATAGTACAGATTATCCCCTACCTTCTAAACTCAGCTTTTACGCTGCTGCTTCTCCGTTCAAATATATTTATATCCTTTTCTCGATATACCCACCATCTTTTTTTTTTTTATGCAGAATGAATCTTTGCACGTCACGTTATGTCCTTGCAGTAAAGCCATTATTCCTCCAGTGATTCACACACGACTGGGGCCAGATTTGATCAGGATAACATGTGTGTGTGTTCTTCCTGTGATCAGGGAGGAATGGATGCGATCGATCCAGGCGGTGGCAAACAGCCTGAAGAGCCAGCAGCAGGACGAGGAGCCCATGGAGATCAAATTTGGCTCGCCAAGCGACAGCAGCGGCACCGAGGAGATGGAGATCGCCATTTCCAAATCCCGCAATAAAGTGGTCAGTACTCGCAGCAGCGCCCGGCTGCCCGGCGTTTGTCCAGCTAAGCTCATCGTCATTGAGCAAATCATTCACTATTTAAGCCTCTTTCTCAGAGCTCTTTCTTCTCTCTCTTTTTTTTTTTTTAATGACAAAATAACGTTGCAGGTGGGGGGGGGGTCGGCAATATTTCTGTCTTGTGACACTTTTTGAAATGTGTCATGGCCCTCCTCTGTGCCTCAACCAGGGGGGGGGGGCGGCGTTATGTAATGGAAAAAGTAGGCAGCGATGCGGCGCAAGTGGAGGTTAATGTTTACTTCACCAGGCCGAAGTTTGCGGGTCATCAGACTACCTTGATTTGAAAAGTTGTACTCGTGTCCCAGTTTTTTCCACTGATATTACTCATTTCCAAACAGTGGCCGTCGTTAACCATGCGCCCCACAGCCCTGCAGAGGTCTTTATGTCCTTTTACAGAAGTGTTTCATACACGCAACGCAGTGGGGCAACACCAGCTCACCAGAGATCATTCCACCCTCTGGGTTCACAGTGCAAATTGTAAAAATGTTCAGTTAAGGTTTTTCATTAAAAGGAACCAGAAGGTTTTTGTTAAAATGATACGATGTTCAAATTGCTGCCATTTTTCTTAAAGTATCTCATTTTGTACAGGTTTGGGGAGGACCGCTTTCCTTCTTTTTTTCTTCTTTTTTCTTAATAATATAGCCATACTTCTTTGCACTGAAACAGAAAAACCTGTTTTCGAAGTTATTCATTTGGTTATATGTCCAGTGGGGTAAAAGAATTTGGGCCCTCCTGCTCTAAATTAAAAAAAAGAATACAAATACTTTCTTAATCGATTGTAATTTCTTTAGTGTGAGTTAAATATCCACGCATTTTGTCTTCTCACGTGGGAGGGAGATTAACGTGCTGGGATAGCAGTTTTGAAAACGATTGAGACATTTACAACATATTTCTAATTTCTAGAAACAGTTTTATTTAGTTTTTTTTTTTTTCCTCCGCACAATGTCAAAATGTTTCCCACAGACGATGAGTGATTTCGACTACCTGAAGCTGCTGGGCAAAGGGACATTCGGTAAAGTCATCCTCGTGAAGGAAAAAGCCACGGGGATGTACTACGCCATGAAAATCCTCCGCAAAGAAGTCATCATTGCTAAAGTGAGCATTTCTCCATCAGAAACACTATTCATACGTCGTCTTCCTTGCGTCGCGAACACAAAGAGTGTGTGTTTGTGTGTTTAGGACGAGGTGGCACACACAGTCACAGAAAGCCGAGTTCTCCAAAATACGCGGCATCCCTTCCTAACGGTGAGTTCGCAGCAGTTTTATCACGGTCCTCTTCCCCGCAGCAGGGGGCCAGCCGATAATGACGCATTCGTTTTGTTTCTCACCTCTTCCAGACACTAAAATATGCATTTCAAACGCATGACCGGCTATGCTTTGTGATGGAGTACGCCAACGGAGGAGAAGTAAGTCTTCCTCTCTGCGGTCGGCTGTGCGTTCAACTTTGATGTGGAACAAGGTGACACTGTGGCGGCTGAATTTAAAATCAACAGTTTGGTGAACTGAGGGCTTCTGTTCAATGTTCTTTGCCTCTTGTTGATGCTACATGAAGCCTCCACACTTTGGATAACAGATCATGTTTTACCTGTTTTGCCCCCATAGCATAACACACTGCGTCACAAGAGGGTTGTTTACCCAAAGCACAGCACTATGCTATTTTTAAATGTGCAATAATCTATTTTTGGTGCAGTTGTTTCTGTTTGTTTTTTTTAACAAAGACTGTTGAGAAAAATAAGCTGTTAGTTTAAGAGGATGACGATATATCAATTCTTACTGTTACTTTTGCAAACAAGCAATTCAACTTTGAGCTGATTGTTCGATTTTGTTTATGAGTCGGATTCTTGTAGAAGTGCAGGCATCACGTTGGGATATTTTTTGTAATCAATGCCCTAACAAGTTATGGCGACACATGTTTCTCAGGGAAACTGAAGAATCGTTTTGCGAATCCTTCATTCATTGTCGCTTGTTTCTCTGCAGCTCTTCTTTCACTTATCCCGGGACCGAGTATTCACAGAAGACAGGGCTCGGTTCTATGGTGCAGAAATAGTGTCAGCACTGGAGTATTTACACTCACGCAACGTCGTTTACAGGGATTTAAAGGTAAGGTCTACTGAAGAACATGCTTTTTTTTTTTTTTTTTTTATATATCTGCAGCAAGGATATTGATGGCACGTCTTCTAACCCCTTTTCGTCAACTTGAACTTGTTCCGCTTTGCACTTGACTCCGCCATCAGATGGTTTCCCTCCCAGAGCAGACAGTGAATTTGGCTCTCATGTGAATGTTTGTCTGCACAGCTGGAGAACCTCATGTTAGACAAGGACGGTCACATAAAGATAACGGACTTTGGGCTGTGTAAAGAGGGCATCACAGACGGCGCCACCATGAAAACCTTCTGCGGAACCCCGGAGTACTTGGCACCTGAGGTAAATCTATGCTCGCCTGTCAACGACGATGCGTTTCGTGGTTCATGTGACGTAGATGAGCACTGACGTCAAAGCACCGGATGAGTGCTGGGAGGTTTTGTTGTTTTTGAAAAGCGGTCAGGAGTTGAGTTGGCAAGTTCTATCTTAGTGCAGGCTGAGGAAGGGGGTCGAGGTCACGACGTTACAGAAGAAGAAGAATGAGAAGAAAACGGTTAAAATAAGAATAGGGTTCAAATCCACAAAATTTTGAGCAAGCCTCTCAACTTCAATTTATCAGATTTTTATGGTCATATATATATTAGTGATGGCTGCTACTCTGTTTTTAATTCTCTTTTTTTAATTTTAATTTTTTTATGTTTTGCTTGCAAAGTTGGTCAGTTCCCTCCTACCAAATGACTAAATATTGAAAACACCTGTCGGCCTTCCAGCGTTTATGTTTTCTCTGGCTTCTGCAGCCTCGACACCACCTCCAAGGTATAAAGTGGGCTTACAGCGACTGTAAGAGAATTGTTCAATCTTGAGTGGCTGAAAAACAGAAAACACTATACGACCCATTGAAATGGTTTATTTCAATGTCAGTGCTCTGAAGGAAACGGCCGAAACAGCAAAGGCTCTTTTATACGACCAAGAACTTGGATTTTATGTTTTATGACAGAAACTTGGCTTGACTCTTTCGATTGAACCGGTCCCGCAGAATTACACCTTTTAATTATTTCCTGACTTGAAGGCGACAAAGTGGGCGGGCGATTGTTTCTGTGTTCGAATTCTAAATCAAGCGTCCATCATGATCGGTGGCCCGTAGGTGCTGGAGGACAACGACTACGGGCGAGCGGTGGACTGGTGGGGACTGGGCGTGGTGATGTACGAGATGATGTGCGGCCGGTTGCCCTTCTACAACCAGGACCACGAGCGTCTGTTCGAGCTCATCCTCATGGAGGAGATCCGCTTCCCCAAGAACCTGGCCCCCGAGGCCAAGGCCCTGCTGGCAGGCCTGCTCAAAAAGGATCCCAAACAGAGGTTGGTGGTGTGCGGCTCATGCATTGTTGGCACGCGGGCTTCCATCAGCTACATTCAACAGAAACGGCTCTTTACAAATAATTCACTATTTGCAAGGTTTAGTTTTAATACAAACACTTGGGGAATTATTTAGGTGACACAACTGAAAGAAAATCATACCTTGATGCGCCGTACCATTTCTAAGCTGATGACAATCAGTTAAGTCTTCTTTTAAACCAGACAATATGTCTGATCTGTCGAGATGACCAGTTCTCCAGGTATGTGTGAACTGCATAAAAGATCGTCTGGTTGGAAGTCTTCATGCAGTTACATAGTGGAAAAAAAAACACAAGTGCTTTTTTTTTTCTTTTCTTTTTTTTTTAAGCTCCTCCACATGTCACACCTGTTGCTTTTAAACCTGCCGTACAAAAACATCAGTTTGTATTTAAAACTCAATCCATCTCAATTAGGGCCGCTCAATTCATGGAAGTTTAATCGTGATTACGATTTTGGCTCCAGATAATTTCAAAATTCATATAATCAAGGAAAAACGATTATGTTGTAGAGCCGATGAACGGGAGTTCAGCATGTTCAGCAAGGAACTCCAAACTTTATTTTCCATGAATCCACACTTCTCAGTAACTTTTTAGGGTCGGGTTAGGGTTTTCTCTCTTTCTCTCCAACATGAGTGCAGCGCTACACCAAAATACTACCGACCGGAAACCCCGCCACTCTACAAAATCAAGTTCTCCACCATGGTGATCAGTTCAGGTCATAATTCACCCAGTGACTGTGGGGTGGTGGGGAACTTTATTTTGTTAGAGAGGCGGGGTTTCCAAGCGGAAGGAGTTTTGTTGTTTCACTGCGTGTTGGGGAGATGAGAGGAAAAAAGGGAGAAAAGAAAAATGTTTCTGAGAAGTGTGTTCGAACGGAAAATAAAGTTTGGAGTTCCCTGCTGAACACGCCATCTTCGACTCCCGTTCATCCCCCTGACACCACCACAATTTTATTTTCGACCAGTTTATCAAAAATATTTATGTTGGACTTATTTATTGAAGTATATCTATCTCTTATTGTATTTTATTTATTTCTTGTTTTCAAAAGAATGACTGCAGTACAACAGTTTATTTTTTACTACTGCATTGCAAGATGTTTTTATATATTTGACAGGAGTCTTTTTTTTTTCTTTTTTTTTTTAAACATGTTCAATAAATGCTGTTCCAACGTGACAACAAAAGTCTTTGTTTGTTTCCCACAACGAGTTGAGGAGCGTGAACTCGGTAGATATCTTTAAAAACTGACTGAAGACGCACCTTCTCAGTCTCGCTTTCACCGAGTTTTGTACATCTTCTCGTTCGATTATTGTGAAGGACTTTGTGACTTTTCCCTTCCTGATACGTGAAATTTGATTCATTCATTCGTTCCACAAGCAGAAATTAATCGGTGTCCAGACAAAGAACAATGAAAGATAAAAGTGAGCAGCAGAGTTTAATGTTTTTGTGGTGATTATTTGTATGAAGCCAGAACTGAACATTTTCTTTCCATCATTAAAGAGATAATGAAAGATTGTGAAAGAAACATGTTGCTGCTGTTCAGATGTTGGGGAAGAATGGAAAGAAGAAAAAAAAAGCTCCTAAATATTAAGAATTTTTTAAATTCTGATTCGGTTCCTCAAGCAGTTTGAAACGACAACAAACACTTGTGAACAATGTCTTAATTTGATGTGAAAGCGCGGAGCAGCTTTTTGGCACGTAATGATTGTTTTGTTGTGCCATAAATATATTAATCCCTAAACGATGGAACAGGACATTGACAAACACCCTCTTCTTGGATTAAAGTTCTAAATTTCCCACTGCGTTCAGTTCAGTTGAGCAATAAAATGAAGAAACCACATTATTTCAGCTCATGTTCTCTCTTGATTAGTTTTGGTTGAGGGTAATGGCCACAAACAAGGACAGTATTGATTGTTGTTTTGTTCAAGCCTCTGCGTTTATGGCACTAGTCAAAGAGCGGCTATTATTAGCACCCGGCGCCGCGGCTGCAGGCGAACTGACGCGTGTCCATGGGGCGGAAATGAAGAGTCAATTTGTCCAGAAGCTGTGAGGGGAGAACAACACGGCCAGTGTTGGCGGTTTAATTTCTTATTACAGCGATCGGCGTGGGCGTTTGCGCGGGTGACTAACCGGGGGGGGGGGGGTGCGTTTTGTCGTGTCCGCAGGCTGGGAGGCGGACCGGACGACGCCAAAGACGTGATGAGCCACAAGTTCTTCACCTCCATCAACTGGCAGGATGTCACTGACAAAAAGGTGAGGTTGGGGGGGGACGGCGCCACGTGGGAAAACAAAAAGGTTTAACCGAGCACCAAATTGACTTCCTTGCTCTCCTCAGCTCGTTCCGCCCTTCAAGCCCCAGGTGACATCAGAGACGGACACGCGCTACTTTGACGACGAGTTCACAGCACAAAGTATTACAATAACGCCACCAGACAAATGTGAGTAGATTTGTTTGTAAGACATTACAAGCTTTATACATGGGTTTTTAACAGTTTTTGTTTAATTTTTTTTCCATGATTCTCTCTCTCTTGCTCCCTCTCTCTCTCTCTCTCTCTCTCTCTCTCCATCTGTGCGCACTCCAGATGACAGTTTAGACGCCGAGGATTCGGACCAGCGTACACACTTCCCTCAGTTTTCCTACTCTGCAAGCATACGGGAATGATCCCTCGGACTCTTGAGCGAGCAGGCAGGCTGACACATGATCACAATCACACATACGCACTCGCACTGCTGGGGGAATCCGAACGACACAAAACAAACAAACAAACAAACAAAAAAAAGTGGCACAAGACACATTTTCATTCTGTCTTTAACACACACACACACACACACACACACACACACACACACACACACACACACACACACACACACACACACACACACACACACACACACACACACACACACACACACACACACACACACACACACACACACACACACACACACATACTGGCAACGAAAATTAAACGTGACACGGATCAGAGTAGGAAACGCAGACCACGAACGACTGACCTCAGCAGGTTTGTGTGGGTAAAGATAGGCAGCTTTGTCTTGGAACGTCCTCTCCGGGTTGCCACCCGGCGCCCCCTGCAGGACCTCCGCTGCACTACACTGGGCACCACATCAAAGCCTTGACACTTTGAAAACCAGGTTATGCCAGCAAGTACCACCTTTTTACCAGCTGTAACCATGCTTCTCACACACACACACACACACACACACACACACACACACACACACACACACACACACACACACACACACACACACACACCCAACCATGCATAGACTGCATATATCTTTATACATACACACACTTGATAGAATAAACACAAGTTTAATTAAAATTAGGAAAAATGGGGGGGAAAGATGGGGGTGGGGGGGGCAAATTTGATTTTATCAGTTCTTGCGGTTTTAAATGTAAAGCCATATTTCTGCATTTATTTTGTGATTTGTTAATTTTTATTTTATTTTATTTTTTAACAAGTGCTCTTTCTGGAACTTGCTGTTACAAATCAAGAGTGGGGATTTTCCTACAGTTGGCGGGAAGTAAGGAAGAAAAGAGGGGGAGGGAAAGGGGTGAGGAGGATTGTCATCACTGTGTTTGCGCTGCACGTGTGTGTATGCGAGCGAATTGTGGATGAAATTTTCTGTGCATCGAGTGCGAGAGTGTGTATGAACAAGCCGTGTTTGATTCGAAGCCATCCATTTCTGTCTGTTTTTTTTTTTGTGCACGTTTTTCCAAAACTCATAATCATTGCTGGAATATCAACGTGAGAGGACACTACTCGACACACTCAATGGACTTCTCTTTCATTTTCGTTGTTTTAAAGGGAACAAGCATGTAATTTATTTACCAGCTTGCCTGCCAAATTGACTCATTTGCAATTCGTAACCGGGATTTGATTTGGCAGTTTCTTTTTAAATTTGCATCAAAAGCTGTAATACGTGAAGCGATTCCGGCAGAGCAGACTGACCCGACTTGTCGCTGGTTTTCTTCTTGGCCAGTCGCACACTGTTAACGACAGAAGAGATTGAGGAAAAGGGGAGAAAAGAATCGTCTTGAGCGCAGGTTTCCCGTCGCCTGTCTGGAGAGACGAGTGTAGATGAGCGCAAACAGTTTTGCGGTCCGTGTTCCAGTGATTCTTGAAATGATAGGCACCGATGTATTGTTCATTTTGTATTTTTTAATATCAGTGTCAGTTTTAAAAGTGAGCTTTTGAATGTCCCCATATTTAAAGAATAAAAGAGATCCGCTGTTTGTGAGAGGCCCCCCCCCCCAAAAAAAAAGAAAAGAAAAGAAATTGACTGATTTGTTAAATGTTGAACACTTGACATGATTCCATGTTTGATGTTTTGGAGTAGTTATTTTTCTGAACTGCTGTGTCGAAGCACTTATATCAATGTAGCCATATTTTGGGAGGAACAGTCTGCAGGTTTACGTACCAACTGAACGCAACATGAGCTGTACGACCAAACCTCGGCCTGCAGAAAGAAGGAGCCAATAAAACAGGAGCTCTGTTGGGAAGTTTGAATAAGTAGCCTGTTTTCTTTCAGTTATTGATTAAGCGGAGCTCTGGACAGCGTATTGACACACACACACACACACACACACATTTTATTCCATGATGCTGGAAGACACGATGGTTGCTCTTTGAACTTCACTAAAGGAACATCAAAACCATTTTGTATGTCATTGTTTTTGTTTGTTCATTTTCTTTTCCTTTTTGTCAATCTATTTCTCAAAATTTGGAGGATATATTGTCTTGTTTAGGTATACCTTACATGGAAAAAAATATATATATTAAAACATCTTTTAAACCGATTGCATTTTAAGTTCTTCATTTCAGGGGGTTTTTCCCATGAGGGGTGCTTTTTAAACCGTGAGCTGTAGTTTTACTCATTTCAATCCTGTGTTCTCGTAACGGAGCACAATCAACCTTGTATCAGAGTAGTATTGAAACGGGTCCTAAAATTAAATAAAAAAATATAGAAACCTGGTCATAATGTTCAGAACATATAAAATATCCTCATAGATAATAGTAACTTCAATTAATTACAAAAGACATTTCTTAATATTGATTTTAGTGTCAACCTGACTGCCTCCTCTGGGATTTCCCTCATGTCACATCTTAATTTTTACATTTTTCTTGTTTGTTTTTTTTTCCTCCTCAGTTTGTGTGAGGGTTTGTGGCCGAGTGCCTGCGAGATGTTTATGTGAGTGGTGATACACAGGTGTTTTGTTTTTTTGTTTTGTTTTTTAAATATATCGTCCGTCCCCCCCCCCCCCCCCCCCCCCCAAGTATGCGAGACGGCACCGGAGTTGATCCAATGGCTTTGATTTACAGTTCACAACTCCAGCACCTCTTCTCACTGGCTCAGGCTCAGCCATCATACTCTAGCCTAGTGTCCTGCTTTGGAAGCGGCAGGGCCGGATATCAGAACCGTTGCACTGATGGACTCCACTGTGGGATTTGCCTTCATTGCTATCATGGCCATAAGGGGGTGCTGCTGGACTTTTTTGATATTGGTTGTGAAGCCATACACTGAACCTCGCTGCTGGCCACGCTTTAAGCAATGCTTCACAGCTAAACATGCAAGTTAATACCCCTGACCTCTCCTGTAGGCATACACAGGCACAACAAGTGCCTCTTCATTATTGTGTAAATACCTAAAAAAAAAAAAATTAAATAAAGCTTGATGGTGAATGCAGCATTAGTAGAAGGGGAGGCCTGCAGCTTTGTAGTGTTTGATTTGCAGCTTTAATATGGTTCCCTTGTTTCTCTGTATATTTGAATGTGATCAACGGTCAGGAATGTCACACCTGATGCTGGTGTAACACAGATTTTATTTCCTTAGTTTGTTTTGCTTGTTGCTGATAGTCGAGGCTAAGGAGGCAATGAAAAAGAAAAAGAAAAGAAGAAGCAATCTTAAAGGGGAGGACATTGTCCTGGTCGACATTTCCAGCCCCCCTTTTGCAAGACTTTACAGTGTAACGGGTGACACCTGCTACAGTATGGTAGCTTATAACATTTGCAACTATAATGTGCCAGTAAACATTTTTACTGAATGAATCCCGTCTGTGTCTCTCTTCTTTGCGTCGTCGTTGCATGCTCACAACTACACTAACCACGCCCTAATTGATGTTGCAGAAAATGTCAGAGACTTCACTTAATGACATTTTTTTTAAATTAGAATATTAGAGGAAAGTCAAAGGCTATGTGCGGTAGGTAACCTGTCAGGTGTGTGAATTTCTCTTGGAGATCATTAAAGTGTTTATCTATCTATCTAGGTTCCCCTGTGATCACTGGTGAATGTTGAGGAGGGTCCTAAATGTCAGGATTGAACACACCGCTGGAAAGTGTTATTACAAACATCTCTGTGTTGCGGGAGGCAGGCGCCAGGAAAAGAAACAAAAAAACTTCACAAAGAATTAAACCCAGGCTCTCATTTACTGCCCAACTGCTAATTCAGAAGGGTTGTCTTTAAAAATGGGGTTGTTTGACTTAATAAAGCTATATTATGAGTAATCAAAGACATTTTACACATACAAACTGCACTTGATTAATGGTACTTGGATAAGTATTTCTGTGTCAGACCACGACAATATAATGTCACTTCTGTGGTCTCTTGATGGCCTTGAGGAGGTCAAGGAGGAATCATGTCATGAAAATTGTTTTACGTGCATGCAGTACAACTGCTTTGCTTTATTTCTGAGGCGGCTGCATTATTTTTGGAAGTGTAATTAGGTCCTGCTTATGGGATAGCCCACCCATATTCAGACCAATCCCAGCTCACTGTGAAGGCACCTCACACCCGAAACAGGTCAGTTGTCAGGTCAATTGCCATGAAAAATATTTAAAGAATTAAAGGATTTCTGACAGACAGGACACTGGAACACATCTCGGCTAAGCTTAAATCTCTGCACTGGCTGCCTGACTGTCAAAAGAGCCACTTCAAAATATGTATTCTGGTCTATAAAGCTTTGAAAGGTTTCGGGCTGAGATACATCTTCGATTCATTTGTAGAATATGAACCATCCAGACTCCTGTGGGTCCCTGGAAGAGGTTTACTAAGTGTTTACAGCGAAAAGAAACAAGGTGAAGTAGCTTTTAGTTCCTACGCTCTCCAACTGTGGAACAAACTTCCTAAACATCTGAGGACTGCTGGCACACTCTTTTTCTTTTCTTTTTTGTTTTTTAAATCAGACTTTAAAATAGTATAATTTGCTCAGGCTTTTCATGAAACAATGCTTATTATTTATATTACCATGATCTTAATAAAGTTTTGGGGTTCTTTGAAACCATGGGGTTCTTTGAAACACTGCCCATCATTATTATAGTTCATATAAGAGGTATTTAATAGTAATTTCTTATATTCGTATATTTAGTGCAATTCTGTGAATTAAAAAAGAAAAATATTAAGATATACAAAAAAAACAAGATTTTCTCTCAGGTTGAATCAGACTTTTCACCCCCTCGTTGAATAAACTTTTGACGAGAGCGTGAACCGGAAGTTGCAGTCAGTCTACCTGCACGCCCACCTGATCTGCTCCCCAATCAGCCGCAGTGTTAAATAGCGGAGCAGCTCGAGGCCCCGGGCTCTCGCGTCTCTCTCTGCCCAAAACACCTCCACACAGCCCGTGGATAAGTAGCTGCAGCGGCCCCGGCCTGGGAACTCGAGCTCCGGCTGTGAAGCATGGCCAGGACGGGTTTCTACGACCTCAAGCCTCTGCTGGACTTAGACATGAAGGTGAGATCAGCCAGTCCTCGCCTCTACATTCAATCAACTGCTCTCTTCCACATAAGGTCCCTTTTCCTCTCTGGAAGATGATTACTTTAAAAAAAAAAAGAAGAAGAAAGAAGGTATGATTGAAGTGTTTCGTTTAAGTGGATGAGAGATAAGCCACATAAAAAAAACAAAGGTATTTAAATGGCACCATTCAGACACAAGGTAGTTAAATGTAGAAAATGCAGGGTGACTATCAAATAGCCTACGTTAAAGCAAAGTGAGTAAAGTAAAGATGATGGTAATAAAATAATTAAATTGTTTATTGGAAAATCTGAGTAAATATTTTAAATCCTGGTTGGAAAGAGCCAAGTGTGTGTCCTGAGGTGTTCAGGAAGTTTGTTCCACAGGTGAGGCATATAGGAACTAAATGTTGCTTCACCTTGTTTCTTCTCACTGGAAACCTTTAAGAAACCAGTTCCTGATAACCTCAGCGGCCTGAATGTTTCATATTCCAAGTGTAAATTGGAGATTTATTTCGGCTCGAGACCGTTCAGAGATTTATAGACTAAAAGGAAGATTTGTGTTGATGCTCCTGCAATAACCTATTTTTACTATTTCCTGGTAATATTGTAAATTTGTAATTGGCTGTTATGAACCACGTGCAATTAAAGGTATGCTTGTTCTGACAGGGCAAAATATGCCCCTCTTGAAATAAGTGAAAAGATCTGCCAATGGAACAAGTGAGAATTGTTTTGGTAAGATTTCTTGAAATGACATAATTTACAATATTGAGATCGCAAGATTAGCAGTGAAAATATTTAAAGCAATACTGTACAACTATTTTCAAGCTTGGTGTCTTGGAATTAAGCCACAAATGCTCAAATCAAGATTATCACTATCGTACAAATTACACATCAGCCTGAAAAACAAGATATTTCTGATTTCAGACGAATGAACTTGGTTAAATTGAGGTTTTTCTGTGCAAATGGCTTTGAATTTGAAATTTCTTTTCTGAAAGTGTCTTTTTACATCAATGCACGTCTTATGCTTTAGATGACCTTTTATTGATTTAACAATACCTTTTTTTTTTTAAATACTTTCTGATGCCCCCTGGGGAAAGTCTTCCCCATGTTTTGAAAACCATCATTACAGATGATCTTCTAGGGCCTTGTATTGTTCCCTTTCTACGTTGAAGACTCCTCTTGGTGTTTCCATGGATGAGCGAGGTGTTGTCTTGCAGGAAAGGAGGTCGTCTGCACAGAGCAGCGACGTCATCGCGATGACCTTTCATGAGGACAGTGGGACACGCACAGTTGGTAGTGTCATTTAATTTTTTTTCTCCAAACTGCACTTTTGCATGATTTATTTATTTATTTGTTTTTTGTAATTTAACTCTGTTCTTCTAGGGGAGCGTTTCCAAAGCTGGGGCCGAGGCCTCCCTTGGGGTTGTGCCAGAGATCACAAGGAAGGTACTTGCAATGTGCAAAATGCCCAGTAGTTTGTCTATTATATTTTTATTTAAAAAAATTTTGTCTTCAAAAAGGCAAAGAAAACGCCACCATGAGGTGAATGCCCTTGTTTCCAGACCAGGGAGTGAAGGACCTACTTGTTTCATTTTGTCTCTTTCACAGCCAATGGGAGTGTAGAGGAGCTGGTTGTTTTTTACCCACACGGGCTACAAGGTCTTCACAGCCTGCAGGCGCTGGTTCCCAGCCTGCTGCGACATGAAATGGAGATAGCGCTGGAGAAATTAGGCCTCATATGGGACCGGACATATGCCTGGGACTTGTTCCTGGAAATGATGGTGAGACATTATCATTGTAGGAGCCGTTAAACCACGCCAGTGTCTCCCGAAGATTTGCCGCAAAACACTGAATATGCCGTTGCTTTTTAATTATTGAGACTTATCCTCCTGCTTTTGGTTTCTTCCCTGTAGAGAAATCAAGCGCAGTACTGTTTCCCCAACACTGACCTCCCCCTGCACTTCACTGATGTCACTCGAGCCATCCTGGTAGACTGGATCATTCAAGTTCATGTGGGTGATTACTTTTTTTTTCTTTTTTCCCGTTCAAACATATAAAAAAAAAATAAAATTATAAGTCACTCCCAGGTTCTGTTCCAAATGTGCTTTAGTGGGAACCTGGTCACCTGCGTTTTCTTTTAAAAGGTGTTCATGTTCATTTAGTGCTGTGAAACAATACATTTTTAATTAGATTAATCACATGAGTGCTATGGAATAATTTTAATCTCTATTAAGCTTGAGCAAACCGACTCGAGGAAGAATGGAATATATTCACTTGACGCGTTTATGTTGACAAACTTGTTTTTAAAAACAAACATTTATCCACATTAATGTGGCCCTGTTACTCCTTCGCCATGCAGCATTGAACTAATTTATTGACATTGCCTGAGGACTGGAGCAACATGTCCTTGTTTTGGTTTCACTACTGCCAGTTTATTGCCAGTTCAGTTGGAGCTCCGCCCCCACTCTTAGTTTGTATAAATTTGGCCGGATTCTACTTTATGCAAATGAGCTCTACCCAGCTATGCAGTTTAAACCACACCCAGCATGCATCACAGTGTGTCTCATGAATGGGATGCAAGAAACCGATGGACCCCGTAGACATGTACCTTCCTTCTGCACTGCAGATGTGCTGATTGCCTTAACATTTTATTTAATTTTTTTAATCAGATTGATCATTATGATCCACATTAACACATCAACTTTGACAGCCCAAGTTTAATTTAAAAAGGTTTACGAAGTTTGTATTCAAATCGGACGCAGAATGAGACGGGCCTCAATATTTGCCGTTCGTACATGGAATCATAAGTCATTTCAATTTCACTTGACTCCTTTCGAGTGTGAGAGGTGTTCATGCTTTTCAAATCGTTTCGACCCAGGAAATGATGAACTTTCAAGAAGAGACCCTCTATCTGGCCATACACCTTCTCAACCGTTCTCTGCGACTGATCAAGGTGACCACGACCAACCTGCAGCTCCTTGGCATGGTTTGTCTCTTCCTGGCAGCCAAGAAGGAGGAGTGCCTTCTACCTGAGGTACAAAACCCGAAGGGCTCATTTCCTTAATGCAAAAAAAAAAAAAAAAAACAACCCAAATTGAAGCACGAGTGGGAGAACTTGATTAGCTTAGCAGAATTATTTCATGTAGAAATGTTGTGCAAGTTTGTTTCTCTTTTCCTAGGTGTCTGTGCTCTGCTACTTGATGGACCACACCTACACCAAGCAGCAGCTGCTAAGAATGGAGCGCAAAGTCCTCTGTGGACTCAAGTTCAACCTGTCACACTGCGCTCCTCTGCACTTCCTCAGTCTCCTTGCTACTGTCGCTCGCTGCAGTGCCATGGTGGATATCCATCTTTTTGTTCCCCCAAAAGATGTCACTGACTTCAAAGTGTCATCACACCCTGACATTTGTGCCACTAGGTGTTGTGGATGGCTCGTTATCTGCTGGAGCTGTCTCTCTTGGAGGGCCAGTGTGTCGTGTTCTCGCCACTCCAGCTGGCTGGAGCCTCCCTCTGCTTGTCCCGCCTCATCCTCCAGGAGCCTTCAACGCCAGAGATGGAGGCTGCCTGGTGTCTGGCCTTCAGCGTCCACTGTGGCAGGTATTGGACCCCCCCCACTCGGAAACTCTCAATGTTTTGCCTCAGAAATGACCAAGCTTTTATCTTTTTTCAGAACTCGTGTACGACTTCAGTCTTTTGCAATTGCGTGGACTACGTCTACCTATCGATCTGATCGGTGTATTTTTCTTTTCTTTCCCCCCCAGCGAGGCTGCACTCCGGAAGATCATGCATATTCTAGCAAGTGCTGCCGCGAAGGCCCACACCCACGAGACCTGTGCTACTTTCATTAAATACTCCTCGATAGCAACCATGCATATAAGCAGGCATCCCGGCCTGATCAATGCCTCCAGTCTGCTGGTGGAATGCACTTGACATACCTGAGCCAATGAAACTGAAACTGATGCAGGTCTGAGAGCTCATACAAGGACTTGACTGCGATGAAAGCCTTTCTCTACATGACTGGGGCTCCTTAGCTGTTATTGTGAAAGTGGGCGAGGAAGAAGCGAGATAAAATGTGATGCCAAATATTAACAAAGTTGAATGTATTTAGTGAGCAAATTGACACCTTTGTTTTTATGATCTTAATTTGCAGCCGATTTAGGGAATATTTCAATTGTACCAATCTGTCCTTGTCGTTGTGAAGATGATTTGGGCTGTTTTTGAAGTTTTAATATAAAAAAGAAAATAAAGTGTCTGCTGCAGATTGAGTTTGACCTGTTTTTGGTGCATTTTATACAGCTGCTTTCTTTTCTGAATTTCAACACATCCGAGACTGTTATTTGATAGCGGAGCAGCCTTCTAACAGTGTATGACCTGCAGGGTGCAGCACATCTGCAGCAACTTGACTTCCAAATTAAGTGTTGATGTAAAAATAAACTTATCTGCATATTGTGACTATAATAGAGCAGGTCTCTCGGGTGCACTTTGGCAAATCTAATTTATAGGTCGTTTGTGCCATTATTAAGAAACTTTAATATATATAAACCTGTGTTGTCTTCCAATCACGAGGTTGCGAGTTGGAGTTCCAAAGTTCACCCTTCAATCCAGGTTGCTGGTGTCTGTCTGAGGGGATGATTCACTTGCAGAAATGCAATTCATTTACCATTTTATTGTAATGGCAAACTTGTAGAGCTCAAGATGTTGCCTTTTACAAAAACGGTATTCTACATTTTCAAAGATGTAGGATGGATGCAATTTGATTTCTAAAATGACTTGTGTATATCTTGATACCAATTCAAAATTAGACTTGTGGATACTTGCAATATATTGTTTTCCTATACATGTGCAACTGATAGTCCACTTGTGACACCTTGGTTATGCTGAAGGGCTAATGTGCTCCAGAGCAGGTTGTGCTCATGATAAGAGATTGAGTATAAACGCATTGCCTCCTGACCACACGGGGGAAACTTGTCCTCAGAAGAACTTAATGGGAAATCTACACCAAGGGGGGGGGGACTGACAAAGTACTCTGCCTGAAATGTCTGTGCCATAAAGTGACATTGAGTCATAGACACTGCTGGCTGTTTATTGTGATGAATCTCATGAAGTTGCACATTAACAGGGTCGACATTTTTCTTCCTGGCTTTCGCTACAGCATCAGTGTTGCTTTTGGCCTGGATGATGTTTGAATTCATATCTTTGCTCTTGAATTACATAAGCTTCTTCGCAGGGTTTGTGATTGGCCCGACGCTGCAAACACTTCCCATTTTATGTGAATGTGTGTTGAATTAGCGAGTCGATGACCTGCTTTGTAGTGCTGCTTAACAAAGATTGCGAATGTGTGGGTTTGTGTCTCCAGATAACTGAGATATCCCAGGTATGTTAAGCCTGCTTCGTAGTACAGGCCTCTGTTCTCCAGATTTGATATTGACAGCCCTGCGGTCTGTCTGCAGGGTTAACCTCACACCCTCATAACCTCACACCATCCTGTGAAAGTATCACTTCCTCCCTCTCCGCCTGACCCCTGCAGACTGCCCCCACCCTGACCGTCACCGCTGAGGAGGCTCTCCTCCAAGAGGCACCTGACGGTGTGAATCTGCAGAGGGTCCCCGAGCTGTGGAAAATGTCCTGCATCGTTCCTGTGCCAAACATATCGTGTCCCTCTGGATCTACGGACAACAGAACGGTGGCGCTGAAAACAATTTAAGCAGAAGCTTCAGAATGTGTGATGGCCACGGGAAGAATCTCCTTTGGAGAGCGGTGAGGGACATTGTTCAGGATGGATCCTAACTCTGAGACCACCAATACCACTGCCACTGCTGTTGGCCTCTCTGAAGAATCTGTTGAGCCTGTTGATGTTGGAACGCTCAGCCTGCGGTCCCAGCATGCAACAGAATAGAGGAACGCATTTGGCACCACAGACATAGAACAGCGTCAGCATCGTCCGGCAGTTATTAAAGAAATTCATCCTCTCACAAAACTATATGGGTTAGATCTTTCCTATAGCGGACAATAGCGTAGTTTGTCAATCTGTAACCTCTTAGCCTGGTTCTGCAAAACCACTACAAGAGGAGCAAAGACTTGTCGAACTCTTCTCTGTTAGTAGTGAAGCATGAGCTATTATACTGAGGAAATGATATGTAGAGAGGCACAGACTGTCCACGGGATCTGAGTTTATTGAACCCTATAAGGAAGTGGGGTTTTTTTTGTGCTTTTTTGGGGGAAACTTTTATTTTTTCCAAACAACATGCATGAACATTCAAAAATGATTGAGGGCAAGGGTATTTACAATTGCATACAAAAAAATAGACTGTCCTTAAGAGTTTTTAATGCTATCCCATTTTCCCCAGTATTCCTCTCCTTGAAGGAAGTGTTTTCTTTTAGCTGTCCAAACTCTATGAAATAACAGTGGCAATCCCAGTGGAGTTTTTCTACCTTAAAGTTCACCTACAAGACATTTGACTTGTGTATCTGTTGCTCGAGTTCCTTTAGCGTTGTTTGTAATGGGGTGCGTGTTTTTAAAATAAAAGAATAAAAGAGACAAATGACTTTGTGAGATGTATTAAGTATATCTTACAAACCCTCAAAGGTTTTATTTTGGTGTTTTTGTTCTTCCCTTGATAATGATTACAATACATTTTATTTGTAATGCACTTTAGATTTTGTGTTTACACGTGAAGAGGATAGAAAAACATACTAATAATTATAAAAGATGAAATCAGATTAAATAAAAGCGGTTGGTAAAAACCATTAAAAAGAGAGAAAGTTAGAAGTTGAAGTTGCCTTCAATGGTTTTGTCTGAACATGTATGCTGATAATTACTAATTTCACATTTCCTTGTTTATCATTATTTTGTGAATGCTTGAAGCAATACTTTAGTTTCTGTAAAATTCCAGTCCTTTCACCTTTTGTTAAACTACCAGTCCTTTAAGTTTTCTTTTTCTACATGCCGCCCTTTAATTTTTATTCAATTCATAGTCCTGTAACCTTTTCTGACAACCATTCCTTTAACTTTTTCTGAGATTACAAGTCTTTTACAGGGTTTTTCTTAAAACTATTGTACTTTTTCAAACGTCCAGTTTAAAAAATAAAAAAATAATTCCTTTAAAACTATCAGTCCTTTAAATTGTTCTTTACCTTGTCCTTAAGCATTACAGTTTTGCTGTTTTTCGGCTGCAGCATTCGCACTTGCATTTTCTTGAAGACATGCTAATTGTCCCAGTTTATTATTTTACTTCCTTTTTGTGAGATGACGAAATGGTGGTCCCCCCTCCCATCATATCCGTATTGCCCACCCATGCCCTCCAGTCTTTACCGTCACTGTCTCGCCGGTGCACGTGCACTGATACCTCATTGGCTATGGCCGCTGGCTAGCGGACCAATCAGCGCTTCTTGTGCCAGCGGAGATCTTTTTTTTTTTTTTTTTATTGTGTCTGGTAGGTGGTCCAACAGGCGGACATGGGTTCAGCTGAGGTGACTCAGCCCTGGAATTGTGTCACTAAAGTGTGCGCCTCTGTTTCTGTTGCTCCCGTGGGACGGACCTGAGCGACAAACTGCTCTCAAACAGATTTTGTTCTTTTTTCCCCCCACTTTTTTGTGAACGTTTCATCAATGCAGCGTCAAGTTATCCGCGGTTAGCGCTCTCCGTTTCAGTACAAAAGCGCCGAGGGGCACACATCTGGATATACTTGCAGGTGAGTTTTGCTGGAGGAATAAATCATCAACATAACTCTGATTTACACCGAGTGTTGTCACGAGAGCTGGTGATGTCGTAAAGAAATTGATGTTTTTGCACCCGTTGCATTTTATTTTGAACTACGCTGTGTTTACGTTTGATTTCCGGTGCTTTGATGTTACTAAATCTCGACCCACTACTACGGCCGCGTTATCTCGCTTTATTGTACAAAGATTACACTATTTACGGTTTTTATAGTAACACTGATATGTAACGAGTGTGACATGAGATTAATAGTTTACTTCAGAGTTTTCCGAACGCTAAAAGACACGTTTAATGAAAAACAAAAACCAAAAAACCGACATCTATTAAAGAAACCATCTATTAAAGAGACCTAAAAGAGGTAAGTTTCACACGACAAATAAATGCGGTGATATTTTACAGTTTGGCTTTTTAAAACCTGCTGATTGCTCAAGGTCGTGTGGTTATATTCGTGGGTTTTCAACTTATTTTTCCACGTGGATTTCAAACTAGTATCGACGCGTAATGTCGTTCAGTCTTTTTTTTTTCTCCGGGGGGGTTATTCGTGGTGTTTTATGAATTTCTGTGCGTGTAAGTGTTTACCAGCCGTGTGAGAGGAAGTATATGTAATAGAGAAACCGAGGGGGTTGGACTCAAAGTTGAGTTGCATAATAACTCAGGGGGAGGACGAGAGAGGACATGTGGTGCCTTCACGGACCCTCCGGATCTCTACATCTCACCGGTCCAAGCTCACATGGAGGAGAAATAGTTCACGTTGTTCCAGGACGGTCTGGGACAAGATTTTGAAAGTCACAACGTGGTGTCCACGAAAACCGAGTCCAGTACCGTCAACCTGCTGACGTTTAAATGTCAGCTGCAAACCTAATGTTGACTTTATCCACCGCAGATCTTCAGCTGTGTGTGCCAAGTGCAATGTAGATCTTGTTTCACATCTCAGTCGTGGATTTGCAGAGCATCTCTGCACCAATTATTTTGTTTCTATCTCCTCTGATCCGAACAAAGAACACGCAGGACCGAAGTGTGTCACTCACAGGCAGCTGTATAAAATATTCTGCAGGCGATTAAAAGCTTCTCAAGCAAGACCAATCAAAACCATTTTGGGGGCCAGTGAGTATTGTTGAGGTTTTTGGCTGAAAGCTGATGATGACTGTAACTACATGCCTTTTGCCTCCTGGTGAGCTAAATATTTCTGTTACTGCAGATGTCCTCTTTAAAATACACGTGTTCAAAGTTCTGTCTGTTTACCTGATTTAGAAAGTGTCTGCAGGGGACTTGAGGACAGGTTGTTCCTGTTCTTGAAGTTCCTATGTGTAAACAAGTCAACGTTGTTGGTTTTTTGTTTTGTTTATGTTTACTGATAGGAGAAACATGATCTTCCCCACCCTGGAAAGGTGCTCATTCTCATGCATCATTATTGTTGTTTTCAGAAGCAGTTTAAATGTCAGATATTTTCTTGTCAGGGTCCAGCATGCCGAACCAACAGCCTCGACCGGGTGAGCACATTTCCTGCAAGAACGCTAAAGATAAGCGCAACAGCACAACTCTGCTGGCCATACGTGGCTCTAAAGATGCAGACGACTCCAGTGGAAAGGGCTCTAGCTGCAGTTCAGAGAAGGATTCAGGCTATTCAGGTGAGTTAATGTGAATTTAACCAATTAATGTTGAACCCAATAGTGCACGCAAAATGGGTATAGTGCATTTCAGGTCAATATAAGAAACTTGCTGACTTTTAAAGTAATGGATTAAGTCCATATGAAATTAAGAATGCAGGGTCTGTAGTAATTCTTTGTAATGAACAAAAGTTATCTCAAGAATGTCATCGCGGACCTTTTGCAGACGGAAAATGAAAATTTGAAACGGCAACTAATTGGACTGTATGATGTCGCTTACTGTATAACCCAGCCCCCCCCCCCCCAAAAAAAAGGTCCTGATAATGTCCACCAAGTTTGGCAGCAACAACATTAGCCACAATTACTCTTCAACTAAACAGCACGTAAACATAAAAAGTGTTGATGGCCTAAAACTACGAAGAAGGATTGCATGACCTCATAACAATCCATTGTTTCCTTGGGAAAACAAAAGGGTGAGCAGCTGATAAGAGGGTGAAAACAAATACTTCAGTATCAAAACTGGCATGTTCCACTTTTCACTTGTATAATTTGTCTTCTCTGCAGATGGTTCAGACTGGCATCACACGGACGTGGAGGACCGGCGGAGCAACAAAAACCAATTCGTAGCCAGCGACCATGCACAAGCTTCACCGCCGAGACAAAACGAACAACTTGTTCAAAGGAATCCTGGGAATGTTCCCAGTGTACCAACAGGACACGATCTCCCATCTGTTTACATCATCAAGGACACGGGGCTCAAACAGGTAAGCAGGTGTAGCTACAGGCAAACAGGGTAAGAATAAAGAAAGAATGGAATATTGCAAATAAACCCAGATCTTGAGCATATATTTCTTGATCCCCTGCTTTATTGATGCCTCCTTCGCCCTTTCTTGTCCCAGCAACCAAGTGTAATCCAGAAAAGTGGGCAGCTGCTCTGGAGGAACGACATCAGGGAAAACGACTTTTCTGCTACTCCGCATGTGATCCTTTTCCAGCAGCCTCGCCTGGCCCCAGACACGCTGCAACTTCACAAGCCCTCCTCTCAGAGGTCGAATGTCACCGCCAAGAAAGTCAATAACAGCTACATACCGATCCTTAACTCCTACCCTCGCATTGCACCGCACCCCAGCAAGAAGCCACCCGATAAATCTTCACTCAACCCCGAATCACAGAGTCTGAGCAAGAGGGTGTGCACGCACCCCAAGATTAATGACGCTTCTGTGACACGAGGCCTCCCCGAGCAGCATTTTCACAAACAACCTAAATCAGCAGCCTCTTCCTCTTCAACCGGAGACGGTCAGTCCTCCCCTGCCTCGGCTTTCACAAATCAGGGATCCCCGTCTGTTTCCGCTCTGCAGGCCGCCTCCACTTTCCTCACAGGCAGAGGACACCACAAAGACTCCGCCCCAAGCACTCGCTACTGTCGTTTCTTCAACACGATGGAGATCCTCAAACAGTCGGGGCTCCTGGACATCACGCTGCGCACTAAGGAGTTGCTGCGCCAAAGCGCGGCCACGGACAGGGGCATCGCTCAGCTGCGCCAGCACACAGAGCTGCTGTGTCGGGCCGCTAACGACCCCAGTGGCGCCACGGCGTGGGAGCACCTACACAATATCATGGATGAATCGGGGAGCTACCCCGACCTCAAGGCCATGCAGAATCGGCAAAGTCCTTCTCATCCAGATTCAGCTTGTCAACCAGAGAGGGTTTCCGTTGATGACACGGTCGGCCTGCGAGCTGCAGAAACCTCAGAGTCGCCTCACGAGAGTGGTGCTGATCAGAATTGTGCTGTATTCCACCGTCCCGCCTCAGAACAAGACGGCAAGCTCACGGCTCATGATAAAAGCTCAGATAGTGTGGCCTTCATGTCTCCGGACAGTTCCACTGGGTAGCACAATCTTCCGTGCCTTTTCAGGATGACGACCCAGTTTGTTGAACCTCCCTCCATCTTTGAATCTACTTTCTACAGCCTCGGCTGTGGGGAGGCTCCAGCCGATCTTCATCCAACTCTGGGTGAAGGCAGGGTACACACACACACACTATCAGGTCAACAGTCCATCACAGTTACACCCACGACCAACTTCAGGACAGCAGTTCACCAGAAATGTTTGCTTTTGGATTTTTTGAAGAAAACGCGAGTACTCAGATAAACAAGGAGAACATGCAAACTCCACGCCATAACGCCACGAGCGTAGACTCGAACTTGGTATATTTCTGGCTGTGAGGCGAGATTGTAGCCCTTGTAGTTAATTTGTGATATTATATTTTTGTTTAAATGTTGTGTCCTATATCATTAATCTTGGTGTTGAAGAAGCTGTGAAAAATATCTCTGCAGGTCAAGTATTTCACGTTTTTACTTTTTGTTCAAAATCTTGTTCAGATATTTGAAAACTCCGTTACTGCACTCAAATGCAATACAGTCCCTTCTTCTGTATTACCACTGTAGCCCTTATAGAAGCACAGCGATAAGGAGAGCATCTCTGCTGGCGAGCCATTGGAACGGATCGTGTGAAAATAAAATATATTTCCCCCGAAAGGCAGGGAAAATCGGCTCGCACAAAAGTGGCACGTGACGCTACAATGACGGCCACGGCATTGCTCATCGCTACAGTCGCTTGTTTCGTTGCCATGTAAGGCCAGAAAAACCCCCCAAAAAACCCCACATGTACTGGGAGGTAAACGGTTTCCTTTGAGCTTTATTACCCAAGAAAGAGCCGGCAGTCCAAGCTGGGTGATAAAAGACCTCATCGGGCAGCATCTGTGCCTTATAATAAAGAAATAACGCCAGAGCTACAGGCTTCCAGTCCAGAGGCATTTTAACAGGAAACTGGCGGCACCTGATGTGCTGCCATGTAAACGTCGCATCAGAATCTACTCAGCACTGGACCACTGCAAGGATTTCTGTCCAAACATTTAAACAACGCCTTAAACGCTTTTTCACTGGATTTTTTGTTTTGTTTTATACATTGTTATACATCACTAGGGTGCATCAAATATTACGCATTATCCTACTGATTTTCAATCGAATCGATCACAATACAAACTGAATGTAATTGCGGCAGGATACAGACTCAATGCAGCATCCCTGAGACAATATTATAGAATTTTCTCTCATCCAGCAACTTTACTGTCCATTTTCACAATGACGGCTGCTTCTTTTTTTAATTTTTTACACCAAGACTTCTGGTTGATGTTGTGGTTGTTTTATAAATGAAGCACAGTTTGCTTTACGGTTTTGAAAGTTTTAAAATTCCTAAAAGTATGCAGAGTAGATGGGTTTTATGCATGTGGTATGTGTAAGAACATTCATTCTTTTCTTCTTTGTGTAATTTGGTGGACCACGTGGCCAGCGATGCACACGCTATCAAAAAAAAAAAAAAAAAATGTAAGTGGTTTATATGGTGTATTTTTCATAAATTTAAGCTGTGGAAATAAAGCAATACATTATGAAATCAAGTTTTTCCACATACTTTTTTCTTAAATGTCCTGGTTGCAGAGTCGGCTTTACATGACCTTAAAATAGTCTGACGGTTTCCATGGAAACGTAGCACAGAAGGTGTGATGCATGTGTTAACCACATGTATGTGTTATGTGTCCTGTGACTTCAACAGCCGTGGCAGCAGTTTCCTTCTTGGGTTTCCAGTAGAGCTCAGTGGCGTATTTATTTTTTTATAAATTTACTCTCCAAAAGGGAACTTTAAAAATTTTTTTTTAAATTAAATAATCCGCAAAGACAATTTGGGTTTTCTCATCACATTTAGGATTTACAAGAATATCTCTTTCAAAATGTCTTCATTTGTTCAGGTAAAACACAAGAATACAATATTAAGAGAAAGTACATGCCGTTCCATCAAGACGGATGTTACGCATCACTGAGGTGTAGTTCCTCTGAGGAGCCACTGCCCCGTGCGAGTTGAGATGCCTCCTCCCCTAAACACACCTGCTTTTCAAGAATGGATCATTAAGTATTGCAAGAGCCTCAATAACGTTTAGTTTTTTTCCAGCAGTTTTGTTGGATCCTTTACTAATGTATGGCAACGAGTCGCCAAGTTCACAGTTACGTAACTCTGGAGAACTGCAGTTATATTTGTTTAAAGTTTCATTTCACTCGGTTGATTTTACCGAGCATTATGACGCAACACAATTAGGTTTCTATAACAAACTAACCCAACCAAAATCAATCGTATTTGCCTTCAGTATTTACAAAATGTGGAAAGGCATTGCATATGTGTACTTGTGTAGAAACACAATATTGTGAGGAAAAAAAGATGACGATAGGCTTGAATTTTACAGCTCTTCTTTAATGAGTACATATAATACAATGGGGGTAAAAGAAGGAGGGGGAGAAATGACTACTTCCAGAAGCCTCCATGGTCTTAGATCATAGTTAATAATTGCAGAATTCACAGAGATCAGTTGATGTTGAACAATTGCATTTGCTCTCCGGTGTCCTGCAGCACAATTTCTCTCTTTTGGGAGAGTGGATCTCCGAGATCAGACTTGCACAGGTGGTGGAAACGCTAGAAAACGTAAAGAAATGTTGAGAGTAAAGTTAAAAGAAATGAAATTATATGAACAGGGCAAAAGAGATTTAAACACAGTTTTTACAAACATCCTAGTTTTATTTTGGATTACATTAGTTTACAAACTTTTCTTCACAAAAACTACCCGAATCAAAATGATTATTGAATCGCAATAACAATAATGCAAAAAAATAAATAAGATAAAGCCTCAAACGGGTATTAATGAAACAAGAGGCATGACTTGAACCTTCTCCCTTTGAAAATTCAAAGTAAAATCCGATGTAGTGTTTGAGGTTGTGTGCACATATTTTAGGAATCATGTGTTTGGAAGCACATTGAATCATCTTTAATTTGCTGTTCTTAAAATGATGGCTAAATGGATAACAATACAAAATGTTGAGAAAATTTACAATGACATAGACGCCATTCTTTATGTCTTATTTCTTGAAATAAATCAAGGATTGTCCCACCTGACTGAGGGTCCCGGTTCCAGTAGCCATCTTATACAGTGCCCATCCAGGCACAAGTAGGATGGAGGAGAGGCAAAATAGCCAGCCCAACACATGAGCCCAGTCTGGGTACAAGTACCACCGGTTAAAGGTCAGAGGCGTGTACTCCACTAAAGAATATATAAAAGAGCCCTGATGACACAGAAATGGTTTAGTAGTGGATCCTGTTAAATGCTGACTGTATTCAGAAACAGATTTGATCCAGCAGAGTGCTAAAAAGAAAAGAAAAAAGGCAACTCACCAGTGAAATCAGTGGGGTGATGTAAAGCCAGCAGATTTTGAAGAAGGGGTTGGGTCGAACACCTGTCATGTCCTTTATAATGTCAATCAAACGATCGGCTCCTTGGTGCGAAATGAGAGTTCAAAAGTATAATGACATCAGACATGCTTGTTAACACTTCTGCACTCTTAAATGATTTCCCCCACATACAGAAAATACTATAAACTAATACATCAAGATCAGCTTACTTACCAAATATCCATCCAAGAGCCAGGGTTTCAAACACACAGAGGAAGAGGATGCAGCCTCCATTACAAGCATAATAGTCAAACATCTGGAAAATGTACATACCACCCTGGAAACAACAGCAGGGATGTTAGATATATCATTTACTCTCATTGTCTCATAATACATGGAATCTCAGCTTTTATTTACTTGTTGTGCAGTTTGTTTGTGTGGCACAACTGGGTTGACATACGTATTTTACATGGTGTAGAGTTGTGTTGTAGAAATGGCTCATGTATTCCTTCAGGCAAGGTTCTTGTTTTGCTCTACTTTGTAATTTCAGGGTCCTCATTTTTTCAAGGTTAGAAAAGGAAAGTTATTTCATGCAAAATATGACAAATAATTCATATTATTACTCTGCTGCAGTAAATTGAGAGAGGAGACCCATGCTGATGTCAGATCTTAAAAATATTTTCATTAAGGTAAAAAACAAAGAACAGCAAAACATGAGTTTCCCGGGGTGGAGATTTTAGGATCTTTGTTTGCATTAATTCAATCTCAGGAAGCGTTAATGTTTGCCTTCAGTCAAGCTTAACAACTATTTAATAGTTACTTACTTGAAGAAAGAAATTGGTTTTGTATCTTTGAAGAGCTGGATGGAGCTTTTTGGTGTTTTTTAAAATACCTTTTTATTGCAGAAGTGTTGTAATTGTGACTGTTTTAACAAACTGCAGCAGTTTATGTGAAAAGGGCAAAGTCAATTTGACCTCTAGTTTATACTGTCTAATATAATTTATGCAGTAAACGACACATTTAGAGTTGTGACTCCTAAATGTCAATGTAACAATTGGAACTGACTTCAGTGATCATGACGAGCTGGCAGAAGAAGCACAACAAGCAGAAGAGAAGGAGGAATTGCTCTCGTCGGCCCGGCCTGCGCATTACTTGGGGAAACAAATCTATGATGGATGTCATCACCGCCTCTAATGCAATAAACTGTAGAAAAAAAGACAGAGCAGAAGCAGTAAAACTGAAATGTGATCTCTCTTTTTTTTTTTAAACAGGCCCTCTGCACGTGTTTCTTACTTGTGTGTCCAGGCCCAAGACAATGAGCATGACAAAGAAACAGATGGACCACAGTTGAGGCAGAGGCATCATGGCTACGGCCTGAGGGTAAGCAATAAATGCCAAGCCCGGACCTGGAACACAAAATCAGAAAGATGCTAAACTGGTTTTCTTCTCAACTACTTGTCATTTAGTCAAGGTTTCAACAAGTGCTGTCAAGTGAATTTACTAAATACTATTGATGAAGGCAATCATATTTTTTTGATTGCTGAAGAAATGTGGCTTTTTTTAAAAATCATAAAGTTATTTAGTGATGAAGATAAGTGCACACTGTCCAGACCAGAGGTGGATCTACATATTTTTACTACTATTTAAAGTCATTTTAACAGGATGTATCACAGAGGGATTGTTGTGTTGCCAATTGTAGACATCTATGACTTAACAAGCTTCCATCTTCCCTAGAAACATAAATCCAGATGACGCTAATCCCATGTCAGCTGAGCCACCAGCCGGAAGTGTTTAGTATTCAACAAGTGTCTTACATCATTTAACAGCAGGGCTTGAATGCTTGTTGGTGAAAGGACAAGAGCAGCCTGAGTTGTCATGTCTTCACTTGTCCAAAAGAGGGCAGCATTGCACAGCCAGGACATTACACAGGGACGCCACTTTTTTCCATTTACCCAACAAACTATTAAAGGCTGTACTGACATGAAATTGGTCTCAACTTTAACAGACCAACAGGGACATCCAATTCCTTCACTGGATGCTGGACCTATCATGTTTCCAGTTGGTTAAACTTACCTACAGTAATTACACAATACAAATCCAATGTAAGGCCACCATTATGCTAGTCTCGCGAACTCCTGCCATGCATGCATGCTTGTCTGTCTGTGTGCATGATTGTATGGGAAACACCACGTTACAATAAAAAAAACAGCACTAAATACCAACAGCAGCGTCAATCTAAGGCAGAGAAAGTAAAAAAACAAAAAACAAAACTAGCACTCACCATCAATTGTAGATTAAATCCATCCTGCTGTAAAATGCTCCACAAAGCCTTTGTTGGTCTGAGTTAGCTCATTCATTTCTGGTGTCAGTTTTACTCTACTCACAATTTCCATTTCTTCTGCAAACAGGCACCGTGAAAAAGGCCCCCGAAGCAGGTCCACTATCGTATCATGGATCTTGCTTTTAAATGTGCTGCCATCACTCCAGATTAGCAGATAATAAAAGTGCATCATCACCCACCTGCTTGCCCTCAAAATTTGATTGGCTGATGATACTGTCACTCAACATTTTAACCCAATAGCAGCGTCCAGCTTCCATCAGATGTTAGCAATGCTTTCCTCTGCTAGCCCCAGCAGAGGAAAAGAGTTGTGATGCATTTAGAGGATATAGGCGATTTGAGTTCCACAAAATAGAACCATTTCGTCTTCTGGATAAAATTGCTAAAGTTGATTGCAGACACAGATTTCAAAATCACTTTTTAATTATTAAAAATAAAGAAAAACTATTTTTGTTGCCCCTGACTGCACACCACTGTTGGTAGATCCCTAAAGGGGAGAACAGTGATTGAATGAACTTGACTCAGCAGAGCTGTCACTTTATTCTCCATTCTAACATACCAGAATAGAGTTTACCCCTTTATATCATCCAATCAGATCAAGATTAAGTTCACAACCTCTCAAACTGCTCTGAATATGTACCTGACTCTGCCACTTCTGATATGGGAACCCCCTGCTCCTGAGCCATGAAGCCCAGGACAGAGAAGACCGCAAACCCAGCAACAACACTGGTTCCACTGTTCAGCAGGCACAGACACAGACAGTCTCTGCAAAATATAGAAATGTGTCACTTCAACTGGTAAATTATCTTGAACCAATGCAAAAACCTTATCAAAAATCTATGAACATAAGCGAGGAGAAAAATTTTATCCAGTCACAAAATAAAAATACTTACTTATAGCAGTTGTTGTTGTATTTATTGTAGCTGCCAAGTACGACCAGTTCACCCCCGCCGACACTGTACGAGAAGAAAATCTGAGCCCCGGCCTCCTTCCAAACCTGTTCCAACAGGGGACGTGAAATTATTCGTTTGAACTGTAATACTAGAACTACAACTGAACTATAGAATTTATAATACAGAATTGATCTTTTACCTGAGGGTCTGTGAGTTTGGAAATTTCAGGGAGAAGATAAAACATAACTCCTTGCTGGGCACCAGGAAGAGTGAGACCACGAATCAAAAGGATGAGCAACATCACGTAAGGGAAAGTAGCAGTAAAATATACCACCTGGAACAAAACAAAAACATCTGAGGCATTTTCGAATGCACGATATTTATAGGTTTGATATCGCCTTGTGTCACACATGTTTACTTTTCCTGTGGACTTCACTCCTTTCCAGACACAAAAGTAGCAGACGACCCACATGACAATCAAACAGCAAAACACCTCCCAGCGGATACTGCCTATCTCCTCAATCCCCCCGGAGATGGCCAGGACTCGTCGTCTAGAAACAGAGTATGCGCAGATGAATAAGTACAGCACTGAGCTAAAATATTGAGTTACTGTATAAAGAAGTAGTTTGTCCTACTCCCAGAATTCTGTGGCTGCAGAGGTGGAGTTTGTCTGGTTGGTCCACTCAATGTTTTTAGTTGAAAAGTCTACACAGTCATCTAAAATGATAATAAAAGACACATAAGAACAACGAGGACTCACATTTACAGATGTTAGATTAAAAAAAAAAAAAAAAATGTTTACAGGCAATTTGTAAAAAAAAAAAAAAAGAAAAAAAAGAGGAAAAAGTCCAATTTTATGTTTAAAATGTACACCACGTGGCTGTTTGCCTGCAAAATGTTTTGTGGTTTTTATCATATTGTTTCTCATATGAACCCAAAGTGAAGAAAATAAACCAGACAAACGTTTACGTCTCACCTGTGTTCCAGTAGTTATCGCAGCTGGCCCAGGGGAGCTGAGAGCTGAAGGAGAACACAAGGTAGAGCAAAGCCCAGGACAGGATGATGATGTATGTCATGCAGCTGTAGAAGAGGATCAACTGCCCACCAAAGCCGATACCTGACAGGGCAGATTTGGAATCTATGGTTAAAAGAATAACATTCAAAATAACGATCATTTATAAAAGCTGCTTGTTATTTGGAGTCATAGTGAGCTCAGTGACCTCATCGACAATGGAGAATGAAATTCCGTGTATTATATAGTGCTGCAATAATATTTAGAAAATAAACACACAAAAAAAAATCAAAAAACCTTGTGCCAGTGGGCAAAGCTTCCTCCAGCTGGTGATGCCACCCTCCTGAGTGTATTGACCCATGGCTGTCTCCAGCAGGGACAAGGGTATGCCACATGTCACCACAAACACCAGGTACGGCACCAAGAATGCACCTAAAGTTACAAAGTATACAGCGATGCACACTTATACTGCACTTTCTGTAGAACAGGGACATCAAGGCACTAAAGACAGTTTTATTTTTTTTTACTAATCTGAGGCACACACCATTAGTCTTGCACACCAATAGTGAGGGGTACACACTGTATATATCCATAACAAAACACATCAAATCGTAGTACAAAGGCAGTACTTGAACTTGAAGCTAAGTATTTGAACAAAGGACCTTGATATTTGTTTTCCCCCTTGCTCAGTACTTTCAAGTTAGTGACACAAATTTTCTTCAAATGAATGACTTAAATAAGTTAATCTATTCTGCTCGGGAAGCATGTCAGAGTTGATGATTCCTAGTCTCTGAGAACAAGAAACTAGAAATGTGTGACTGCAGAGATAAAGAATCTATTGAACATTCAACAAGAGAAGTCAAAGTTCTATAATAAAACCCAGAAAAAAGAGAGAAAAAAAATCCTCAAGCAAAGATAGTAAAATTACTGGGCAGTCCTGGAATAAATGCAATGATGTTCCATCAATTGATTTACATTGATCACAGTCTGTGCACACAATCTTCAATCTCAGATTAATGAAAACGATGAATTTGTAGAACATGTAGAATTTTAATCAGTATGTTGAATCTCAATATCTGGTCTTTCATTGTCCTGGTCATGTCTTGTTCTAATGGTTTAAATGGCTTGGGAGGAGGCATTATGCAGTGATGTGATCTCTGGACCGCTGGTGATACAAATACCATGTGTTTGAATGCTTTTCGGACCATTTTAGTACAAGAAAGATCACAGGTGCACTGATTAATTTCCAATTTTACACCACAACACAGATATCTATATATTTTCTATTATATAAGCTGTATCTCCATGAAAAAAAAAAGAATTTTTCATTTTGTAATTAATATAAAGAGAAATTATGAAACATAGTTCAGTTTTGTTTTTTCAGATCACATTTGGCTCCCTTTGTCTTTCCAGGTCTCATTATGATTGATCATGAACATCAGAAGTTACTTGATACTTTAAAGGACTTTTGCCTTTTATAAAAACATCAATTGACGCAATTTTTCTTTGCATTGACAGTTACTTAAGTTTTTTGAAACTCATTCAGTGGGAAGAATTTTGTTGTTATTATACATCCATTACAAGCAGAACAACCAGCTTGTGGCTAAAAACCTGCAAATAAAAAAAAATCAGGTTCTGTTGAATTTTTAAAATAAATTGAATGAAGCATTTAGGATGCATGTTCAGTGCTTACCTCCTCCGTTTTTGTAGCAGAGGTACGGAAACCTCCACACATTGCCCAAGCCGACGATATTTCCCGCAACAGCCATGAGAAATTCTACCTTACTTGCCCATTGTCCTCGCTCCTCCATACTTACCTGGGCTGCTTTTGGGGCATTTCTTTGGCCCAACATATTTAAAAAGACACTTCTGAACTGTGTCTATCTCTTGTACTGAGGTTGTGTTGCTGGACTTTGTGTGTCACAACACAACGTTCGCATGTAATGGCCAACCAGTTGAAGAGTTAATAAGTTTTCAGTATGAATGTCGCTGTAATGTTCTCCTTCAGAGCTCATAGAAGTTATTATATTTGGCCTCAAACATCTGGGAGAGAAATTGATCTCAAAATGAGAAATAAAAAAACTTATTTCAGGGTACTTTGACCTTACAATAAGTGAAACAAAATCGTAATTTTTAATGTAATCGCCTTTCACTAACTACTTTAGGAAGCCTTCTAACACCTTTCCTTAACCCTGTGATGTCATTCAAGGGGTTAAGTGAAAGTCGCTAGATAAGGAGTTAGGAGGGACATTTCGGGCGTACCCA
The DNA here is from genome assembly GCF_963422515.1 of Blennius ocellaris. NCBI lineage: Eukaryota > Metazoa > Chordata > Actinopteri > Blenniiformes > Blenniidae > Blennius > Blennius ocellaris. Next base: position 17,065,545 of record NC_137651.1, read on the forward strand.
ATGCACCAGTGGTTCGTAAGCTAGAGGAGGTTCTAAAAGAAGCAACAAGCCTCCATTCCTTTGTTTAGTGAGAATTCGGGCAGTCCTTATCATGGCGGCCACACTAAACACTTCCGGCTTTAAGGAAAAGTCAAAAGATGAGATAGGAGGGACAATTCGGACGTAACCCTAGGTTACTTTTAAAGAAAGAAGCTGCCAGTGGCAAACTTTAAATGAAGTTTATTCAAAAGAAAAAAAAGTGGAGTGAGGCGGAGACGGTCCGGGAACAGGGGAAACAGCGTATGATCAACCCAGTGCTGTGAACAAAAAAAAAAAAGTGAACGCCGGCCCGAGCGGCTCAAACATCAGACCGGCCCACCGGGAATTGTCCTGTTCCTCCTGATTAGCCACTCCGGGCCTGAATGAAACAGACTAGGATTCCACAGCATCCCCTCCCCCTGTCTTAAGTGCAGGGTAGAACAAAAAAGTATGATAAATAAAAGATTCTGTGGCGTTATTATGTGAATGTAATGTAATAGTTGCAACAACGACAATAATTTTGACCAGCAAAACATTTG